>NC_141627.1:28140716-29340716 GCF_047967505.1 Dipteris shenzhenensis
ATGGTGGAGGTTGTGAAGAGAGTGGGAGAGAGGTAAGGAGTCTCACTTGCAGCTTTCTCACATACACAATGGGGGAATACACACAAAGGTGGAGGCTAAAAACAGTTTTCCTCTTCTTAGTTGTGAAAGCCAAAAAACTCTCTCTCTTACAAAAAGGAATAGATGAACCCTATATGTGGGTCTCAAACCAAACTCAACTAACCTAGGTGGCATACTAATTGAGCCACTAACTAGAGTACATAAAGATAGCTGTCATCCAGCTATTATTCATGGGCGGTTTACCAACCGCATCTGCAGCTAACAAGTCGATGACATAAATGCACAACAGTCACCCTGGCATATCACGAGTGGAGCTCGATATCTCAACACTCCCCCTCGAGCTCAATCCCAATTCCTGCACACCAAGCAGGTCTCTGAACTTGCGCAACTTCTCTATGCCCAATGCCTTCGTGAATATGTCAGCTACCTGATCCTCTGTGCTGACATAAACTAGATCAATAAAACCTACTAGAACCTTCTCCCGTACATAGTGGTAATGCACCTCAATGTGCTTTATTCTAGCATGATAGACTGGGTTATTTGTCAAGTGTATACTGCTCATGTTGTCACAATAAATGACAACTAGCCCATCTATAGACTGATGCATATCATAAAGCAGCTTATGCAACCAAGCTGCCTCACATGCAGCCATTGCTGCACCCCTGTATTCAGCCTCTATGCTCGACAAGGCAACTGTAGGCTGTTTCTTGCTGCTCCAAGTGACTGCAACACTCCCAAAAGAAAACACATATCCACTGGTAGATCGTCTATCAGAAATACTACCAGCCCAATCAGCATTAGTGTATCCATGCAACTGTATCTAAATCCCAATCTCATAAAATAGTCCATACTACAATGTGGACTTCACATACCTCAGTATGCATCTAGCTGCATCCAAATGCAGTTTCCTTGGAGCTTGCATAAACTGACTTACCAACCCAACAGCATAGCTCAAATCTAGCCTAGTAATAGTCATATAAATCAAACTTCCTACTATGCATCTGTACATAGTAGGATCTTCCAGAAGCTCACCTACATTTGCACTCAGCTTCACATTCTGCTCCAAAGGAACTGAAATAGGCTTACAGCCTGTCATCCCATACTGCCTTTGCAAGAGCCATATCCCACTTGTGGATCTAATCACCTCAATGCCCAAGAAGTAACGCAGCTCTCCCAAATCCTTCATCTCAAACTTCTGCTTCAATAGCATTTTCACATGAAGGATATCTTCATCACTATCACCTGTGATGATTAAATCATCAACATAAATGACAAGCAACACAATACCTTTCTCTGTTTTTCTCACATAAAGTGAGAAATCTGCCATGGAAATCTGAAAGCCAATAGTGACAAGATACTGTCCTATCTTGTCAGACCATGCTCTAGGTGCTTGCTTCAAGCCATACAAGGCTTTCTTCAACTTGCAAACAAACTCAGGATGGACAGTATGCACATAACCTGGTGGCTGCTCCATATAGACCTCTTCTTGCAAATCACCACATGCAAGAAAGCATTCTTTACATCCATCTGATGTAAAGACCATCCCTTCGATGTAGCCATAGCAATGACTGCTCTCACAGTTGCCATCCTTGCAACCAGACTAAATGTTTTTTCATAATCAATGCCATATGTCTATGCATACCCCTTGACAACTAATCTTGCCTTGTATCTGCTCACAGAACCATCTGCATTGTGCTTCACTTTATAGACCCACTTGCAACCAATTGCATTCTTGTCTTTAGGCAAAGGCACCAATTCCCATGTAGCATTTGCTTCCAAGGCATCCATTTCTTCATCCATGGCTTTCTCCCATTTTTCTTTTCCCATGGCTTGCTCAAAAGAAGTGGGTTCTGGTTCTTGTATCACTTTGACCATATAGGCATAGTGAATGGCTGTAAATCCATCATATTTTAGCCTATCCATAGGATACTTGACTCTGGTAGACCTGCGCAAAATAGGCTCACTACCACGTGCTCTGAAAACATC
Source organism: Dipteris shenzhenensis (assembly GCF_047967505.1). Classification (NCBI taxonomy): domain Eukaryota; kingdom Viridiplantae; phylum Streptophyta; class Polypodiopsida; order Gleicheniales; family Dipteridaceae; genus Dipteris; species Dipteris shenzhenensis. The sequence continues at coordinate 28,142,742 of NC_141627.1, forward strand.
CCTGGTCTTCCTTACTCCAGGTGTAACAATAGAAGGAATACCCAACTCATCATCAATGCTATGTTCTGAGCCACTTGATTCACCATCCACATAAGAGTGACCTGCATTCACGTCAACCATGGGCTGATCTACTTTCTCTTTTCCTTTTCGTGATACCTACATACCACTATCTGCATTGCTTTGAGGAGATTCTCTTGATCTCAATCTGCCTGTCCATGGTGAAGTATGTGAACCACTGCTAGAGGACACTACAGGTCCACTAATATTTTGTGATTGCTGATGTGAATTCTGTGCAGCATTACCATTTTGTGCATCTACATCATCAACCACATTTACTGGTTTATACCAGCTACTCATCTCATAAAAAACAACATCTCTGCTCACTGTAAACTTACGAATAGAAGGATTATAGCATCTATACCCTTTCTGTTGCAGAGAATAACCAACAAAGGATGCACTTCTCAGCTTTTGGATCCAACTTGGATCTCAACTCATCTGGCACGTGAACATAGGCAATGCAACCAAAAACTTTCAAATGAGAAATATCTGGTTTCCTACCAGTATACCTCTCCTCTGGCATCATGCCATGTATTGCTGCAGTGGGAGTCCTGTTCATTATGTAGACTGCTGTAGCAACTGCTTCAGCCCAATAAAAATCTGGCAGGTCTTTTTCGTTGAGCATGGCATGAGATACCTCTCCAATATGCCTGTTTTTCCTTTCTGCAAGTCCATTTTGCTGTGGGGTATGACTGCATGAATATTGTTGCTTTATGCCATGCTCCTACAGGAACCTTGCAAACTCATTTGAGAGGTACTCTCCCCCTCCATCTGACCTTAGGCATTTTATTTGCAAGCCTGTTTCTTTTTCAACCATAGCTTTAAAAGCTTTGAAATGCCCAAGCACTTCACTTTTCTTTTTCATAAAATACACCCAAACTTTTCTGCTGTAGTCATCAATAAAAGTGACAAAATAATGACAGCCTCCGATAGATGCAGCTTTAGTAGTCCACACATCAGAGTGGATTAATTCCAATGGCCTCTTACTCTCTTGAACATGTCTAGGAAATGGTTTCCTTGCCTATTTTCCAAATTGACAGGCTTCACATATCTTATGCATTTGTGCAACCTTGAACTTGGGCAATCCTGCAACAATATTTTGGGCTTGCATTAATTTAAGTCGCTGTACATTAACATGACCAATGCGTTTATGCCAGATATCAATATATGCAACTACACCGGTCCCATGTGCAAACATTGCTGCACTCAATTCAGGCATGTCTGCATCCAACGTAAACATCCTGCCCTTCTTCTTCCCTTTTGCTATCAAGCGACCTTTATTTTTCATATCCTCAACAAAGCATCCATGAGGATTAAATCTGACCTGCAAGCCCTGCTCGACCATTTGACCAACAGAAACCAGGTTCTTGGTGATGTTTGGAATATGAAATACATAAGACAGGTATTTCTTTTTCCCATCTTGCATAGACAAAGGAATTTTACCAATCTGCACAATAGGATGTGCAGTATCATCATCAGTCTCCACAAATCCTGGTTTTTCCATTTTCCTTGCATCCTGCATCCATTCTGCATGACTTGTCATGTGGTTTGATGCACCTGAGTCAACATACCACACATCATTGCTTTCTTCTGCACTTGTCATAGAATTGGTCATGTGCTGCACCATAAACAAATGCTCATTTCTGTCATCACCCTGTCTACTAGAGGATGCATAATTGCTTTGCTGCAATTTTCCATTCATAATGTCATTCTGCTTTTTGTAGCAGTCTTTAGCCATATGACCCATTTTACCACAATAGTAGCATTCAACATTGCTGTTTGCATTTTGGCCTCTCTACCATCCACCACGACCTCTTTGGCTCCCCCTGCCTCTAAGGTTACCACGTCCTCCTCCATAGGACTGGTTTTCTTGAATTTGCTGCATATTCTGATTGGCCTGCTCTACCTCTGCCTCTACCTCTTCCAGCATTTGAGTAGAAGACAATTTCTTTTGAAGTTCCTCCTGAAGAAGATGGACCACCATTTCTCTGCTCTTCAGAAATTAGAAGAGCAATCAACTCCTCAAAATTAGGAAAATTTTCACGGACGGCAATGGATGTCCGAAACTATGCATAATCCTTTCCTAGACCATTCAAGGTCACAGAAACTAAATCATCATCTTCCATTGGCGACCCAATGGAAGCAAGTGCATCTGCAATCTTCTTCACCTTCATGTGGTAGTCATTGATGCTCATATTTTCTCTCTGCACATTATACAACTCCTGCTTGAGCTGCATTTTCCTGGCTTGCATATTTGTGCTGTACATTTTTGCCAAAGTATCCCATTCCTCCTTTGGTGTGCTTGCATCTTGAATATGCACAATCATAGAATCTGAAATACTGATAGACAGCCAGTACATAACTTTTCTGGCTCTCTCATGCCAGGCTTTAAGTGCCTGCATTTCTGTTGATTGGGAACATTAGGAAGAACTGGTTCTTCTTCATTTTTTGTAATGAACTCCCAATAGCCTTTTCCCATTAGGAAATTCGTCATTCTAAACTTCCATGCTTGGAAGTTGTTCTTGTCAAGCTTTTCAGTGACAATCTGTGAAAGAGAGTCAGACGCCATTACAGAACACTGCAAAATATTCTGTCACTGCAAAAAACGCAACTTCTGCCTCACAAGGCAAATCTGCAAAACTGACAAAAGTGGTATTTGACCACACAGTCACTTCCTAGTGACGATTTTGCATCAACAGGCAATAAGAATGATACTGTCACTCCCAATATCTCTACACATAGGCATATGATGCAATTTCTGTGGCAACTTTTCACGAACGTGCAGAACAATGGTCGCACAGCCAAAACAAGCCACTTTTTTGAGTGCTTGTGGAAAAACTTCCACCACCAAAACGGGCCCCGAAACGACATCAAATAAAAAAAATAATGTCATTGAGGGATTTGCCCACACCCGTAGCATATACTACCCTCTCGCCGCACCGTGAAGGCGTCTCAATCTGAGACAGTGCACTCTTGCACTTTTCGGTTGTGCTACCTGCAGAGATTTGCTCCCAAACTCGAAAAAGGAAAGCAACACTGATCCTCTTACCAAGACACTGCGAACTTGGTTTGCTTCCTTGAGCTCCTTACCATGAACCTGGCTCTGATACCATGTGAAGAGAGTGGGAGAGAGGTAAGGATCTCACTTGCAGCTTTCTCACATACACAATGGGGGAATACACACAAAGGTGGAGGTTGAAAACAATTTTCCTCTTCTTAGTTGTGAAAGCCAAAAAACTCTCTCTTACAAAAAGGAATAGATGAATCCTATATGTGGGTCTCAAACCAAACTCAACTAACCTAGGTGGCATACTAACTGAGCCACTAACTAGAGTACATAAAGATAGCTATCATCTAGCTATTATTCATGGGCGGTGTACCAACCGCATCTGCAGCTAACAAGTCGGTGACATAAATGCACAACGGTCACCCTGGCATATCACAAGTGGAGCTCGATATCTCAACAGAGGCTCTTCAAAAGTTGGTGGAGGTTCTTTGAAGGGTAAAGAAACAATTGAAAAGTCAGCAGATGATGGCACTGGTGGGAGTGGTGTTGCACAGAAACAAGTTATACAGTTTGCAAAGCCCCTTGATTCGATGCCTCCTAAATATTCATTCTATGCCAGGAGAAGTCTATACAATATGCAGATTGAGTCATTAGAAAAATTAAATAAAGGAGTAAAGATGGAGGGTGGAATACATATTTATGAACAATACTTCCCATTTGGATCTGACACAGAGTTTCGTATCCCAGTTGATAGTTGTTTAGAAGCACCACCACTATATGCATACCGGACACTTTGTTGGGAGTATGTAAAGAAGTTGGGTGTTGCTTTTCAGAGGAATCAAATGAACCCAGCAATTGTGGCATATGTCATGCCATTTGTAAAGCAAGGTGATGTAGCTCGGTCCTTAAAGAAGGAAGAAGGGCAATCTGACAAGTTGGATACATACAACTATTGGATTATATCAGGATTGCATTCCATCACAACTGCAAAGTTGTATATCAAGGGGACGTCTCCACGTTTTATTGAAACAAAGCTAGCGCAAGGTCAAACCTTCTTGTATGTTTCTTGTCATAACACCAAGTTTTTCTTTTGCAGAGATTTGTGCAATACGTGGGAGAGATATTTTCACAAAGAGATAGCCACATGGTGGTTAGCCCAAAGGATATATTTGATGGTTGGGTTGATATTATGAGAAGGTATGCTAGACTTGAGCTCCCATCGCAAGATAAGAAATCAGGAAAGAAGGGGAGACAACCATCACCATACATATTTCATTGTTTAATGGGCCTTGTAGAAGATGAGATAAGATCATCGTAGGATGAGATTAGAAATGGAAGTATTCTACCTCTAAGAAACAAGTGGGACAGTGAGGATAATCTTGACATGGAATCAAAGGCCAGGTTGATGAAACAACACTGTGTGCTTCAAGATGAGCTTGTTTTCCTCTTTAATAGCACAGTACCACAGGCTGGAGCTACACTAAAGCCTTGGGATGAACTGGTAAAGGATTACGACATTGATGACAAGGTTTATTCAAAGTTTGTATGCATTTGTAGTGAGTGGGTATGGAAGAAGCTCTCCTGCGGTGATGCAAGTGCATTGCCTAGCGGTGCCAGGGATATTGTGAATTTTTTGGTTGGCAGAAAGAACAACCCTCGGAATAATTTCTTGGATTTGAAATGGCAAGTGCATGTGGTTGGGGAAAAATTGGAAGCATTCAACTTGATTCACAATGTGTATAAAGAACCCATGACCATAGGTGTAGCTATGTTGGATGCAGCACATGGTGTGGATGGGATGGCATGGAATGCTTCAAAGTTCAAGATGGTGTTGAAGGCAATACTTTAGATGACTAGTGATCCAAAGCAATTGATGTGCTTGTTGTTTGTGACTGACAGGCAAATGGTGGCATTGAAAGATGCTCTTGATAATGTCTCTGGAAAGTACACTATGTTGTGAGGGAGTGTCGAGACTATATACCAAGCTTTGGCACTTTTGCTAGCGGTGCACATGACTGATATGTTGCGTTGACACTTGTTAGCAAAGATAAGAGTTTCAGTGCCCTTGAGCGATATGTAAACCACCCCAACATGCCAAATATTTTTGATTCTGATGAACTTGAAGATGATGAAGGTTAGGATGAGGAATCAAGGGTTGCAAGCATTTTAATAAAGAAGAAAAGACGTGTAATCACTGATATAGTAGAGGCATACATCGAGGAGCATGAAGTCGTGTTTGACATATTTGCTAATGGTGAAGCTTCAGTCATTGGCAGTGGCAAATAATAAAAAACCTATTGCAGTTGTATGCAATGAAAGAGATCAGAGAAGTGTCGAAAGTCATTGTTGGATGGCACATCAAATTGCACACCCAAACCCGGTGCCTATGCCTCGTCATGATTAGCCTCCTCAAAATCCAAATTTGGCACCAGTAGATGACAAGGAAATGGAAGACACATTTGATAAGATTATTACGCAAGAGAGGGATAAAGGTGTTTGAAGATCAATACTTTCTATACAATAAATGACGTATTCGTATTTTCTTGTGTTCTTAGCTATCTTTTATAGTTTTAGCATTAAAATTTGACCACATGTCCAAAACATACATCAACATTTGGTGCATTCTATAGAAATGACATTCTTTTATGGTGTTCTATAGTATTCTTAGGTATCTTTAATCTTGTATAGAATTGTCATGCTTTCTCTCTCTCTCTCTCTCTCTCTCTCCCCCACACACACACACACCTCAAACCCAAATTATGTTTAAGAAAAATTATGGCTCTCTATTGATATTGAAGGATGTCTACATGTGGGTGTGTAATAGATCAAACAAAAGAAGTCCATATACCCAATATATCACCGATCAGAAACTTGACCAGATTGTTTGTTGTGTTGGATCTCAATGGGCTTCTTTTACAATGTTGCTTATCGAAGTCAACAAATTGTAAAAGTATACACATGGGCAAACAATGTTTGGTGCTTCGGCTAGGCTGTATGCAGTTTCTTGACACTTTATTTGAGAACTTTCACGTGGGCATTTGGTCAACAGCTATGCGTAAGAATGTGATGGCAATCATTGAGTGTCTACAACATCATGTAGGGAAGAAATTACCTTTTTTAATGGTGTGGAGCCAGAAACAATGCTACATACATCTAGGAGAAAAAGTATATAGACCAGATAAGATGGGAGTAGAAGCAATGTTCAAGCCTTTAACACTTCTTTGGAAATGATGGGCTGATATTTGCAAACACGACAGAACTGTCCTCATAGATGATAGTCCTTACAAAGGGTGTATCAGCCTTGTATCACCCTTACAAAGCATGTATCAGCCCTGTAGGGAACTGCATTTTTCCAACAACATTCAATTGTGATCATAAGGATTCGGTTTTGATTGATGAGATACTGCCCTTCTTGTTTCATTTGGAGGTAGCAACGGATGTGCATGAAGTGATAAATTTTGAGAGATATGGTCAATCACGAGTGAATTTGGACACCCTTTGTATCCACATTATATGAATGTAATTATTGAATGGAATGCAATCAATAGTGAGGGAGAGCAAGATTCTTTTGCAACCAACTCCAACATCAGAGGTGTTGAGGATGAAAAGGGTGTGACGTACAATCCCGAAGCCCCATCCAATACACAAACAAAGTTTTTAGGTATTTCTCAAAATCGACCTATTTACTTAAGTTCATCAATAGTGTCTAAGTTGAGAGGAATTACTCGTGTGTCTACTTTAAAAGCCATGGAGGCCCATTGCTCAACAATTGGGATATGACAAACCATTCATTAATGGTGTTGTAGCAAAGTGATATATAGGGCAACTCCAAAGCTTTTATTCACAGCAATGATTAATGGAATATATTCGATTGAATGTGGACATAGACATATCCTTATAACCCAATTGTCCCAAGGTACTATTGACTTCGTTGAAGATGTCTACTTTCTTATACATGTATGGAATTACTAATTGTGTATTTCTTGACCCATCTTCTCTTGTCCAGCTTTTGTGTGGCATTTTGCAAGAATAACATGGTTCTAGGGTGGGTGAGTACACATAGCATATGTTTTCATAGTCCGTGCTGTCTCTACAACTATTTATGTAGCCTTCGACATACCATCATGTACATAAGCAACAATGTACACTTGAGTCTCTTCACCATCAACTCCTGGGTCCTCAACAATAGAGTACTTTAGTGCTCGATGATTTAATGAGCATAGAGTCCTCCAATCAGAAAAATTGTACTTCGGTCCTCTGTATCGTAGAATAGTTTTTCAATCTCGATGGGTTTGAGAGAAAATAAACCAAGGCTAGCTCTGGTAATTGTTGAATCATCAAATCATGAAGGGAATCCCCCACATAGAATTTCTCATGAACTTGGAGTGGTAAGGTAGACAGTTTGAATTCATCGTGATCAATAGTATATTTGCATAGCTGTTATCTCTGTGCCAACATTGACTTAGGTAGAATAGAATGTGTGTGTAGAGTAGCGGCAAAGCTCCGCTTGTACTTGCATAAGGCTAGAAATAATCCCTCTTAGAAATCCAACTTACATGTTCTACATGCAAGTTCTACATACGATTCCTACATGCAACTCCTACATGCGAGTTCTACATGTGAGTTCTACATGTAACTCCTACATGCAACTCATACATGCGAGTTCTACATGCAAGTTCTACATGAAACTCCTACATGCAACTCTTACATGCGAGTTCTACATGCAAGTTCTACATACAACTCCTACATGCAACTCCTACATGTGAGTTCCACATGTGAGTTCTACATACAACTCCTACATGCAACTTCTACATGCAACTCCTACATGCGAGTTCTACATACAACTCCTACATGTGAGTTCTACATGTGAGTTCTACATGCAAGTTCTACATACAACTCCTACATGCGAGTTCTACATGTGAGTTCTACATGCAACTCCTACATTTGAGTTCTACATACTACTTCTATATGCAAGTTCTACATGTAGAGAGAGAATGTGTTACAATTCCTACATGCAGAGAGAGAAGCTCTCCAACTTGTATAAATACCCCATAATGGAATGAAGCCCACACTCTTTGGGGCATTGTGTTGAGTTCTACTTTGGTATTCCAAGCAATTGTCTCAAGTGTCCATGCTTCCTTGCACTCCACGTCCAAAAGCATGTCCTAACCTTGCAACTCCTCCTCCCCTTTCCTCCAACCTTGCAACCCATCCTCTCCCTCTCCTCCTCCCTCCTCCTCCTCCCTTCTCCTCCTCCCTCTTCCTCCTCCTCCTCCCTCCTCCTCCTCCTCCCTCCTCCTCCTCCTCCTCCACCTCCTCCCTTCTCCTCCTCCCTCCTCCTCCTCCTCCTCCTCCTCCCTCCTCTCTCTTCTTTCCCCCATGCTCTTACACCTTCTTCCTCTCCCACTCCTATGCTTCCCCTAAACCCTTAGTTCCTCAGCCCTTAATCTCCATGATCTACAAGGGAGATGAGTTCTCCACCATGTACTCTACTCTAAACCTTGGAACCTCTTCTAAACTCAGGAACCTCTCTCTAAACCTTGGAACCTCTTCTAAACTTTGGAACCTCTCTCTAAACCTTGGAACCTCCTTCTAAACCTTGGAACTCGTTCTAACCTTGGAACTCCTTCTAAACCTTGGAACCTCCTTCTAGCCCTTGAACCTCTTCTAAACTCTGGAACCGACTTCTAAACCTTGGAACCTCCTTCTAACTCTTAAACTCCTCCTAAACCGTGCAACCCTCAATGAAGGTGAAAGCCTTCATTACCTCAACCATGATGATACATGTTCCTTTTACACATGCATGCACTATGTTTACTTACTGCACTTAAGCCTACGTCTCTCATCGGAACATGACTCGAGGTCCTAAGCTACACGTATACTATAAACAACAACCCCAATATATCTATAGGTGACAAAAAGGCTCGGAACCCTACATACTGAGAATACCCTACTCTTCCAATGAAAACCATAGGAAAGAGAGTAAACATTTGGCGCCGTTGCTGGGGAGACTAGTGTCTCAAGTAACGAGTAAACATACATAGGTATGTGTAAAAAACAAACTACTTTGAACTTTCACGAACATAACCTAACTAGATTAACTTGGTTCCAATGCCTTAGTTGGACGTAAAGTCCATTCACACCACCCTTAGGACCCCCCCAAAAAAAAGCAAAATTTCCCCCCTCTTTAACCCCTCATAACTCATCCGTTTGAGGCCCAAACTGAACCCCGTTCGAGAACCCACTTTTCACACACGAAAACACCACGCTATGGGGTATTTTTTCAACCCATTGCACACCATTTACTCGCTCATTTGCACCCCCGTGTGGGCCTTGTTTCGCACAAATTCGCTCGTATCTTCACGTTGTGACCTCCGATTAACGATCCGTCTGCACCGGCATAGTTCCCTACACACGTAGGACAATCTTAGGCACATTATTAACACGATAGTCCCTACACAAACTAACACCACTCTAACCCTCCCAACAAAGCTTTATCCACACCCGCACTTGTGGCAGAGACACCCTTTGCAAATCTCGCCTAATCTGCATGCAGCTATGTTCTGGCCAACGCCTCTGACTCCAATGCTCGCCAAATCCACATGCAACTCCGTTGCAACCACCGCCCCCGCCAATCCTCTACCCCGAATGCCCCCCTGAGATTCATTCACTCCCTTTAACTCCTCCACACCCCAACATGGCTAGACGCTATCGCGACAATGATGGGGATATCAACCTTGATGCAGAGGCTGACAATTTCTTTAATCAAAGAAATAATAACAATCAAGGCAGATGCCCCTTGGGAAAACTGGAACTTCCAAAATATGATGGTAGGGGAGATCCAGCCCGATTCCTCCAGCATTTTGATGCCACGTGTTGAGCGGGTGGAAATCAATCCCATGAAACCAAGGTGGCTTGGTTTCCCATGGCCTTAACTGATGAAGCATCTGAATGGTACAAAGACCTTCTAGTGGAAGAGTGCGCCACATGGGACCTACTTCAAATAGAATTCAAATGACGCTTTCAAACGGAGAGGCTACAAGATGATCCCACTCTCCAACTAAGCAAGATCGAACAAGGCCAACGAGAAGATATATGCACATACTTGGGTGAGATGAAAAGATTAATCACCAAATGTGACCCACGCCCAGATGCAAAGTACCTCACGGCATGGTTCATTGCAGGACTAAGAAAGAAAATCCGAAAGGATATGAAAAAGATAAGTAGCTATGAAACGTTCAGTGCTGCTCATGCGACAGCCATTGACATTGAGGATGGCATGATCAACTCAGACACTAGCAGTGATGACGGTAGATCTAGTACGCGAGATAAGTGCTCAAAAAAGGGCAAATCAAAGTCCACTACCGAAACATTAAATGAAGATCGCCTAGAGGCCATGACCATGAATCTGAAAGAAGACATGATGCATGCCATGGAACAAAAACTTCACTTGTCTCAGCCGCCAACTCAGACATATCCATGGCGAGAAAATGTCTAGTGTCCACATTGCATGGCCAATCATACAGCAAATGAGTGCCCGGTCCTAAGAGTCAGGATCTCTGCACAAGCAAATCCACCACCAAGGTTGTGGTGCCATATCTGCGTCGTCGGTGGCCATGATGAGAACAGTTGCATCTTCAACATGCACAACAACCCGCCTCGACCTCAACAATACCAAGCGACACCCATGCCAGTATATAGGCAACCGGCACTTGCACAAGCGCCCCCAGCTCTGAGGTTGAATCTTGTTCCCATTGGGACACATCGTCTCTCAACATGGAATTGCAATTGCATGGGCAAAATCAAAATCATCATGGAATTGCCTCCTCCTACAAATTCCAAAGGTGTACAGGTCTTTATGGGACATGCCGGCTATTATAGAAGATTTATATTGCGGTATGCCATGATAGCTAGACCACTTTACAAATTATTAGTGGAATTCTTATGGATAGCATGTGTGTGTGAAATCAAATCATGTGCTATTTGCCCACTGATCAATCGGTCAATGCCTCTGAACACTTTGAATTCTGCTCACTGAACTGATGAACGTCGGGTTTCAGGTAATGTGATGATGTGAAATCGTATGTGAGCGTAGGGACTGACTCCGAGTAGGAACTAGTTGGGAATTTGGCCATGGCTTAGATTGGCAACTTGCAGAAATTCAAATTGTCTCCTCTATGGCGATCTACTCTACTTTGATCTAGATCTAGACCAACCATCGATCGATGAAAGAACAACAAATAATTTCTTTTCTTTGGTTCTTTTTATGTGCTGGGTCAGATGCATCGATGTAGAGGCTGATGTGCGTGTAGGAAGTGGATTTGTCAATGAGGCTCAAAAGAGAGTGATACTTGTGCCAAAATGTGTGCGTGATGTGATGAGCGCATAGAGCACAAAAATCGAGCAATTTTCCTTTTTGGAGCGCCCTCAAATTCTTCCTGGATCAAGAGCTACAGCTTGATATAGGTGGAGGGGCAAAAGAAGTGCAAATGTGCTCAATGATGATGTGGCAGTCAAGGGGTCACATGCAGTGACTGTGCCTGTGAAGAGGTGTACCAGTGGAGCACTGTGTGAGGATGTGGCAGCCAAGTGCACATGTAGTGTGCCTGTAGGGGGCAGTGCTAACTGGACAGCTGAGGTGGCACTGACTAACTTAACCCAGCATCAGGTTGACCCAACCATGGTTAGGTTGACTAACCCAGGGTCAAGTTGACTTAACTAGAGTTAGGATGACCTAACTAGGGTTTGACGCTAATGTGGTAGATGATGTGGCCAATGCTGACTGGTCAATGATGATGTAGCAGATGGCATGGTCAATGCTGACATGGCACGAGGTGATCTGTCTCTACTGACGTGGCAGGTGGCTGCCATGTGGATGATGATGTGGTAGATAGGATTGCTGAGGGACTAACACGTGACAAGATAAGGTTGTTCACCTGTCCACTCTTTGACCACAACTGTGTATGGTGACCCTAGTGGATACTAGGGTGAAGGTCACGTGTCACGTGTGCTGAACACTGAGGTGAACCTTCGAAATCATCAAGATCCCATCAAAATCTCGTGGGATTCCGTCCTTTCGTCATCGAATTTCATGGGTTTGCTATGGCCTTATGAGCAGCTCTGTGAGCTACTCTTGGATGAGGAGCTAGAGGAACTCGTTCCACTCGTTCCTGCCATTTTTCGTTTGGTGCAAAACATCTTTCTTGGTTTTTGGCAAGGAAACTCAACAACACCTACAAGCTAGAGAATACACTTGATGTTAATTAAGGTTTCATTGCTTTGCTAATCATTGCTAATAATGCTATGAACCACAAGCTCCAGATTACTCTATGCAACAAGCTTAAGATTCAGATCCCTACCTCACCCCAGACGTTAATACCCCTTGTGCTCTCCTTGTCCAACCGTTGTGCTAGATGAGCATCTATCCTGATGACACATGAGAGTTTATGATCTAGATTCGAAGGTTTATGTCATCTTGGCTGACGACGTGGGTAGAAAAATCAAAATGAAGTAAAAGGAGTTTCTAATTTTGCTGTTGGGCTCTCACTGTGAAGTCGTTATGCTTTTGAAGTCACCAAACTGACGCACCAGGCCACCACTACTTTTGGTAGTGGTAAACAATAGCCTAGAAATGCACCATGTCGAGGAAGGAATTTGTCAATCATAAGGGCGGCATAATTGCCACATGGTGAGCGAGGTGACGTGTCATCAAAAGGATATACAAAAAGTCCACAGTTTGGAATGGAGTCCACATGAGCTATGATCCTGATTCCCCTCCTAAAATAACTTTGGTAGAGTGTTTATGGACAGTAAGCTAGCTCCTCGTGGGACCGACACACTCTAATCTACACCTGATGTAGGGCATTGCAGGCTGCCAAGCTCCTCTCCTTGGATTTAGGCACACAAACCACTTGAGGATAGTCACCTTTTAGCTCTAATTCTCTCTTCATCTATATCGTCCCCTCTATGTATATCCCTTCATTATAGCTTTGTCTCTTACCTGGGCTAGTATACCATGTATTCTTTACAGAATTGAAAATATTGCTAGCCTTCACCAAATCGTTGAATTCAACCTCAATGTCCGAGGTTCCCTAGATGGATTTTAAGACATCTCATCCAACATCAATGTAACCTCGATCGATGAGGCTGTTGGGTGTATCCGGTAGGATAAGGGAGCCTAATGTGGGTGGTAGCACACTCTCCCTCACTCTCTTCCTAAATTACTACTTTCCTCCTATCCCATTTCACTCTCCTCTAGATTGGATCAGCTGAAGGGTCGGTAAGAATGCATCTTACACTCTTGGTGCCTTAAAAACTCCACTTCCGTTGTAGAGGCAGGTCATCCTTATTCTTTTGTTGGCTCTCCTCTTTACTCCAAAAGCCTTGAAGCCCCTACAATCGACATACTTGTGCTGCTGCTATAGAGGCTATGTGCAAACTGCTCATCCTGCCCAAGAAGGAACTACTTCGCCAGAGCAGCAGAAGAGATTACAACTGTGGATGTGCTTCCACGATGGAGAAACAAAACGCGTCCATACTTCTGCATGAGCCTGTGAAGCGATTTATGAGGAGGTGCACGTGTAGATGCTTGACAATGGGCAAGTAGGGTAGGCTGGGTTAGAGGGTCCTGAAAAGCAAGCATATACAAGCCAAAAAAGTCAAAAAGATGGAAAGCCAACAACCATCCAAAAATAGAGGTTAGGAATTAAACAAAAAACAAAAAAACTAGGAATAATGACAAAACTCCCCTCAACTCAATCCTAAAGCACTGTCTCTAGGAGAGATAGTGCTAATAAACAAAATTAAAGTCCCTAGCCTTGCAATTATCAATTATGTTAGTATTTATTTGATATTATACTTGGTGAATTGTGAAATAGCATTTAAAAACTTTACACCCCTCTTCTTTTAATTTTGTACTTTTGGTTTTCTAAAAGGTCCTTTTTATGTGTTTGTAAACGTGGGTGCATCATTTGTACGAGCAAAAACCTATGAGCAGCTTTATCCCAGTGTGTTTTTCAAGAGATTTAAAAAATGGTATTTCTTTAGGAAACATGGTTTTTACACTTTTATTTTCACAAGGACTAGATTGCTTTTTCATATATATATATATATATATACAAAATAGTCACTCATTCACTTTCACATAACATAAATTTTCTTGTTCATAGACATCCTTTGTACCCATTTTATTACGTAAAAAGAGTGTCAAAAAATAATTTATTTGAGAAACATCCCTCACAATCACTCTCATTGTAATAATATTATACATATGTAATTACTTATTAAACACATTTATGTCAATATGACAACAGATTATGTATCTACTCTCATAAAATATATGCAAGATTTAAGATAGTATATGCAAGATTTTGTAAAATGTAATATCCTAGATGTGCTCAAATGGCATTTTCCAATCAGTTTGAATGGCTGAATGACTATATTTGGACATCGCATGTGAAAGTTATGTCACTTTAAAGTGCTATCTCGAGTAGTTTCACTAGCGAAACTACCTTGGGAGACCTACTTCAACGAGGCTTTGCTGGCGAAATACCTTGGATGGCTTGATTCAATGAGGTTTCTTTGGAGAAACCCTTTCATGAAGATAGATTGAGAGAGGGTTTTTAAAGGTCACCCCCTATTAAGTAAAAGTTGTAAGGAGAATCATAAGGGAATTTTCATAGAGAAATCTACTCTACATGTGGGTTTCTTCAAAAGCCATCCCATTATGTTATTCACCATTCCCAAAGATTCATGTAAAGATTTGTGTATGAAATAGGCATTCCTATAATACTTGCATATTTCTAAGTGAAACTATGTTTTCTTTCAATCCATTTTTTCCATACTTTTACATTGTTGGAAGCTTTTTTTTCCCCTTTGCTCGGACGCTCGGAAGATTTCACTTGGAAAATGGTCATCCCCCGTAAATGTATACAACGTGAGGGAAGGAGTAGCATACTTTGTAGCTTACTTTCTTTGTAACTTGTGCTTGTTGTGCTTGTATTATTTATTGTCAAGTGTATTTACTTTGTGTTGGTAATGCTAGTCACATTTGTGGACTTTTTAAAATAAGATTTTACATTCGTGTGACATGTGGTTTGGTAAGTCTTGTCCTTGTTGTGGTTGAGTAATTTATTATAAAATATATTTATTTTATTATGGAGATTTTATATGCATTTGTGGATGTTGTTTGGAAAAGGTGTTTGCTTCTATATAAAATGTCTTTTTGATAAGTATGTGAATTTATATCTATTATGAATTTAAAGAAAAAAGTGTTCTTTAATGTGTTTATCACGATTGAGCTTGTCAAATATTTATTATGTGAATGTAAGTGTGTATTTACAATTTTGTGCTAGGAAAAAAAAATTATATGTATATTTGTTCATGTTGAGCTTTAGAAATACATTGTGTGGATGCATGTGTTATCTTTGTATTTATAAGTCTAGTGTGTGAATTATCAATGTACATGTATTGGATATCTCAAAACTTGACATTTTGAAGGTATTATATGTAAATTATATGCTTTATAAACAACAAGTTGTTAGTTGAACAAGCAATAGTTATTCCCATTAAACAAATTTGTTCAAATTTTGCAAGCCACTTTTCTAGTGTAAGACATTTCTAGTAACTTCTTCTCGAGTCAGGGTCCATAAACCATTTTCAGTACCTTTCTTCTCTAGCGGGCCCATCTTAGGGCCTTTATTATATATTCATGATAGTTTTTCATGTTTCGGCTTCTCCAATCAGGAAGATATATATTGGACTTTAAGGAGGGTTTTCCTTCCTAATGACATCAAGTCGTCAAATATGATTCTTTGTTCCATGTTTAACACTTGAATCTATGAGTGTTGCATTTCTATCTTGATCAAAATTTATGGTGGTTGCAAAATTAAGGCTTTTAGTGAATTTGTTTTATAGATGTTGATTGCTTTTGGTTCAATATTCATGTTCATCATTGTGTCCTCTCTTTTTTTCCAATGCATCACTTCCATCATTTCTATAGCTATTTCATGCAATTTTTTGTTCAAGCTTTTCCCAGTAAGAATTGTTCTATGGTGTCTGACTTTATCTCATAGGTGAATAGTTTCTCATTGTTGTGATTGTGTCAATTTTCTTTTTGTATATAGGCATCTTGTCAAGGCAAGTCATGTTGCCTTAATGTGTTCTTGGACTACAAGGTAGATCATCATTTGCTCTCTATAGTAGTTGTTTGGATTCTCATGTTTGTTATAGTAAGTGTAACGATTATTTATTCGTTTGTTGCCTTTGTATTTCTTCAAACCATATGAGGATGCAAATTCAACAAGAGTGATAGATCTTCTCCATGAAACATGGTCAATTTATATATCAACCTATTATTGTTTAGCATATGACATCAATACATTAGAAGAATAAGTAAGCAATGTTCATAAAAGTATTTGTGCTTTCAGTAATCCTTTTGCTCATCAATCGGTGATATAGTTATGAATTCCTAGTTTTCATTAATGATGAAGTGGTGATGACAGGGTACTATAAACTAGCTTTTGTGATGGCATTTCTTATAGGTCCAAGAAAGTAGAACCAAACATTTAGATCTGGGTTATGGCATCATCAATTTCACAATTGCATTTATTGATTACTTTGCTTAGTGTTTTTGTTATGGTACAGTCAAATTTTGTTGAATACTATGTACAATATGTGGTGTTGCATATTATATGTAATGTTTTGAAATAAGATAAACATAGATTGACAAAGTTTGTGATCATTTTGTTTGTTTTTATCTAATAAAGTGGTGCATCTTTGAGCCATAGGCATCCATGGACGTGTTTATTGCATGTTATCGAACTATATTATGATAAAGATATCAAGCACTACACCAATGAGGCTTTTTGTTACAAAGTTTTACAGGCTTTGATTCGATGGTCAAAGTAGGATGAACAAGCAATCAGATCATCACATACTAATTAGTAGATTATAAGATTAGTACTATATTTAGTATGTTCCCAAGATATTCATGTTATATGGGAAAATTCCCTTCCACAGGCAGTATAGGATTCTTGACATACATATCTCATGGTAATGCAGAGCAACCACCTTCTGGGTGCTTGTGAATCTGATAGAGATTATGTGAGTCTCAATCTGAGGAACACACAGAAGGGGCATGGGCCTGAAACAATAGAACACAAAGTTATTAACTAAGCATGCAAAGTGCAAGGGTTTAAGCTTTCACTTACATTGTCATGATGAGAACTTGAAAGAATAGGTTTGGATCTTGGAAGACAGGGGTGAATTGAAGATGAGGGTGGAGTAGTGGCAAAACAATTATTTGAATTGCTGCAGAGTCTCACTTAAGTGCTCAAAGGGCCAATTCCCACTCCATCCATAGTTTGCAAGCCATCAAAGTCTCTCATATAAATCATTATGTTACATTACATTGTAAGATATAAGGGAAATCCTTATAGACCACCAACCTCATATATATATCATTACGTTGCATTCAATTGTTATTTTGTGAGGGAATCCCTATGGACCATAGAGCTTGCATAAACTACATGGAATCCATGTGGAATACTTATTATTATCATCATATTTTGAGCCACATCCTTTCACATTTATGCATGCTTGTAATTCTAAGGACACTGTGTTGGCCTTAGGCTGCATTACCTAGAATCCTTGTAGACCATTGGTCTTGTGCATTAGCCTCTATTTACATTACATACAATGAATATGGAATCCTCATTATCATCATATTTGGAGCATGTCCTTTCGCATGCAAGCATGTTTAGGCATGCATATAATTCAAATTACTATAGTGGCCGTGGTGGCCACCATACTAACTAGCTAGAACTTAATTAAATTTTGCATTCTTGGATAGATTTTAATTCATCATCACATTCATGCCAATGTGTGTGAGTGTGTGGATACATATTTGTAAGTTCATATGCTTATACTATGGTCTACAACCACCACCATTAGGCACATATGACATTGGTGGGGACATTGTTGTAGCTAGTCCTTGCTATGTGTGATGTGAATAATGATTTTCAAACTTGTGACTATGATGGGATTCGAAGGGTAAAATTTTTAGGCGAGCGGTCACACCCTACGCAAGCACACACCCTACGCAAGCACAGGTAGTGAAAGGCTTCTCCCTACCATGGGGTCTTTACTCTCCATGCAACAAGCTATATAATCTCCACCTCCTGCCATGTATGTGTGTTTTTTTCTCTCCTAGGTGGGCTTGAATGAGCTATGGAGTTTGTGAACCCAACACCACACAATCAACAAGCTTTTGGAACGTGTCTTTCGGACAGGACATAGTTGCGTAACTATGTTGCCTCCACCCAAGTGATGATCCTTGCCTTCAATGTACTCTTGATCCACCAAACTAAATGAAGTCCAGCAAGAAGGGAGCATAGAGGAAGGAAACTACCTTCAGGCGGAGAGGTCCCCCGTGGTGAGCTCTTCCTTAAAGGAGCTGCATACCTGGCTTTAGCTAGTTTTTGCTCTCTTAGCATTGGTCGAGGGTGTGAGCCCATGGTTGACCCCCCTCCCCTTTTTTTTTACTCCCTTGGTCCCCTTTATTTTTTGGCGGCCTGACCAACCCTGCAAAATTTTTTTTAATAAGAAAAATTGCAAAAAAAAAAGGCTCTGGGCTGAGCCATTTGTGCCGGGTGCAAATGGCCTTGCCTTCAGCCAAACCTTGCCTTCATTGACCTCCACCGCAGCAACAAACCCATGAATTTTTCCCCTCGAAGATGATCCCTCGGTCGATTGTCACTACCAGCAGGCAGATGCTACTCCTCCTGCTCCTGTTGCTTGCCATCGATGTCTACCCCTCCTCTGGGAGGACTCCACGGTGTGATTTGACGCTCCCCCCTCACATGCTTCATCCGCTTGCTGATGCTATGTACGAATGCCGCGACCCATCCTCTCAGAAACAAGCTCCATCATCGTAGCAGCTACTGCGCCTTGGAGAATCCCAAGGGTGGAATGACATGGAATTCATGGGGTGTCATTGTTGTCTCTATGCCAACATGGACTTAGGTAGAACAGAATGTGTGTAGAGTAGTGACAAAGCTCCGCTTGTACTTGCATAAGGCTAGAAATAATCCTTCTTAGAAATCCAACTTGCATGTTCTACATGCAAGTTCTACATACGAGTTCTACATGCAACTCCTACATGCGAATTCTACATGCAACCCCTGCATGTGAGTTCTACATGCAACTCATACATGCGAGTTCTACATGCAACTCCTACATGTAAGTTCTACATGCAAGTTCTACATGCATCTCCTACATGCGAGTTCTACATACAAGTTCTACATGCAACTCATACATGCGAGTTCTACATGCAAGTTCTACATGTAGAGAGAGAATGTGTTACAATTCCTACATGCAGAGAGAGAAGCTCTCCAACTTGTATAAATACCCCATAATGGAATGAAGCCCACACTCTTTGGGGCATTGTGTTGAGTTCTACTTTGGTATTCTAAGCAATTCTCTCAAGTGTCCATGCTTCCTTGCACTCCACGTCCAAAAGCATGTCCTAACCTTGCAACTCCTCCTCTCCTCTCCTCCAACCTTGCAACCCATCCTCTCCCTCTCCTCCTCCCTCCTCCTCCTCCCTTCTCCTCCTCCCTCTTCCTCCTCCTCCTCCCTCCTCCTTCTCCTCCTCCCTCCTCCTCCTCCTCCTCCTCTCTCCTCCTCCCTTCTCCTCCTCCCTCCTCCTCCTCCCTCCTCTCTCTTCTTTCCCCCATGCTCTTACACCTTCTTCCTCTCCCACTCCTATGCCCCCCTAAACCCTTAGTTTCTCAACCCTTAATCTCCATGATCTACAAGGGAGACGAGTTCTCCACATGTACTCTACTCTAAACCTTGTGACCTAATCTAAACTCTGGAACCTCTTCTAAACTCTAGAACCTCCTTCTAAACTCTGGTGGACTCTAGCAAGGCCTCATGCTATTTCAAGTCTACACGTTCAAGAAATTGGGCAAAATCTCCGCCCGATCTTTCATGAACCATCGAGAAAGCCAGCATCCACGAACAAAATTCCAAAGATAAGACTCCAGGTCTTCCCCTTGATTGATTTTACACACACATGCCATCATTGTAAAGCCTATTCGGCTATTTCATGGCATTGTGCACTTTATTTCAACCTTGTAAAGCCTCTTGTCCATTCTCGACATCATTTGCCACAAACCTTGTAATTCAGATCGGATTATATATATTATAATTCTACCTTCACCGACAGTGCAGATTTCACTTGCTACAATAAGTGGCTCCTTCAATTTGATGGAGCTTACAAACCTTCAACCAAGGCTGCTGGCGTGGGTGTGAAGCTCACTTCACCGAGTGGTGAGGAGTACTGTTATAGCAAGTCTGCACCTGCAAGTACTTGCAATCAAGTTGAGTACTCGGCGCTTATTTTTGGGCTACAAAAGGCACAAGAACATCACGTCAAGCAACTAGAGGTGCAAGGAGATTCTCAACTAGTGTGTGAACAAGTTAGTGGAAGGTGGAAGGTGCGGAGCAAAGGCTTGGTTCCACGACATCAACAAGCATTGGAACTTTGCAACCAATTTGAAGAGGTAAAAATTCAGCATATCCCTCGAGCTCAAAATCTAGTTGCTGATTTCTTGGCACGTGAAGCTTGTACTTCAATCATGCATGACGTGAGTGGAAGTACCATCCCAACAAAGCCGTAAGCCACGAAGAAGGGTGATCATTTGTAAGGAATGCAAAGGTTGTGGTCATCATGAAACTAAGTGTTGGGCATATTTGATACGAGTTTACCGACTTTGGAAGATCATTAGAAAGGTTCTCAAGGACATTGCTCAAAAGAAGGATGCCAGACCGCACACCCCTTGAAGAAATAGCATGGCGACTACAAGAATTGGAAGAAGCTGAAGGTGATGTGCAAGCTCTCCAACTGTTGACATTTGTCATGGCATTCTTGTTTGCCTTGATGAACAACCTCATGCAGTGCCGTGTCTCTAACCCTCGCTTGTAAAGATGGATGTGATATCATGAGGGTTGGTCCTTTTAAGATTGTCTATGTGCTATTCTATGCTGAAGATTCTTCACAATACACCAGTCACACCCTACCCTACCTATGTGTGCTTTGTGGATGTATCTTCACCCGATTTTCAGTTCAAGCTTCCTCTTTCTATTGTTTGTCCATAGATAAGCCTCGTCTTGCCTCTCTCTTTTCCATCTTCCAAGCATGGCTGACATTCTCGTGTTTTGTGGACGGGTGGAAGAAAATCCAAATGAGTATCTTGTGGCCTTCAAGCGCCGTTGTGTTTCTCTCAACTTTCTTACTGAAGACAGATGGCTGTTGGTTCTTCCCACATTTGTAGAGGGTTTGGCTCAAGTGTGGTATGAGAAGCAGGCCAAAGACGTTCACCAAAGCTGGCCAAGGTTGACAACAACGATGATTGAGTATTTCGGCAAAGAAGAGGAGCCGGAGAATGTGTACCTATAGGTGGCAAACTTGAAGCAGTCAGAAGGTGAGACGGCGTGTCGATATGTGGATCGAGCGGCCGTGCTCCTGGACCGTTTAATTGCCATGTAGGAGGACAATGCCAGATTTTGAGCTGGAATGACTCAGCATGTGTTGGGCTACCTTGTAGCAAGAGCAAGTGACGAATTCTGCCTCAAGCTTAAATGGGAGAATCCAGAAACTATGGTGCTAGCACATGAGATTGCTCAAAAGTTTGACAAAGTTTAGTCTGACCCCGCTTCAAAGAAGATGATAGTCCCTCCGCAACCCCCTCAATTCTTGCAACAACAACCTGGGGGGTCTAACTCAGGGGCATACCCCCACCCCTCATCAAGGATGTATCCACCGCCTCCACCTCAAATGTATGGTCCTCCCTTAGATGCTTACCCTCAACAAGGTGTATATTCTCACCCTCCGCCTCGAAGATTTCCTCAGCCTCGCCCACAAGCCCCCCTCCTTTCTACTCCCTCGGCCCCTCCAGCTAAAGAGGCCCCCCCTGCAACAGAACCTGGAGTCAATGACCTAGCCAAGGTCCTAAATGATCTTCGGCTTGAGATGGTGGGCATCAGAAATCAAGCCAACTGCCCTCCAAGAGGCCGTGCTAATGTTGTATGCTACGAGTGCCACCAGAAGGGTCATTATCGCACAAAATGTCCCAATATTCCAAGGGTGAATCTTCTAAGTGAATCAGGCAAAAGTGAATCAGGCACTGAGGATTCTGACGTAGAGATCCTTGACCTCGGGAAAAGAAGTCATACCACCTCGGACCCCTCTCTACAAACCGTCGACCGGGCCGCCCCAGGAAGAAGGTGTCCTTCTCAGAGCCCTCAGATGCTGAGATGGCAGACTCACCAACAGAGAAGACTAAAAGATCCCACAGGAGTAAGTGGTCGCCCTCGGATTTTCCCATCGGCTTAGGGCAAGAAGACTATTAAGTCGTTCAGGACCTTGCTCATCAGTCTTTGAGCATCACGCTCCCTCAACTAATAGCATTAAGCCCTAAGGTAACACGTGAGCTATAGCAAGGGCTCTCAACAAGGAAGAGCAAGAAAAAGCGAAAGGTACGAGAGGTATCTTCTATCTCTGAAGAAATTGATCGGCACCCACATACAGTAGATGTCATCATAGATAATTGCCGTGTCAAAAATCTATGTGTTGATGGGGGAGCTGCATGTAATATCATGGTGGCTCGAATCATGAAGAAATTGAATTTGAAATGCACAAGGCGTTCCTCCACTCGAATCAAGGTAGCAGATGGTCGATGACTCGCCACCCTGGGAGTCATTGAGGATTTGCCCATCACTGTCAATGGGTTGACCACTACCATCAATTTCTATGTAGTGGACATCAAAGATACAGGCAGGAGTTACCCAGCCATACTCGGGAGACCATGGTTGAGAAAGAGTGATGCATTCAGCTATTGGAAGACATGACACATGTCTTTTGGTGCTTCTAAGGAGAAGATCCCAGTGCAACCAGGTGCCACGGAACCAGAAGAAGAAGAGGAGCAAGACAGTGATACTCTCTCATCCTCGGTGTCTGAATCAATGGAAGGATCAGACAGGGGGGAGGAGTTCTCAGATGAGGAAGTTTACATGATGGGGGTGTCTCTAACCCCGCCACCTGCAGAAAAGGTAACAGCTAGTCCTCAACAGCTTGAATCTGTGCTTTCCCCAGACCTCACTCCAAGTGAGAAAGATGAGTTCTTAGAAATGTTCGAAGATTTCCCTGACCTTTTTGCAACTAGCTACTACCACCTTCGCCATGTGACTGCCATAGAACACAAGATAGAGCTGAAGCTTGAGGCGAAGCCTGTGGCTCAGAAGTATCAGAGATTAGGGCCCCTACAGACTGATGCTTTGCGCTCAAAGTTGCAGAAACTTGTAGAAGCTGGGTTTATTGTTCCAGTTCACAATACTGAATGGGTTTCACCAGTGGTAGTCACCCCAAAGAAAAACAACAAGTGGCAAGTCTGCATCGAGTATAAGAAACTCAATGCGGCCACCAAGAGGGACCATCATCCTCTTTCCTTTCAAGACCTCATTCTTGAAAAGGTAAGTGGTCATGAGATGTATACTTTCTGTGATGGTTACTCTGGGTTTTATCAAATGAGAATTGCCGAAGAAGATGTGCTCAAAACCACATTTGCCACACCCTGGGGGACATTTTCATTCAAGGTAATGCCATTTGGCCTCACCAATGCTCCTGCTACCTTTCAAAGATTTATGCAGATGGTGTTTGCTCCTTATTTGGGGGATTTCTTGGAGGTGTTTTTAGATGATTTTTGTATATTCTCGTCACGTAAGGAGCACATCATGAAGGTTAGGTTGGCCTTCCAAAGGGTTAATGATGCGAATGGCAGTCTCAACCCTAAGAAATGCACCATTGGAGCCACTCAAGGGAGGTTACTGGGACATATTGTCTCATCTGAGGGCGTCAAGCCTGACCCCGAGAAGGTAGAAGCTATCCTCAAGCTCTCCCCGCCAACAACCAAACGTCAGGTACGCTCGTTTGTCAATCTAGCAAGATACTATCACCGCTTCATTGATCAATATGCTGCTTTGACACGACCCATGACTATGCTATTAAAAGATGGGGTTGATTTCTCTTGGGATGAGGATTGTGATCATGGGTTTGCACAAATTAAGAATGCTCTGGCTTCAGAACCCATTCTACGCAATCTAGATTGGTCAAAGACTTTCTATATCAATCTTGGGTTTGGTGAGCACACTCTGGCAGGTATTCTTCTCCAGCAAGGGGAGGATCGATTCATGTATCCTGTTCAATTTGCTTCTCGACAATTGCTCGACACTGAGCGACGCTATTCAGAGGCTGACAAGCATGCCTTGTCTTTGGTGTTCTGCATTGAGAAATTTAAGCATTATGTGGCTAGAAAGTCCTTCATTATACTCACTAGCACTGGTCTTGCAAAGCAGGTTCTTCAATCACCAAATCCCATGGGCCGGTTGGCCAAATGGTTGGCAGTTTTACAAGAATATGAATTTTCTTTCAAAATTGTAAAAGGGGGTTGTTCCAACTTGAAAAATGCTTTGATTGATTTAGAGGAGTGCCTTGATGTAACCCTTGTAGCGGCCATAGAAGTTGGGGATCCATGGTATGGTGGTATCTATAGGTTTCTGACTGCTTTCTCCTTTCCTCCAAAAAGTACTAGCTATGAAAGAAAGAAGATCCGCACAGATAGTAGGCGCTACACCCTCTTTGATGGGGTGTTGTACTGCCAAGGCATGGATGGGGTACTAAGACGGGCCATTGATGTAGATGAAGTGCCTAAGGTATTGAAGCATTATCATGATGGATTTTGTGGAGGCCACTATGCCAGTGACTATATAGCTAAGAAGATTTTACATGCTGGGTACTATTGGCCGACTTTATTCAAGGATGTCACTATGCATTGCAAAACTTGTGAACCATGCCAATTCTTTGGTAGGAAGGATTTGCGTCCTGGGCAACATCACCCAGTGATGTCCATCCATCCGTTTCAGAAGTGGGGAATAGATTTTGTCGGTCCCTTGCCCATGATTGCCCACAAAAAGAAGTATCCTTTTGGTAGCCACTCAGTATGTCTTTAAGTGGGCTAAAGCTATCGCCCTCCCCGCTGCAAATGGTAAGGCAGTTTCAAATTTCATATTTGAACGTATCTACACAAAGTTTGGGACACCCATGGAAATAGTCTCTGACCATGGGAGTCCATTCTTAAATGAAGCAGTGGAGCTACTCATGGATCACATGGGTATTGATCATCACACTTCTAGCATCTATTATCCAGCATCCATGGGTCAAACGGAGCGGACCAATGGCCTCCTTTGTAAAACCATGGGAAAAATGGTCACAGGGAATAGGAGCCAGTGGGATCAGAAGGTCACTGAAGCCGTGTGGGCTTACAACATCACTCATAAAACGTCTACTGGTCACACTCCTTTTGAGTTGGTATATGGTACTGAGGCAGTTTTACCACTAGAGATAGAGATTCCGTATTGGCACAAGAACAGAGGATGACAGAAGATGAACATGTAGAGGCTAGATTGGTACAACTTGAGAAGTTAGATGAAACCCGACGCCTTGCACTACATCAAACAGAGATTCAAAAGAATCGACAAAAGGCCCGCTTGGATGCTAAGATTCACAAGGGATGGGAAAGACGCTTTGCTGAGGGGGATGTTGTGCTATGCTTTGATAACAGATTGGACCACCAAATGGATAAGAAGTTTCTGCCACTGTGGACCGGTCCATACAAAGTCATTAAGGAACGTAGCAATGGGTCTGTACAATTCAGGAGTTGCATGAGCCATATGGCAAGAAGGTGATCAACAAGCGTTACCTCAAGCCCTTCTTTGTGCGTGATGGACCCAGGCATGGAAATGCTGTGCATTCCCTGCCTGGGGGGGAGAACTGTTATGGATAAATTTGTCTAAGGGAAAAAGGTATAAATATGAGTGCGTGTTTGTATGTGTGGCAATAGTATAATAAAATATGGTGTGCATAGGGCCCAGGGTTGAGGTGGCAGGGCATGACCATGTGCCACCCTTCCACGTAAGTGGACCCATAAGGTGTGATGTACATAATCCATGGTAGTAATATTATAAAATGTAAGGTGGCATGGCTCCTCCATGTGCCACCCCTCCACCTAGGCTGCATTTAGTGAGATATGGCTCAAAGTCCATGGGAGAAGTAATATAAAATAAGTGGAGATGGATATTATATTGGGTTATTCCCTCCATATGGGATAGGCCCATGTGAGGGAGGTATAGAAGGTCCAAGAGAGCAAGTTAAATAATGGGGAAAGTAGGATGAGGTGGCAAGATTCCTTGTGCTAACCCTCCACTTGTCCTCCTAGAGGTTTGAACATATTATAAAATTGGGAAGAGACCAAGGGAGTATCATAGACTTTTGAGATATGGGGCTTGATTTATGTGGAAAATTGAGGCAAAGGGTTGTCGCACACAATTGAGAGTGCGTAACCGCCTAGCCCACATGGGAGACTTTTCCACACACACCATGCATGTGGGAGGATGCATTTATTGGGAGAGACCCCCTCTTTTGGCTATAAAAGGAGGGGGCTATTCCTTGATGAGACACGCTCATTCTTGTAAAGCCACCTGGCTAGTACTTTGATTTTCCCCTTTTCTTCCTTCCAAATAAAGCATGGTTCTCTTTCCTTGATGTCTCCATCTTTACATTCCTCCTCTAATCATGTACATGCTTCTCTTCCCCCTCTCCCTTTCCCCTTGTGCCATAGTCTCCCTCTTCATTCCCTCCCCTTCTAATCCCTTTTCCCCTCCCATGATAATGTTTCGCCCTAACGTTCTCCTTTCCTCTATGGCCCTTGAGCGTCGCCATGCTTAGTGTCTAGCCACTTGTCTTGATTTCTTTTCCGGCTAATACCACTCATCGAAAACCCCCTCCTCTGCCCCTTGCCCGTGACCCACCCGCCCGCGACCTGCCCACCCTCCTCAACCCCTCCCCTCAACCCACCCCGCGACCTGCCCACCCTCCTCAACCCCTCCCCTGTCGCTGCTCCCTCCTGCCACTACTCACCCGTGCGCCCTCCCCTTTCCCCCCGCCGCTACTCCCCCCGCCCCCCTCCCCTCTCCCTTGCCTCATCGCCCCCTCCCCCTCCCCTCTGCTTGAAAAAAACCCCCCTCGCCATCGCCTCGCAAACCCCACCGTCGTCGCCTCGCAAACCCCCCCCGCTGCCGTCGAGCAAGAAAACCGCCCCCCCCTACAACGCCGTTGCGAAAGCCCCCTTCACACATAGTATTTTATAAAAAAAACTAACCTAACCATTAATCTAACCCTAGGTTAGGTTAGGTTAGTCTAACTAGGTTAGGTTTACCCTAGGTTAGTTACTAACAGTTAGGTTAGTAACTAACCTTCAGTTAGTAACTAACTGTAGTTAGTGAACCTAGTTAGGTTAACCTCCCAGTTATAGTAACTGGGAGGATATAGGTTAGTTAATCTAACTAGATTAACTTGGTTCAAACCCCTCAGTTGGACTTAAAGTCCATTCACACCACCCTTAGGAACCCTCCCCAAAAAAAATGCAAAATTTACCCCTACTTTAACCCCTCGTAACTCATCCATTTGGGACCCAAATTGAACCCTGTTTGAACCCAATAAGAGAGGGGATACATTAGGAAAGGGAGAGGGTTTGGGGGAAATAGGAGAAAGAGAAGGGAAAAGGGTAGAGAGAGAGGGGGGGAGATTTTTTGGAGAGAGAGAGGGGGGAGAAGGCAGTTATGTTTCAAAAGGGGTATGAAGGGCAAAAATGTAATTTGCATGGATAAAAGAGAAAAAAGGTGTGTGTGTGTGTGTGTGTGTGTGTGTGTGTGTGTGTGTGTATGTGCGCGCGTGTGCAAATGTGAAGGTGAGTGGAAGGCTTGGGTAAGAAGGAAAAATGAGGCAAGGGGAGGGGGCGAAACAAGGAGGTAATAGGTAGGGGATTGTACATAGGTTGTACAAGAGTATAATAGTACCATATTTACACAGATAGCTGAGCAATGGGGCATAGATAAAGACTCCAAAGTTAGAAAAGTAAGGGCAAGAAAGGCAAGTCTCAAAGGATGAAGAGGGAAAGGTCAAAGGCCAAGGCTAGAAGGAAGAAGCAAGGAGCCAAAGTACTAGCTAAAGGTTTTTTAGATTTAACTTGTTTTTATATTGATAAATGTTTATGATAATATGACATTGATAACGAGTGGAGCTATGCTTTGAAGCCTCCAATCTCACAATAGAAGGTCTTTTGTTTTAACATTCCTTCTTTATAGATACATGTAGGTGAGTGGAGCTATGTCATTTGGATTGCATTTTCTATCTATATAGAAGCAAAATAAATGTTTATGTCGTTAGTCTTGCAAAACACACACACACACACGTGCGCACACACACACAAATTTTGATTAGTAAATATATCTCACAGAAACACTTTTTTCTTTACACACACACACACATGTATACTTCCCCAACTATGAATTATTCTTTTAAGTAAGCCCCCGTGAAATCTCTCCTTTACACTATCTTTTTAATCAACCCATGCACCAAGCACACTAATCCTCCCATACCTTCATTAATCCCTCCTCAACCCATGCATTGATTCACTCCTTAGTCCACTTGTCACTTAAACTTTATATATATATATATATATATATATAATCTAAGAATCCATATGGTTGACTATATTCCTAGGTAAAGTGATAACAAGCCGAGGAAAACAAGCATTACATGTCTACCCAATCGTAACTATGATGTTTTAACATCTAGTTTGTTTGGATTGTGGTATGTACGTGGACCCTGACCTCGAAACGTGGACTGCTTGAGGATTCGACATCTTTTTTCAATATCGCATTTGTCAAACTCAATATTATTGAAAATTCTTAATTTGGTGAAAATTTTTGCAAACTTTGGTTATTGCATTTTTCAACTTCAATTTCTTAAACATTTATTTCTTATATGTTTCCCTTTAAAAAAAAACTTTTTATCCAATTGATGAAATTAATTGTATGGCTCAATTATTGATGGGACTTTTTAATCTAAACACACACACACACACACACACACACACTTCCAATTCCTTTCCCCCTTTACTTTCACTTTACCCTATTTCCTCCCCCCCCCCAAAACTTTCCCTATTCACTTCTATCTCCCTTAATTTTCACTAATCTTCCTTATTTATTTCCCCCCCCTTTTTTCCTTTTTATAAAAGAAAATTATTATATTTCCCCCTAATTTTTCTTATTTATTTTTCTCTTATTTCTCTTATTATTTTTTCTCACCTTACTCTTTAAGTTTTTCATTGTTCCTTACTCTCTTATTTAAACCTCCCTAAGTTTTTCTTATTTTCCTCTTTATTTTCTTAAAACTTTACTTTAATTATTTTCTTTAATTTTTATTCTTAACATTTTTTTCTCTTAATTTTACCTTGTTTTTTCTTAATTTCCAATTTGTATTTTTTTGCTTTTTTGAAAATTTCCTTAAATTTTCTCAATATTTCTTCCAAAAAAATTCCTTTTTTTTTTTGGGTTTTAAAACCATTTTTCCTTCTTTCTCATTATTTGATTTACTCTCCCTACCAAAAATTTCCACTAATTCCTCCAACCCCCCCTTTATCTAACTATTTTCTCTCTCTAATTTGTTCCCTAACTTTCTACTCTACCTAACCTAATCTTAACCATTAAACCTACACGTACCCCTAACCCGACGAAACTACTTCTCATTACATGCAAGTGTCCCTCCCCCTCTTGACTATTCGGGACCCAAACTCCTTAACTACCTTGCCTTCTCCGACTGCTCCTTTCCCTTCCTTGCCAACTAATGCCCAACCAACTACTTAAACCCCCCTTCTTGCTTCTCTTCCGTACCAAGTCCCATCGTAGTCTCTACTCCCATCTATGCCATCATTAAAATCCCCCGCTTGTGCCTTATTTCTACCTCTGGAGCCCTTCACCTTTACATTGCCTCTTTCCCCTCTAAAACCTTGCTTGCCTCTATTCTGGGTGCTCATGTGCAGCTCGATGTCTCTCTGCCGCAACGTTTGGACTCCGTGCCATTCACAGGCCTCGAGGCTCGTATACAATTGCCTTGCCTCTCCGTTCCATAACTCCTACATTGTCGTGCGCGATCTGCTCTGAACTGCGCATCTTCACGTCCACCGCTCTTGCACTTATGGACTCATAGGTCCTTTCTTTTCTCCTCGTCTTTGTACGTGGGTTTCCCCCCCCCCCTTCCTCTTTTATTACTTGTTAAATTACACCCCCAAACCCTCTCTAACCTTCTGCTCTCCTTTCTTACATTGTTATTGTCCCCTCTCTAATTTTTTTCACACTTCTTTTACTTTGTCAACTATAATTTCTCCTTCCCCTTTACTATAAATATTCTATTAAAGCTATAAATATTTCGCTTTTAAATTTCATTCTTCTTTCTTAAGGTTATAATGCTTATTACTTTTTTCATTGGTTTACTTTTACTTATTTCTCTTATTTATTTCTTTTACTTAATTAATTAGATTATCCTCTTCCAACCCCCCACCACCTCTCTTGTCCCTCCCCCTTCTCTATCTATTCTATCCCCCTTACTTTCCCCTTAGATTTTCCCTTTACTTCCGCCCTTTTTAAATCCCCTTTAAAATTTTCCCATGTATTACTCCACCCTCTTTGTTCTTATTATTAATTATTGTTCTTACACCTCCCCTGTCCCCCTCCAATTCTACGTCATGTTGGTTTAACCCACTAGATTTACTTCAAGATGATTCACCCCACTCCATAGTCTATAACCCCCCTTTTTTACATTAATTCCTCCTTTTTTACTTTTTTTTCTTTCTAATTAATTTGTATTAAATTTCCCTCTATTTTCAACTCAAGTTGCTTGGTTATTCAATAACTATATCTTCTAGCATCACTATTCCTCACCCTCACTTCTTCCATAAACCCCTCCCCTTCCACAATCTTCTCATCTATCCCCCTTCTACAATGGTTCAATATTTCTCTCTCTATAACCTCTAAACCCACTTTTCTACCCAGATATTCTTATATCTACATTCAGCTTGATAAGTATATGGCCAATTGTTAAGTTTTATTGCATCTGTCTTCCCAACTAAAGTTAAAACTAGTTCTTAGTGTTTTGCTTGTTGGATGGTGGCAAGTAGGCAGACTCCCCTCTTCAATAAAAGTGATGCTTTCAATGAATTATCAAAGCTCAACTACTTCTCCTTTTTTCATAAAAAAATATTCACCCTCTAGTGATGCTACTTCATTCATAGTGGATTTTCTATTTATTTTAAAGTTTATCAATAAAATATTTCTTATTCCTACTCTAAATTGTCTTCTCTTCACTATGGAAAGGGGTGTTGTAATGTCTTCTACACACATACGCTTTCCCCTGCAACTTTAGATGGTTGCACATAGGACTTTTAAGTCATCAAGGCCTTTCTTTGGCTTTTTGACTCCCTAATCTAACTTGGTTCTCCTTTTTAACTTTTTCCTTTCATAAACATTCTTGGGACGTCTCGCTCTAATCAAAGACCCTCAATAGCCCACTTCCTCCTCCCTCTCTTGCCTCTCAAGCAGTACTGTCTTGCTTCTAGGTTTTTTAGTTCTTTTCTTTTATTAGGACTCACAATCTCAATGCCCTTGTAGAAAACTCCCCCTTACTCATCAAATCCCTCTCCTTCAATGATTTGGTTAAACTTCTGAAATTATCCCGCACAGAAACTGACGGCACTCTTGCAAGACTTCAAAGAGTCACTTCTAATCTTGCTGTAATTGACCTCAATGATACTATTGCTCTTAATGAGTATCACTCCATGATCCCTGGCCTTGCCAATGACATACTCATCCTCAACGGTGCTTTCCCCCTCCACATCCCTACTGGCCTTGCCCCTCCCAACAACACTTTTCACTCCTTCATCAACCTTGACGTCCTCTCTCCTGAGGACAATCTTCCTTTGAGACCCTCTCCCAGTTTCACTCCCAGCCTCCTCAACCCCTCGATGGCAAGGAACTTACGAACTTCGCTTCATGTGTACCACTTCTCCCTTCTAAACACATCGAAATGAAGGCTCCCTTGCTTGATCACAAAATCTGGTGCCTTGATAATCTCAGCTTCCTTGCCCATTTCTCCATTCAGTCTATCGTCTTCATTTGTAACCTCTGTTCCAAATAGGTGGAGCAATGCAAAAATGATGCCTACCATGGTCGTCAACATCTAAATTCCAATTACTTCCTCAACATTCCCTTCTTTCTAAAAACTATTGATCATCCCAAGTGTGGTCTAGCTAAGGAAATCTTTTTTCGCTCCAAAGGCTCCAACTGGTAGGACTCTAGCTTTTCAAACAAAGATGATAATTACTGTGTCAAAAACTGCTAGAACATTTTGCATCCTTACATTAAATGTACCTACCTTATCAAAAAGACCAATCTCTCCTGCAAATCCTCCATTCTCTAGCTTGACCATGTCTTATGGTATATGCTAAATCACCTAGATATCTTCTTCCCTCTTGGCTCCCTTCAAGCTAAATTCTTCGCCTTCCTTAATTGGATTTCTCAGTTACCAAAGGAAGTCATTTTCTCCCTTATTACCTTTTATCATTTCAGAGTGATACTTATTGAAACAGCCAAGTCTCTTGCACCCTCCGTTGACTTTACCTTCCCCTCTACCTTTCAAAACCTTCCCGGACCCTCTCTTGCTCTCAGCATTCTCTCCCTTCCCTCCTCTTCTAAAACCAACCCCCCTCTCAAACGCAGACACAGCTCCCCTCCCAAGTATATCCCCAAACTTTAGAAGACATCCCCTCTGGCTCCTGATGTTAATCTTTCTCAAGCCTCCCTTGTTAAAAATTCCCTGCCTAGCTCCTCCTCCACTTCAATTCCCAAAGTAAAAGCACTTGATGATGATGATCTGCACTAATCCATTGACTAGGATAAACACTGATCTGCTCTGGCTCTTCGATTTTGTAGATTGCCCCTTCTGGTTCACCCGAGGTACGCACTACTACTCTTCTCAATAATGGTTTACTTTTTTTACACTTGTCTCCAAATCAAAAGAACTTGAAATACTTTCATGCTCTTTACGCTAACAAAATTTTAACTAAAATCCCCTCAAAACCCTTTATAGAAATACTCTTCTTTTACATTACAATTCCCTTTTTGACACTGTTCAAACTTTTGACTCTTCCTCCTTTAGTTGGAAATATACACCTCCTCTTAGATCCCTTCTCTACAAACCTAAACTTACTTTCTTAGCTGAAAACTTCACCTCTTCTCGTCTTTGCACGTCTCTCAAGAGATTTAAACCCTTCCTCAAAATCTTTGATAACAAGCTCCATGTTTGTACCTCTGACCCCAACTTCTTTCATCATCCCTTGCTCCGCTCTCACATTCAATATGGCCTCAATCACATTCCTATCATACAAAACTCTTCTTAATGAAGTTAACTGGCTTCTTGGCCATGTGTTCATCACTGGTTTAGATAAGGCCTCCCAAACTCCCTTCATCCTTTGTAAATTTTTAGTACATACCCGGACCCTTGAAAGATTAAACTCCCTTGAATTCCTACCCTCATCCAACCCCCCTTCCGCTACTCTTTTGTCCCTTTCTAATACCCTTGACATCAATTTACCCCATGAGATTCACTCCTTATATTCTGCTGACATATTAAATTGCTATGAAGCTATTCCCCACTTTGGCCCATTCAACCTTATGGAATCTCTCACTTACTTTTGCAAACTTGCTTCCAAAGTAGGTTACAAAGGCTTCTTCCTCAAATTTGGTAGCTTCCACCTCACTTAAAGGGATAATGTAAAATCCCTTTACCACTTTGATACTTTTCTTGGTTACAACCACCTTCATCTTGATTCATGTGTTATTCAAGATGGTTCTTATTGCTGGACCCAATCAAAAGCTATTCCCATGGGCTTCTCTTGTCCACCTCTTTGGTGCCACCTTTACCTCACTTCCTTCGAATTCAAGTTCATAAAGAAACTAGCACGTCTTGGCCATTCCCACTTTCTGCCTCTCTTTCTTCTTACCTTTAGGTATGTCAATGACATCCTCTTACATTACTAAATTTCTTGACCCCTCTAGACCTCTTAATGATAATGACCGACTTACCATCTACCCACTTCACATCATCTCCCTTAAATGTAGCATGACCTCCTCTTTTATCGACACCAACCAAAATCTCATAGGACTCTCCTGTACCTTTCTTAACACTTACATTTCTCTTTCCCCCCCTTGTTCTTGGAGAATTTTTTTCTACATTTGTTTGGAATAAAAAACTCCTCAACTTTCCCACATTCTCTGTTATCTACTGCCATAGCAACCGACCTTTTTCCTCCTCTTACAAAGTCTGCCTAACTTTCATTCTCCCTATCCTTTACTCATGTACCGATGAATTTGAAGCCTTTTTTCATATCTCACTACTTATTGACATTTGTTAAGACAACGGCTTCCTCCCCCACAGAATCGGGAAAATTATTGATGACTACATTGCTTGAACTCCTTTCTGCATTTTAAATTAAACTTACACTCACTTCTTTCCCTTTTTGGGTAGACAGCAGATCATCACACTCTGTGTGATGTACTCTACTGGGGCAAAAGTGGGTACGCACACACACACACACACACACACACACTTCCTATTCCTTTCACCCTTTACTTTCACTTTACCATAGTTCCTCCCCTCCCCCATCTTTCCCTATTCACTTTTATCTCCCTTAATTTCCATAATCTTCCTTATTTATTTCCCCCCCTTTTTTCCTTTTTATAAAAGAAAATTATTAAAAATTTCCCTAATTTTTCTTATTTATTTTTTCTCTTATTTCTCTTATTTTTTTTCCTCACCTTCCTCTTTAATTTTTTCATTGTTCCTTTCTTATTTAAACCTCCCTAAGTTTTCCTTATTTTCCTCTTTATTTTCTTAAATCTTTGCTTTAATTTTTTCTTTAATTTTTTATTCTTAACCTTTTTTTCTCTTAATTTTGCCTTGTTTTTTTCTTAATTTCAAATTTGTATTTTTCATTTTTTCAAAATTTCCTTAAATTTTATCGTATTTCTTCCAAAAAATTTCCTTACATTTTTTTGGTTTTTAAACCATTTTTCCTTCTTTCTCATTATTTAATTTACTCTCCCTACTAAAATTTTCCACTAATTCCCCCAACCCCCCCTTTATCTAACTATTTTCTCTCTCTAATTTGTTCCCTAACTTTCTACTCTACCTAACCTAATCTTAACCATTAAACCTACTCTTGAAATTATTGTATTGGAGCTGTCAGAGGTGAATGGGCTTTAAGTCTAACTGAGGGAACTAGACTAGGGTGGTCCGAGTTAGTCTA
The DNA here is from genome assembly GCF_047967505.1 of Dipteris shenzhenensis. Taxonomy (NCBI): domain Eukaryota; kingdom Viridiplantae; phylum Streptophyta; class Polypodiopsida; order Gleicheniales; family Dipteridaceae; genus Dipteris; species Dipteris shenzhenensis. Next base: position 28,178,127 of record NC_141627.1, read on the forward strand.
ACTAGCCTATTCTCCTAACTGTCCAGTTAGTATAACTATCTAGTTACTATGGCTAACCTAACTAGCTGCATTTAGGTAAACTAACTAGAGTTAGTCTACTAGCTGAAGGACAGTTAGTCTAACCTAACCAGAATGTAAGTAGTCCTAGCCTAACCTAACTATAAGCCTAACTAACTAGGGAGAGCTAATTCCAACTAAACCTGATTCACTAACCTAACCTAACTCACTAAACTAATCTATCTCACTAACCTAACCTATCCTACTAACTTAACCTAGGTTAGAGTTATGGTTAGGTTAGTTTTAGGGGGGGCGGCGGCGGCAGGACGAGAGGAGGGGGGTCTATCACGTGGGTGTGGGTGGAGGGGGGGTGGGGAGGGGAGAGGAGTGTGAGGGGAGAGAGGGGAAGTAGGCGGAGAGGGGGGGTTGGGGGTGGAAGGAGGGGGGGGTGGAGTTGATGGAGGGGGGGGGTGGAGCGGATGGAGGGGGGAATGGAGGAGGGGGGGGGGAGGGGATGGAGGGGGGTGGGGGTGGGAGGGGGGAGGATGGAGGGGATGGAGGGGGGTAAAAGGGGGGGGGGGGTGTGGAGGGGATGGTGGTGGAGGAAACTTGACGGATGAAAAACTTTGACAGAAATCCAAAGGGAGGAAGAGATGGTTAGCTTAACGCTCTCCAAGTCTTTCTCGATGTAACAGGATTGTTGAAGGTGAATGGACGTTGGGTGGATGGCCAGGTTATCGCTGCGAGAAGGGCTCGAAATAACTCACCGTGTGAGGATGGGAGTAGGGTGGTGGTCGATGGAGAGGGAGTAGGGTCTTGTGTAGGGCTCGAATGGGGAAGGGGATGGAGGCTAGATGTGAAAGAAGAAGAATGAGGGGGTGGAGTAGGTTTTTATAGGAATGGGTGTAGGTTTAGGGTAAAACCTAAACTCTTCCCGGGCCATAACTTTTCATGGTTAGCTCGGATCATTGCTTTTGAAAAAAAACAAAATGTTCAAAATTGCAAGCTTTACGCATTTGTGTCCATTTACTAGCCTGATTTGTTCTTCAAGTGGCTTCTTTTTAAGAAATAAAGAAAATTTCTTAAGGTAGTAACCCAAGGTTGATGCTTGGGGTTGATATGTTTGGCTAGAGTTGGAAAAAAAATTCACTCTCCTTGCCTTTGAGTGTTATGTTCGTGAAATTTTGTAGTAGGTCATGTTTTACACATATTTGCCTATGTTTACTCGTTACTTGAGAAGCTAGTGTCCCCAGTGGTGGTGCCAAATGCTGCTCTTTCCCATGACTTCTGTAGGAAGAGCAAGGTATTCTCAGTTTGCAAGGTTCCGAGGCTTTTTGTCACCTACAGATATATCGGTGTTGTTGTTTGTGGTATAAGTGTAGCTTAGGAGCTCGAGTCATATTCCGGTGAGAGACGTAGGCTTAAGTGGTAAGCAAACATAGTACATGCATGTGTGAAAGGAACGTGCATCATCATGGTCAGGGTAATGAAGGCTTTTGCCTGCATTGGGAGTTTAAGGGTTAGAGGGAGGTTCAGGGTTCAGACGGAGGTTCCAAGGTTCAGGGTAGAGTACATGGTGGAGAACTCGTCTCCCTCATAGATCATGGAGATCAAGGGTTGAGGGACTAAGGGTTTAAGAGGAGCATAGGAGTGAGAAAGGAAGAAGATGTAAGAGCATGGGGGAAAAGGAGAGAGAGGAGGAGGGAGGAGGAGGAAGAGGAGGAGGGAGGAGGAGGAGGAAGGAGGAGGAGGGAGGGAGAAGGGAGGAGGAGGAGGGAAGAGGAGGAGGAGAAGGGAGGAGGAGGAGGAGGGGGGAGGAGGAGGAGGAGAAGGGAGGAGGAGGAGGGAGAGGATGTGTTGCAAGGCTGGAGGAGAGGGGAGGAGGAGTTGCAATGTTAGGACATGCTTTTGGACGTGGAGTGCAAGGAACCATGGACACTTGAGACAATTGCTTGGAATACCAAAGTAGAACTCAACACAATGTCCCAAAGAGTGTGGGCTTCATTTCATTATGGGATATTTATACAAGTTGGAGAGCTTCTCTCTCTGCATGTAGGAGTTGTAAGACATTCTCTCTCTACATGTAGAACTTGCATATAGAAGTTGCATGTAGTAGTTTCATGTAGAACTCACATGTTGCGTTTTGTATGTAGGAGGAGTTGCATGTAGAACTCGCATGTAGGAATGGCATGTAGGACTTGAATGTAGAACATGCATGTAGGAGTTGCAAGTTGCAAGTAGAACTTGCATGTTCTGTACTACCTAAGTCCATGTTGGCAGAGAGACAACATCGGGCCTCTTCTTCTTTTTCCAAGCACACTTCTTGGTCGGGCCTTCAACTTGGCATCATCATCAAAGTTTGATCCTTGGAGTTGGTAGCTTGATTGTCCTTACACCATATTGGGGAGTGGTGTTGGCTTCATGGGAGTTGGCTTTGTGGGTGTTAAAGCTGACAGCAATGAAATTCCTTTTGTTGCATTGCCATAACTATCTGTGGGCAACGGGTCTTGGGACTATTGAGCCATAATCGGCATGAATATCATTGCATTGCCTACTTTGTATTGAGAGTGGCCTCACATCGCTAAGACATCCATATAGAAATACTCTACTTAGTTGGTGAGCTCATGCTTGTATAGGTGGGCCAGCAAATTCATCTAAATCACATTATGCTTCTCTGTATAAGAAATTTGTGCAAGGGGATTTTCTGCTTTGGTGGCCTTGGCAATGGTCGGTAGATTGCCTCAATAAGTAACTTCCCCTATGGGTTTTGGTGTTTTAATGAACCAAACCCAAGAGGAACTTATCCATCATGTGTAGCTATGCAAAGGGCTCAAAGATAACTGGGAGATTGAAAGCTGTGCGAATGGTACTGGCTGTGAAATGATAGTGCTTAATGTTGACATCCGCATGTTCCCAACATGTTATTTTGGTGGCATTGTTAAATTTGTCCACAAACACACTGACCATATTGAGGCTTAGGCAATATGGAAGACAATCTGCGCGACTAATTGTAGGCCCATGGCCCTGATGTATGGTGCCACCTCAGGGTCATGAAGAGCCGGGTGGCATTGTGATAGTATAGCCATAAGTCTTTATTGCCACAGTAGAATTGAAAGTGCACCACTACTCCTCCAAGTGCTTGCAGCCAATCGACACCAAGGGGCATGAAGCATGTCCGTGCTCAGTGTAATTTTTTATTGTTTTTTCATCTACAATGCAGAGGTTCTTTATGGGGTGAGATGTAGAGTGCTAAGCAGATTGCTTAAGCTCGGGATTCGGCTGGAGTTTAGATGGATCCATTTAAGAGGGGATGGACACCAAGATTGTGTGGGAGATGGAGGGTGTGGTAGAAGGCGCGAAGAAGGAGGAAGCTTCATTACTCAAAATTTCACGCTTGAATCTGAATATTAGCTCATCGGTGGAAAAGCGATCTCCACCCCCATAAAGTGTGTGGGTAAGTCAGGAGGTAGTTTGGAAGGCTGGTGTAAGTTGGGTAATTTTTGCAAAAATTTTGGTAGAACCTCAGTACAACTGCTAATGCAGCAAAAGAGACTACAAGGTCAGCCTCCCTTCAAAAGGTGGAATGTATAAATGGCCAAAAGTTTGACTTTGGTCTTCATTGTGTACTTGCAACTTTTGGAATACAATCTTTCTCATTCTCTTGTTAGTGAGACTTCTTGCTTCCATTGTGTGTTGCCCTGTGATTCCCACTCTCCCCTCATTCATCTCCCTTCCCTTCCACATTCCTAACCTCTCTCTCTCTCTCTCTCTCTCTCTTTCTATCTCTCTCTCTCTTTCTCTCTCTCTCTCTCTCCTTCCCTTCCCCTCTTCACTCTTGTAGAATCACATTGGCACAATCTGGTAGACACTTGAGTGACTCAAGTGCTACGATTGTGCTTGCAAAATCTCTCACAAGAAGTTTCTCAGGAGCAGAGACTCCATTGTCATTCCTCCAAGATCCCTACAACATGTGGACTCACAAAGCATTTACATCAACTAATATATCTTGGATTCAACACACACCAACATCTACAATTTTTCATTTTTGTGTGTATTTATCTGCAATCAATTCATCTTCATCTCAAGAAAAGAATTGCAGCTTTACTACTCTATCTTGCACTGTTGCATCAGCTGCTCTGCTACTGGACACCCTTATTGAATGATGCCTCTTTTCTCATCTACTGTTGCACAATTCTATTGGATGTTGAAGTTACTATTTCATCCACCTTTTCTTCCTTGCTACTTGTTCTTGCTTGGTTCTCTGTGTGCAACGTTGATTTGTTGCTCCTTTGTTGCTATGTGATGCAATTGCTCTTAATCTATTGCATTAAGCTACTCTCGTTCACTTCATTCAAAGCACTTGTAGAATTTTTATTTACCCCTGAACCTCTTCCTCATATAAATGTCTTGATTGTGCAAAAGGATCTACGAAGCGAAATGATCTCTTGTTGGTGCTCTCCCCTATGCTCTGTTCTTCGCTACTTTGGAAGGCTTATTTGTGTTGCTATAAAATTCGGTGCTTTCTCTAGCATAGGCTGCTTCCAAAACGTAAGTGAGAGATGGGTTCTCAAGTGCAAAGACTCATGGAATACTCTTTGAGCTTCATGAAATGGTGGCAAAGAAAAAAACAATTCTAGTAGAATGACCAATCAATAATATTTTCTCCAGCAACTCCTCCATTTTGCATTGCCACCACTACCTCTATAACATGACTGCTAATAAGCTTCTTGAGGTCCCACAAAATTTGGGAGTAATAAGAAGGGAGCTCGAGTATTGTAGGCTTGGGCATTGGCAAATCCAAGCAATGATCAACTCGCAATTCGTCTTAAAAATGTTGTGATGGAATTGGGCATGCTCTTTAACAAAATGGTTGAAGTCTTTATTTGCTTGCTCATATACTGATATAATGGGCTGCATTGGCCTTTCCTCCATCTGCAGATAGACCCGATATCGTATAGGCATCTCCTCTGATCTAGAACTCGATGCAAAATTTTTGGAGCTAGGATAGCTATAGGGAGATCTTGTGTTGGCAAAATGGGCTAGGCCTCCAAAATCAATTCAGTCCACACTACCACGTCACTCGTGTCTGCCAAAATTTTGACTTATACTATAGCATGTTCAAAATTATAGTACGTTTGTGTAGATGTGCTCCTGCACTCTACTCGGCCTGCTGGGTTGAGCATTAAGAGAGCCTGGGATATGATCCCTTCCGTTGCCTTCATCTATGGGATGCCTTTGCCTTCATTCATATTCGGTTCCAAGGTGCCCACCTGGTTTCTCGATAGTGACAGTTCGTGTAAACTAGCTTGACCATCCGAACCATCATGGTCTGGTGGCTATCGATGACGAGGCTACTTGTTTAGGTGTTCATAGGGAGCTTGGAGGAGACGGACGAGTGCCTCTATGGACCAAAAGCAACTATGTTAACATTTTTTCTGAGCCATAATTGCACTTCTCTAATCCTATCAACATTATTTGATTGCCACCAGCATTGCCCCTTTCTTTTGCTTGGACTCTGTCCTTAACTACTGTTGTACCTTATTGCTACTACACACTTTGTTTGCTGTGTTGATCCCCTCATTAATGCTTAAGGTTGCTAAATGGCTCTGCTACTTGCTCTTTCTGATCACTAGCTGCTTTGATGCAATGTTTGCTTTGCTAAGTAGCTAGCTTTTGGAGAAAGAATTTGATGTTGGAGTATGAAGGTCATGATATAGTGGTTTAATATCATGAGGCAACAACCAGAGAAGCAACAACTCATATGACTCCTAGAGAAAAGCTATGCATCCCTTAGCCCAAGGAAAGTTTCTCTGATACCAATATGTAGAATGAGAATAGAAGAGCACAAGTACATAGTGGGAGTTGAGGGGGATCATTCTTGCATTTCTTTTCAATTCATCTTCATTCATATCGACTTCTCACTCTTATCCATGCTCATACACATATTTGGTATCCCCTTATCTTCTTAAGGGTCTCTTCACAATGAATTCCAGCTTCACACATATGATACTTAGAATATCAAAGTATTACAATATATATATTTTAAGAGTGCCAAGACAAAAACCTCTTTCCAACACACCATATATCCCACATTAACATCTCTCCAACATAGACCTCTCCTAGCCATAATCCAAACTACACTCTATAATCCCTAAAGGGAAGAGAAAGGGACATAGCAAGTAAGGAGAGAGGTATGATACTTGAGGTGGGGAGGAAGGAGGAGAGGATGCCAAATTCAGGACAGTGGCCATCTCTAAGCTTGGTTGTTGCACAAAAAGAATGTCAAATGGAAACCCACATTCAGCTTCTCCATATAAAGTGAGCAAATATCTATGACACTTTAGTTGATTAGATCACAAGGATCTTCCTTTTCATCCCCACCAACCAATGTAGGTGTAGATGCCACGCATGTCCATAGTCCAAATTAGGTTGACTATTACTAGATCCCAATTACTTTGTGCCAACTAATTGCCTAGAGGGAGCTCTCCTATTTGCCAACCACTTGGTAGTGGGTGTTAAAACATCTATACGCTCATGCCAATAATTGCCCATAGTTAGACTCTGAGTCCTTTATAGTTACGGGAAGAAGCCTCTTCTATACTTGCAAATCTCAACTTGATTTTTGGCATCACACCACTTGAGGGAATCCAAAATGGTGAACTAATAGACAAAATAAGAGATCTATCCTTTGTTAGCACCAGTGCTTTAGGATTGAGTTGCTTGGGAGTTTCTTATTTTTTAAGGAATTTCTAAAATTCTTAACCTCTACTTTTAGATGGTTGTTGGCTTTTTAGCTTTTAGCTTGTGTGTGCTTTTTACCCCCCTCCAACATGGCTATAAATCAATTTAGGGGTTCCAATCTCCCTCCATGCTTGAGCTCTCCTTAGAATGATTGCCTTTGCTTCCTCTAGCTACAAGTCTTCAAGTCACTTGAAGCTTTTCGATCGCTCATCCAGGTCTCACGTGTTTGTTTGTGAGCAAGGCGCTAAATCCAATTTGCCTATTAACTGCTAAAGCCATTTCTTGGAAAAAGAAATTGCTATCCAGAAAGCCGTTTGCCAAAAAAGCAGGTTCGCTTGTTTAAAAAAATCCGTTGTCCTGTTGAAACAGTGAAGAGATTGTTGTCTATTGTGGGGGCATCACATGGTCTTGGTTTGTTGCCACCTTAGAGACTCCACCAACCATTGTTTTATCTATGGGGTTCTTAAAAGTGAAAAAATATTGCATGGATACCTAAACAAGGATCTATGGCTTAAATCAACCAAGCTTTTTGAGTTTTGTAGCTAGTTTTGATACCTTAGCCCACTAAACTTGGAGTACTTCAAGTTGCCATTGATGGGAATCTCTATGGGGCGCCAACTCCCTTTATTAAGAAAACTTATCAAAATCTTGAGTATGAGATGAATTTAACAATATGCTATGAGTAGAAATTATTCAAATTACATTGGTTGTGTTCTACACTAAAAGAGCTTCAAATATGTCTTTACACCTTGAAATTTGGGTAACATGTGAAAAAGTTACAGTGATTTGAAAGGAGGCAGGTTTTCATATTTTAGTGTATTTTTGTTTAACCCCCCCCATCCAAAAGACCCCCCCCTTGGGCCTCACATATTATGAAAAATATGTACAAATCTTAAAATCTTGCATATTTTTCAAGGTATATACCTTATATTTTGTGGGAGGGAGGACATGAAATTTTCATATTTTTCCCTTGCATATTTGAAAAATTTAAAGGAAATCCATGCATATTATATATGGACCTTGCCCCCCCATACCCTAGATTTTGGACGAGGGTAGTAACATATTGCACATTGAGTTGACACCCTAGGGGGAATCTCGCTCTTGAATCAAGTCTTGAGTGTTGGTTGAGTCATCTCTCATTGCAAGCTCAACTTCCAAATTGTTTGTAATGCTTGTTTAGGGCTTTAGATCATCCTAAAATACAGTCAACATTGGCTTACAAAGTGGGCAATTGTCCTTTCCTTATGACCTATAAGAGTGCACATCTTCTTGTCAAGCCCCTCATGGACTAATGGAGCCTTCACTTAGTCTCTCATGGACTAATAGAGTGTTCACTTAGCCCCTACTAGAGTGCACATCTTCTTTTCAAGCCTCTCATGGACTATCCAAGGGAGATGCCTCAACATAGCATTTGCACATCCAAGCATATACCGCTCAACTCAAATCAATATCCAAGAAGAATATCCATCTTACAAGTTTTCTTGACTAGCCCCACCAACGGCCTTCTCAACATTCCCTACATTCTAAGCAATGAACTTACATCTAAATCACAAGCAAATGCTAGCCTTGCTATATGTTGGAAAGTCTTCCTCACCCACAAAACCAATATATTGCATAAATAAGAAAAATTCTCCAAGATCTAAAGCTTTCTTTTGGTTCCATATGTGAAATTGACCCATGCATAAGAATGCTGTGCATGAGGGGGCAAACATTATTGTCAAAAATGAAATATAATATTGTGTTTAATAAAGTTGTATGAAATATGGTGTGGATGGTATGATGTAGAATAAGAGGGCACATGCCCATAGTTGAGGTGGCAAGTTCCTCCTTTTGCCCACCCTTCCATTTGGATGGCCTCATGTGCACATTAAATATGTGGTTGTGCACACTCAAGGGCCAATCAAGGGATAATATTTTAGAACAAGGAAAGTATGATGAAGTGGAGAGAATTTTTGTGCTAACCCTCTGCTTGTCCACCTACATGGCTCTTGGGGATTTCAATATTATGAAATGGGTCCAAGACTTCTCGTACATTTAGGCTAAGGGTTGTCACTCCCCCAATCCATGATATTTCACCCTTATGCTCACATGGAAGCTACCCACCTTGTGCTCAACTGAGAGCCCCACCCACCTTTTGCACATGGGATGCCAATTTATTAATGTAGAATTGGTATAAATGGAGGCCTTGCCTCCCCCTTCATTTGATGTGGGAGTCTCTCCCCACCTATGCTAAGATCATGTATACTTTGTTCTCATTTGCTAAAATGCCTAGCCCATCCTTCTCATATACTAGTGTCGCTCTTCCCTATCTTTCTTCTCTCTCTCCACTCCCTTTCCTCTTATGAATATGGTTCTCAATGAACCTTTTAGCCTTGACATGTACATGGTTACCCCCTCCTTTCTTAGCCATCCTAACAGTACACTGTAAAAGACTCCAACAATTCTATTTGTAAATTATGACGTGGCATGAAAATTGACATGTGTGCATGCGTGCGCGCGTGCGTGTGTGTGCATGCGTGTGTGCGTTTGTGTGTGTGCATGCACACATGCGCATGCATGTCGTTGAGCTTAGTCATCTGATATCCAGATCTTTGCGCCTCTCAATTCTTTGTTTGAGAAACTCAAATTTCCCCTTCCACGGTCCAAAAGTAACAATGGAATGCATACCATCCCTATTAAAGATGGCCATTTGACTAGAGTTCCATGTTGACTTTGATATGGATTCCCTTAGATTTGTATGGCAAATGTGGAAGCAGCCTTCATGGTACTAGTAATCCATTGGGAGTTTCCCCCATCTTAGAATTGAGTGCTTTTCTTCCTCTTGGCATCTTCCTTAATTTCCTTGTGCTTTTTCAATTACATATCCTTGTGAGTGACCTTTTATCATTTCATGAACTGTATTACTACTTTCCCTTATATTTGAGTAACTTTCATATTGACTTACTCATTCAAAGTGGACATCAACTAAGGTGTGGGAGAGGAAATATATTTTGGATCACCCCCTTCTTTCCTAGCTATGAGAGAGAGAGAGAGAGAGAGAGAGAGAGAGAGAGAGAGAGAGGCTCTAAATGAAAAATCAACAATGTGAAACCTCACAAGTGTGTGTGTCTCCTAGAGGGTTCGCAAAGAAATATGTAAGTTAGTATGTGCAATCAACGAAAGGGGTTTTATATTTTTATGTAGTTACAGAAAATATACATACATAAGGGCTTTTTTATTCAAAAAGTGATTTTTTAAATACATAAGGGATACTTTAATAATCTCAAAATTTACAGAAGGGGTGTATATAGGTTATAAAAATCTGTAGGTAGTGGTTTTTTTTAATACTCCTTGATCACACATGCTATATGGGGTTTTTACATGGCGGTCCCATGGGGGTATGTCTCTGAGAGTGAAAGATCTAGGCAGCCTCTAAATGCACTCCAACAATGTGGAATCTCACACATGCATGCAGACAAATGACAACAAAAAATACATAGTTCTGAATATGGATAAATTTGTTAATTTCCCATTATGCATGTGCATGTGCATACCCTATGCATGTAGAATCCCTGTGTGACAGAAGGATCTAGATAGAGTCCAAATGAAAACACCAATAATGTTGAATCTCACACATGTGTAGACAAATTACAATAAAAATATGTACGTATACCATAATTGCAAAAAAGGATTCAATAATTTCACATATGAAAACCAATATTTCTATCCACTAAATTCTGTGAGGAAATGTTTCAAATGAGTTTCTTTGTGTGAGTAATAGATTTGCAATTACATATTAAGAAGATATAAATGGTAATGAAAAATTTGAGTAATCATCTCATAAAATAATAAATCCCTTGCTCTCCTTAATCATGAGCTGGTCATCTATTTTATTGGATAAATTACAAAGGTTTTTTTTCCCATGCACAATGCAAAATAACCAAAGCAAAGCAATCACTATTAATTATTGATAACTATACAAAAATAAAATGTGATAAAATGAAAATCTTAAGAACAATATTATTCACTTTGCTCATTAGAAATTTAAAAATTTCCTCAAGAATTAAAAGCAAAGGAGATTATCATGATACAAGCTCAAGAAGAGTCTATTATTTGCTTAGACAAAAGAATAGAGACAAGAATGAAGAAGAAATGAAGCTTCGCTACAATTTCAAGCATTTTAATTATCGAAACAATTTTACTTTACGATTCATTTTTTAAAATGGGATTTTATGGCATGATTGTAGGACATACCTCATGGCCTTGATTTGTACAAAACCTCATAGCAACTTTGTACATGGATACTGAGAGACATGACAATAACTTGAATTCTAAAGAAGACTTTTGTACATATATGTAATTTACTATGTCAGTATACATTTTTTGCCCTTCTTGTTCACCTCAGTATAGAGCTTTCGCCCTTCTTGTTCATAAGCCGAACATCACCAACTAAGTTACGTGCATAGTATGCCTTCTGCTTTTTGAATTGCCTACACATTGTAAAAAAAGGATTGTCGGTTTCAAAATCACATCTAAGTCCAAATATTATCTATATAATATCCATCACATAATATGAAAAATAGACAATCCATTGTAATAATAAATGTGTTTATATGGAGCTTAAAAAGGTATTAAACAAATTTTGAAAGAGTTGCCAACACTCTAATAGTAGATCCTAGGCCATCTTCAATATGAAGGGACATGTCCATTCTTTAACAAGAAGCCACTCCTTTAGTCAAAAATTCCATTCATTATTGCAAATCAAGAAATGCAATTCCATAAAAGCAATCACTATTCCAAATGAAGACTACCTTGATCCAAATAAATGCTCAAGTAGACCTCTTAATTCACAACCACAAGCCCACTAGATGTAAATTATATGTGTGCATTGGTCTCCTAATAAAATGTCGCAGGGGAGACTAACTTAAAGTTTCCTCCTCTCTCTCCCCTTGTTTTTTCATAGACTTGAAAAACTCCATCCAGTAAAACAGAATAAAGAAACATTCAAACCTCAAGACATTAGCCACTAAAGTGCCCATGAAATTCCACACAAGATCCTATGTGTGCCTTCAAGGCTCCTTAAGGGCTCTTTCAATGACCCCCTTGTTCCCAAACCCCATTCAGCGAGCTGACCACTTGTGACTTCTTTAGGAGTTCAAGACTGACATAAAGTAGCCATCAAGGTAATAGTAAGTGCTATTATTGTGTGTGTGGATGAATTTGATTTCTTCTTAGCATGGCTCAATAACACGAACTGATTGTTGTGAAGAGTGGGAGAGAAATAAGGAGTCTCACTTGCAGCTTTCTCACATACAAAATGGGGGAATACACACAAAGGTGGAGGCTGAAAACAATTTTCCTCTTCTTAGTTGTGAAAGCCAAAAGAACTCTCTCTTAGTACAAAAGGAATAGATGAACCCTATATGTGGGTCTCAAACCAAACTCAGCTAACCTAGGTGGCATACTAACTGAGCCACTAACTAGAATACATAAAGATAGCTATCATCCAGCTATTATTCATGGGCGGTGTACCAACCGCATCTGCAGCTAACAAGTCGGTGATATAAATGCACAACGGTCACCCTGGCATATCACGAGTGGAGCTCGATATCTCAACACTCCCCCTCGAGCTCAATCCCAATTCCTACACACCAAGCAGGTCTCTGAACTTGCACAGCTTCTCTACGCCCAATGCCTTCATGAATATGTTAGCTACTTGATCCTTTGCACTGACATAAACTAGATCAATAAAACCTACTAGAACCTTCTCCCGCACATAGTGATAATGCAGCTCAATGTGCTTTGTTCTAGCATAATAGACTGGGTTATTTCTGCTCATGTTGTCACAATAAATGACAACTTGCCCATCTGTAGACTAATGCATATCATAAAGTAGCTTACGCAACCAAGCTACCTCACATGCAGCCATTACTCCACCCCTGTATTCAGCCTCTGTGCTCGACAAGGCAACTGTAGGCTGTTTCTTGCTGCTCCAAGTGACTGCAGCACTCCCAAAAGAAAACACATATCCACTAGTAGATCGTCTATCAGAAATACTACCAGCCCAATCAACATCAGTGTATCCATGCAATTGTATCTAAACCCCAGTCTCATAAAATAGTCCATACTGCAATGTGGAATTCACATACCTTATTATGCGTCTAGCCACATCCAAATGCGGCTTCCTTGGAGCCTGCATAAACTGACTTACCAACCCAACAGCATAGCTCAAATCTGGCCTGGTAATAGTCATATAAATCAAACTTCCTACTATGCGTCTGTACATAGTAGGGTCTTCCAAAAGCTCACCTCCATCTGCGCTCAGCTTCACATTCTGCTCCAAAGGAACTGAAATAGGCTTACATCCTGTCATCCCATATTTGGACATCATATCCAATCCATACTGCCTCTGCAAGAGCCATATCCCACTTGTGGATCTAATCACCTCAATGCCTAAGAAGTAACGCAACTCTCCCAAATCCTTCATCTCAAACTTTTGCTTCGATAGCATTTTCACATGAAGGATATCTTCATCACTATCACCTATGATGATCATCAACATAAATGACAAGCAGCATAATGCCTTTCTCTGGAAATCTGCCATGGAAATCTGAAAGCCAATAGTAACAAGATACTGTCCTATCTTGTTAGACCATGCTCTCGGTGCTTGCTTCAAGCCATACAAGGCTTTCTTCAACCTGCAAACAAACTCAGGATGAACAGCATGCACATAACCTGGTGGCTACTCCATATAGACCTCTTCTTGCAAATCACCATGCAAGAAAGCATTCTTTACATCCATCTGATGTAAAGACCATCCCTTTGATGCAGGCATAGCAATGACTGCTCTTACAATTGCCATCCTTGCAACCGGACTGAATGTTTCTTCATAATCAATGCCATATGTCTGTGCATACCCCTTAACTAATCTTGCCTTGTATCTGCTCACAGAACCATCTGCATTGTGCTTCACCTTATAAACCCACTTGCAGCCAATTGCATTCTTATCTTTAGGTAAAGGCACCAATTCCCATGTAGCATTTGCTTCCAAGGCATCCATTTCTTCATGCATGGCTTTCTCCCATTTTTCTTTTCCCATGGCTTGCTCAAAAGAAGTGGGTTCTGGTTCTTGTATCACTTTGACCATATAGGCATAGTGAATGGCTGTAAATCCATCATATTTTAACCTATCCACAAGATACTTAACTCTGGTAGACCTGTGCAAAATAGGCTCACTACTAGGTGCTCTCAAAACATCCCTTGTCTTCCTTACTCTAGGTGTAACAATAGAAGGAATACCCAACTCATCATCAAGGCTCTGTTCTGGAGCCACTAGATTCACCATCCACATAAGAATGACCTGCATTCACATCAACCATGGGCAGATCTACTTTCTCTTTTCCTTCTCGTGATACTTGCATACCACTATCTGCATTGCTTTGAGGAGATTCTCCTGATCCAAATCTGCCTATCCATGGTGAAGTATGTGAACCACCGCTAGAGGACACTACAGGTCCACTAATATTTTGTGATTGCTGCTATGAATTCTGTGCAGCATTACCATTTTGTGCATCTACATCATCAATCACATTTACTCATTTATACCAGTTGCTCATCTCATCAAAAACAACATCTCTGCTCACTGTAAACTTACGAGTAGAAGGGTTATAGCATCTATAACCTTTCTGCTGCAGAGAATAACCAACAAAGATGCACTTCTTAGCTTTTGGATCCAACTTGGATCTCAACTCATCTGGCACATGAACATAGGCAATGCAACCAAAAACTTTCAAATGAGAAATATCTGGTTTCCTACTAGTATACCTCTCCTTTGGCGTCATGCCATGTATTGCTGCAGTGGGAGTCCTGTTCATTATGTAGACTGATGTAGCAACTGCTTCAGCCCAATAATAATCTGGCAGGTCTTTTTCGTTGAGCATGGCAAGAGATACCTCTCCAATATGCTTGTTTTTCCTTTCTGCAAGTCCATTTTGCTGTGGGGTATGACTGCATGAATATCGCTGCTTTATGCCATGCTCCTGCAGGAACCTTGCAAACTCATTTGAGAGGTACTCTCCCTCTCCATCTGACCTTAGGCATTTTATTTGCAAGTCTGTTTTTTTTTCAACCATAGCTTTAAAAGCTTTGAAATGCCCAAACACTTCACTTTTCTTTTTCATAAAATACACCCAAACTTTTCTGCTGTAGTCATCAATAAAAGTGACAAAATAATGACAGAATCCAACAGATGCAGCTTTAGTAGTCCACACATCAGAGTGGATTAATTCCAATGGCCTCTTACTCTCTTGAACATGTCTAGGAAATGGTTTCCTTGCCTGTTTTCCAAATTGACAGGCTTCACATACTTTATGCATTTCTACAACCTTGAACTTAGGCAATCCTGCAATAATATTTTGGGCCTGCATTAATTTAAGTCGATGTACATTAACATGACTAATGCGTTTATGCCAGATATCAATATCTGCAACTACACCGGTCCCATGTGCAAACATAACTGCATTCAATTCAGGCATGTCTGCATCCAACGTAAACATCCTGCCCTTCTTCTTCCCTTTTTCTATCAAGCGACCTTTATTTTTCATATCCTCAACAAAGCATCCATGAGGATTAAATCTGACCTGCAAGCCCTACTCAACCATTTGACCAACAGAAACCAGGTTCTTGGTGATATTCGGGACATGAAATACATCAGACAGGTATTTCTTTTTACCGTCCTACATAGACAAAGGAATTTTACCAATCTGCACAATAGGATGTGTAGTATCATCACCAGTCTCCACAAATCCTGATCTTTCTATTTTCCTTGCATCCTGCATCCATTCTGCATGACCTGTCATGTGGTTTGATGCACTTGGGTCAACATACCACACATCATTGCTTTCTTCTGCACTTGTCACAGAATTGGTCATGTGCTGCACCATAAACAAATGCTCATTTCTGCAATCACCCTGTCTACTAGAGGATGCATAATTGCCTTGCTACAATTTTCCATTTATAATGTCATTCTGCTTTTTATGGCAGTCTTTAGCCATATGACCCATTTTACCGGAGTAGTAGCATTCAACATTACTGTTTGCATTTTGGCCTCTCTGCCATCCACCACGACCTCTTTGGCTCCCCCTGCCTCTAAGGTTACCATGTCCTCCTCCATAGGACTGGTTTTCTTGAATTTGCTGCATATTCTCATTTCTGCCACGGCCTCCAGATCGGCCTGCTCTACCTCTGCCTCTACCTCTTCCAGCATTTGAGTAGAAGATAGTTTCTTTCGAAGTTCCTCCTGAAGAAGATGCACCACCATTTCTCTGCTCTTCAGAAATTAGAAGAGCAATCAACTCCTCAAAATCAGGAAATTTTTCACAGACGGCAATGGATGTCCGGAACTGTACATAATCCTTTCCTAGACCATTCAAGGTTACAGAAACTAAATCATCATCTTCCACTAGCGACCCAATGGAAGCAAGTGCATCTACAATCTTCTTCACCTTCATGTGGTAGTCATTGATGCTCATATTTTCTCTCTGCACATTATGCAACTCTTGCTTGAGCTGCATTTTCTTGGCTTGCGTATTTGTGCTGTACATTTTTGTCAAAGTATCCCACGCCTCCTTCGGCGTGCTTGCATCCTGAATATGCACAATCATAGAATCTGAAATATTGATAGATAGCCAGCACATAAATTTTCTGGCTCTCTCATGCCATCCTTTAAATGCTTGCAACTCCTATTGATTGGGAACATTAGGAATAATTGGTTCTTGTTCAACTCCAGTAATGAACTCCCAATAGCCTTTTCCCTTAAGGAAATTCGTCATTCTAAACTTCCATGCTTGGAAGTTGTTCTTGTCAATCTTTTCAGTAACTATCTGTGAAAGAGCATCAGACGCCATTACAGAACATTCTGTCACTGCAAACTACAAAACTTCTGCCTCACAAGGGCAAATCTACAAAACTGACGAAAGTGGTATTTGACCACACAGTCACTTCCTAGTGACGATTTCGCATCAACAGGCAATAAGAATGATTCTGTCACTCCCAATATCTCTGCGCACAGGCATACGATGCAATTTCTGCGGCAACTTTTCACCAACCTGCGGAACAATGGTCGCACAGCAAAAACAGGGCACTTTTCTGAGTGCTTGCAAAAAACTTCCACCACCAAAACGGGCCTCGAAACGCAACATATACTACCCTCTCGCCACACTGCGAAGGGCATCCCAATCTGAGACAGTGACTCTTGCACTTTTCGGCTGTGCTACCTGCAATGATTTGCTCCCAAACTCGAAAAAGAAAAGCAACACTGATCCTCTTACCAAGACACCGCGAACTTGGTTTGCTTCCTTGAGTTCCTTACCACAAACCAAGCTCTGATACCATGTGAAGAGAGTGGGAGAGAAGTAAGGAGTCTCACTTGCGGCTTTCTCACATACACAATGGGGGAATACACACAAAGGTGGAGGCTAAAAACAGTTTTCCTCTCCTTGGTTGTGAAAGCCAAAAGAACTCTCTCTTAGTACAAAAGGAATAGATGAACCCTATATGTGGGTCTCAAACCAAACTCAGCTAACCTAGGTGGCATACTAATCGAGCCACTAACTAGAGTATATAAAGATAGCTGTCATCCAGCTATTATTCATGGGCGGTGTACCAACCGCATCTGCAGCTAACAAGTCGGTGACATAAATGCACAACGGTCACCCTGGCATATCACGAGTGGAGCTCGATATCTCAACAATTGTCACCCCATAATGAGGGATACTCTACATTTTGCTCATGCAAGTTTAGGCCTACTTTACACCTTCGAGGGCCACACATTATAATCAAGAGATTTTGGTAGATATTGTAGTAACAAAACCTTGAGATGCCTTACGATGGACCTAGCTAGTCCTTGGATCTAGAGTATCACTTCCGCTTGTCCACCAAGTGACGCTGTGAAATGGTGATTCAAGCTTGGTTCTGCATATATCTAGATGAATCCACGAAGTTGGAACATGCCCAAACTCATCCTCTAAAAATAATACATAGTGCAGTTTCAATCTCATGATAGTCACTCATAAGGTTGAAAACCATAAACTCCATCATGCATAGTAGGGAGGACTGGCTAGTATGACATCCCCATCGATGTCACCAGCACCCAACCATGGGTGTAGACCACAGTATAAACGTAAGCTTTCACAAATACAAATCCACACACCCACACATACTTGAGCCTCCATTTATACAAAGGTCATCGTATCGAGTTTTTGTCAAGACAAGCTCGCACTAAAGGAGAAGGCTAATCTAAAAGTAGTCCACATTTTCTTCATCCAAGCTTGGATTTACATAGATATCTAGAGGCTCCACACACAGACACACTAGCGTTCATGCAAGCATCCATCCTTGTGACAATTCTCTCTAAAGTTAGAGGGGACCGAGAGGAAGAGTACTCACTAGAGCTTACCTTACACTTAGAACCCTAAGCCTGCATCATACTATTATAAATCATTTTTTCTTGATGGTGTTAAGACACTTAAGTTTATATACCTACCTAAGATGGATGTTTGACCTTGAGTACACTTCCACTTGTCCACCAATAGACACAATGAAATGGTGATTCAAGCTTGGTTTCACATAGATATCTAGAGGCTCCACAGATACACATTAGCATTCATACTGGCATTCACGATGTGCATCCCTTTCACAATTCTCGAGTCTGAAGTTAGAGAGTGTCGAGAGGAAGCTTACTCATTGAAGCTTACCATTAATCTCTTACTCATAGGACCCCAAGCTTGCATCATACTATCACCTAAGAGAGAGGATTATGTATGTTAATTCATTTTTCTATAGTTACATGTTTGACTTTGAGGACATAGCCAGAGAAGTGATTTCTTCTTCATGGCACTGACTTAAATGTCCTTACCTTGTGCCAAATTGTTAGACAATAGGAAATTTGAAGCTATAAGATGTGTGGGTATGTGGAACAAATTTGGAGGATGCCTTCGATGTATTCGTAAGTGTCTTCTAGAGGGTCTCATTCGAACCACATTAAGTCATTGAGAGATGGTGTCAGAGAATGAGGGTCCGGGTCCACTCCTGCATGTGAGGCCCCATCTGAAAAGGACAAGGGGAAGTGATGCTTACAACAAGTATGGGGTAGGGTTGCCAAGCAATGAGCTTGATGGAGGATTGTCAGGTGCTCCACTCAAATCTGGAGCAAGAGAAAGAAGCCACATGGATTGCACAAGGGCATCCATGTGGGCAGTGAATCAGGACTGATCTGGGTCCCAGTGGCCACAAACGCAGCAAAGGGAGACGCCTCCATAGAGCTTGGAGGGCCCATCAAATGGGGCATGCAGGGAGGGATGTCGTAGGGCTATGGGGCTAAGAAAATAACTAGACCAAGGGGCCACCTTTGGCCCTAAGACAAGAACCAGACTAAAGGGCCGCCTTTGGGCCAGGCAAATAACTGACTGGAGAGTTCCGCGTAGACGTCTGGAGCAAAGAGGCTCCATTCATGCGCTGAGGTGATTGGCTAGTCTAAAATCGGCTAGCGTAGTAGTGCCAAAAGCACTCTGACTAGCTAAGTCGAACCAATCACCTTTGAGCATTAATGGCATCGCCACACTACCTCAGTCTGAGTGGGACTCTGCAGTGACTTGGCTGGCCTATACGTGGTTGGCCTCTGAGCTAGCTGGTGGTCGGCAAGGGAGAAGGGGGAGGCAGATTGGCCCTGCTTCACACTACATAGAGGCCCTTTGTTATGCGGTCCTCACAGAGCCCCTTTTGTAGAGCAAATGGTAAGAGGAATGCAAAAGGTATAGCAGCAGAGAGGCCCCCTTTTGGTACTAGATCTGCAGCAGTAGAAAGGTCAGCCATATGCCTGTGTGGGTTATACTATAATCTGAAGCACAGTATATACACGTCGATTTAGCTGTGTATTTCTCGAACTTATGTGTTCTAGATCTACGTGTGTGCACATAATGTGGCTCATGCAATGGAGTGTATCCTGGAGGAGGAGAAACCTCTTGGTAATCGGGTATATATTGGTGAGGCTCAAGCAAGTGAGCTATGAGAAATCTAGTCTTCTGGCACTAGAGATGCCAGGCCACAATAATGGAGAAGGGGCTGAGAGAAGAGGGGGCTAAGGGTCTTAGAAAGGGGCTGAGTGGGTAGGTTGAGAGGAGTGTAGGAGCTTCAAAAGGGAGTGGTAGAAGCCAGGCGCACAGAAAAACACAGAATCTAGCAGTGAAAACAAGCATTTGCCACGGTTTTACCAGGCCCGCACATTCCTGGAATGCATTCCCCCACTTCCACCTTTGCAGACGTTCTAGGGCCGTTCCAGGCATTCCTGTGCCCCCTTCCTTCAGGAGCGCCTTTCCGGATCTTTTCGGATGTTCCATAAGATGAAACGCCATTATCGGTAACTATGGCACAGAAACCTTGTTGTGCAGGGTGTAGATGGCTGGGAGGTGAACCTGGATACTTGTAGGTAGTTTCCTTTTGCAATTGAATTGGATGTTACGAGAATGATATCATTCGAACATACTAATGCACGCCTCCTAAAATATAGCCCTTGTACATCACAAGTAGGAAGAAGAACAATAGACAAAACTAGATCGAATGCTGACACATGTATCTTTTAATTTGAATTACACCCACAGCAAAAAAGGCTGCTCTATTGCACGGATATCATGGACTAATTGTTTATGCACTAATCATGTTCAGGGAAAAACTACAACCGTACAAGTCACCAACCTAAGGAGATGCTCTTTCCAGCTGTAACTCTACATATGGAGCTTCAAAGACATAAGATGTTTGCATAACTCAGTCTGAGAGGATAAATATAATTATACAAAAAATAGAAGTGAGGAATAAACTAAAGACACCGAAAAACTTCCATTAATATAATCTTCTCTTCTTTTCAAACTTAGTTGACATAAAAATGGATTTGCGTCCAACTAACCTGTCTAGAACTATGCACCTAGGGTGAAGTTCAGCAGCCTTCTTTAGCAGGATCTCCTTCGTAGATTTCCCAGGCTCAATCATGAACTCAAGTAGGACCTGTAACAACAGCAGATAACGTCAGCATATCATCTTCCTTTACCATCATCTACATTTTGCAATTCAATAAAAGGCATTTGCTGTGCAGTGCCCGCCATGGAAATGCCAGGCCAAACTTCAAACATTTAAAACCGTTGTCCATCACTGTTTAGTCTGAAAAGCAACCATTAATGCCTCTCCAATTGAGGCCCCCTTTTGTTTGAAAGTGAAACACAGAAAGTCCACAGTCCCAATTAACCTGCAGCAACCCTGAGGCATCTCTAGCAATAAGGAAAGGTGAAAAACTGGTGTTCTTTTCTTTCGCCTATTTTCTTTTCCTTTTTCTTTTTTTGGGAGGGGCGGAGAGAGAGAGAGAGAGAGAGACCTGTCTCCTGTCACAAAATTCGGCCAATGGATGAATTGTAGTCTCGTAGGTCTCAGATATCCGACTGAGCTCCCTTGCCAGTGCCTTCTCGTTTGTTGCACCAAAAGTATTTTCCAAAGACGCCTTCTTTGGTCCCACTGGAATAACGACAACAATTTAGATGCCGAAGACCTTGAATGGTACCATGATGCATGCTTACGCAAAAACTGCAACTCTTTTTTCCATGGAAACTATCCTTTGATTAGGTTTTAAACAAATGTGAAGCATCGAGATATCCAATACAAATCGTTCCAGGACTAAAGTTACTCCAGTCTGTAAACTTATGTTTTTGCAAAAAAGTGAACTTCTATTAATCAAACATATACATTTGTAATACTAGAATATATCGGTCATGCGTGATTTATCTAAAAAACGAAGTTGCCCTACTTCAACATAAGGAACTAAGTCTTTGCTTTTGATTACGTGTGCCACATAATAAGGCATCCATTCTCATTCTGTTCAGCAAGTCGGGGTGATCCTAAGCAGTCCTGCATTCTATTCTAGTACTGCATAATTCCTCAAGCTCCGCCCTCTGAAGTTCATATGCTTATCACAAAAAGTATGTGCCCAATGCTCCTCCTGCTATTATCAGTTAAATAAGGGATTGAACACTTGTAAAAGACTCGACAGTGCCTGCACATGGGTTGTCATAGTATGCCATTAAATTTGTATTCATTTGTGCAATCTCAATCCCTATTGAAGCCTCTGCTCCTATCATCATCTGCGTTGCCTCACGAACTTGCAGGAAGAACAAGATTCATTTTACTCTTTAAACTCCAAACATTGGAATAAAGACACATCAGTTTAAAAATAGGGTACTTGATGGCTTCCTACTTATCATTTTTGATTGGTCTCTTTGTATCTTAGTGGGACACTCTCGTTGATTCCTGAGCTTGGAAACATAAAGCACAGTAAACCAGGATTTCATCATTCCATGGCAAAGCTTCACTTACCAAGCACTTACCAGGTCCATTTTCTCTTCATACTACTTACCAGTGACCTAGATGCATGACAGCCAGGCCTTAAGAGTTGAAAGTACAGTGGTGCCAAGCTCCACAAGATTTCAAGATTGTGCCAAAGTTGCAGTCAAATTGCTGTCAATGTTGAAAGGAATTCATTAAGAGCGCAACTTACAGGGGCCATTTCTACTGTAAACTCTACATCCATTTTCGTTCTGGGCATCCATTATTTGTATTTTGTCAGGGAACCACTGAAAGTTAGCTTGAAGATCCTCTCAAAACGAAACTAGCTAGTTCCAAGTGTATTCTTTTGACCGTCTGTGTATAATAAGCTTAGTCAAACTATTGACAACCTTCCGACCTGATGTCATGGACGAGGATTCCTTGTGTGACCACCTCTTCATTAATTTATGCAGCTGATTTAAAGATAGCAACAGGTCATCTGATCAGCTCCGGATGCCGCTGTCCATAACCAGAAAGTCCTGAAGAGAGGTCCACCTAGTTCTAAGAACCAGCTTCGTCCAAGCAGACGATAAGAAATGTAGCAAACTGGCTTCACAGCGGCCAGAATTATCGCTCTCACTGTCCATCTTTCTACGCTAGCTTTACAAGTTATCAAGTTATTCTTCTTTACGGCGCGCAACGAATGCAGTACTTCAATACACAAGGAATGGCTCCTCTTGAGCGTTCCTTCGTTCTATGGACTGGAAGTAAAAAACTAGCGACAGTAAATCCCTTAAGAATAGACAGAATGACAGATCCGGTTTGAATCGGTCTTATTTTTTTATCCCATCCAGAGTCGCAACATACGTACAAGGGGAAGGAATGTGATCCAGAGCTCCGAGGAGGACCAACTTGTCGCCAGGCTGAACGAGGAAGCGGTAGGCATGGAGGAGGCCAGCCCAATCCAGAGTTTTGGAAGAGGCGTCCACCACGACGAGCACGATGTTAGCTAGAGGCACAGTGACGGCCATACAGGGGTTCGAGGTGATGATGAAGGGCAGGCCGAGAGGATGAGCGGCCCGGATCAGCTTGGAAGCGGGAATTAAGGCGAGGCGGCTAGCCAAGGTGAAGGCAAGGGAGGATGGGAAGGAGGAGGGGGTGAGGGGGGTGGGTAGGGAGGAGGATAAGAGCGGGTACTGCCATGGCGTGAAGATGAGAGATAGGGAGAGGGGAAGGCGATACAGTGAGTTCCGGTGCAGGTGAGAGGAGAGCCTGAATCTGGCGATAGATGCTGTTTTGTTTTGTGTTGCCCAAGCTGTGTGTTGTGTTCCAGAAGTCTGCAGTTATCGTTACGGCAGCCGGCAAGGTATCCAAAGATTCCCACGAAAGATCCCGTCTGTCAGTCCCCCATGCAGCCCACGTCCATCACGTTTTACGAAGCTTCCCCCCGTCTCCCTTTTGTCAACGTCGTCTCGAACCTTCCGTCAATCCTCTCTCTATAGGCTTTATCACACTTCGTCCAACTTTCCAAGCCTCTAGTGTTTGTCAGTCTGCCTTTTCCTAGTTGTCACGTATCTTTCTCATGGTGCACCTCGACAACTCACGCGCAAAATGGATCCCCACCCCTTGCCTCGACTTTCAGCGGTGCCCATGTCCATGGAAATGCCACGTCAATGGCGAATTTTGGAAACTCATCTTCACATTTGACAGTCGAAGAGCGCAAATTTAAAGCTTCAAACCTCCAACATTTCAATAACGTTTTCAATTTCGATTCTTGAAAATGTAGATTTAAGTTAAGAAAAGTGTTCTTTCCCATGGAAAATAATTTTCACTAAAAAACATACACACCCCCTTTATCTCTCGTCTTTTTAGAGCTTTCACTGGTAACTTATCATAGGATGTTTCAAAGTGTCCATGGTACTCTCATTGCCCAATTTTTATTGAAGGTGGGTTGAGACGTTTGTGGAAGCATTACCAAAGATCTCACAATTTTTTCCTTTATTGAGAAAACTTCAAATTGCCTTTATTTGACAAGTAAAAAACACAAATACCTACAATGATCGGGTCAAACCTCAAGCCTGCACCCCATCTTGTGCAATCTCACCCTATTCTAAGTCAACCACGTATGCCCGCAATTTCATGGATATAAACAAATGCCTCCCCCTCATACACCGAAAAATCTCCAACCTGTGTAACGGGTCCATGTTGCTCAATCTTGTAGTGCAAGTATTCTGCCCTTGATCCCAGCACCTTATCGGCACTTTAGAACTCCACATTGAATGTCTCCCCTGCGTATACCAAAAATCTCCCACCCGCGTAACAATTGACTTCATCCAAGTCACTACAACTTACCATACCTCTCAATCTTGTACTGCAAGTATTTTGCCCCTGATTTCAACACCTTATCGACACTTTAGAGTTCCACATTATTTTTCTAAATGCATGCTTTCGGACTGATTACATTCTCATACCCTCTTTACCATGCACATGCCTCTCAATTTCAAAAATTTCTAATACCTTAGAATGCCACAAGTTGTAATACTATTGGCCCCTCAAGCCTCTACCCTATATATTAAGGCATGTGCAAATGCACAAGCATAAGATCCATAATTCACCACATGGGTGTACTATTCCACACTTCCAAAAGACACTTTGCATCAAAGTCATTTCTTGCTTTTTATGACCATCACCTTTGTAAGCAAGGTGCTTTGTAGAACACATCCTTGTCTTTTGGACCTACGTCCAGGTGGTAGACACCTTGGTAACATATCTCATAGGTGAAAGGGTAGTGACTGGGATGTGAAGAGGGATGAAAAAGGGGGGGGGGGGAATTTATTAGTTTGGGGAAAGGTGGAGTAATTGGGGGAATTTAAGACCCTTGTCACACACTCATGTCTGACATTAATAAGGCAACAAGGCTCTAAAACCACTAAATCTAGCATAAACTACTAGCTTTCACTAACCAAATCTTATGTCACCCCTAACTTAAAAAGTAAAGCATATTCAACATTGACTATAGCCCATTTGACCTTGAAAATTTCCACCATCTTCCCATAGATGCGCTTAGTAGGGCCAAAAATCATGTATAGGCTCTAGCTAGCTATACTTATTAATTCTGGTGTGGTTCTCATTGAAAAGGAAAACAAAAGAAATGAAAAGCGATGTCTCATACCCATCTACTTTTATTTAAATATCTAAGGATCAAGTACATTGCATATGATAGAGCTCAAAGCAAGACTTTAAGTCCCTCCAGCTAAGCATGTTCAAAGTTAATTGTAGCCCATTTGGGAATGGACCTTAAAAATGCATATCATCTTTCCATAGAGGGCCAAAAAGAATGTAAAGGCTCTAGCTAGCTATACAGAGCTATACTAATTACCTGTGGTGCAATTTTCTTTGAAACCTAAAAGGAATGAAAAGAAATATGTCTCATACCCATGTACTATTAACTAAACATTTTAACCTAAGGATCATGCATATTGCATGTGATAGAGCTTGAAGCAAGACTTTATGGCCCGCTAGCTAAGCATGTTTGATGTTTACTATAGCTTATTTGGACACACCATCTTCCCATAGATGCTTAGTAGGGCCAAAAACTAAGTATGGGCTCTAACTAGCTATACTAATTTACTAGGGTGTGGTTCTCTATGAAAGGACAATAAAAAAAATGTGTGTCATACCCTTCTACTATTAATTCCAGATTTTACCCTAAGGATCAAGCATATTCCATGCAATATTCCTGCAATATTAGAGCTTGAAACAAGACTTCAAGGCCATTAAATCACATGAAAAGTGCATGCTAGATAAGACTTATACCATGCAGCCCCTCATGAATTGTAAGAGTATTGCTGAAGCTAAAGTACCTTTCATTATGATCTAAATTAGAGAGGGATAGCTAGAGGATAGTTACTATCCTTTCTAAATTGTGACATAGACACATCACTCACCTCATTAAAAATTCCCTAGATTGAAGATGTCAATTTTGGCCTTGTTGACCCTTCACAAACTATATATTTTTCTCTAAAATTGACATAAAACCCCTTTTATGAGTGAGCTCTATTTGACCTTTGATTTTAAAAAATTAATACATATATCTTTGTGCAATGTATCTTTTGCATACAGTTCACTCACTATATTTTAGCCTTTCACTACTTGGAAAATTTTTCAAATTTTTGAGGTCAAGTAGTCATCCACAATACTATGAGAGTAGCTCCTCCATATCGCATGATTATGACTTTGATCAATTTCATTGTGAAAAATGACAAATGAGTTTTGGGTCAACATTTGCTTGGGTGTAGCCAATCGCGGAACTATTTTTGGGCTATGACACGATGCGTTTCTGGGTGAATATTTGAATTTTGTGTGGACCCGCGCTCTTGTTGAAATTTTTCCCAACGTCATGAAGGTGCACTAGCGTAATAATGAGACACAATCTTATCATGGTCAATAGCGTACAGCTCAACACATGGAACTATATGCATTTACACATGAGCACAAAGACTGTCGCTCTGGCCTCTAGCCTGACTACATCACACAGCCTTTGCCTTGCCATGTTTGCTTGTGCAGCTTTGCCATCTGTCATTGTGCAAGTTCGAGCACAACCATGTTGGCCTGACTACAGCACAAAACTTTTGCCTTGCCACTTGTCAGCTTCGCCATCTATCACTGTGCAACACAATCTTTTGTTGTGTTGACCACCGTGACCACCATGGCATGTCAATCTCTAACGAGACCCCTCAAGGTCCATATATGCAACCACCGCGCTGGATGTTAGAGCTATTTTAGTTCTAAACCAAGGAAAATAGAGTTATGTTGGAGATATTTTAGTCGTATTACTCCTTGTGCAACAATTTCTCAACCACCACACACATTCTTGGAGCTATTTTAGTTCCAAGCTAAGGAAAATGTAGACATTTGCAATTTAGTATAGTTTCCTTGCAACCACTGCACTAGTTATTCGAGTTATCATAGTTCTAAACCACCGCCTGGTTATTGGAACTATTTTCACTACAGTAACAATAGTTTTTTCAACAATTTCTTGTGCAACGATCCCTATGGTTGCAGAAAAATGTAAACGAGGGTAGAAATATGCCATTTGTTCTTCTTTAGAGCCACTTTCACTACCGAAGTACAACAATAATAGTTTTGGCAATAATGGTACTACATTGAAATTGAAACAAAAGAAATTACATCTGATAGGTTTTGCGATAATAGTATTACATCGAAATTGAAACAAAATAAATTACATCTGAAGCAAACCTCTTTTTTTTGGGGGGGGCAAAAAAAGTAGTATATTTATTGATTTATATCATAACATACATCCAAAACAAGGGTAGAGCTAGAAATGTTTGTTGTAACCTTACGTCTTGAGAATATTCAAAAGTATAACCTCCTACATCAAACATCTCAAGGATGAAATGAAAAGCTGAGGGAATTTTTCTAAGCATATGATGCAGTAGTAGCATTGGTGTCTAAAGAGTGTCCTTGAGCAACAGTGGTGCCAAGAGGAATGACCATGAATAGCAACAAGACCCTGTATAGGGTCAATAGACATGGATGACAATTGGGTAACTTCAGCAGGCATAGGCGTGGCCTGTGTAGAAGAGCAAGAACCATGGATCTGCATGAGAGTGCTCTCAACGGAAGCAAGAAAGGAAGAAGGAGAGAGAGCGAGAGAGAGAGACAGAGAGCCACACAAGTTTTGGTGGGTGCAGAACCACCCTAATCTTCTTTTTCATTCATTTATATATGTGTTTGAGTATTGTACATAACTGGGGTTAAGGCACAGTGACCTTTAACCCCCACAACCTCCCACTTAAAGGACAATGTGCCTTTAAGGGAGAACAACCAGTGAGCATACTATCCAATGCCCATCAATACACGACAATACTCAAACCGCTGACTAGGTAGACTCTTCGTCAGCATATCTGCAGGGTTATCATCTGTATGAACCTTGACAAGCTCTATGCGCTTGTCCTCAAGTACCTCCCTGATGAAATGGTACCTGACCTCAATGTGTTTGGTCTTTGCATGAAAGACTGGATTCCGTGCTAGCTGAATAGCACTCATGGAATCACTATGCAATGTCGGTACACCTGTATGAATCCCCAAATCTCCCACTAGCCGATCAAGCCATATAGCCTCCTTGCAACCCTCTGTGGCTGCAACATACTCAGCCTCTGTGGTAGACAAAGCAACGCACTTCTGTGCACGAGACATCCACGACACTGCACCACTTGCAAAGGTGAACACATAACCAGAAGTGGATCTCCTACTATCCACATGCCCTGCATAGTCTGAATCTGTGTACCCAAGTACACGCATGTCTCCTTTACCAAAGCAAATGCACATCTCCTTAGTACCCTTCATGTACCTCATGATGCACTTAACTGCCTCCCAATGCCTCTTTCCTGGATTAGCCATATATCGGCTAACAACTCCCACTGCAAATGCAATGTCTGGTCTAGTAGCTATCATAGCATACATAAGACTCCCAACTGCTGATGCATAAGGAACCTTGGCCATCATGGCCCTTTCCTCATCTGATTTGGGACTATCTATATGACTCAGTTTCACATATGGAGGCAATGGAGTACTCACTGCCTTCCCCCCCCTCCATATTGAAACGCTGTAATACTTTTGTAACATACTCTTTTTGTGAAAGCCAAAGGAGTTTCCTACTCCGATCACGCGTGATGCGCATACCAAGAATATGACCTGCAAGTCCCAAATCCTTCATATCAAAGGCCTCATGCAACTTGGCCTTTAATGCATCTAGCTCATAAGTATTCTTGCTAGCCAATAGCATATCATCCACATATAGTGTCAGGATTATCAGGCTACTATCCTTAGCCCTTTTAGTGTAGAGGCAGTGATCAATTTCACTCCTTCTAAAACCCTGGGACCGAATGAAAGCATCAAACTTCTGATACCATTCTCTAGGTGCTTGCTTAAGACCATAGAGACTCTTTTTCAGCTTGCAAACTAAATGCTCTTTGCCCTTTTCTTCAAAGCCTTCCGGCTGCACCATGTAGATGTCCTCATGCAAATCCCCATGCAAGAAAGCTGTCTTGACATCCATTTGCATAAGCTCCATATCCTCTACTGCCACTAGTCCAAGCATGCATCTAAGTGTGGTCATCTTCACAACCGAAGAGAATATCTCATCAAAGTCCACACCCTTCTCTTGCTTGAACCCTTTAGCAACCAAACGGGCCTTGTACCTAGGCACATCATCACCTGTGACCTTCATTTTGTAGACCCATTTACATGGCAATGCTTTCTTTCCATGTGGCAAAGAAACCAAGTCCCAAGTCTTATTCTTCATAAGTGAACTCATCTCTGATTGCATAGCATACTCCCACTTGCGTTGATCCTCATGCATCATAGCCTCTTTGTAGCAAGAAGGCTCCCCGCAATCAGTAAGCATCACATAGTCTACCCCTGGAACAAACCTATCAGGCGGTCTAGACACTCTAGATGATCTTCTCAATGGCATTTCAGCTTGCTGTCCCACCTGCATATCAGCCACATTTGGCTCATCATTTCCACCAATAGATGATCCATCATCTACCCTTGATTGTATACCTGTGGGAGTACTTGGTGGCACCATTTCTTGCACATTTGGTGCATGGACAGCTTGCTGTCTATCAACATATGGAGGTGGATTCACATCCTGGAAAGTGATTCTCCTCATTTCCACATCCCTCATGGGTGCCTTATGCATCTTCTTCTCATTGAAGACCACATCATGGCTGCGTATGATCTTCTTTGCTTCTGGATCCCAGAGACGATAGCCCATCTCTCCACTTTCACCATAACCCAGAAAGATGCATTTCCTAGACTTAGGATCTAGCTTCTTTCGAAGCTCTTTTGGCACATGTGCATATGCCTCACACCCAAATGTACGCAAATGAGAGTAAGAGGGCTTCTTTCCACTCCATGCCTCTTCAGGAATACCACCATCCAAACTCTTACTAGGTGATCTATTGATCACATGCACTGCAGTCTTCATTGCCTCAGCCCAAAAACCACCAGAAAGACTTGCATTGGAAAGCATGCATTGCAACCTTTCTTAAATGGTACGGTTCATCTTTTCTGCAACTGGATTTTGCTCTGGAGTACGAGGGGATGTGAGCTCCCTCTTAATCCCACGTGTATCACAGAAATGCTGAAAGTCATGAGAGAGATACTCTCCACCATTGTCAGTCCGTAGGCATTTAAGCGTTCTACCTGACTGATTCTCAACCAAGGCCAGCCATTTCTGAAATACCTGGAACACATCACTCTTCCGAGCTATAGCATAGGCCCACACTTTCCTAGTTGCATCATCAATGAATGTCACATAGTATTCAGCCCCGCCTAATGACCGTGTAGGCATGGGACCACATACGTCTGAATGCACCAAATCAAGCTTTTTAAACTCTTTCTTTCCCCTTCTTTTATGGGCTGATTTAGTCTGCTTTCCATAGAGACAATGCTCACAAAATTCAAAATCAGAGAAACTCAAATGCGGTACATAACCCAAACGGCATAAGAGTTTCATTCCATTCTGGCTCATGTGCCCCAACCTGCAATGCCACAAAGAAGTGCTTGGCTGCTCGGTTATTGCAACAACATGATCAAATACCCCTGATACATGTAAGGGATACAAAGTTCCACACTTGGCACCCCTGGCCAAAAGCATAGAGCCCTTCTGAATTTTCCAACTCTGAAAGCCAAAAGTGGTGTGAAAACCAGCATCATCTAGTTGACCCACTGAAATAAGACTCTTGGTCAGCTTAGGCACATGTCTCACATGTTTCAAAACAAATGCAGACCCATTTGCAAAAGAAAACTTTATGTCACCTGCTCCCACTATGTCACATGCATAGTCATTTCCAAGATGCACACAACCTGTCTTTCCACTATCATAAGTGGAGAACCATTCCCTATGGGGAGTAACATGGAATGAAGCACCAGAATCCAAAATCCAATCCTGGGAATATGCATCATCTGAAGTGGTAAGCAACTCTGCAGATAAAGTAGACATGAAGAGAACATCATTGTCACTATCACGTGTGACTGCATTGATCTCCTCGATCTTCACTTTTCCTTTGTCCTCCCTTGGACTCTCTTCCTTTTGATTTGCACCCCAATTTGCATTCTTTTTCTTATCCTTTTGCTCTCTTTTCAGCTTGTAGCAATCCTTTTTCATATGGCCCTTCTTGCCACAATGGTAACACTCAATGTTCCGTGCCCTGGATTTGCTACGAGACTTCCCTCTTTCTTGGGACTTCCCCCTGAACTGTGATCTGCCCCTTTGCACATTTAAGGCTGCATCCTGCTTGTTGCCATCCATAGACTTCCGTCTAATCTCCTCGGCCAACAAGCTACC
The DNA here is from genome assembly GCF_047967505.1 of Dipteris shenzhenensis. Lineage (NCBI taxonomy): Eukaryota > Viridiplantae > Streptophyta > Polypodiopsida > Gleicheniales > Dipteridaceae > Dipteris > Dipteris shenzhenensis. The sequence continues at coordinate 28,209,580 of NC_141627.1, forward strand.
CACAACATCATCAAATTTCAGTACTCCACCAGGTGCAGAGTTACTGACAGCTGTACGGAAGGTATCCCATGAGGATGGCAATGAACATAAGAGAAATATTGCCTTAGTCTCCGCATCAAAATTCATTTTCTGAGCCTGAAGCTGGCTGAAAATAATATTGAATTCATTCAAGTGAGAAGCAATGGAGACCCCTTCCTTCATCTGCAGCTCAAACAACCTCTTCATGAGGTAAACTTTATTAGAGGCAGTTTCCTTCTCATAAGTGGCACACAGTTTCTTCCACAAATCTTCCGTAGTCTGCTCATTTACTACTGTGAAATAAACTGACTCTGCAAGATGAAGTCTAATAGTAGACTTTGCTAATGCATCCAACTCATTCCAATCATCCTCAGACATATTTGCAGGCTTAGCTTCAATCCCTGCCAAGGGTTTAATCTGCTTCTTTTGAATAAGCACATCCCTTATCTGTTCTTTCCACAAAGAAAAGTTTGTCCCATCAAACTTTTTAATGCTGAAAAACTCCTTTTCAGGCATGGAAGAGGATGCCATGATGCAAATAAAGCAAAATCCCAAATGCTAGTGCCTGCAAGAGAGAATCACACCAAATACCAGGTGCACCCAAATGTGTATGCCACAATAGAGTGAAATATCACCAAAACTCAAAACTCAAAGCATCTGACTCATGTGCATATACTATGCATCCATATGAGCAAATCTGGCCCAAAAGAAAATGTCAATAAGTGCCAAATGACTCAAGCATAAACACTGTCCACTGGCATATACATCAATAATGTCTCATCCAAGAGAGCATAGCACTATCAGTGCATCACCTGCAATGTTTCAAAGCTGTCCCTCAGCATAAAATAGCATCCATGTGCAAAGCGTCCATAAAAAATAGCATCCCACAAGGCAATTTGGGCCTATCAGCGCATCCAACAAGGACCGCAATGCATCCAAATGGCCTATAAATCATCCACTGCAACCCAATGCATACCACAAATGAGCGCACACTGCTCAAACTGCAACCAGAGTGATCTGCATAAGGTATGCTCAAGAAATCATAGTCCCACGGTAATGAGCGCTACTGAAAATAGAACCTGAGATGCCTCAAAACATGGGCGCCATTGCATAATCGGAATCAGCAAGAAAATCTGCAAATATCTCTCTTCTGCCAAAACTCCAAAATCCCAACCGATGAGTGAGAAATGGAAGTCAACACTTATCCACTGCCATGTGGCATAAATCTAAGGTTTCAAAACCTTAGAATGAAAAATGCATAACAGAGAGACGAAATCGAATACACAGAGATATATAACTCTGAAAATCCTCCACCGAATCGCGCAAGAACTGATAGGTAGGGGTTTTTGGGCGTCCGGAACGTAATGGGACAGACGGTTTTGGAAACCGTGGTCTCAATCATTGGGTCCAACACACGGACTGAAAAACGTTTTTGAAAACAGAGCTATCTGTAAACTCCACCGGAGTGCGAATGATGAGCAACATAGAAGTTTTAGGACCTCCTGAGTCCACCGGAACTGACAGATCTGCAAATGGTTGCTCCAAACTTGAGTTCCAACACCCGGGCAAAAAACGCAGGAACTGATACAGTGAGTCAGAAATCCACTGAAATGATCCCAGATTCAGGAATGGAGGTGTTTCCAGGCTCCTGAAGTAATGTGGACACCAAAAGCAAGCAATAGTTGCCTCTACAAGTCAATACGGAGTCTCTGTCATCGAACGGAACAGGGAAAAGCTCAAAAAACGACTTTTTCTTTGAAAGCTCTTAACAGGCTCTCAAAACCACTTCGCAAAGCCAAAGTGACTTTTCCAAAGGTTCCTCCAAGGTCTCTGCACACTCGGATGCAAGTAAAGTCACCCACAAAGCTTCCCACAAAGCTTCTCCTTCCTCCCACAGAGCTGCTGAGCTTCAAGCATGCACGCACGCTCAGCTAGATCACCCGGGCTCTGATACCAGTTGAGAGTGCTCTCAACGGAAGCAAGAAAGGAAGAAGGAGAGAGAGCGAGAGAGAGAGACAGAGAGCCACACAAGTTTTGGTGGGTGCAGAACCACCCTAATCTTCTTTTTCATTCATTTATATATGTGTTTGAGTATTGTACATAACTGGGGTTAAGGCACAGTGACCTTTAACCCCCACACTGCATTTTGTCACCTAGAGAGGCAGCTTGGGTCTATTTAGAAGGGGAATTGATGGAGAGGCTTCCAAAATTAGAGGTGAACTGAGTAGAATCAGCAGCAACAAAGGTAGAACCAACAGCATCACAGGTAGAGGGGATTTTGCTTGTAGAAGCTTGAGGTGTTGAGCCTGGGGAGGAAGGAAGGAGTTCTCCAGTTGAAGCAGATCTTCTTTGAAGAAAGGGAGGAATCTTTGCATGCTCATATGAAATAAAATAGGAAAGTTTGTGCCTGGCAATATCCGCACTTAATCTTTGGTGCTTAAGATTGTAAGCACTAATGATGGAGTCAATTCTCCTTTTTTTCTTGTTCCACCATGTAGCAAACACAGCATCAGTAGCAAAATCTTTATGGTTAAATTGGAAATTATATCTAGATATCCATATGAACCAGAGTGCATGTGCCCTGATGACAAACCAAGGCTCATGCCTTATCCTGCAAGCATCTCCTAGTAAAATGGCTTTCCAATTAACAGGTTCACCACATTCCATCTGGATATATTTCCAAACTCTCCTGGCATGAGGACAGGCAACAAACAAGTGAAAGATATCTTCAACAAGGTTAATGCATCTCATACATTTGCCATCCCCTTTTCCAATACTGAAACCTCTTGAGTTAGACCAAACAAATTTATGAAGTATTAGCCATGCCAGACAAGACATTTTTTCAGGTACATTCTTAGCCCAAATTATGTGGAATCTGTAGTACCATTTGGTTCTATCATCATTCAGCTTCCATCTGGTGTTGAGAGTTCTGAATAGATCCTCCATCTCAACAGTAGGAGTTGGGATGGGTAATAGAGAAGAGCAACCCACCCAACTAAACTCCTTGTGAATGCACAGTACTGAACCTCCCTTTCAAGGCACCTCACCTTGCCAGATCTCCAATCTTGTCATAATCAATCCTTGCTATTGGTTAGATAGGGAAAATTCTCTTCTGATTTCATGCCAGGTTTTCCATCTGATATGTTCTCTACTCCACAGTTGGCCCCAAGTTTGAAGTCCTTTCTTGAATAGTTTAGCTTGCAGCCGTGAATTGTTCATCTGTCAAAGTAGCAGATCTAAAAATGGAAGACACCCAGATAGAGTCAAGCAACATGAAGTTGCCTTTGCCAGTGAAGAGGATGTAAGCTTTTATCTCTTCAAAGGCTCCCCAAATGGATTTCCACAGGTCTGATGTAATTCATGTTTCTCAAGAGAAGCTGTGCCCAATCTTCTTCAGGATGCAGAGCAGCCTTGATGATCCATGTGGTAGATAATATTTTTGTAGCAGAAGAGATGTCAATCACCCCCAACCCCCCCTCCTTTTTGGGTTTAATACAATAGTCCCATCTAACCTTAGAGATCTTAGTGGACCCCCCCCATACGAAAGATCTGCATAATCTGATAAATCTGTCCAAGGCAGTCTTGGAAGGAGACCAACAAGATAGATAGAAAATGATAATAGGATAAAGACAGTGATTAAGAACCATTTTTCTTCCCGCCAGATTTGCTTGGAAGCTTCTCCATTTATCTAGTTTCTTCTAGAATCTGTCGAGCACCCAGTCCCACCTCTGCTTCATTGTGACGTCAAATCCCATTGGTATCCCTAAGAGTCTGAATATTGTACCTTTTTGTAGCTTCTTGCATCCTAGCTGTTGTAAAATCCCTTGGTCTTCCCCATTGAGTGTAGCATACCCTGTCTTAGAGTGGTTAATAGATGTGAGCCTGAGGCTTGATAGAACATCTCTAGGCAGTCCATTACACAGATGATATCTTGATCAGTGTCTCTGGGAGTCAAGGTAGTATCATCAGCAAGCTACTGGCCTAGCAATTTTTTACCATTACTGAGTTCAATACCTTTAAGAGCTCCCTCTTGTATCTGACTTCTCAGGAGCCATCCTAGAGAGTCTGCAGCAATTGCAAATAAAGGAGGAGGTAGAGGACAACCGTGTCTCATTGATCTTTTGAGAAAAAAGGGGTCACTCATAATGCCATTAACATTGACCCTAGCAGTAGCATTGGTGAGTAACAACTTAACACCAGAAACAAATGAGGGGCCCATACCCATATCCTATAGAGATTGTATGATAAACTCCCATTCCAATCTGTCATAAGCTTTATTAAAATCCACCTTAAGGAAGCATATATCCTGTTTGGTCTCTTTAGCATACTCACACCCTTCCCAGATGTTGATGATAGCTTCCAAAAGGTGACGTCCCTTGATGAACCCTTTTTGTTCTGGTAGTATCCAATCTTTCATTTTGTTTTGAATCCTTAAAGCTAAGACTTTGCCAAAAATCTTATAACTGCAGTTTAACATTGTGAGGGGTCTCCAATTTTTCAATTCATCCTTAGGGCCTTCTTTAGGGATTAGCTTTATAATTTCTCCATTTATGTGAAGAGGAAGACAACCTTCCATGACACTTTCCTGCCATAGGAGTAGAAGGTAAGGCCCAATTAAATCCCAAAAGGATTTGTAAAACTCAATGGGAAGACCATCTGCCCCTGGAGTCTTCCCATCAACCATAACATTTACAGCTTCTTTTAGCTCTTCAAGACTGAAGGGTCATTCTAAATAAGGGAGGTCAAAGGATTGAATAGCTTTATCTCTTAATATTTGGAAGAGTTGTCTTGCCCTCTGGGTGTCCTCATTAGGGGGGGAGGTATTAGAAAGTAAATCCTTGAAGTGATTTTGAATGTACTCAATATTTTCCTCAGGGTTGATTAGATGAGAGCCATTTGGTCCTTTAAGTAGAGGAATCTCCTCTTGACACCTTTTCCTCCTGATGATTCTGAAAGTTTCCTTGGTAGACTTGTCAATGTTTCCTGCCCACCAGTCTCTGTAGTACACTTTAGACTCATTAAGTCTAATTTGTTCCTATTTTCTGATTCTCTTTTGGCCTTATTCAATTCTTCATGAGCTTCATCTTTACCCTCCTTTACCCTCTCTGGCTTTCTGCTCTAGCATGCTAATGTTATTTTGAATGTAATCCATTCTTTGAGCCCTTTTTTTTCTGGCTGATCTTAAAATAATATGAGATTCCTTGACTGCCAATTCCCAAGCTTGAGATGCTGATGTTTTCTGAGAGAAAGCTCTATGATAGAAAACCTTAATTAATTTCTATACACTCTTAAGTTGAAAGAGTTTAGGGTCATCTTTGAACCAGGATGAACTCCTCTCTCCATTGCCAAAATTACACCTTCGTGAGATAGGCTTATGGTCAGACAAGCTGAGAGAGGAATACGTTACAACTCTTAGAGAAAGATGTATGTTCAAGAGATTCTGGGACATATAAAATCTATCAAGTCTAGCCTCCCTTCTACAATCCCCTATCTGACTGTTGCACCAAGTAAACTCTCTGTTATTACTGACATCAACCATCTGCCAATGTTCTTTACAGTCTTCCCAAGCAAGTAGTTTAGCTCCTCTGATGCATGTGCCCATACCCTTCCATCTGTATGATTTGCTCTCTACCATATTGAAATCTCCCATTAGTACATTGCCATCTGGGTATTGTAATGATTCCCATAACTCCCTCCTCTCTGGAGCTGAATTGGGAGCATAAATAGAAATGACAAAAAAATCAATTTCTTTGACACAACACTGTAGCATTATCCATCTGTTGTTTGTGAACATCTGTTATGACTTGAGAAATACAATCCCTATAGTGAGACAAAATACCTATAGTTGTACCTCCTTTACCATCCTCATGATGAGTAGTAGAAAACCAAGTCCTTCTTCTATCTATGACTTGAAGCCTATGTTTAAGAGTAGCCCTACTTGCCTTGACTTCTTGCAATGCTAAAAAAAGAGGTGAGTGAATTAGCTTTTAGCCAAAAAGCTAATTCTTCACTCCTACCTGGATCCATTAAGCCTCTAACATTGAGAGTCAAGAAAGTTAATGATTTATCTAACATTCTTTTTTTTCCCCTTTTTAGCCCTGGGGTTGGGACTGTTCACAGTGGCACTAAAGTCACCTTAGACTATCTTCTCTTATGTTGAACTACTGTGAAGGCTTTGTCCTGACTACTGACATCCTGAGGAGGTAAAGTATCCTATGTGGACTTCCCTGGATCATCCTCTAATTCTTCTTCACTAGCTTCTGCCTCTTCCATGGCATCTTCTCTATTAACATCCTCTTAAAATTCCTTTGACCAGCCAGCCTCTATGACCATATTGTCCTCTTGATTGATAGTGGCTTCCTTACCCACAGTTTCTTCTTGCTCCTTAAGTGGATCAAAGAAATTCTTGCTGGCTGTGTCTGTCTGCTTGTTCTCCTTTTCGTTCCTCTTATTAGAAACTTGCCCCTAGTAGACTGGCTCTTAGGAGGAGGGTTATGTGTTTTAGGGACCCACTTTTCAGTAAGGGAATGATGTTTTGAAGCATCAGTTTCTAGCTCCTTGACTTTGGGTCTCTTTAAAGGACACTGCTTTCCCCTTGGGTTTACAAGGTTCAGGGTTGAAAAGAGTAGACAAAAAGGGATACTTTTTCCAATTGGGTTCTCTATTCGCAAGAGTAGCAAAATTTCAGCCACCGGTTTTTCCCCCTTGGGCAATACACGTCAACAGAAATGGATATCCCAAACAATTGCCATGTGGCCTAAAATGCTTCAAAACACAAATAGGACAAAGGGCACGCTATTGGGTTTGATTATGTGTATTATTAAATGCAATGACCTTTGGCATGCTTATGAGCCATATAGAAAGCAAGTGCATGGAAAAAGAAACAATTCAAAATTATAAATAGTGTTGGATTTATTAAAATATCTTTTCACATGCACAAATTGCACTTTTCCAACTTCTTCCATTTTAGGGTGAATCTAGATACCAATACCAACAACTATCAATGTTTTAAGACCCCCACGCACTAGTCCCAATGGTTTGGATTCCAAATTTTCAATCCATTTTGGTTTTCAACAAATCAAAAAAAAGTTATGGAGCGTGCCCTCAAATGGGTATGCATCACTTTAGCACAACATTGGAGACCCATTAACCCATGCATAATGATCTCATTTAGGTGTGTCCTTGGGTTGAGGAGAAGCTCACGTAGTGTACTTTTGAATGATTACTTGGTTGCATGTATATATAGAATAAAATTTTGATGCTTTTGAATAAATTGATATATCCTACAGTCTTCAGGATGCATGCTTCACATGCAACATAGCACTTGTAATGCTTTAACGGTCTTGTTTCAAATCCTCATTCCATAATTTTTTGCTTTCATGTTCAATTTTGGAATGTGTACTACAACTTGAAGACAAAGTTTTTCGAATTCCGTTGAGCAATGCATAAGTTATGGGTCATGCAAGACACCTATATACAGAAAAGTCCCTGAACCTCACCAAAAATGGCTACACCCAAGCAAACAATGACCCGCAAATAAATTTCAAGTCACCAATTCAATTTGATAAAAAATATGATAATGATAAATAATATTGTATTATAAGGCACTTCTTTCTTCAAGTTCAATCAACACCATTTCATGAACTTTAGGTTATATTAAATATCTATAGCTAAAAGAGATAGTCCCCTTGAAAATCATGTTTTGTATCATTTTAGAAAACCTAGCACATTTATTATATTATATTATAAGTCATTTTTTCCCTAGAATTTCATTTAACAACATTTCACGAATTTTAGGTGATATTGCATGTCTAGAATTTAAAAAGATAATCCTATTAAAAATCATGTTTTGTATGATTTTCAAAAACATAGTGGTTTTATAAGGTAAAAAACGGGTTCCAAGGGGGCATAACATACTTAGTAGTCTTGAAAAGGATCAACAAGGACCAAAATAAATCCTAATGGATCTAAGGAATTAATATTTATAGTGAGCTATTTATTTCAAGTTTCTTTTGAACTCGAGTCTTTTATTTTGTCCCCTTAATAGGGGGGTTTGGGGGAAATGGAATATATGTATGCAGGTTTCTCATATGGTAGAATTTGAAGATTTTAACCCCTAAAATGAATCTAGATGACATGATTTTGACTACTTGTTTGGCTATATTTTGACATTGTATGAGAATTACATGGAAAAAATAAAATGGCATGTTGTCTCCCCCATGGGGGAAGTTTGGGACCACATGTTACCATGGTCTCCCTCCCATGGAGTCATGTTCATGTGACTTTCTCATGATGTTAGAATATAGCCAAAATAGTACTCAACACAATAAACACATGTTATACAAATTCATCTAGAGGGTTGAGATCTTCATACACTAATGTATAAGAAACTTGTGCAAATATATTTATATGTATTTTAAATCAATTTTGGCCCCTTATTGGTGTGTATTACTTTGGTTATTCAACAACCATTTTAGATATCCACCCTCAGTGGCTGCATGGAATATTAGGTAGTATATTTCATTTAGCAAGAATAAAGTGAGCATGTGAGTCTTTTTCCCTCGCACATGCCAAAGGGTTTCATTTTGGAATGCTCTAAATGAAAAAAGAAGATTGGAACCACCAACTAATTTCATTTTTTATCTCCTACATGTCAGTGTGAATTAAGAAAATTATATCCTTTGACTATTCAAACATTTTCTTTATATATTTTCACATGGGTAATAGCATAGTGGAGCGATGTCCCAAACCGGACAAGATGTTATTTCAAAAAAAGTCAAAAGAGATCCCAAATGTAAAGGAAATATGTTTGCACCATCCAACATGTGCAAGATGCTAAGCCATACAAACTCGTCTCATTCGGAGCATATACTAGCCCTCATAATACATCATTAGAAGAGAACATGTTAGATCTCTTCTAATGGTTGTTGAATGACCAACGTAATACAAGCATGATTTGACATAGTGTATCAGCAGACTTAGTGTCTAGTGCCATTCAATTCTCATTTTAATGTCCCTTGAATAAGTGGGTGGATCTCTAATTTGTGCTTTGCAAATGATATGACCTAAGTCTATTGATAGTTGTGGTGCCATGAGTACAAGAATAGAGGTAAGATATGAGTAAATGTATGAAGGCAAGTGCATGCTAGCGTATGGCAAGAAGGCATTATCCCACATGTTAGCAAGCAATGCAAGTATGTCTCAATCTTGTAACCTAATTGAACTTGACTCTATGCTTAATTAACCTAGCTCTTCATAATGCTTGCACATAGGATCATCCACCATGGATCAGTTTAAAAGCACACCATAAGTTTGAGATACTCATGTTTTAACATGGTATCACAGCAGCCTAGTCATGCCCTCCACTGAGGCATCATTGTCATGGAGAGTTTAAGACATATCCAAAGTGATCTAGAGTTTTCTAATAGAGAGAGAGAGAGAGAAAGAGAGAGAGTGAGAGAGAGAGAGAGAGAGATTATTCTCTATTCCTTGTTGTATCCCATTTTGTATTTCACAACATGAATGAGTGCTCTATATTCATGTCCCTTTAGCTATCTAAAGCAACTAGCTATGCAAACAGCCACTCCTACAATGACAAGATAAGCATAAGCACGCAACAAAAGCTAGAAGCCTTAACAACATGCAATAGCTCTAAGAAACTCTCAAGCAAGGCAATAGCTCTCAGTAGTGCAGAAGCTCTAAGAAACTCTCCAATAAGACTATAGCTCTATGACAAATCAATTAACTACAACAAAGCACACACCTAGTTTAATGCCAAACTAAAATATCATTGATGCACACAGGTGGAGCCTTGTGAATATACTAAATGAAGCCCCCTTGGAATAAGCCTTAAGGGAATAGGAGTATTCATCAAAAGCATGTTGCCCTACTTCAACTATAAGGAGTTACTTTGAATTAATTGTACATAATAAGGAATTTGTTCACATGATGTTCAACAAGTCACCGTAATTCTGCAATTTATTTTAATCTTGCATAATTCATCAAGCCTTCATGAGGTTTCCCATCTAAATTGCATATACTTGTTACAAAAACTAAGCCTTTGACCAATAAGGCATTGAAAAGTTTGCAAGCAAAAAAAACTCAATTGTTTTCATATGCCTACACCTGGCTTGTCATAGTATGCCATTCCATTTGTGTCCATTTATGCAATCTCAATTCTATTGAAGCCTCCACTCCCACCATCATTGTTTTTTGCTACAAACTTGTAGGAAGAACAAGATTCTTCTCTCTTAAAACTCTAAACATCGGGATATTTATGATTCCGTTTGGGAATAGGCTACTTGATGGCTTCTTCTATTTATCATTTTTTATTCATCTATTTGTGTATTAGTGGACACTCTAGTTGATTCCAGAGCTTGGCAACATAAAACATCCTATACTAGCATTGTATAAAACATCATATATGATCATTTCATTACTACATGGCAAAGATTCACTTATGGAGCACTTACCATTGACCTGGATACCCATTTTCTCTTCATAATACTTACCACCTAGATGCATGATAGCTAGGACTTATGAGTTCAAAGTACATTGGTGCCAGGCTTCCTAGAATTTATAGAGCACACAACCTACAAGTGTCGTTTCTACTCTAAATTTTTTCATCTTGGGCATCCATTATTTGTATCTTGTTGGGTAGTCTCTAATGGTTAAGTGGACACATCTAGCTTCAAGAACAATCACTACTTACACCTCTCAAAATGAAACTAGCTAGTTATGTGTGTATTATGTTGACCATTTGTGTAGAACTTCTTAGTTAACATGTCATTCCTTGTGTGGCACCGTCTTTATTAATTTAATTCAGTCGATTTAAAGAGAATTTCTAGAAGTCAAGTCCCCTACCTAGTTCTAAAAGCCTCTTAGCAAAGTGGATTCACTACAACCAAAATTATCCCTTTGAGTGTCTATGTTTCTATGCTAGACTTCAATGTATCCTTCTTAGGCAACGTACAAAAGAACCGTGCTTCCTCTCTCAGATTTTGTTCTATAGAAAGTAATGTTGAAAAGCTGGAAGTTTTTGACCAATCTAGTAAATCCTCTCACCAACTTCACCAAGTCAATAGATGAAGTGAACATGAAGGAGGGATACATTGTCTATCAAAGTCATAGGATTAACATAGGTGGAAGCATGATCGGAAAGGTGCTAGGCATTCCTAGAGCCACTTCACAAGCACAATTCTTGGAGAATTCATGGAAGATAAAAGATAGATTTATACCCAAACTCTCAAATTAGTGCAGATAACGGAGTCAAGGTTTCAAGCTTGCCAACAAATGTTCAAGATGTGTTGAAATAGACACAATAGTTCTTTCCTAATATGAGAGGAATCGTGAAGTTTTGGCATGTTCAAGTAGCAATAAAGGAATTGAGGAGAAGGGTAGAGGAGGCAGAAGGGAAGGCCTTGCAGGCACGAGAGCAAATTGAGGCGACTTAAAAATGGTAGAGATGGAAGGCATAGAAAAGAAGAAGTAGAGAAGTGCATTAGGCAGCTATATCAGGAGCTTGAAGACATTAGAATGGATGGGGACAGAGCTACTAGGGATGAGAAAACCTTTTGAAGATCAAAGAGCCAAAAAGGAGGGTCTTTACAAATGGCTCTACAACATGCAAAAGGAATTGAACATTGATAAAGATGAAATGATAGATAAAGAACGCATTGAACATTGATAAAGATGAAATGATAGAGGAACTAAAATATGAGAATGCAAAAACTAGAGTAGCGATGTAGGAGCTATGAGAGTTGGAAAGCCAAGAAGAATGCAAATCAGAAAGAGAGCAGCCTTGGTAGAGAATACAATGACATTGTGCAATATTAGCAAGAAGAGTACAATTTCCTACAATTGAATTATGTATGTCTGTGCACAAGCTTGCCATGGCTCTTGAAAGTTTTGAAAATTAGTCCTCCACCCTCGCTGAAACCCTAAAAATAGTGGATGTCTTGGAAGAGGCTTACGTAGATGCTTCTAAACAATTTCACTAGCTTCTTCAAGAGCAATTGAGGGAATTAGATAGAGCTATTGAAGAGGGTGAGAAGCAAGTGGAGGTGAGGAAGGAGAATGTCTACACCCTCAGGATGAGGTAGGAAGGAATAAAGAAAAGCTTGCTTATGTACAAGGTTAGATGGTGGTATTAACATCCGCAATAGTTAAATCAGATGACTATCCGCTTGAGATGTGGCAGGGTTATAAATGCTTTGTCTACTGTGAGCACATCATAGATGAGTACATGATCCAATGGCCCCAGTGCGGCCATCCTTTACATGTGTTTTACTTTGGGATTTTCTAGATGCAACCTCAAGATGCAGAGAATGTCATTTGCCATTGCCCAAGTCATGGGTAGATCAAATGTGACTTCGTTCACTTTTACTTCGTGGAACACTCTACACAATACACTATTCTTGAGGCTTTGTTTAATGTATTTGATTGTGCCCCTATGGAGAGGTTCACTTTAAGCCATGTTACAACATCATCGGCATCATTGAGATTTTCTTGAGTGCATGTTAATTGGTGTCTAAATAGAGCTCGCTTAATAACATCCATCATGTTCCCCCTTGCCATGGCTAGACCCAAAGAAATTTCACATCATGCTTAGACTAGTCAAGGATTCAAACCTTGATACAAAGTAGAATCCACAAGCTGATTTAAATTGAGAGGAAGCACCATTTGACCACACCCAATGTTATTTTATATTTTCTTATACATGGGGATCATCTTCTTGTAGCCATTCCCAATGCAATCGAAAAGAATGCTGCACAAATAAGGTGTCATGTTCCCTATCATTCAAAATGTAGAAATGGTTTGTGCATTGCATTGACCTAGACTCGTGTGAGTCAACAAGTAGATTGGCATTAGTCATAGAAGAATCAAGCAAGTGACTGTACGTGATAGGCACTAGAACTATTATCTACTTGTTGTACCAATGAGCACTTTGTATCTCATCTTGTTCTTGAAATGAGTAATTTTTTGCAAAATCTATAACAAAGACAATAGTGTTATGGGGGAAATTAGCAAGACATGTCCTGAACTACTTATCTTGCCAACTGGCCATGAAATTGTGAAGCACATGTTTTGGGATGGATTGAACCAAGTGATCTATAAGCTCCCTCAACTGAGTGCTCTTATATGATTGTAGCCATCTCTTTTTCTCCAATCCTTCAACATCTACATATTCAAATTTTAGAGCAATAGGGTTGTCGTCCCTCATTTCATTTGGATAGACATAAAAAATTCCTTTTCTTCATACTACAATGCTTGCATGTTCCATGAATGCATTTAATGTGGTTCCACTCAGAATCTCCCTTTGAATAGATCACTAGCTCCCATAGAGATCTTAGGCTACCAAACTTGGCTTCCCTTGCCACACATGATGAGGATCCAGGTGGCCTACATAATACGCACTCATCTACAAGACATGGACATCTATCTAAATGGAGCAATGCTCCAACATCGCTAGGTCTCAAGTCATTCAAAGTTGCTAGGCCAGGTCAAAGTCTATGTGTGTTTTGTAACAACACACATTCTTGTCTTTGAGTTTCTTGACATACCAGGGCTTACAATCCTTGCCCAATCAAAAGGTCAAGGTTCAAAGCCATAAACTAGTGATACAACTCTATCTGCTCACCCAACATGCGGGAAATGAAATTTCAAGCATGAAAAGAATAATTATTAAACTATAACAAAACTCAGTACTACTTAAGTTCATGGAATTAGTACTCACAGTATTCACATGTATGCATATAGCGTAATGCTTAGTTTTGGGTATTTTAAGGAAATGGTGCTAGTCTTGTGATGTTTTTGGTTTTGGAGAGCCTTATATAGGCAAAAAAAAACCAATGACCATATGGAATACAATAACTTTTCTATTTTACCAATTTTCCTTGCACAATAAGTGAAATGGCTATCACTTGGTAAAGATGGTGGTTCCCACAAAGGATTGAAATGGTGTGATACATATGCATGGTGAGAGTAAACAAAAACCCAAAATGAGCATATAAAAATTGGGCTGAGAATAATAAGTATCGTTCATGGGTATACTCATGTGTATGCATAACACATGCAACATGTAGCATTGCCTTATTCCCCCTTTTTGCATACTATGAGAAAAACAAAACAAAACATAATACGTGCAAACATAGTCTAATCAAGCTACTAGAAAACAAAATAATTTCACTACTAGAAAGCAAAACAATTTCAACCACTAGGCTGGTTTATGATAGTTATATAATTGGTGTCCGACCTTAACTAACTCAGTGATATATATCTGTTCCAACCACCAGGATAGTTTAGGACAATCACATTAACTCTAGCCCAACTGGCTTGAAAATTAAATAACTAAACTAATTTAACTACTGGTCAACATAGCAATTTCAACCACCGGGATGGTCGTCAATTAGATTGCAACAAAGCTCACTTTATGACAATCACATTAACCAACTCAATAGCATATTGTTTTTCCAACCACCAAGCTAGTTTTGGATGATCACATTAAGTACAAGCCAGTTGTGTATAACACAAACTAGCAAATTAAACTAATTTAACAACTAGAAAACACAACAATCTCAACCTCCGAGCTAGTCACATCAATTAGACAATAACAATGTATTGATGCTTATCTCTGTTGTGCAAAATATATTTTTGTTTATTTTTGTTTAACCACATTGGTTTAGGACAATCACATAACTGCTTTTTAAACTAAACTAGCTCGGTGATATATTGCATGATGTTCCAACCACTGGGCTACTTTAGGACAATCACATTAATTCCAAGCCATCTCGTTTTAGAAATTAATAGGTATACGATCTGAACCAGCCTAGAAATTAAACTTAACTAATTTAACTACTAAAAAACACAACAATTTCACCCACTAGGTTATTTTTTTATTTTCTATTATGCGAAATCTATTGCTATTAATTTCTATTCAACCATGGTGGTTTAGAACAAAACCAAACATGCAGCTTTGAGACAACTACCCAGATTCAGGGAAACATTATACTAATGTTTTTCCACCAAGTATCATACAAAGGGGCAAAGTTTTCTTAAACCAAACATTCAGTTTCAAAACAATTGCCTGGGTCTGGCTACCTAAGTCAGGATAACACAAGTGCCATTTGTAGCACTTGCTCAGGATCAGAGAACTCTGCTCTTGGGCCTACTACAAGAAGGTGTAACATGGCATACTGCAATGATTACCTTGCCCAGTCATAATTCGATAGCACAAGTGCCATTTACAAAATGTTGGAAAGCAACAACAAAAGCGGAGCCGCAAGAAGCTAAGACAAAGAAAGAGAGTAGCACCATGTCTTGGAGCTAGATGGTGGGCCCAAGCAAGTTGTAAAGAGAGATAATAGAGAAAGTGGAAGGATGATCCTCCTACATTGGTAGTATGCATTTGGGAACACCCCAAACCAGACTGATTGGCATTTTGCAAGTAAGTTTTTGTGACTTTTGCGAGTTTAAATTTTAGACGATTGTGAGTAGTACAATTTAGTGGTTTACCTTATTTTGATCTAAATATGAATCATGAAGATGAAAATAGTTGTCCTTTTTTAAAATGATGTAAATCTTGATTCTGGAATTCACTTTGTTGTGATAAAGTTGAACGGATAAAAATTTCCATCAATGAAACAAACTTTTCATCCGGAAAAATGAAAATTTCTAACATGAATGAATGCAAATGTCATTCTTGTAAAAGGAAAAACATTTCATCAAGTAAAACTTTCATCGACAAAAAATTTCCGTCGGCAAATTTTTTTTCCATTGACAGAAATTTCAATCCATGGACATGATTTCTTCCCGTCAATGAATTTTGGGATTCTGGAATCCCAAATTTCATCGATGGGGAAAAATTTCCGCCGACAGTTTTTTTTCCCGTTGACGAAAAACAATTCCATCGGTAATTGTTTTTTCTGTCGATGAAATTTGGGATTCTGGCTGACATATTTTTTTCCCATCGATGAAAAATAATTCCGTCAGCATTCGATGAAATTTGGGATTTTGGAATCCCAAAATTCATCAACGGGAAAAAATCTGTCGATGGAAAAAAAAACTGTCGATGAAAGTTTTATGTGACGAAGTTTTTTGAATGATATTTTTGTTCATTCATAAATTGAAATTCATCTTTTTTCATATGAAATTTTTGTTCTATTAACAAAACTTTTCTTTTTTAAAGACAAAAAAATCATTATGTTCACGCTTATCAACATAGTGGATTCCAAAATCTAAATCTTCATAAATTTTTCAAAAATACAATTGCTGGCATACTCATGCTTCCAAATCTAGCCTTTTTAAACTAAAAGCTATATTTTTGCAAAGGCTACAGCTCTCAATCAAACCAATACACTAAAACGCAGTAAATGATAAATTGTACTAATCAAGACCATTTACAATTTGACCATTTGAGTCATTGGGCTTCTCTCTACATCTAGAGACATGATTGCTTTGAATAAACCTCTTCTATGGTTGTGGACTCCATATATACCTACCCATCTTAGTGTCAAAATATATTAAAATTCAACCATTTGGTCAACTATGTATAAAAAAGAAAAGTTGTTTTGTTAGACAATGCACTAAAAGTGTTTCATCAAATTGTATTAGATCTTAAAGTAACATCATTTTAGAAATTAACAATTTGTGGATAGCATGCTATGTACAACAAATATTCTAGAAATTATGTATACTTATCCATGAAGGCAATGTTGTTACTTATGTGGAAGTCAATTCATAAAAAAATCTTTCAACCAATGGACTTCAGGGAACATATCATCTAGAGGTGCTTAAACAACACGATCAAAGAAAAAAAAATTAGAATTCATCGATGTGTGGACATGCTTGATTCTTAGGATGTAGAAATCCTTGTACATGGATTTGAGTTAAAAATATATGGGCACTTGCATTAAAAAAAATTGGTATTTTAAACCAAAAGCTCTAACGACTCTCGTAGTTGAATGAAGGAGTTTCTTCTTCTTTGTAATTTGTTGTGTTTTTCAAATTAAAGAAGAGAACACTTTTTTCAATTGATAATACTAGACATTTTTGGGTTCTAGAGAAGTAATATTTTATGCATTCTTTTTTCATAAAAGTACTACTTTTTAAAAATGTTTGATATGAAGTGTATATTTTGACAAAGTGCGGATCGTACTTAGCCTAATCTATCACTCAATGAGCATAAAGATCACGGAGGATCAAACCGTATAAGAAACTCCATGAGAGAGACACACGGTAGGCAATACTCAATCTATTCCAAATGTGTGTACTCAACAATACATGATAGGCCTCTTATATAGAGAGTGCCCTTAGAATAGTCAACACTTGTGGGATCCTCTGGTCCGCATCTCCACATCATGTAGTCCACATCCTAGGGTGGCTACTTTAATTCTTTCCTATACCATACCTTAGCCTTTAATCTATGTGCTCATGGCACCATATCTCAACACCTCCCCTTGGTGCCATGATCCTTTGGCTACTGCAAGGTGGTCAGATGTGATTCACATTCCATCACCTCCCCTTAGTGCATGCATTGCTACTTAAGGTGGTCAAGTGTGGTTTTAACATGTCAATACCTCCCTTGGGTGCTTTCATATAGCTACTCTCAGGTGGTCGAGCTTGATTTACAAACGTGTGTGCTGAAGGTGGCAAGGATGTTGCTTCTCAATGCTTGATGTCGATGGCATTCTCTTCTTTGCTTGATGTAGCTTGATGCATGATGCTTTGTTCTTCCATGTGCCTTGATGCTTTATGTTTGTATGCCATGTTTCGGGCTATGGTCATCTCATGCACTTGTGCTTTTGGCATGCTTTTTGCATTCATGCATTCCTTTTCCATTTGTTGTTGCAAAGGTCTTACCATGAGATTTGTTTTGCTTCAATGGCAGCGTCTAATTGCTAACAATGATTTTGACTTGACAAACGTGTAGAGCTTGAAAAGACGATCACTCTAAATTTTTGGAGCATGCCCAAATTCTTCTTGGATTGGAAGTTACGGCTTGTCGAAGTTTTTGTGAAGAAGAGGGCCTTTGATGATGTGGCACAAGGATTCACATGCAAAATTCAAACTATGCTTAACAAGGGCCTCTGTGCTTAGGTGGCACTACTGACTGTGCATGCTTATGTGGCACTCTACCATGTGGCAATCTTCTGAGACAAATGAGTTAACCCAAACTTAACAATGGTCCAAGCATTGAACCTAACCCTAAGCCTTAACCATGGTTTAACTTAACCACAACCCACACCCAACCTTATCTGCCATGTGTCTTGTCAAGGATGGCCATGTGGCCTAAGTCTATACTTTGTGAGACCTTTGCCTGGCTATGGCAATGTCGATGGACACAAAAGAGATGCAAGTTCTTCTCCGACTCCTTCTCCTTCGTCTTGGAGTGATGGTGTTTTGGAGCGGGGCATTGGTAGGCACTATGCAAGGAGCCTGGAGATGGGTTGGAGCAGTTGGTGTTTTGCATGCAGCCAGAGGTCTATGCTATCATCTTCCAGTCTACCATTGAAGGTAGTCATGCTTCACTATTGGTCAAGCTATTTGCTGGAGTGCTGCAGATGGAGTCGTCGCCCGCAACCGCTTTTTCCTATTTGTTGGAGCACATCCTGAGACAGTAGCTTCTCCTTTCACACAGCCTCATGTATTCTCTGTGAATTCTCTCAGTCCAGAACTGCATTGTTCTGGGTCGCTATGTGTTGGACGTGGGAGGTTGAGATGCCTGTGAGCTTAGAAGCCAAGTTATTGGAGATGCTTGTCGCACAGATGGACACTGGGTGGAGCCGCTTACAAGAGGTGTGAAGAAGGTTGATGGAGAGGCTCATTACTTGCGGAGCTCATTTTGTGCAATAGCCAGTAGCGAGTGTTGTTATCTTTGTGTTGGAGATCCCGGTAGGAGTCCCTAGGCTGCTACTCATCTACTCAGAGCTTAAGGCTACGTTGCTTTTATTCCCCTAAGTCCCAATCCTTGTAGGTACTCGAGCAGGAGAGAGTCACAGTTGATGTAGAGATTGATGGACTATGCTAGAGCCTTGGAGGTCTTGTTGTAGTAGAGCATCCCAAGTCAACTCTTGTGTGCCTATTGGATTGCCTTGTGGGCTGGCCGTACGGCTGTGTGAGCTTTAGTCCATCCTATCCTTCACTTTGCTAGCTGAAGATGGTGTAGCAGGCTCTTTGAGTTTACTACCTTCTTGCAGCTTCTTGCTTCGAATGACCATGTGAACCACCATCCATAATGGCTCAGATTCTTGCATATGCTTTATGCTCTAGAGGTAGAGTAATGTTCCCCACAGGTTTGGGAAGGCGGGTAATGTAGGTGGCTTAGAGCATGCAGATGCATGCCAGCAGGAAGTGCAGGATGGTGGGCTTGTAATGGCGGGCGTGTAGAAAATGTGGGGAGGGGGTCTTTTTAAGGTAGGATAAATAAATTAGGCAATTGTCAAGAGAGTGGTTAGGTGTGTTTGGTAGAGTTAGGTTAGAGAAATCGATAGTTAATCAATCGCATAGGAAAATGATACTATTTATTAAGGAAATTTTGGAAAAATAAGGAAAGGTTTAGGAAAACAAAGATAAATTAAGGAAATTTGGGAAAAACAAGAGCGAAAGAGTAAATATGGAAATTTAAAATAGGAAAGAATAAGGGAATGAACATAAATGATAAAGAAGATAGTAGGTTTAGAGGATACAAAAAACACGAAAATTAGAAGAGAGAAAGTAAAAGATTTTTAAAAAAGTGTAAATTAGGAAATAGAAGTAAAAAAATTAATTACAAAATAGAGAAGGTGGTTTAAATACTAGGAATTAAAAAAGTTTAGAGAAGGTACTGAAAAAATCATGAAGTGGGGGGTTTTACTTAATCATAAAAAAGGGGGCTATAAAAGATAATAAAGGAAAACAGTAGGGAGAAAAATTAGTGTAGTAAGAAAAGGAAAAATTAATGTAGTAAGAATACATTAATGTAGTAAAGAAAATTAAGTAGTGAAGTGTGAAGGACATTAAAAGAGGAGAGTTTTTTTAAAAACAAAATTTAAAAGTGAAAAAAATAATTAAATTAGAGGGAAAAAATAATAAGGAGAAAAGACAGTAGGAATAAAAAAGGGAAAAATAAAATTAATAAATGAAAAAAGGAAATTTAGAGGAAAGTAAAATTAGAAAAACAAAAATTGACCAATAAAATGAAGGAGAAAATAAGGGATAAGGAACAAATTAACAAAATGTGTGTGTGTGGGGGGGGGATTTGTAAGGTGGGAAGACAAGGGAGCTAGGGTTTAAACCAAGGGGAGGAAGGGGTAGGAAGTGTGTGTGTGTGTGTGTGTGTGTGTGTGTGTGTGTGTGTGTGTGTGTGTGTGTGTGTGTGTGTGTGTGTGTGTGTGTGTGTGTATGTGTGAGAGAGAGAGAGAGAGAGAGAGAGAGAGAGTTTGGATATGTTCTCTCCAAAAGAAAAGAAAATTTGTGTGCTTGTGTGGTTCTTGTACAACTCTTCTTGAGGTAAGACTTATCCCTTTTAGGTTTTACTTTTTGTTGGAATTGTCATAACTACGCAATCGTTGTGCCTGATGCGTGATTGTTTCAAGATAGTTATGGAAATTTTGGTATGTGTCAAATTACATTGAATAACTTGATGATCACAAAGAAATAACCACTTGGAAACACTTACAATATAATCCCTTTTGCAAATACTTATAAGAGGCTTCCTCTTTGGACTTTTTGGTTGCAGGGCAGGACACCACTTGATGGGTGTCCAGCACCCATTATGTGGTGTCCCCTCAGGTAAGGGTGGGTACACACACACACACACACCCTACACCTTCCTCTCTTTTGTTTAGACCTTGGCTCCCTTGTCTTCCCACATAGGTGACCCCCCCTTTCATCCCCCCTATTTTTTCCTACAAACTCCTTTATTTTCAAGCATAATGATTTGGGACATGTTCTTTGTGCTACATCAATTCTCAAGAGTTTCCATGATTTATGGAGAGTATTTTTTTGGCTCTCATGATTGGAATCATGAAATCTTTGACATTGAAGTTGATGAGATTGAATGCTAGTTGTGCTTTCTCATCTCATTCATTTTGATGTTTTGCAAATTCTTGAAGTAGGTCTAGTGCCTGGGGCGTTAACCTAGCCAAGGGTTAACAAGGTTTGGGTGTGTGTGTGTTTAAAATACAAAACCTTTTAACAACACGGCACGTGAGGGTGGATAAAAAATTATTTATTACATGGGTGTTCATAAAACAAAAGTTGGTTAAAAAGTGTTGAATCTGTCAGGTAGTCCAAGCTTCGAGGTCAGGGTCCACTTACGAGAATGTATAAAAAAGTATGTAAGAGTTTATTTGGAAAGGAATGCAAAAAATATTTGCAAACAAAAGTAAAGCCGGTGAAGTCATGACAACCATCTCATTTACTAAAGAGAAGAATCTGCATACCTGCCACCATCCAACAAGAAAACATGATAAGAACCAAGTTAACTTAAATTGGGAAGACAGGTGTCATAAACCCTCCTCCCTTGTTATCAGGGTCACAATAAATTAGAAGCCTAGCCATAAACTTAACTAGCACTCTGTAAAAAATTGAAGTGTAAAAGATGGGTTTTATAAGAGTGGAAATGTACAGGGATAAACTTGGTTTCAAATAACTAGAAAGTGGAGAATGGTAAACATATACTTGGGGGAATTAGTAAGGGGCAAAAATTTTGGGGGGAGAGGGGGGTTTTGAGAATTAGAAGTACATATATGTTGAGGAGGGCGAGAGTTTTGTATATATAGAGTAAATGAGTGCATTTGTAGAGGAGCATTATGGTTAGAGAGGGAAAAGAAATGTAGAAAGAGATAAGGGGATATAGCTAAATATGGAGAAGGGTGCAGGAAAGAGGAAGGAGTACTAGGTTAAGGTAGAAATTGAAGAAAACCCATTAGGAAGGGATTAACTATCCTAGAGTAATGAGCATAAATGCAAAAAAACAAAATCTTTAAAAGAAGGCTTAAAGTTAAATGTTAGAAAAATAATGAAAAATATAAATAACCTCAAAGTAGTTTTAAGAATAGAGCAAAGAAGACCTTAAAACTTGTAAATAGAGCTAAGAGTATATTATTGAATGAAGATAGGAATAAAGTGTGAAGGGGAAGGGATTACATTAAGGGAATGAGAGAGAGTAACTAAAAGGGGACTATATATATGGGGAGAGAAGGAAAAAGTTGATAGTTTTGAAGGTAACAAGGAGAGGGAGTAAAAAGAGAGGGGGAGGGAGTAAAAAGAGAGGGGGAGGGGTAAAAAAGTGATAGAGAGGAGGGGGGTTTTTTGAGATGTAGAGAGAAATTAAAGGGAAGAGAGGGGGGGGTGTTTTATTAAAAAAGGTTTTAATAAAGACGGGAGAGGAGAAAAGTTCAGAAGGACTTGTGAGTCCATTGATGTCGGCAGTCAAGTAGGAGCATGCGAGCGGCCATCACGTAGAGGAGGAATGAGCCATGAAAGGATGATGAGGAAGTCGCAGAGAGAGGTTGAAGGAGAATTGCTCTTAGACTACTGCAATGACACAATCGAGGCTTTTGGAACAATAATGGAGTAGCAGCAGCGTAGCCGGGCGGGAGTGTGGTAAAAACTCGAGGCTCTGGGTGTGAGCTAGGTAGCTCGCATGAGTGATAGGGAAAGGACAGATTGGAGGGGTGGGTGGGAAAGACTATCGTAAACAGCGATGTGTGGAAAGGAGGTGGGGAGCCAGGTCCTTTAAATAGGAGGCAAGTTAGTCAATTGGGGGAGTCGGGATACTATAGATGAAGGTTTGGGAAGGCGGGTCATCTAGGTGGCTTAGAGCATGTAGATGCGTGCCGACGAGAAGTGTAGGATGGGCGTGTAATGGCGGGCATGTAGAAAATGTGGGGAGGGGGTCTTTTTTTAAGGTAGGATAAATAAATCAGGCGATTGTCAAGAGAGTGGTTAGGTGTGTTTGGTAGAGTTAGGTTACGAAAACCGATAGTTAATCAATTGCATAGGGAAATAATACTATTTAGTAAGGAAAATTTAGAAAAATAAGGAAAGGTTTAGGAAAACAAAGATAAATTAAGGAAATTTGGCAAAAACAAGAGCAAAAGAGTAAAGATGGAAATTAAAATAGGAAAGAATAAGGGAATGAACATAAACAATAAAGAAGATAGTAGGTTTAGAGGATAGAAAAAACACAAAAATTAGAAGAGAGAAAGTAAAAGATTTTTAAAAAAGTGTAAATTAGGAAACAGAAGTAAAAAAATTAATTACAAAATAGAGAAGGTGGTTTAA
The DNA here is from genome assembly GCF_047967505.1 of Dipteris shenzhenensis. Classification (NCBI taxonomy): domain Eukaryota; kingdom Viridiplantae; phylum Streptophyta; class Polypodiopsida; order Gleicheniales; family Dipteridaceae; genus Dipteris; species Dipteris shenzhenensis. The sequence goes on from NC_141627.1 coordinate 28,232,866, forward strand.
ATACTACTGAAAAAATCGTGAAGTGGGGGGTTTTACTTAATCATAAAAAAGAGGGCTATAAAAGATAGTAAAGGAAAACCATAGGGGGGGAAATTAGTGTAGTAAGAAAAGGAAAAATTAATGTAGTAAGATAACATTAATGTAGTAAAGAAAATTAAGTAGTGGACATTGAAAGAGGAGATTTTTTTTAAACAAAATTTAAAAGTGACAAAAATAACTAATTAGAGGGAAATAATAATAATTAAGATAAAAAGACAGTAGGATTAAAAAAGGGAAAATTAAAATTAGTAAATGAAAAAAGAAAAGTTTGGAAAAAAGGAAATTTAAAGGAAAGTAAAATTAGTAAAAATTAGAAAAATAAAAATTGACCAGTAAAATGAAGGAGAAAATAAGGGATAAGGAACAAATTAACAAAATGTGTGTGTGTGTTGGGGGGAGGGGTGGTGTAAGGTGGGAAGACAAGGGAGTCAAGATTTAAACCAAGTGGAGGAAGGGGTAGGAAGTGTGTGTGGAAGATTTTACAACACCCCTTTGCATAGTGAAAAGACAAAAGAGCGAAGCTAGACAATGAAATAGGACTAATTGCATTAACGGAAAAGTTTGTACGAGTCGATGAATCCCTGTTTATAAAGGAAACTAGCAGTGGGCCCTTTTGTAGAAATGACTTTGTGGAAATTGTATAGAAGTTTAGATTGGATAAGTCCTAGCAAGCATCACTTTTATTGAAGAGGAGAGTATACCTACCTGCCACCATCCAACAAGAAAAATGTGGTGAGAACCCACTTAAACCTTAGTTGGGAAGACTGGTGTCATAAACACCCCTCCCTTGTTATCAAGATCACAATAAAATTAACACTTAACCATGAACCCATCAAGCTTGTTTTAGACTTATGAGTGTAGAGTGGATTGAAGCGAGCATGAGTGAATCCTGAGAATTGGAAATTTTTTTAAAGGGTAAAATTTGGAGCTTTTGTAGAGGGAAAGTGTAAAAAAGCACAGGTGGTGACAACGTTAGAGTAATAGGGTAGTGGGGTAATGGGGAAATAGATGGGAATAACAAGGTGAGGGAACGATACTAGCATACAAGGGTAATAGGTGGGAAGGAAGGAGGGAAAAGTAGAGTGTAATATTGTAGAGAGGGGAATCTTAACACTTAATAGGTAAAAGGAGGGGGAAGTTTTTATTAGTATATTAGTGACATTAAGGAGGGTTAGAGGGGAAGAAATAAAGGTCGAGGCGAAGAGAGAGAAAATTAATCATGTATCCACAAAGAGAAAAAAAGGGAAACAAGTCACCATAGAGAGATTGACAAAAAGTTTATAGTAGTGAATATAATAGTAATAGGTTAGTATAGGCAGTATGTAAGATCTAAGAAATTAGATACTAGGTTAGAAAAAAAAGGGGGGGAGGGGGAAGGGTCATAAAAGAATTTATAAAAGAATTATAGAGGGATGTTAATCATCATGAATGTAAGGGGGAGAGTGAGGGGTAAGGAGGTAGAATATGGCATTAGGACAAAGGGGGTGGGGTGGGAAAAAGTGCATGAAAATATAAAAAGAGGGCTATGAGAGTTAGAATACAAAGGGTTTGGGGGGCGGGGGGGTTAGGAACTAATCAATGAAGTATAACGTCTAAAGTCTAAAGTACCTGTATCAAATAGTCGGGTAATTCGAGACGCAGTATGCAGTGAAGCCATTTGAATCATGGGCATCGTGAATCCGTAACGCAGATTGGGAGCTACAGTGATCCAAAGGTGGCTTAGTGTAGAGGTACTTTGAGCCTACGTGGATTAAAAGAGACCGTGAGCAGATGGAAGATGGTGTGGAGTAAGTGGATTGTGTATATCCACGTCATCAAGAAGCTGCACTAAAAAAGTCTCATAGGATCGCAACGGGCAACGAGGAGGTGAAAAGGTGGCTCGAGGGCCGAGCGATATCGAGGACAACGAGGAGCATGAGCTAAGTCGAGCTTAGTGAGGCGGCAAGTTTAGACTGTAGGTTGCTTGAGTGTGGGAACCGTGCAGAGAAATGGAACGGGTACAGAGGCAATGAGCTAATGGTAATAGGGGGCAAGGAAGGGCTGGTAAAGCTATGGAGGCATGAGAAGGGGGCCTATATAAGCTTTTACAATTGGTTGGCAGTTGGGAGTTTGGGAGTCGGTGAGAACGAGAAGCCGCAGAATTTGGAAAATAGATGGAAGTGTGTTTTGTAACTAGGCAAAGTGGGGAGTTAGTTAGTTAATGTAGTTGGCTAGAAGTGTAGTTAGGATGTAGTTAGGCGGGGGAAGTTTTGGGAGTCGGGGGTAGTTTAGGAACTTTGGTTAGTTTGTTAACATAGTTAGGTAAGTAAGTAAAGGAAGACTAAGGAAAAAAGGGGGGTGGGGTTTGGTGGGGGCTTGATAAGAAGACAATTTAAAAAGAGAAAAAAATTAATTAACAAATGAAGGAGAAGATTAATAAGGGAGTTAAGAAACTACAGATACCATTTAAGAAGAAAAATAAAAGGAAAGAGCAATAAAAGAAGGGTTAAAGGAAATAAGGAGAAAATGGAATATAGGGGAAGATAAAAGAAATTTAAAAAATTTTAAGAAAATAAAAAGTAATAAATAGAGTAAGATAATAAAGGGGAAAAAAGGGGGGAAGAGGGAACATTTAGGAAGGGAAATGTGAGGGAAATGAATGGAGAGTGGGTTAAAAGAGGGAAATACTAGGGAGAGAAATTGAAAGAGGGGTTTGGGGGGTTGTCAGGGGGAGAACTAATGAGCAAGTGACCAAACCAATGGAGGAAGGGATAGTAAGTGTGTGTGTGTGTGTGTGTGTGTGTGTGCGTGTGTGTGTGTGTGTACGTGCATGCATGTGTGTGTGTGTGTGTGTGTGTGTGTGTGTGTGTGTGTGTGTGTGTGTGTGTGTGTGTGTGTGTGTGTGTGTGTGTGTGTGTGTGTGTGTGTGTGTGTGTGTGTGTGTGTGTATATACATATATACATATGTGTATACATATATATATATATGTATATATATATATATATATATACATATGTACATATACATATATGTATAGAAGTTGATGAACTTGGCTCCTCTTTACTTGGTGGAGGAATTGGCATTTTTGTTTTCTTTTGTAGAGACCTTATTGGTTGAATAAGAATAGAAGGATACTTAGCTACCTCTTTCTGTTGACATGTAATGACATTCACAAGTTACAACAAAATGCTCGTAGGCCCTACACTTTTTGTTGGTCTACCCTAATCATGCCTAATGGAACATTAGGCTTAACCTCATTTGGTTGTGGGGTTTTGGGTTTGAGGGGACAATCCATATAAGTATGGCCAATTCATCAATCCCTGTGATGTGGTTGGAAAGCAGTAAAGCATCATGAAGGCATTTTGCAATCCGATGATTCACACTTAAGTTGTGCTCGATATGTATTTGGCCAAACTTGATTCACATAAAAATGGATAAGCCTTCTAATACTTCTAGATAGTATTTTAAATACTTAGCATCATAATCAACTTGAGGGTCTACCTTAGCTTGAAGTTGCTATATTGGAATTGTAAGAGGAGAGGGATTCGGTGCTCTTGGGTATTGTTGCAGGTTTAAATTTTTGAGCAATTGCAGAGGTTGGGTTCAGATGAACAAGATTCAACCTTGGCATTGGAGGTGCTTGAGAAAAATTTGGTTGCTTGTACATTGAAATGGATGCTGGTTGGTATTGTTGAGGTTGAGCTCGGTTGTTTCACATGGTGAATATATGAAATTACTCTCATCATGCCCATTGATAGAACAAATATGACACCACATTGTGCATTGATTCTAGACCTTAGGACAAGACACTCATTTGCCATATGATTGGCCATGCAATGTGGCCACCATAAAGATGGAGACTAAGACATGCAAATATTTTGGTCCATGGATTGTATCATTTCTTCTCTTAACTTTGTGGTCACGGCCGCAAGGTGATCTTCATTGAATCTTTATGCATTTGATGTAGTTTTGCTTTTTTGGGAGTGTCTATCTTTGCACATTTGATTTTCCATCATCGATGCTAGTATCAAAAACTATTATTCCATCCTCAATGTCAACCATTGTTGCTACATAGTTGTCATTGGGATGGTCACCCTTTGCAATTAAGCACTTCATTCTGCTCAAATTTGTGTGCACTTCTTCCTTGTGGCCTTATTTCATTTTGCCGAGCTAAAGAGCCGGATTGTCTTAAAGGCATTCTTTTGGAACCACCTTTTAAATTGATTAGATAGCATAGCCCATGTAGCTTGTACCTATACCAAAAGATCAAGGTGCCATTCAAAGGCTTTGTCCTCCAAGCCCATGGGAACCAAGTGGCTTGGGTGTCATAGAATTGATCTCCTCTAGCTCTCCAAACTTCACCAAAACGTTGGAGGAATCTTTTTGGATCACCCTAGCCATTTTATTTTGGAAGTTCAATCTTGCCAAGGGGCCACCTCCCATGATTAATATGGAGTAGTTATGATGGTTAAATAAGTAATCTCCATCTGCTCCTAGGTCAAGCTCACCATCATCATGATGGCACTCTGTCATGTTGTGGATCAAAGAATGTGGATGGATTGGGTCGATTGGAGGGGAGGAATTTGGGGATGAGGGCTATCATGGGTGTCAATGGACTTGTATTTGCATGCACAAATGTCAAGAGGTCGATCAGCCATGTCCTCCTTTGGTTTGAAAGTTGATGTGATCTCATGATGTTCACAAATTTGTGTGTGTCAAGATGGATTAGAATTGTGTTAGTTTAGGGACTGCCGTATTATGGAATGTGCCTAGGATCATTGCCTTGAGAGCAAAAATGTGCTGGTATGCAAATGGATCATGTAGGTCATGAGCAAAAATTATGAGTAAACTAGTATGGAAAGTAGCTCTCATGGGAGTGCAAATTAATTGGTTGCACAAAATGGTGCATAATGGGTTGGAAAAATACCTCATAATGTGGTGTTTTCATGTGTGAACTTTGGGTTCAAATGACATTCGATTTGGAGGTCAATTCAGCAAGTTATGGTTACTTAAAGATAAGGTGACAATGAGGATTTTTTAGGTTAGGTGGGAAGTCACTTTAATACTAAGGCTTTGTGTAAAAAGAACCTAGTCTTTAGGAAACTAAACCTAACTTAGTTAAACTAACTAATTGGAGTTAGTTCAATTTGGTTAGACTAGCTACAGATAGAATTCACTAACCTAAGGTTAGCTATGGGCCCAAGTTTAGTTGGGTAAGCCTAACCAGCTAGATTTAAACTTCCCTAAACTATAATTAACATAACTTAATGTCAATGTTTATGCACCTCTCTCTCTCTCTCTCTCTCTCTCTCTCTCTCTCTCTCTCTCTCTCTCTCTCTCTCTCTCTCTCTCTCTCTCTCTCTCTCTCTCTCTCTCTCTCTCTCCCCTTTGTCAAAACGTATTCTCACTTTGCCATCATGACTTGCCAGTGTGTTCTCTATTTGGTTAGGCTTGTTGTATGTGTGCTTTTATTTGTTTGTGTGTGCATGATTGTGTTGTGTTGTGTTTAAGAGTTTATATGCATTGCATAGGTGCATGATTGGGTGTTCGTTGTGTGCTTTGTTGGTGTGCATGCTGTACTCTATGTGTGCAGAGTGATAGGTAGCCTAGAGTTTTAAGGCACGGTGCATGAGGGGTGGTTAGGATAATCAATGGTGGGATGAACTATTGCCACTACTGAACATGATGTCAAACATAATGATGAGGGATGAGTGAAGGTGATTAATGGAAGGGGGGTTGCGCAAGTGGTTCAATCAATGAACCTTGAAAACCAAAAAATGGATGTGGACTCTAAAAGGGAATAAACAAGGGGGGTTGTAGACTAGTAGAGGGATAATGAGGTGGGAAAACAAAGGCAAATTGTGAGGGGAGGGAAGAGATTGGAGAAGGTGGTTCGCAAATAGAGGTTGGACGCATTGAAGGGGTTCCAGGGCTCGAGGTGGCAGTGCAAAGGCATGCACTGAGTTGGTGGAGGGGGAAGATTGGAGGTGGGTAGTAGGTGGGTGGACATTTGAGGGACTTGGACATGGCACCCACTATGGCAGTGGCGGTAGTGCAATGATAGGTGCAACACGTAGGTGGGGATGGAGATGTAAGACAAGAGGGCAGAGCTACTAGCGGGTTGCAAAAAGGTAACAATGGTGGAGGTGTGCCCATAGGGGTTGGCGAGGCAAGGGCATGGAGGTGTGGTCGAAAGGGAGCACCATTGATGACACGGACCAACACCCAAGGCAAGCATAGCATGACACCCACGATGGCTAACAAAGGCTGTGGTGCCCAAGGAGGGGCCAGAGGTGCTACAGAGTGCTCAGTGGCTTAGGTAGCACGAGTTTAAGGGGGTGCTAGTGGTAGTGACTAGTGTGCCGGTGATGCCTAATGCACAGCACCCAATCAAATTTGAGCAACAAGGGCCGGAGGGGGGGGAGGGTAGAAAAGAGGGGGGAGGGGACAAAAATGAGAAAGGAACAAAAAAGGGAGGAGAATATAAAGACGGATGAAAAATGGGAGGGTGATAGAAACAAAAGAACTTGACAAAAAATGGAAAATATTGATAGAAATAAATGCGAAATGAAAAGTTGACAAAAATAAAGAGGGAGGGGAAATGACCACCTCACAAGCTTATTCGAAAAAGAACTCTGTTGATGTTTTAGGATGGTTGAGGAAGGCAATAGATTGTGGGTGGATGGTTAGGTCATTGCAGCAAGAAGGGCTTCGATTGATGAGGATGGAACCGATGTAAAGGGAGTATTGACTTACATGGGGCTAGAGAAATGGGAAGAGGAGGGAGGCTAGATGTGGAAGAAGAGGAATGAGGGAGTTGGTTATATTTTTATAAGAAAGAAGGTGGAAGGTAGTCAACATTTGTGCACATTTGAATAAGTAGGATAATTGATGTTCACAAATTGGTGTGTCAAGGTCGATAGAGTTGTGTTAGTTTAGGGACTACTGTGCTATGGAATATGCCTAGGATCATTTACCTTGAGAGCAAAAACGTGCTAATGCAAATAGATTGTGAATCAAGGGGTCATGAGCAAAACTTATGAGCGAATTAGTACGAAAAATAGCTCTTATGGGAGTGCAAATTAATCGATTGCTTTGGATGCCAAAATGGTGCATCATGGGTTGGAAAAATACCTCATAATGTAGTGTTTCCATGTGTGAACTTTGGGTTCAAATGGCATCAATTTGGAGTTTAATTGAGCAAGTTATAGTTACTTAAATATAAGGTAAAAATGAGGCTTCTTTGGCTTTTAAGGTTAGGTGGGAAGTCACTTTAATACTAAGACTGTGTTAAGAGACCCTAGTCTTTAGGAAACTAAACCTAACCAAATTGAACTAACTAATTCTAGTTAGTTCAATTTGGTTAGACTCACTACATATAGAATTCACTAACCTAAGGTTTATAAACCCAAGTTTAGTTGAGTTAAGCTTAACCAACTACAGTTAAATTTCACTAACCTATGATTAATGTAACCTAGGTCGATGTTCATCCACCATGTCTCCTCCCCCCCCCCCCCCTCTCTCTCTCTCTCTCTCTCTCTCTCTACATTGTCAAAACGTATTATTCGTTTGTTTTTGCAACTTGCCGGTGTGTTCTCTATTTGGCTAGGCTTGCGGTATCTATGTTTTTTTTGTTTGTGTGTGCATGATTGTGTTGTGTTGTGTTTTTGAGTTAGTATGTGATGTATGATTGTGTTCGCTGTGTGCTTTGGTGGTGTGCTTGTTGTACTCTATCTGAGCAGCAGGGAGCCTAGATTTTTTAAGGCAAGGTGCATGAGGGGTGGTTAGGATGGTCAATGGTGGGATGGATCTGTTGCCGCTACTGAGAACAAGCCTTCGAACCTAATGATGAGGGATGAGTGTAGGTGATAAATGGAAGGGGGGCTATACAAATAGTTCGATCAATGAACCTTGAAACCAAAAAATGGGTGTGGACTCTATGAAACGGAATAGAATAGGGGGTTGTAGAGTAGCAGAGGGATGGTGATGTGGGAAATCTGAGGCAGGGTAATGTGAGGGGGGGGGAGAGATTGCAGGAGGTGGTTCATAAATTAAGAGAGGTTGGAGGCATTGAGGGGGTTCCAATGCCCGAGGTGGCAAAGAAAAGGCATGCGTTGAGTTGGTATGGGGAGAAGATTGGAGGTGTGTGGCATGCAGGTGGACTTAGTGGCCTGTGCGAGGACAAAGGGGCTTGGGCATGGCACCCACTATGGCAGGGGCAGTGGTGCAATGATAGGTGTGACACATGGGTGGGCATGGAGATGGAAGACAAGCACACAAGTGCAAAGGGTAGAGCCACTGGCGGGTCGCAAAAAGGTGACAACGATAGAGCTGTGCCCACAAGGGCTAACGAGACAAGGGCATGCAAATGGATGAGGTGTCATGAGAAGGGAGCATCACCGATGACTCGAGCCAACATCCAAGGCAAGCGTAGCATGACACTCGATGGTGGCTATTGATAAGGGCTACGATGTCCAAGGAGGGGCATGGTGGTAGGGAATGCTTGGTGGCTTAGGCATTTGGTGTGGACGTGGGGGTAGAGACACGACTTTTAGGGCACTGTTGTGGCAGGTTAGAGAAGCACGACCAAAACACCCATGGTAGAGTAGTGGTTTGAGCTGGACGGCACTTGAAACATGGGACAATGGGGGGAATATGGATGCATGAGGTAGGGAGGTTGGTGGGGGACACAAGGGGTAGATCATGATTTTAAGGGGTGTTGGTGGCAGTGACTAGTAGGGTAGCACTTGTTGCACAGCATCCTAGCAGCTTTGAGGGGCAAGGGGGGGTTTGGAGGAGGGGAGGCTAGAAAAGAGGAGAAAGGGATGAAAATAAGGGGTGAATAGAAAAGTAAGGGAGGAGTGAATGGAGGTGACAAAAAAGAGAAACAAAGGACAAAAAATTGGGGGGGGGGGGGGGGGGGGGTAGAAACAAAAGAACTTGATGAAAATCGGAAAAACTTGATGGAAATAAATGCGAAATGAAAAACTTGACAAAAAATAAAGAGGAAGGGGGTATGATCACTTGCACAACCAGATTTTAAAAAAACTCTGTCAATGTTTTAGGATGGTTGATGAAGACAATGGATGGTGGGTGGATGGCTAGGTCATTGCAACAAGAAGGGCTTGATGCAAAGCTCCACTAAGAAATAATGCGGCGTTCAATATACAGGGAGAAGTGACATGCGTGGGGCTAGAGAAATTGGAAGAGGAGGAATGCTAGATGTGGAAGAAGAGGAATGAGGGAGTTGGGTATATTTTTCTAAGAAAGAAGATGGGAGGTAGTCAACATTTGTGCACGTTTGAATAAGTAGGCTAATTTGGATTTTCAAAATCCATTTTTCATGGGTAGGGTTTAGGGGCATTTACAACCTTTATCCTTTCATTGCGCATACTTTTCATGGATATCTCAGATTGCTTTTAGTAAAAAGGGGAAATGTTCAAAATTTTCTACACATTAATACCCATCTCATTGCCTAGTTTAATCTTTAATTGGATATTTTGATCAAAATATATATAATTCATAGCGTTCTCTCCCTCTACATCTGTTGAAAAAGTGTCTTACATTGCCATTTGGATATTGTATCATAAGTTTCCATGTCCTTTGACATCCTCAATCGAGTCTATCAACTTTTCCATCTCGCAAATCTATCTAGTTCTCTTCATACACATGACAAATTGCATCGTACCATGTGATACCTCATTTTAAATAAAGAAAGCAAATCAAGAAATGTTGATGAGCTAGCTTGTGAAGAGAAACAAGGACTAGTGTGAAGTAAGGATCAAAACTTGTGCACATTCCAAGAGGGCCTGAGGAGCAAAGAAGAGCATGGGGGCGAATGTCCCCAAAAGGGAAAGGTACATGGATTGGAAGATTCTAAGATAGATACAACAAGGAAAACAATTTTCAAAAGAAGCAAAAAGCCTAAAAGGGACAAGGACATGCGTGTACAGTGTATTTTACTCATCACGGGAGAAGTGAAATTTTGAGTGCAAAAGCGAGAGATGTTAAGTGTTAGGAAAAAATGATAATCCTACTTTATGACTCTACGCATCACCAACTCGTGCCCCCTAACCAACTCGTGCCCCCTAATCAAGTGCAAAGAGGTCCAAAATGGCTTTAAAAATCAAAAGGCAAAATGGCCCGCTAGTAGGTTTGATGCTATGGATTAAGAAATTCTTCAGCATGCTTATGGCCTCATTTCGAGGTAGTCACTCAAGAGGGAAGCAAAGCAAAATGATAAATAATGTTGGATTTATTGAAAGATAATTGCACATGTATTAATTAATTTTCTTCTATTGCATCTCAGTAAACATCTAAGTTCAAAGACCACCATGCAGTAGCTCCATAAGTGTGGAGTGCCTTTCCAACCATATTAGAAAAAGTTATTGCGCATGTCTCATATGTATGCATATAATTGTAGCACAGTATTGGATGCCCCCTAACACATAGTATAGATTCTTAATTAGTTGCCACCTTTGGTTTATGGGAAGCTGAAACAATGCACTTTTAAATGAACAATTGCTTCCACATATGTGTCGAATTATTATTTGATGTTTTGAAAATATTTTTGATATCTTGTATAATCCAAGATGCATGCTTCATAGGCATTATAGCATTTGCAATAGCATTCAAGATGCCAATTATGTAATGTTTTGATCTCAGATTCAAGTTCAAAATGTGTAGATTAGTTTAGACATCGAGTTTGCCAAATCCCATTGAGAAATGCATAAGTGATAAACTGAGCAAGTTACCCTAATATATTCCTTGAACTTCACAAGAAATAGCTACACACAATCATGCATTGGCCCAATCATTGGAATCACATTTTGAGGTTGCATGTCCAAGCCATTTCATGTTCGTTCCAAATGCAACTAATATAGTTGATGTCACCCTCTTTGTAGCTACTGATCTAAGCAATGCACCTTTCCCTTTCATATTGTCGAGGTCGTCTCTCAAGCAAGAGAGTATGGTCTCTTGGGCATGCAACTCTCAAGGCATTGGAAGAGTGGACACTCAATAAATCCTCAGATGCAAGGTAAATTTTTTGAGGACATGAGCTTGGTGGTCCCTCAAATGATTTAATGTTGCTACCTTGAATGATTCCACCATTTTTGAGACCACAGTCCATGCTCTTTGTTCAGATGGCACTACTTGAATGGGTGCATTTGCTGCCTCTAAGGCCAGCTGCTCAATGAGGAGGTGTTTTTCCTAGTGCTGGCTCTCCCTCTGCATTTGTTGTTACAAAGGTATCTTCCATTGCCATTTGTATATTGTATCATCAGCTCAACCTTCCTATCTTGCAAATTCTCTTACAACCCATGAGAAATAGCATCGCACCATGTTGTACCTTATTTTAAATATAGAAATTGAACCAAGAAACAAGAAAGTATTTGTATTAGATGAGCTAGCTTGTGAAAAGAAATAGGGACTCACCTGAAGCTTTGTGATAGGAATCAAAACTTGTGCATGTTCCAAGAAAGCCTGAGGAGAATGAAGAGCATGTTGCTGAGAGGATAGGTTCATGGATGGGTAAAAGTTGAGAGAGATACAACAAGGAATTTTATTTAAAAAAGAAGCAAAACCGAAAGGAACAAGTCATATATACCAAGAGAATGTTTTGCATAGGTGACAGAGTAGGAAACAAGTGTGCACTATGTGCTCTACTTGGGATTTACTAGTGCGGGACGAATCAAATTTAGAATGCAAAAGCGAGAGATGTGAAATTTTGGGGAAAAAAGGCAATCGAGTTTTGCTACCTCTAACTATACACATCACCACAACTTGTGCACCCTCAATGAGTGCAAAGAGGCCCAAAATGGCTAAAAAAAGAAAATGGCAAAATGGCTTGCCACCAGTGGGCTTGATTATGTGGATTAAGAAATGGAACCACCTTTGACATGCTTATGGGAATCATTTTGCGAGGTAGTGACCCAAAAAGGAACTAATGCAAAATGATAAATAATTTTGGATGTAGTTATCCATTTATGGATGAATTAAGCTATGTATATCACCAAATATCAAAGTTTTACGACCACCATGTACTAGCTCCATAAGTGTAAAGTGCATTTTTTCAAAAAGTTTGAATTTCCAACCAAATTAGAAGAAGTTATGGAGCATGCACGCAAATGTATGGTATAGTGTTTGACACCCCCTAAACCATAGCAAAGGTTCTAAATGGGTTGCCTCATTTGGTTTGTGGGAACCTCAAGTAGTGTACTTTTAAATGAACAACTGCTTTCATGTATGTGTAGAACAATTATTTGATGTTTTAATACAATCAAAGATGCATGCTTCATAGGCATTATGGCATTTGCAATAGTTTAGTGATCTCATACAAGTTGTCAATTGTGTAATGTTTTGATCTCAGATTCAAGTTCAAAATGTGTAGATTAGTTTGGACATCAAGTTTGTCAAATTCCATTGAGAAATGCATATTTTACGAATTGAGCAAGTTATCTATATGGAATATATTTCCTAAACTTCATAAAAAATTGTTATACTTAATTATGCATTGGCCCTAAGACCTTAGCTACTCTCTGCTTGAATCCTTCAAATATTACTTTGAAGATCACATGAAATATGACCTTTTGGATCAATTTTTGTGAAAGTCACATATCGATCGATTCTCGAGCATTTGAATGATGTCAATTTCATCCTTGGGATTGGATTGACATGCGATTACAAAAGAGTTCATCATTTGAGAATGGATAGAGATGCAACTTGCCTTGTTCTATTAATCGTGATAATAATTTGATCCTCGGTACATAATTTATCCATTTTGGCAAAAAAGAAGATGATTGAAACATGGTGGAGCTTTAAATTCAAATATTAAAAAAATAGCTATTTCAAATAACAATTGGAAACTACAAGGAAACTACATCTTAAATTTTTTTAAGCCTTAATTCTTTAGGTATTTTAAAAAGTGGATTTTTTAACCATGCTTTTAATTTTTTGATATTTTTTCAAACTTGTAGTTTCAAGTCCACTATTTCAAAAGTACATAAACAAGTTGGGATTTTAATGGGGGTAATGTGCAATAGGTCTCACTTGATATGCAATAATGTTAGCTATAGTTTTCATTGTGAATCTTGATGGAGATTCTATGTAGGCTACATGCATGTAGCTCTAATGCAATGTCTCATAGTTGTATCGCTTGGTAGATTCCATCTCGATGCATTCATTTATCAATCAAGCATTATATTTTAGTATCTTTTTTTAATGGACCATGTAAGTGCTGACTTGAAGCTTAACCTAAGTGCTATGCTTTTATTGCTTTATTTTGAAAATAAAAACAATAAATAAAAATTATGGACATGAGGTCTATTAGAACTTGAACCCTATGAATGTGAGAAATAGTGCTTTTAGTCGCAAGTGAATGATCCTTAGTGATCGACAATTCTTTTTGGGAATTGAAGCCTAGTCCATATATTGATAATGCATTACTTGGGGATCATCATATGACAAATGAGCCTTTATTTTGCTTGTAGGGATTGTCAACACACGCCCAAATGTGTGTGGCTAGCTGTGCACCAATCAAGGGCATGCGTAGGAAGACAGAAGGGGGCTGCTATGCTATTGGAAAGGAGGTTATGGCAGGGGGGCTGTATGCCAAGGGCCTTCATACATGGGAGGATGTTTGGGATCCTCTTTCGGAGGATTGGCTGACGATGCAACAGATGACTGAGAAGTTCAGGATGACCCTGGAGGAAGCACGACTTGTTGGGATATCTCAAGGTGTATGCCTCAGGCACACCTTATGTTTCTATGTGTGAGTGCTAGAGGCACAGTTAGGTGCCCACAAGCACAGTTAGGTGGTGGAGAGCCACATAGGATGATTGAGAGAATCTAGGAGCAGATTGAGGAGATGATTGTCGAGCTCTGAGGTCATCAGTGATGTCAGTGAGCATGTATGAGGTGCCTACTTAAGGACCTCACTCTTCTTCATTCTATAAGCAAGTATTCTGAGTTTGTGTCCACTCTACTCTTTCCTTTCAGTGTTCCAACATGGTATCAGAGCCATTTGATCCCCCTTGAGCCCATTTCTGCCACATCATCATCTTCTTCTTCACCATCTCTCCCTCTTCTTCCCAAAATTTGCTTAAGCTTGTTCTCCTCCCTTTCTCTGCCATTCTCCACGCCCTTCCTGCTGGAGATCCTCCTCAAAGGGGCGAACCCTTGGCTGAAAGGAATCGACGAATTGTCGCTTCTGCTCATCGCCATTTCACGCAGATCGTCGACCCTTCTTCCTGCGTTTTCTCTGAGAACACTCCATACTTCTCTAATTCCTTTCAGGGGGAGCTGGTCCATACCTAGAGCTATCCTGTGCTGAAATTTGCTGAGCAGCAATGGCTGCATATTCAAGCTGAAAACAGAGAAAAACCAGTCGACTTTGAAGAGGGAAGATAAGGCGACCTGACGCGTTTTTGCACCTCTTCTTCCCAGAGGATCTTCTTTGGTATACCAGCTCTCTTTTGCCTCAGAAACCCCTCTTTCCTTTGCTTTGAGGAGAGCTACAAGCCCTCCAAGTTCAGTCTTTTAGTTTTGATAGTTTTGGACAAGTTTTGAAGATGATGCTACATAAAATGCTTCTCTAGCATTTCTGAGTTTTTGAAGTTTTCAATAGCATCAATACAAGTGTGGCTTCAGTTGTGCTTTGATTTGTTAGACCTGTTTTTGATTGGAAAGTACTCATTTTAAGCCACCTCTGTGAAGCATGTAAGAAGAAGCATCATTGATTGAATATTGGTCACTAGTATTTGCTACATCAAGTGCTTATATTTTGGAAGTCTTTCAGTTATTGTTTTTGCCTTGTAAGAGAGAAAGACACTGCCCAATATCTGGGTTAGACCCTCTCATGGCTACCCTATTGAATCTAGAGAAGTTCAATGGAAAGGGCTTCCACACATGGCAGATGAAGGTGAAATTTGCATTGATGAGGGAGAACTTATGGGGACTTGTCAAACCTACTCCTACCGCTACTTCTACGGCCTCCAATGCTGGAGAATCCTCAACTCCGACACGACCGGCAAGGGATCCAGCTAGAGAAGAAAAAGCATACGGTATCATTGCTCTTGTTTTAGGAGATGATTATGTTCACCATATCTCTGACTTGGAGTCTCCTTCAGAAGCTTGGCAGAAGCTTTGACTTAATTTTTGGTGCTAGCTCTCTCTAAACTATCACTTAAAATCTCTTTCTTTGAATTGAAGATGGCTAGTGGTACTACTTTGGCAGCTCATGTCAACTATATGCGGAGTCTTATGACTCAATTAGCTTCTATCAACTCTCCTATTTCTCCAGATGATGCTATGGCAGTGTTACTTAAGAGTATGCCTGAAGATTATGATCACATAGTTACCACTTTGAAAAATCTTCCTAATCCTAATCTTGAAGGTATTATCTCTGCTCTCCAAGAAGAAGAAAGGCATATGGAGCTCAGGAAAGGCAATGACACTAGGACAGGCAATGACACTGTTTATACTGTAAAATTCCAGAAGGGCAAGTATACCCCTTGCAATCACTGTGGAAAGACAAATCACCTTTCAAAGGACTGCTTCAAAATTAATCCATGCAAGCACTATGGCAAGAACAACCATAATGAGAAGTTTTACAGAGACAAAGCAAAGACAGAAAATGCACTTACAGTTAATGAGCCTCCACAAGATGAGGCATCCTTTGAAGATTATGCATTTTAAATCATCTCTATGTATGCTTCAGATCTCTCTTTTATGTCAAGGTACTCAGCCTGGATAGTCCTCCAAAATGAATGAAAATAAACTATTGTGTTTTGTGTGTTTTGTAAACACCTCTGGTCACCTTATGATGTAGGCCGTGTATGTTTTGTTCCATGGTACCTCCTGCAAACATTGTGTGCATGTACATGTAGGGGAAATAACCATTGGAAGGTCTTTCTGTATCCCTTTCTGTTTACCTTACACCCAAGGGAACCCTTGCTAGCATGAGAACCTAGCCATAGATTTATCCTTGACCACCATGAGATGGCATGAGAAACTATGAGACTAGATGTATCCTTGACATAGCCTGAGGCATTTCCTTGAGGGGGGGTTTGTTGGGATATCTCAAGGTGTATGCCTCAGGCACACCTTATGTTTCTATGTGTGAGTGCTAGAGGCACAGTTAGGTGCCCACAAGCACAGTTAGGTGGTGGATTGTTGAAAACACGAATTCTATCAAAGATCTCGACACAGGCGTAGATGTTGGCTTAGTCCTCTCTCTTTGAATTCCTCTCACTAATCTTTGTGAGCTTCATCTCAATCTCAACCCTCTCCACTCTGCATACGCATATTTATATCTGCCATTTCCAACCTCGTCTCATCTCAGCTCTAATCGTGGTTCCATCCTTTCCAAATAGCCTTCCAGCAATACTTCACCTACCTCACTTGCCGCACCCTCATACGCATCTGCCTGATCACCCCTGTTCACTTGCCTGTAGCCCGTATGCTAGCTCTTTCACTTCCTCCCGTGACAAACTCGCATAGGTGCCTCTATGTCCAAACAATTTAGGCACTCGCGCATGTTGGCCGTGGCATTTGATCGACTTGACGAATTTGTCCAAGCGTGATGAAGCAATGCACTGATCCCGTACACTAGAATTTGATCCGCCCTACAACCTTCCAAGGCATCGGATTCTAGCTGACATATTGTATTGCTTGTGTTATCTTTCCTCCACACAAACTTTGTCAGGTTCATCCGCAACCTCTCTGCTGTTAGACTATCCATGAACAACCTCTAACTTCAAAAACGTTGCATGTGCATATTCGTCCCTTTGAAGCGTGAAGGGATACTTTTGCATTTTTGCTCATCTTTTTCGCTTTTTTTTAATAATTTGACACAGGATTTCCTTATACAGCCCGCTGTTGGAGCCTCGCCTTTCTGCAATTCTGCGAAACATATTTGCCTTAGACAAAAAGTAGTCATTAGTTCAGAGGAGAGATAAACTACACGTAAGTAAATGGCGTGAATTGGAACCCCTTTTTTTTGTGGGACATTAGGTGAGATTATTCAACAAGATTAGAACTGACCTATAGTTGAAGGCGTGTAGAGTGAATAGGTATACTTTGTTGAAATATTGCACCTTTTAAACCATGAGGATTACTTAGCCATTCTCTCTCCTCTTTGCTCACATTTTTCTTCCACATTCGAAAATCTCTCAGAGAAACTTCTGTCAAAGCTTTGTTCATCCCTCTTCTCTTCCATTCATTCTCTACTTATTTCACTCTCTCTTAGAAACCAAAGTTACAACCTAAATCTGCTTGGAAGGAGTGAGAAAAACGGGTGCTCTCTCATTTTCGGTTCTTTCCTCACCTTTTTGGAGTATAGAGAGTCACCTCCTGAAGTTGTGACCTAAATATGCTTGGAAGGAGTGGGAAAAGCGGGTGTTCTATCATTTTCAGCTCTTTCTCTATCTTTTTGGAGTATATAGAGTCAATTTCAGAAGAAGAAACACATACTTTCCAGGTAATGAAGTGATTTCGTCTCGAAAGTTTTGTTTGTATTAAGTAGATTCGTTTTTGTATCACACTTTGTCTATATGTTTGTTACAAGAGACAGGGAAGAGGGAGAGATTGAGGTAGATAGATGATATATAAAACTACAAGACGATTTTTGACATTTTTTTCTTCACTGGTATAGGAGGGATAGATAGAGGACGAGAAAGAGAGAGAGAGAGAGAGAGAGAGAGAGAGAGAGATTATTTTGAACTGCTATGTTGTTTTCTATTTGAGGGGATGAGTGAGGGAGAGAGAGACATAAAATAGTCATTTTTTTCTTCATTAGTATAGGAGGGATAGATATAAGAAGGGAAAGAGAGAGACAGAGAGATTATATTTGAAACTACTGTGTTTTTTAATCTGTTTGAGGGGATGAGTGAGGGAGAGAGATAGAAAATAGTTGTTTTCTTATTCGCTAGTGTATGAGGGGTAGATAGAGGAAGGGGAAAGAGAGATAGAGATTATATTTTGAACTGCTATGTTTTCTTTTGTTGAGGGGATGATTGAGGGAGAGAGACAGGGATTCTATTTCAAACTACTAGGTTTTAGAAGTATTTGAGAAAGAAGGAAGAAAAAGGCATCCTAATCAAAGAGTTTTGGGAGGGAGAGAGAGAATGATATGATATTGATAATGTTTTCTTTGTTTGTGGAGAAATAGAGCAGGAAGAGAGCATATCGTAACTAAGTATTTCAAAAAAATTTGATGTTTGTTTGTGTGAGGGGTACCTTGGAAGACAAACTGAGAGAGAGAAGTATTCTATGTTTTTCGTAATAATATTTTGCTTGTTTTCGTGAAAGGTTTAGTTAAAGGAGAGAGGGAAGGAGGGGGAGGGAGAGAGAGAGAGAGAGAGAGAGAGAGAGAAGAAAGAGAAAGAGAGGGATAGAGAAAGAGAGAATAGAAGACATAAATTTGGAGGGTTTTTGGAAGTAGAAAGAGCTAATTTTAATCATATGGTACAAGGGCAAAAACTATGGAAGTAGAAAATGATAGATACATAAGTAGTTTATAGTCTATTATATTGAAGAATGTTAAGGATGGGCATGGGGAATGGATTCCTCAGCTCTACAGGAAATATTCTTGGATCACAATGCAACCCACTAATCGTGGGTGCTACAAAGTGGGTCGGAAGGATGCAATGGACATCTCCAAACATTGGAAGGGAAGGATCTTAGATTTTGAAATTTCTCCTGGCAGTAACACAGTGACACAAGTATATATTCAGCATGTCTTTACCCATGCAAACATATATGTGCATTCGAATGAAGGACTTCCATATCGTAGGCCCAATTGTAAGTTTTTCAAAGTATACTAGTACTTCATTTGCTTTTTAGAGTATTTGCATTTATTTGGGGACATTGACACTACTATCTTATGCCTTGTATTTATTTTATTGACTTATATCCATCTACTTACAAAGAGTGGGAGCCTGCAGCATGCGTAACTGGGGTTGCATGTCCTCCATGTTGAGATCGGGAGTCTTCAGTATGAAGGTCGCACACCATCAGAATTAAAAAAGGACGAGATCTTCTTCAATGACTCAATTTTCATTGTGCCAGATGAAGAAGGACAGTATGGTAGATTAGAATCTCTTCCCTTGCCCTCTTTTGATAGTCCAAAATGGCCGCTTCCAAGCATGGAGATGAGTGAATCATATAGAAATAGAATGTTTAATGATGTGAGAAATGCTATGAAGCCAACTACTAGTGGAAGAAATGCTAGGTTGAGCTGGTTTCTTCCATTTCTTTGCAAGTTGTAGGCAATTAAGGAAAACAAAGATTACTTACACTTGTAAGAGCTTAGAAATGGACTGGCTATCTTAGCGATTTAACAATGGATGGACAACAAGAACATGTCATGTTGAAGATTTAGTACAATGTCAATTGAACACTTCAGATGTGACATTTCGGTGAGCAAATCTTACAATTCTTGTTTGTATAAAAAATAATCAAGATACTATGTATTAATAGATCCCAAAATTTGCATGTATTTCATTGGAAGGCAAAATCTCTGCATGACTTTCACATATAGAAGGTTTAGATGGAAGAACCTTCAATGGGAAGCAATGGATGATGATATGCATAATGGGACTCACAGTCCTATTGTCGAGGTATCAATTTATCAGCAAGGACATCCTGACCTAATGTTGGAATTAGAAGAGGAGTGGACAGCGATTTATCAGGGAAGAATTGCAGTAGGCAATAGCAAGCCCTCCCCAAGACTACTATTTTAGACTTGATAATCGCAAATTTAGATATAGAGATGAGACAAGTATCCTTTGTAAGAATTGTTCCCCCCCCATACTCTAGAGATAGTAGAGACATGATGGCAGGTATTTCATATGATATCCAATTTCTTGGATCCTTAGTGCTTCAACAAATGCACTTGGCAATGAGGCATTGTTACATGTATGAACAAAAATCATATATAATACAAAGTGTTGTTTCATTTATTGTTATGATTGTTTTCATTAAGTATGCACCTCTAGATTGATGGCTCTCTATGGTTTATGAATGATAAAGCGATAAATATTTGTAATTTTAAATTTGTGTGGATATTTGTATATCTGTATTGTGCAAGATAGAGAGTGTGTGATCTCGAGATAGATAGCAATTAGAGCATGCAAGAGAGAATGAGAGAGAGAGAGAGAGAGAGAGAGAGAGAAGTTGAGAGTACAATAAGCGACACAAATAATGCACCTAGCCATGAGATAGAGTTAGATGTATGAATAGAGAGAGAGAGAGACAGCAGTCAAGGACACAAAGGGCCTCTTAGAGACAGAGGGAGGGGGAGGGATACAAAGGGAGATAGAGAGAGTTAAGATTGCATTTATTCATTTGCAGATAGCTAAGGGCAACATGGCAACAAGATGATCATTGGGTGAGAGAGAGAGAGAGAGAGAGAGAGAGAGAGAGAGCAAATAGGGACACAAAGCGAGGGAAAGAGATAGAGAGATAGAGAGAGAGCAAGGGAGAGGAGGGGAGCGAGAGAGAGAGAGAGAGAGAGCAATGAGGGACACAAAGAAAGGGCAAGAAAGAAAGATATATTAACATCCTTGGAAGGCCTTGTGGGTCTATGTGAGAGAGAGAGAGAGGGAGAGAGTGAGAGAGAGGAGAGGGAGATAGCTAAGAAGAGAGACACAGAGAGAGAGAGAGAGAGAGAGAGAGAGAGAGAGAGAGAGAGACTTTCCAAAGAAAAAATAATAAATATAAAAATATTGTAAACAAGAGCATTTTTAAGGGCAATGTCCATTTATAAAGTACACTTCTAAGGTCATTTTCACATTTTCAGTTTCCCACTCTTGAGTAACCTTGCATTCCATAAGCCTCCTCTTTCGTCTTCCCGAGCATCCTCCTACACTCATGGCTTCCCCTAGAGAGGCTTTTGACTAGTGGATTTCATCCACTGATTCCCATGCCTCTGCAAATCAGGTTTATTCTATCTTCTGCAAAGCATTCCATCTTGAGTCACACTTGAGAGCTCTCCTTCCTGCTGATAATCCCTCTCTTCAATTTTTTGATAGACTTATCCATGGGCAATCTGTCGCGATTGCTAACTCCCCTCACCAATGGGTTTCATTGGATATTTTGAGCTCTTTTGACCAGAGTACTAACTTCAAGAAGACACTAGGTAGGGCCATGGATGATGTCCCTCTCTCTCTCTCCGTGATTGAGTACACTATTCCCATCTGGGATGATTCATCTTCCTCAATTCATTTGATCGAGAGAGATGCAGCCCTTACCGTTCTCCTTGTGACTAGCAAATTTGATGAGAATGTTGGCGAGCAGCCCGAGGGTTGTGCATCCACAAGTGGTGGAGCAGGTCCATCAACAAGTGGTGGAGGAGATGACCTAAACCTAGACTTGGAGCTTGAGGAGCATACTATTAGCCTAGTTGAGGAGCAAGTTGAAAGCGAGGTCATCTTATCTTCATATCTGACTCAAGCATATCCATCCTCTACCTATAGTCTAGATGAGGCAGCAAGCAAGCCACACCTTACTTCGGTTGATCCAATCAGGATTGAGGGTGAGGAATACCTTACCCTATTGGAAGTGATGGAAGAAACCGCGGTCTCCGAGAGGACGAGGTGCTTTGTCGGCTCTAGAATGACACTTTTGATGATGTCATTGACTTTGATGCTCCAGTGAATCCAGCAATCGATGAGATTGCACGCTTTGATAACTCGAGCCTCACCGAATCCAACTAACACAGAAGGCAATCGAGGATGCCGCACCAGAGTATGACATGTCGGATGAGCAGTTCATGAATTTGCAGAGGGAATTGTTCGGGGACAGAGATGAAGAAGCTGGCACCTCAAGCCAACATGAAGTTTAAGATCAATCACAAAAGGGAGTCTAGTTGGACACTGTAGAGCTGATGCACTCCGCGATGAGGCAGAAAAGGTATGTAGCTTTGCCAACTGCATCATGTGATTCAAAATCATCAGTATAATTCTAGGTTCCATTTTAGGAACAAAAATCATTGCTTTTTCTTCAACTGGTAGGGGATAAAAACTAGGGTTTAGGGTTTAGAGTAGAAAACCCAAGCAAATTTTATGACTTTTAAACCCGACATCCACATCTTATTTTTCATTCCCTAAATCAAATTTGGGAGGCCTCTGACACCCTAGCAACCATGTGTATCATTTTCAAGCGAAAAACCCACCTGGAAATCCTAAATTCGACATCATGCAACCAGAGCCCTGTTTCTGCCCTGGTCACATGATGTCAGATTTAGGGTTTTCAGGTGGGTTTTTGGCTTGAAAATGATGCAGAAACAGGGCTCTGGTTGCATGATGTCGGATTTAGGGTTCCCATGTGGGTTTTTGGCTTGAAAATGATGCACATGGTTGCTAGGGTGTCAAAGGCCTCTCAAATTTGATTTAGGGAATAAAAAATAAGATTGAGGGTTTAGGGTAAGAAACCCAAATGAAAAATAAGATTGAGGGTTTAGGGTAAGAAACCCAACCAAATGTTATGATTTTGAACCCATGACATCTTGCCACTGTCACACTTTCCCTGCCACTTTTCCTTGCCACTTGCCCCTTACACATGCCCTTGCCACTTGCCCCTCCCATTCCATTTGTGTAAACAGGGTTATGGTTTTTTCACAGATCAAATCTTCAAGAAATATTTTCTGGGAGGCCACTGGGACCCTAGCAACCATGCCCATAAATTTTATGCCCAAAAAACCCCTACAAGCCCAAACTCCGACATCATGTGACCAGAGCCCAATTTCTGCATAAAATTTATGGGCATGGTTGCTAGGGTCCCAGTGGCCTCCTAAATAAAATTTCTTAAGCATATCAATTCTTATTAATTTATATAATTTTTGAAAAAACCCTTATTCTTATCAATTCTTGAAAATTGATATTTTATTAATTTATATAATCTTTGGATTTTGATGTAATATGTTGGTTGCAGGATATTTTATGGGTTGATGAGTATGCCGGATGCAAGGGTGGAACCAGAGGGTCTTCTGGTGGGGGGATGGCGTCGATCGGCCACTACATCAATAGAGTCGCTCAACACATTTTGGTGTTCCATCGACAATTATTGCCAGATGGAAAGATAAACATCATGAAGTTCAGGGTCTTTAGTTGGATGGTGAAGATGAGGCCCATCCATCCTACTGCCCATCGTGTTCTTCTGATTAGGCATAGTGTGCTTTATTTTTGTTCTCAGACACACGATCTGGTCCCCTTCATAGTATTATAGCTATTGTAGGGCTAGCTGGCATTACAGATCCCTTGGCTATAGAGAATGAAATTGTGCAGCCCTCTCTGCTTCAGCAAGCAAAAAAGGGATCTAAGCCAAGCAAGAAGAAGCGTAGACTGGAATAGCTTAGGCATTCAAGCTTTAATGATCTTTGTGATACTATTCAATGTAAATAAAGAATACCATTTTCAAATAATTTTCTCTTCCCGTTTATAGAACATTGTTTCCTTTTCTATGTTAAGTAAAATTGAGTATTATTTCCTTTTGCATGTTTTATTAAGATTTGATTTTTATTATTTCATTTTGCTTTTGTATACATTGAGAGTGCATGTAAGTACATTAATAGATTGCAAATACATTGAAAATAAATTTAAGATTGTACATGCAAAGAGAATTCGAAAAAAGGCATTTTATTATATTGATGCCCGTCGGCAGAGTACAAGGTAGATGCCCGTCGGCAGAGTACAAGATAGATGCCCATAGGCAGAGTACAAGGTGGAGCATACAAAATCCCTAAGTGCCCTTGGGCTTCCTAAGACGTACAATAAATTGCATACCTGCAGTGATCACCGTGACCCTTTTCCTATGGATGGTAGCCAGCTGGGTGTCATCCATGAGGTCTACTAGGTAGGCCTCAAATGCATGCTGCAGCGCAAGCAAGGTGTCTCTAGAAATATGCCAGGGAGCCTCCACAACTCGGCGCCTATAAAATCGGGACATTGGGCTAAGGTTGAGGTCCTGCATGACCTCGCATACCACCCTTGCGAAGCTGGCCATCGGGATCAGCAGATCAATGGACTTCTGAAACTTTCTGATCTCCTGCAGTGCCACTGTTTCTAGCTTGAATCTGTACTACCTCACTAGAGGAGGGCCTCTTTGCCTTCGATGTGGAGGGCCTCTTCCTCGATGTTGAGGGCCTCTTTTACCTGCACTTGGAGCTCGGGTACTTCTCCCCCGTTGGCGTGGACCCTGATTGTCTATTCTTCTCTTGGTCCTCTGCTCTATCCTTCGTTGTTCCTCTTCCACACACTCCTCCTCTGTGCTCTCCGAGTCATCCGTCTCTATCAGAGGATCTACTTGTGCCTTCCTCTGTCCCTCCTCTTGTGCCTTCCTCTGTCCCTCTTGCTCCCTGTCTGGCTTCTAGATTGGCAGTTTCTCCCTTCGACGGGGATCATCGGGGGGAGAGGGGGGGCTATCACTCTCTGTCTCTGAGTCTAGAGGTGGGTCTGGTTATGCCAGTCTCCGTGGTGCCTTGATCTTGGGCTGGCCATGGGGGATGGAGAGAGTGATGAAGAGAAAGAGTGAGGGTGCAAGAGATAGGGTGGAAATCTCAGGGGCAAGTGGGAGGTGGTGTGGGAGTGGAGAGCTCTTTAAACAGCAGTGAAATGAAAATGAGGGCACATTCTCTTATATAGGGACAAAAACCCTAATTTTAAAAAAATACTTGTTTCAATAAAAACCCTTAAAAAAGTAAAATTAGTGCAACCTTGAGCTAAATGCTTATAATTAACATCCCATAACACAAAATTTCTCATTTATACTACAACTCATGTCCATTATACATTGGCATTACTGCAAATCACATGACTAAAATTACAAATAAATTCTGAAACTTATGCATGGGCATCCACATTGGGAGAGTCTACACCATCATTTTCATCTGTCTCCACCCATATGCACCCTTGTCTATGATGGGTTGCATGCCAACTTGCATGATTCTATCTTGCATTCGATGAGTTGTATATTCTTCTTCGACATTCCACGTTAACATCTTGCACTACATGGGACACTAAGGACTCTTTGAATGCTAGTTTTGCAGCTACTCTTATTTCGATATGCCTGTACCACCATTGAACCAATTGAACCATTGGGCTTGACTTAGTTCTACCACCCCCATGTTGGGTCACTCTATTATATGCACAACGTGCTTGCTAATGCGATCTTTCCATACCCTGAGTGGGGACCACACTCTGATGCTTCCATAATTCCATGCCATGTATGGTGCATGAGCATATAATATGTGCTGCCAAATAGAAAAACAAATCAGTAAATATAGGACCATTCAATATGCACATCTCGATGTCCAAGTTAGAGATTACCATGTACTGTGTGAAATGATTCTTTCCCCAAGCTATCTCCATATTTCGGCTAAAGTCATTCACAGCATTGATGAAACACTGTGCATCATCTTCTTCGAATCTTTTCTTTTGTAGTAGTAAAGGTACCAAGCTATCAAGAGCTAACCACAGTCACACCTTTTCCTGTCTTTTTTGTCCCCTCCCCCCTCGTTCACAACAGGCATTGTGTAACTGTCTCCATACATCAAACTCATTAGCACATTTGAGCTTGTCATTCTTCTTCTTTGCAAAAAGGAATTTTAAAGCCTTGACACCACCAAGGCTTGGCTTACAAGGAACATTGCCTATTTTTCCAGATCTTTTCTCATCTTTTGTAATCTTTACTTGCCTAGAGTGTAGTCCCATATCTGAAAGAACCTTTTCAATTCTTGCTATCATCCTCTCACTCTCTTGTTGGGGCTATGCATCGATGATGTATAGATGCACCAACTTTTCAATTATTCTCACAATAGCATGAAGCGCACAAATGTGTACTCGCTCAAGAGGAATTTCAAGAATTGTGCTCCATGATGGATCTTTCCCTGGAGCATCCCTATCTGGTGCCTTAGTTTGATCTATTTCTGCAAGTTCAGAGGACCATTGCTTTTGATTCTTTTTACCACCCTTTGTAGGTACTCTCGTTTGCATGCACATTGGACAAGGATGGCTTGTATTTGCTCCATGTGCCATATTAAACATACATTTAATAGTCTTGAGGTCAGCAGCTAGATGCCATTCTACACGGTAGGATCCATAGCCCTCAACTTCAAGTAGCTCGCCATTGTTATGACCTTTGATCACACTTGGGATATCGGTTTGGTCAAAAAACCACTTCAAAATTGAATGTGACTCTTTTGGCACCTACAAAAAAAACTCACATGTTATTTCAAAATATTCTAAGTCTTTTTGCATTATTGCATTGAAATACAAATTTCCATCATACCTCAAAGGCAGCCAACCACCAAATCTCTTGTTCTTATTGCACACTGAACTATCTTACATCATCAAGCTCAACTTCAAGGTCCAGCATTCTATTCATCATTGTCAAACTAACTCTTTCCAATTTTTTACCTTTGACCACCTCACTTTCATCAAGCTTTCGTACAATCTTCAAAGTACCATTGCATTCTTCCATAGGCATATCATAAAACTTCACCATGGCTTGCAGAACTCTTCGAACATCCATCACAAAGTTATTATTGATTGTCAATTCCAATTCTTTAGTCTCTCTAGCCTTTGTTTTCAAAGTTAGTGTACTACAAAATTGTGTGCATGCCTGGACTTATCAACATCAGTCGATTTAGGAAGCGAGGCTTTAATTTTTTCTTCCACAGAAAGACATGCTGTCTTTAAGCTCTTAAATATGAGCCGATATGCCCTTGTACTTATCCCTGCAGTATCACAAACTCCCTATGCACTAGTTGCATTGAAATGCTCCACAACTTTGTTCATTGACTCAGATGTTCTCTAATTTTAGACTTTTGAATTTTGGATGTTGTATAACAGACTCCAACATTTTTTTTGTAAAGACTTCACCCATAGCACCATAGTTTTCATCATGGATAGACATGAGTTCTAAAACACTCCTACAAGCTCTCACTTGACGCTTCCAGTGACCACTTTTCTTGGATATTTCATCCATTGGATGCAATTTCCTCTTACATAGTCTTGGACCCATTGGAGTATCCTTCATGAATGATAATGTTTTCTCTAACTTCTTGATCTCATCCTTCAGATCTGTGTTTTGCATCTGTAAGTGAATTGCATTTATAGTGCTCTCTTCCAATTGAGCATCTAATGTTTGAACCTTTACCTGTAATTCTTGATTTTTCTTCTCTATGCCATTATATGCAGACATTTGAACACTTGTAGCTTGCATAGATGATACCAAATGTTGATTCCAAGCCTCCAACATTGCGATCCTTTTGTCTCTTTCAGTAAGCAAAGATTGATATTGGCTGTGAAGGCTACTTGCTCCATGACCAATCAACCTTCGACAATATCCTAACAAACCATTCTCACCCTTATATAGGAACTTTATTAAGCTAGTCAATCCATGGAATTGAGGAGTCTGACAAGTTTGTGGAAATCCATATGTGCTTTTCCTTGATTTCGAAGAGCTACTAAATCACTTTCACTTGCTAAGGAGGATTCATTCCTCTTTAAAAATGGTGCATTATCTGCATTTATTTGAAAATGGATATCCACCTTTTTTTTATTCCAAGCGATTTGCATGATTTCATGCACTTTCCACCTAATATAATATAACATTGACATCAATAAATAATATACAAACATGACATGTTTCAGAAAAGTACCAAACCAAGCAAAAATGAAAACCCCAATTGCATGCAAAATCTAATGATTGAAATCTATAAATTCAAAAAAACATTTACTTATCATCAAACACTGTTAAACTATGTGAATGAACAATACCTCACAGGGATCTTTGAAGAAAAAACGTGATCAAACTTGTCCTCCTCAATGGTCCCTCTTGTAATCCAGGATGCTAAAATTGATGGATTTTTCGCCAATACTAATTATATGCTTCCAAACAACTCCAAATCTATTTCTAACCATCTTCTGTAAAAAAACTCAATAGTAAGAGTGTATCTTTTAAAACAAAAAAATATTTCTTTCTCTTTAAATCATGTATTAAAATAAAACAACAAAATTACCAAAACAAACTACAAATTAACTGCTTCTTCAAAGTTGCATCATAAAAGCTCATTACTTTCATTGTCTTGCATTGTTCTAAAGGTTTTCTCACCTGAATCTCCATGCAAGTTGCTCTGATAGACCCTGATTTGAGTTGAAAACTAAAAACATTCTAAAACTACATGAATGAATAGTACCTGATTCTTGGAGCAAGATTCTTTGAAAGAAAAATGTGATCAAACTTGTCCCTCGGAGTGGTCCCAAATGTGTTCTAGGATTGATGAAGTTGATGGTTCTTTCTTCAAAACAAATTATATGTCCCAAACATCTCTTCCTGAATGAAATGATTTCAGATCGTGGGAGAATCTCATATGAGAGAGGAAGTGGCGAGATTTGAAGGAGAAGCGCCCAAAATAGAGAAAGAAGAAGGTAGGTTGAACCTCATTCAAAAATCTTGAATGTTTTGAAAGAATGAGAGTGAAATGGGAGGGAAATACAGGTAGAGAAGAGAACTGATGAGATTTTGGCGTGAGAGTCCATCCCATGAGAGGGAGAATAGAGAAAGAAGCTTCCTGCTAAGAGGGCTAGAGCAAAGAAAAATTCGAAACTTCTCAAGCTCAAGTTCTTTTCTTTATGGGTACCAGTGAACACACACACACACACACACACACAAGGGCTCTAAGGTGAAAGAAAATTTCGATGTTAGATGTGCATGAATTCCCAACAAGAATTAATAGCTACTCTCTTTCTCTCTCTCAATGTGTGTGTCTGTCTATGTACTACGATGGCTGTAGTCACAATTTCTTTTCTTTGGCAAGATCGTACGTCTATTGAGGAAAATATAAAATTCAAAAGGTGGTCGTTGTTTTTATATGGCCTACACATCAGAGTGAATGAAAGTTGAGTGTTGGAAGCAAAAATTATTTTTAAAGATCCTAAAGAAATTTATTTTTAAAGCACTTTTTAAAAAAAAGCCTTCTCAAGCTAAAGTTCATTTCTTTGTGTGTGTGTGTGTGTGTGTGTGTGTGTGTGTGTGTGTGTGTGTGTGCGTGTGTGTGTACTATGATCATTGTAGTTAGAGTTTCTTTTACTTGGAAAGATCATATGTCTGATGAGGAAAAGTATCGATCCAAAAGCTGGTCATCATTTTTTTATGGCTTTACGCACACACACCCACGAATAGCTATGGCTACTTGCTTCTCAAATTATCTCTTGAATTTATTGTGTGTGTGTGTGTGTGTACTACGATGGTTGTAGCAGGAGTTCCTTATAAGGCATACTATTTTCAAAGATGTAAAGAATTTAAAGCAATAGGTTTAAAGATGTCCATAGTTGGTCCATAGATGGGCTTCTTGATTGTAGGTAGTCCAGTGCGATTGGTGGCATCTCGCCAGCTATTCAGGCAGCAAGTGGGTGCTCCACCTCATTGTTTGGGCCATTGAATAAAGAAATAGAGAAGTTAGGCCACTTCCAATATTATATTGCCCTCCACCAGCTAATATTCTATTGGGTTTTATTCACCTTATTCTTCCATGTCACCAGCCCAAGGGCTCCCTTACAGGGCCCTTTTTGAGTCCAAATTTTTTGTAATGCAAATCATTAATCAAACAAGACTCAACAATTCTTGGGAAAGTGAA
This sequence comes from Dipteris shenzhenensis, assembly GCF_047967505.1. Classification (NCBI taxonomy): domain Eukaryota; kingdom Viridiplantae; phylum Streptophyta; class Polypodiopsida; order Gleicheniales; family Dipteridaceae; genus Dipteris; species Dipteris shenzhenensis. Next base: position 28,262,523 of record NC_141627.1, read on the forward strand.
AGGTTTTTTCTCTGTTACAGAGTTCCAAAATAGAGGCAGCCAGCATGACCATGGACTACTATGGATTAATGAAGCACCTACTATTGGAATACAAACAAATACTGAGATAGAAGTTTTTGTGGACCAATACATCTCTATTGACATATCTACCTTCCCTTTGACAGAAAGACAAATCCAAACACACAAACATCGCAAAACTTGCTACAAACGAAATAAGAAATGTAGATTTGGGTTTGCGCGGCCACCAATGGCAAATACTCAAGTTCTATTACCACTACAACTTCAATCAATTGATACAACCTTGAAAAAAAACCTAAAGGGCATTCATTCAAAGCTCTTGTAAGACAACACTTTCAATGGACTATGGTTCGTTCTTGTCAAATCTTTCTTTGACCCAAGAACAATACATTCTATAGCTTCGAGCATCTATTTCACAACCAACTTTATTCCTAAAAAGAGAACCCAAAAACATGTACACTAACAACTTAAATCTAACTTTGTCGAGGCTACGGGGTGCAAATACAGACGTTCGGTTCATATTAAATCCACATGGGGCAGGAGCATATTGTACATCTTACATGACAAAGATAGACAAGGAACAACGGAAGCAGTAAGGGCAACAATGTCACAAAGCATGTCAACAAATGCACCACCAAACGAACGCATTCGGCGTGTCGAAAACGCTATATTGAATACACAACACATTAGCTCCCAACAAGTAGTATATTTGTCCTTGTTGACCACATTTGGACTAATGTTTCAAGAGAACATACTTTGTTTGGGTCTAACTTCATTTATTGGTCGATCATTCTCTAATTTATACTACCTTAAAGGCAGGCCACTTGAATTAATACATCTTGTTCTAGATTGGCGGACTTATGGGGTTAATACGTAAAGGAAAACCCCGAACACTAATTCGTAATGCAAAGAGACCTTCTACAATATGCGCCCACGATGAGATAAATTCAGGTATTAGTAGGATTTGGGAAGCAACAGAAGTCGCTTGTTTAGAGTAGGGGCTTGCAGAAGAAGGATTTGGGAACCAACAAAGCCGCTTGTTTAGAGTAGTGGCGATTTGGGCAGTAGAGGAAAATTGCAGAAGAAGGATTTGGGAACCAACAGAAGTCGCTTGTTGAGAGTAGGGGCTTGCAGTGGTGATTTGGGCAGTGGAGGAAAATTGCAGAAGAAGGATTTGGGGACCAACAGCAGTTCTTGTTCAGAGTAGGGGCTTGCAGTGGCGATTTGGGCAGCAGAGGAAAATTGCAGACCGAACAGGTATGGCCTTGCCTTATCGAATGCAATCCAAAAGTGACAGTGGAAACAGACCGAAAATCATCGTTTCAATACTTTTATATGTGAAGAACACAATATAGAGGAAGGTGTGTTGTAGTTGTAGGTTCTTACTCATCAGAAAAGAACTTCCTTGTAGTGTGGACTTAGGTGTAGAACACAATTGTGGCGTCGACATGAGCTTGCAGCTCCATCCTCATCTCGGTTCTCCCAATCCTCCCTCATTCCTTCGATTTCACCAGCTCATAGGATTTATTGAGCAATCCACGACGACGTTTACAAAATGTTACTTGTCTGCTTGTAGGATGCTTGATTTTACGGATAACAACCTACCCTCTGCCCATGCTGTGTACAGTGAATTGGACTACTGAAAGCTAAGGATGGAGGCACGTAGGACAAGGCCTAGAGAACTATTTGGATGCTGGATCTTTGCCGATGGTTACCAAAGGCAAGTTACAAATAGAATTGAAATATCGAGGATGGTGGACGTTGGCAGGGCGGTGCACCATGAAAGACACCTGCAGAAGGTTGGAATGAAGGCAACACAAGGGAAACCTTGATTGAAGCAGAAAACAAACAGAGATGCAATGCTGAGGGCGATAGAGGTACTTGGGATCTCCCATGTCTGTATTATTTGTCTCGTTCACTGCTGCAGCAGAAAAGAGTAGCTCTCATAAGTGCATTCTCAGCTTCCAGCACTTCCTTGAAGCTCCACTAAGCTCCCATGAGTGTGGGACTAAGGTATAAGAGTCGCATTGGCTGATAGACATCTTCCAAGAAAAAGCGACTGTTTTTTTGTTATAAAGTACTCCAAGCAGCTCCTACTGGCTTGGGGAGCCTTCCATCAGATTTGCAGCCTTGGGAAGCTGATTGGATTTGTTAGCAAGCTGTGCTGTCTTTTAACTGCTACATCTCACATGGTGATGAGCTGTCTCTAAGGTTACAACCACTGTTACAGCTTGTACCACTTGTGGAGCGTATGGAGAGCTCATTCAAAGTTGAGAAGGAAAGGATTGATGCTTTGGAATGATATATGCTTGTTGGAAACTTCTGCAAGCAGTTTTGTGAGAGTCCATAGACAAAAAGTGTTCTTTTTTAACATTGGGAGATCCAATTTGAATCCCCGTTGTCTCTAAAAATTATTTGGGAAATCCTCTAGCTTTCCGTGGAGAAGGCAGCCATTGTGAAACCGTAACTAAACCAAAGAATAGCCCTCAAACCAATCGCAAATTCCTCCTGGGCTCCTGGGCACGGTTGCAGGCGCTTACGGGCTTCAATCCACGCGTAGAAACCAAAAATCGCAGCAAAGGGAACTCTCTGGCATAGAATCGCAGCAAAGGAAACACTCTCGGGCTCAAGAACCTGGCACGCAATCCAAGCTAGGCCTTGTAGAAGAAATCGCAATTTGCTCCTGCACTAGAATTTGTAACCGGAACTTGAACAAAGCATGGGAACTTTGAAGAGCTTGTTGAAACGTGATTTCCGACAAGTAGAGTAGCTGGGAGATGAGGGAGAGAAGCAAGAACACAGCACTAGGGGCCAAAAAGAAGGGCTGCCCCCCCCCCCCAAGGTCTTTATTGCAATAGAAAATAGTCTTTGTACAACTGGCTCTTCACAAGAGCATGAACTAAGTACAAAACTTAATGATCTTGAGCTCTTTGGCTCTTCTTTTATAAACTTGGCCTAGCAAAAAGCTAAACCTGCTTTCTGAAAGCTATTTCTAGCTTTAGTGCTTTTTATAAGCTATTTTATGCTTTTGTTCTTCCTAAAAGCTACTTTTATACAAAAATTTCTAGCTTTTTCTACTGCTTTTAGGGCTTTTCTTGAGAGTTGTTCTCTTTCTATTGATGCAAAGCAACAATAAAACTTATTGTTGGTTAATTAACTTAACCATTCTTTGACGAAAGTCAATTCTAATAAAGATTATTCTTTATTTTCTTGGAAGAAGCCCCAACTGGTGACACATTGCCTCGTAAGAGCCATTTACATTGGCTGAAATTCTTTGTGGAATCTTTGTAAACAGCTTTTTTGGGCATTCAAGGGAGTTTGGGAGTGCAAGGTTCAATATCCGGAGGTCATACTAACCTGTGTAGAGGTTATTCAAGTTGTTGACATTACAAGAGAGTGATCTATGATACATGATCCAAGTGCATAACATAGCACTCCAAAATGTCATCGTAGGCTTGAATCCGGACGGGAGGTCGATCCACCTTGTGATCCCAAAATTGCTTTCCAGTTGGAGGCTGCACCTCGTAGGTGTGATCACTAGGTGTCGTAAATCAGCTGTAGCTTGTGCACATGTTTGTGATTAACAACGTTTTGAGAACTAACATGGGTAAAAATGAATTTGAATCCGTGTCCCTTGGATCTCTCCATAAGCTCGGTAGAGATCATGGGGGCCAAACAGTGAATTATTAAAAGAACAATCACAAAAAAGAATGAGGGTGTGTGAGGACATTGACGCAAATACCTGTCAAAGTAGTCTGAGTGGTTGTCTTTGACTTCGTAGGTGGTCCTTTGAGCTTTGGTAGAGGTCCTTGTGAGGCACTGGGCCTCTTCGGGCAATCAACCCAGGTAGACCGTAGGAGTATTGGAAGATCTCGACTCTCCAATGCTAGTAGTTGCATTAAAGAACTTTCTCTTCTTCTTGCCTTGGGTCTCGGGTGTAGTCAACTTCTTGGTCGAAGCCATAGAAGATATATGCTTGTTGGCAGTTTTGTGATAGTTTATAAGACAAAAAGTGTTCTTTTGTAACATTGGGGTATCCAATTTGAATCCCTGTTGTCTCTAAAAATTGTTTGGGAGATCCTCTAGCGTTCCGTGGAGCCAAAAACCAAATTGAAAGGCAGCCATTGCCTTGTAAGAGCCATTTACATTGACTGAAATTCTTTGTGGAATCTTTGTAAACAGCTTTTTTGGGCATTCAAGGGAGTTTGGGAGTGCAAGGTTCAATATCGGGAGGTCATACTAACCTGTGTAGAGGTTATTCAAGTTGTTTTGACACTACAAGAGAGTGATCTATGATACATGATCCAAGTGCATAACATAGCACTTCAAAATATTGTCATAGACTTGAATCTGGACGGGAAGTCGATCCACCTTGTGATCCCAAAATTACTTCCCAGCTGGAGGCTGCTCGTAGGTGTGATCACCAGGTGTCGTAAATCAGCTGTAGCTTCTCCACATGTTTGTGATTAACAAAGTTGTGAGAACTACTTGGGTAAAATCCGTGTCCCTTGGATCTCTCCATAAGCCCGGTAGAGATCATGGGGGCCAAATAGTGAATTATTAAAAGAACAATCACAAGAATGAGGGCGTGTGAGGACATTGACACAAATACCTGTCAAAGTAGTTTGAGCAGCTCTCTTTGACTTCGTAGGTGGTCCTTTGAGCTTCGGTAGAGGTCCTTATAAGGCTTCGGGCCTCTTTGGGCAATCAACCCGAGTAGGAGTATTGGAAGATCTCGATTCTCCCATGCTAGTATAGTAAAGAACTTTCTCGTGTTCGTGCCCAAGGTCTCGGGTGTAGTCAACTTCTTGGTCGAAGCCATAGTATCATCATAAATGGCACAAAGTGAATGGCTGCAACAAGGACTGCGGAGGAAAAAAACTTCCCCCACCTTGCCCCGCAAGGTGTAAACGCATATGGGTGAAGACGCAAGCCGCCCGATGCGTGATGAAGGTTGGGAGGGAGATGCTAATGGACTATGGTACTGCCACTAGTCTGGCACTAGTCCGGGGTACAAAAGAATAGATGATATCCAAGACATGCTCCCTCCTCTGCTATCTAAGTCCCCATAACTAAGCTCTGCTGGTAGGACTCCGTCTAACCTACTTCAGATTAGAAGGAACCATACTGTTCTGATACCAATGTAGCATGGATTAGAAGGAACCATACTGTTCTGATACCAATGTAGCATGCGGGAACTCGCTGAGTGGAAACATAGATGAAAGTAGAAAGAGAACTCAAGCATGAGAGACACCAGAGATCTTCCAAACTATAGTACACTGTTTTATTCATACGGATGGCGTCAATGCCCTGACTACTAATGTACATGGTTGCCAAATCGGCATACAAAACTGAGCTGAATGCTCTTCCTAACTGTGATTGAGGGAGAGAGAGCTATGCTGCAGAAATTGTGGGCTGAAATGCACTGGAAGCTGCGTCTTGAAATGAGGGGGCAAAGAGCCCCTTATATAGGGCTGGTCCATGGGCCGACTGGCTGGTCAGTTGATCGACCAGACCACCGACCTGTAGGGTTGGTTGATTGCCCTGCTTGGGTCGGGTCAAGTGACCTGACTTGGTCCTTGCTGAAGGCTGCCCCTGGGCCACCTAGTTTGCCTGCCAATTGGCTGCCAAACTGCCCCAAAGGGGCCTGCAACTTTGCTGCGATTTGATGGTGTGCAGCTAGTCGTCTGACACCTGTGCGTGGCACTGGTGCATGTGACATTCCCCTCTTTTGAGCTTGTTGCTAGGTGGATACCTCGCAACGCTTTACCCTGAATTGCTCTGCGGTGGCTTGTGACTTTGGGAATTGGGAATGGACCCCCATAGCTCGTGCCTGACTCGTCCCTGGACTAGGGCTCACAACGGGGTTACGGCATACGACAATGGGTCAAACTGTGTGTCACAATGCTCCCTAGTGTAGGGGTGCATGTGACACTTCGATTGCTTTAAGATCGATTGCATCCGATTCAAACAAGTGCCAAGACTCTCAATCTCTCCCAATCAAAAGCCAAATAATTAATGTTTCAGCAAATCCTTTGAATTTTCCATTTTAGTACCAAACAATGACTCGTGAAATCCACGTGATGAAAATATTCGTGGCCCAATGCTCTTCCCAGAATGCCTACAGCCTTCTCATCATTATCCTTGAAAGCAGAGAACTTGTCAGCTTCATTGCCCGAGCTCTTGGGCTTCTTCTCTGTCCCTAAGATCACTCCCCACATACCTTTCGGCAACTTATGCTTCTTTCATGGATCCATAGCGAAAGAACCTTCACCAACAAGATCTTTGCAAGAACTAGACGCTCGAAAAATCTTTCAAAGGCTCTCAGACACACTAATCTTCAAACTCTCACAAACAACCCAACAAATCTCTCGACTAACTTTGATATGTGCACAAACCCTCTGGACTAAAGTGCTCTGATACCAATTGTTGGAATCTCGAATGCATGCAATTTTGTCTTCACTCTCTTAATCTCACAAAACAAGTCTCACATAAAGTATAACACAAGATAACAATGTAGTTGCAACCCTCTCTTTCACTTTGATTCACACACTGATCACTCTTGCAAGCTGTAAAATAAAGACACAAAATGAACTCCTTTATTGACTATAATATCAAGTGACATAGACACCATCTCTCTGCTCACCGCCGCTACAATGTTTGTTGAAGAGTTACAAGTGACAAAGTGGCTCAAAGGCCTTGCTAAAGACCTCTAGACCTATTATGATGAGCTAACTTCTCAAGGCGACACTAGACGACTCTCGTGGAAGCTCTACACCTGTGCAAGTCAAAAAAGAAAGAAGGAAACCGCCTTCCTCCTGTTGATATAGGAGACACCCTCCAGAAGAACAAGCCAATGTTTGATCACTATGCATTGGCCAGCTCCGATGAACCGATCTCCACTTGCCATGCAAATGCTCCACACCATCGAGTGAATAAGCTTTAGGGTTTTCCAATGCCCCTCACACCTTTGAATAACAACAGCCTCCTCATGAGAGAGTCCTAATGACAAACACACTCAACACATCAGGGCTTATGGTACTGCTAAAGGACAATAGTTTATTGTACTTTTTGACATGTGGAGCTCCAAAGATGCCATTTCCCCGAAGCTTGCCAAGAAGCAATCTTGTATCTCATATGTTTGTGAACGGGTTCATGCCAGGTTTACACACACAAATCATGCACAAGGACACTCAATTTTGACTTTCAGTTTAGAAGGCCTCATTTCAACAGCATTTAATTACCACACCTTTGCTTGGGTGCGATTTGATTTTAGGGATTTAGTGGTTTTGTGAGCATTCTCTTGTTCCCGATTGACAAGATGATACATTTACCATTGTAGATGGTCTTCTTGAGCCTGCCATAATTCGCGGCAGGGATTGTATTCCAGGGATTCCATTGATTTCACACATTCAGGATTGTCGTGCTATCCCAAAGGCACAATGTGTGTGCTTATTTATGTCCGCTAGTAGCAGGCTGTAGTTTAGCTAGCTCCTCGACTGACACAAAGCATGGTCGATCTACTCAAGGATATTATGCTCTGACACGATCGGCCACCCCAACTTCTGCCCATTTGTATTGACTTGGTTTCAGGCTCCACTCCACCAAGTAAGTTCCTCTACCGGCTTTCTAAGTCTATGGAGGGAGAATTAGAGCATCAGTTGTCTCAATTACTGCGTGGTGTAGGGTTTATCTAATTGTTTTCTTCTCCATTCGTAGCCCCAATACTTTTCATACAGAAAAAGGAGGAGGTCAGTCTGCTTGTGTGTTTACTATAGGGCACTCAACAAGATAACAATGAGCAATAAGTTTCCGATGCCTCACATTGATTACATTTATATCGCAACCTATGACAGTACAAATCACGTAACAAATGTTGCAAGTGTAAGGCATAGACTCCTAGAGAGCGGCCACCTATGAAGGCCATTATATATAACTAGTTCGTGTATTGCTCCCACCATCTACAATAGATATTGTTCACATCCCGCCACATGTGGTGTATCATCTTATTGCCTCAAGCACTACTAGGTCCATCTGTGCTACTCTGATCTGATCTGACTCATAGTGCAGTAAGCACACCTATTACTCTCCATATGTGCATTGAAGTTTTCTAGGAGGATGGTCACCCCCTTACCTAAAGAACTCAAACATATCATCCTGTATCATCTCATAGGGACTGTGGCTCTTTGTGGCGACCTGTCACCTCGTGTGATTGTGACGATGTGTCTGAGGGGAAGTAGCATACCACAGTGAATATCGGTCGTGTGCTTGCACGAGGTGTTTGAAACTTGTAAGTACATGTGTCACGCATGCTTCTCCCTTTGCACCGTTGATTTGATCGGTCCTAGATGTGATTGGAAGAGAACTAGATCCTCGAAGCCCTCATCTCCCTTCTGAAAAGACACTCCCATGTGTAGCTAATCACTATCTCTTTTGTGTGTGTTAGGATAGAATATGACATTCCTATCTGTTAAATTACACGGCGCAGCGGAACAGAAACTGAACAAAGAATAGAGAGTACACAGCAAACTAGAGAGGAATAAAATTTTCCTTCAATACTGATGTAGTACAGATGATGGCTCCATCCACCCATGCGCTCCCACAGTGGAGCTTAGATGGCGATCTAGACAGATACTAGGTGAAGAGCTACTAGCTGGAAGATCTGAACTAATCTGATACAATGGACTAGGGAGGTCGCCTCTTTATAGCTATGAGGGCGGTAGTCGGATCAACGTAGTTGGTGGAACCGACCAGTCAACCTAGTCGGTGGAGCCGACTAGTCAACCTAGTTGGTGGAACCGACTAGTCGTCCATGGAATATTCAAGGAATATTTCCTATACCATCGCCCCAGCAAGAATAAGAGCCTCCCACTCAATCACCTCTACCATCAACGGTCTCATTGATAGGCCTCATCTGACATGCAAGTCAGGATCCATCCAGTGTCCCGGGCTCACACATGGCTTCTCCTCATATGGGAGCCTTACAACTTGAGCACCTTGGACCACTGTTGGTTACCAGGAGGGTGGGGCATTGCATATCTAACATCCCCCCTCAATGTCCACCCATAGGTGAACTACCTTCTCGGCCCAATGCCGAGTCTCTGAAGATGACCCCGAAGCTGATCCTTCCCGAGTGCCTTGGTGAAGATATCTGCTCCATTTTGCTCTGTTGGACAGTAGACCAATTCCACTATCCCGTCCTCGATCAAATCACGCACATAGTGATACTGAATCTCTATATGTTTTGTGCGCGCATGAAACACTGGATTTTTAGCAATGGCCACGTAACTTTGATTGTCGCACCTCAGCACAGTTGCCTCATCCTCTTGCACTCCCATGTGACATAAGATCCTCCTCAGCCACACTACTTCACAAGCAACAAAACATGCTGCCTTGTGCTCAGCGTCAATAGAAGACAATGCCACTGTTGGTTGTTTCTTACTGATCCAAGAGAAGATACGTGAACCAAAAGAGAAACTATATCCAGAAACTGATTTCCTGGAATCAACATCTCCAGCCCAATCTGAGTCACAATGACCAGCCAAGGAAGTGCCCGTATCATAGGTGATGCCATAATCAAGAGTGCCCTTCACATACTGAGCACTTGCATCCCTGCATTCCAATGATTCTCCTGGGGCTTATTGGAGAATCTCCTCAAAACGCCAACAACAAAACTAATGTTTGGTTTGGTGTTGCACAGATAGATGAGACTGCCGACCAACTTCCTGTACCTCCCGATGTCTGCTGGTGGTGAGGCATCCTCCATAGACAACCTCACATTTACCTCCATAGGTGTAGCTATCTCCTTGCACTCAGACATACCAAATGCCTTCAAGATCTCCCTTGCATATTTCTGCTGAGAGATGAAGATCTTAACTGGCTCTTGCCAGACTTCAATCCCTAAATAGTAGTGCATCAAGCCTAAGTCTGTCATCTCAAACTCAGTGCTCAACGTCTTTCTTGTCTGCTGGATCATGTCTTCATAGTCACCTATAATAAGGAGATCATCCACATATAGAACAATAATAGCAGATTTTTCACCTTTCCTGTACACATACAAGTTAGCATCTGAGGCACACCTTTTGAAGTTTAATTTATGAAAAAACTTGTCTATCCGTTGGTACCATGCTCTTGGGGCCTGTTTCAGCCCGTACAAAGCCTTCTTGAGCTTACATACCTTGTTCTCAAAATGGGGGGCCTCAAACCCTGGTGGCTGAGCCACGTACACCTCCTCCTTGAGGTCACCATTTAAGAATGCTGATTTAATGTCCATTTGATAAACTGACCACTTTTTATGAGCAGCCACTGTTGACGCTTCTTGAACTGAGGAACACTCTTCCTCAATGGCGAGAAATAGATCCAACTCTGCTTCCGTTGTGTTAGAGCTGTCTCTTTTCCCTTTTCTGTCTTCTTCAGGGTGCCATTCTTTTCATCTGCTTTCTTGACGCGACAATCTGCAATCACATGGCCCTTCTTCTTGCAGTAGAAGCATTCTCCCTGAAACTTCTTCTTGCCACCCTTCTTCTTTTTGTCACCACTAGTAGAGGACTCACCTTTGGTGGAGGAACCACCTTTGCCTTTCGCAATGGTAGAGAACGCAGCATCCCCATTGCTGCCTCCATCTCAAGCTTTAAGCCTCAATTCCTCCTCCATAAGTAGAGCACAGAACTCCTCAAATGACAATGGTTGGGGTCTCACCTGAGTGTTAAGCGCTGTTACCAGTCCATCAAACCTTGGTGGACATATCCGGAGACACCGCCGAGCTAGCTCTTTGCTAGTCTTTTGTATCCCAGCACCAGCCATCCGATCACACAGATTTTTGATTCGGGTTATGAACGCCTCTACTGTCTCTCCTTCATTAAACTTCTCAGCTGCGAGCTGTCGTCCATGAAATATTTAGGAAATATTTCCTATACCGTCGCTCCAGCAAGAATAAGGGGCTCCCACACAATCGCATTTCTACCATCAACGGTCTCATTGATAGACCTCATCTGACATGCAAGTCAGGATCCATCTAGTGTCCCGGGCTCACACATGGCTTCTCCTCATATGGGGGCCTTACAACTTGAGCACCTTGGACCACTGCTGGTTAACAGGAGGGTGGGGCATTGAGCATATCTAACACTATCAGCGTATGTCTCTAAAAATCTCCTAGGTCTGATCATAAAGTGCTAGTGCAGATCCATACAGCCATGTTCAGCTTGTGATGTACTCCTGATCCATCCTAACCAACATGGGCTGTCTTTCCTTGTCCCTAATGATCACCTTGTCACCTCTATAGGCAGCCCACTTTCCTTCTTGCCTCGCTTCCACTACCTGAATCATCCCCTCCTTCTTGTGCTCTTGTTGTACTAGAGTGAGCTCATCATCTACATACATCTTAGTCCCCTTTAGGAAAGCCTGCATCTCCATGAAGGTTGATCTATCCTCTGCGTTCTAAAATTTGATCACCATAGGCCTTGTTTGTGCATAGCTTTGCCTACTCTCGAGGCCTCTTCAAAGGTCAAGTCCAACCCAATCTTTTTAATGAGTGCCTCAGCATCCTGTATCCCCCCTTGCCAGCCCTCATACCAACACATCCATTGCTTTGTTGTCCCTCCTCTTGTCTTCCTCTAGTGTACCGGATATGAACTTCTTTTTCGGGGCTGAGTCGCCATTTTTAGCCACTTCCTTCTACTCCATAAGCTCTACCTTTCCTTCCTTGATTTGCTCTGACGTTTCCACCTATTTGTCTACCACCCCCTTCACCACTCTTCATGTTTCCCTAGGCTGTCCTCATAGATTCCACATCCCTCTTAAGCTTCTCATCTTTGATTTTAATTTCTCCATTGCCTTGCGCAGCCCCCCTTGATTTTTTTCAGCTTGTTGTCCACAGTCTGCAGCTTCTCCTTCGGGCTGGTCATCTTTTTCTTCCATTCTTCCTTGTCCTTCTCCCACTTTTCTCTTTTGTTTTTATCTTTTCTTATAGCAAAGCAATTTTATGAAAGCATCTACCTTTGTCCATACTTTAGCTCTCAAAATTGGTACTTGAGGATGTGAAGCCTTATTGGTCATGCATTCACACAATGCTTTCCAGTATTCCCAACCCAAGGTACTTTGAGACAACGTATGTTTGTCTTTGTCAAGATTGTCGTTAGATAGGACTCTCCTTGCCTTTGCTCCTCCATGGACACTTTGGCGGGAAGATTATGTGTTTCCCTAAACATTTTCTTGTCCTCCATAAGTTTGACATGTCCTCCATGGAATCCCATCTTTGATAGCGACTTCTTAGCTTATGCAATGCACTGTGTGGATACTTCTTGCAGAATTAAATTCCAAGTAGAAACAAAATGCAAATACAACAACTTATCACGTATGCATAGTTTTGTGTGTAAAGTACATATGTGTAGTCTTTGTAGTGGGATGGGCACATTTCTCTTGCACTTTCCCTCCTTGTTTTTAGCCTCATCTTTATCCACCATCATTGTGACATTTGTGGCTCAAATTTTTCAACTAAAGAAAAACAGATTTTTTTGAATCGCATCATAGCATCAGGTATGTTCTCACTTGCTGCCCCATTTAGACATTGGATATTGCTTGCTTGAGAGCGTGCTTCCCAGGTATCTTCAATCCTTCCTCATGCTGCAATTACGGTTCCCTTGTTGGGAAACCTTAGTGGGAAACCCAATCAGCACTGGTGAATTGTCTATGCGCCGGAGCTGGGCTGATCACCCCACACAGACTCTTCATGTTTACTATGCCAACTATGTAGGCGCCCATTTATTCTACCTTGCTAGCAAACTAACAAAACTTTCCAGTTTTCATCCACCATGAGTTCAAAATCCGTCTACTTTTGTATTCCCCCTTGGTTGGGAATACGCTATTGCTCATGTAATTGTGCTTCATCATGTTTCTCCTATTGATCCATCAAGGTTACAATGAACAAACAATCTAAGATGATGGATGACATACAACAAACAACCTACGATCGTTCGTGCATGATGGACGATAGACGGAGAATGACCTACAACCAGACCTATGATGGGCAGATGGTAGACCTATGATGGGCTATGACAGATAGATGGACAATAGGCAGACGCACCTTGAGCTATGACAGATGGACAGACAACATACCTATGACAGAGGCGATGACAGATGGACAGACAGACGGACGAGAGAGAGGCACCAATTTGGCAAACCTTATTACTGATACAAAGCATGAGAGAGAGAGAGAAAGTTTAATAGTATCTTCAAAAGACCAAAGGGTCTGTGAGATTGAAAAAACCGGATACAATGAGCTGAATGGGTGGAGCCACAGAGAGAGAGAGAGAGAGAGAGAGAGAGAGAGATGTAGATGTATTAACATCTGCGTAAGGCCTCATGGGCCTATGAGACAAAGTGCACAAAAAGGAAAACTCATACAAGCCTCAAGGGGCTGGAGCAAAAGGCGCGCTAGGGCCCTTGCTGAGTACTAATCTACGCTAGCAAAATCATAATCATAATCGGTCAAATGTCAACTGAATCAAATAATCGGTCAAATGTCAAATCAAGTCAATCTATCAAGTATAAACTGAATCAGGACAATCTCGAAATTGAGACTTAGAAATCGAAGCCTGGCACAGTGATGGCTCTCTGGTAAGCCGTGAAGATATCTTGTATCTGCGTCTGTCGGGCTGTCTCACGCTGTGGTGGGGGATGTGGTCTCCTCGATTTGTGAACTCTTTGGGCTATGTCCAAAGTGACCCCTTGTCTCTGTCGGTCCCCCCTGAGGAATGCTGTGATAGGTCAGACCTCAATGAAATGTGCTCTGGGCACTCTCTACCTCGCGTGTGGTCTCTGTGTCGCTATCTCGGCAGCATCAAAACTTCCGCACAAGAGAGAGAGAGAGAGGAGGGAAGTAGGAGGGCGTTGTGCATTAGATAAGACAGGTGAACATCAAAACTTGCGGCACAAGAGGGTACTAGGACTTGTATTCCTCCCCATTACCTCCGTTTTAGCCACCTCAGCCCCTTTTAGGGACACCCTAACTAGGCCTCTTCTTTTCCCTGTATAACACTCTTTGCATAGACCACCTTGACTATGGACGATGCATCACTTTTTCGTGTATTTAGAGACAGAACAAATCCCTCGGCAGTACAAGTTTGGCAAAATACACTGTTGAGATATAAATATAATAATGTCAACCTAACAACGATGACATACTTTTGTCTTTGCTACTTTGTTGAGGCAGCAATACAAATATCTTTAGATGAATTCTTGTTTTCCATCTAATCATGTGCATGGTAATTGAGCTGCTAAAGAAGCTTGGTGTTTTGATTCTGATTGGAATCCAAACTCGCTTGTCTAAGGTATAGCATCAGTGCAAAGAATGTGCAGGAGGTTAGCTTACTCTTTGGGGATTATCACCACATTGCCAGGTAGGATCATTTCTCAGTTGGGCCTCCTGTGGATGTAGCAAAAAACTATGAGATTTTCAAACATAATGCACAGTACAATGAGGAAGGCCTGGCAGAGGGATGTGAAGGAAAACCCCTCTTGGGTAGAAATGGAGCGTGCTGTGGATCAAGGACACTCTGGTCATGAGACAAAGTCCGCGCACATGCAAGAGTCTCATAGGAGACATTGCCCAAGCAAAAACCACACAAGGTGTCCCTCAATGTTGAGCTAATGGCAACTTCATTATTGCAACAATTTGTTCACATACAGTAATTGTGTAACAGCCATTATCTTTTTAACTATGTTAAACAAGGTGGTTGTTTGTATCATGCAGTATATTATTGAATGATGGCTTTTCTGAAGAACTGAAAAAGCTGTGTGAAAAGGGACGGCTTGACAAAGCTATCTGGACCTTGGACCTCCTGGTTCAGCAAGGGTTTGAGGTCTCCACTGACATCTTTTATTCAATCCTCCAAGTTTGTGTGGACAAAAAGGATCTACTAGCAGGCAGGAAATTGCATTGCCTTCTAGTGAGAAATAGATTTGATTCAAACAACTTTTGGGCGAGCAATCTGATGCGTATGTATACTGTGTGTGGGAATTTGCCAGAAGCAGACCAATTGTTCAGCAAACTGCCAACACCAAATGTGTTTACATGGAGTGCAATTATATTAGCAAATGCCAAGCTGGGACAAGGCGAGCATGCTATCAAACTTTATAATCAAATGCGAGAATCAAGTGTGAAACCTGATGGACATGTCTTTGTTGCAGTACTGAAAGCATGCACAAGCACTGCAATGCTCAGGCATGGCAAGCACATTCATGCTGATATACTTGAAATTGGTCTTGAGGCAGATATTTTTGTGGGGAACACACTCACTGATATGTACGCTAAGAGTGGAAGCCTAGAGGATGCGTGTAGTGTTTTTGACAGATTGACTCAACGAGATGTGGTAACTTGGGATGCAATAATTGCAGGACATGCTCAACAAGGGAAAACTCAAGAGGCTTTTCACCTTTTCCATCAAATGCAGAAGATGGGCACAAAACCTAACAAGATCACATACCTATGCATGCTGAAAGCTTGCTCAAGTGTAGGGGCCCTGGCTGAGGGCAAGCACGTTCATGCCCATCTTGTCAAATGTGGTTTTGAAGTAGATCCGCCTGTTGGAAACTCTCTCATTGACATGTATGCAAAATGTGGGACCTTGAAAGATGCACATGGGGTGTTTGACAAACTGCCTCAAAGGGATGTGGTAGCATGGGGTGCATTGATTGCAGGATATGTCCAGCATCGTCATGGCCCAGAGGCTTTCCAACTTTTACTACAAATGCAACAGGAGGGTATTCAGCCAGACTTGCTTGTGTTTATGTGCATTTTGAAAGCATGTTCTGCGTCAGCAGCCCTAGATCAGGGAAAAATGTTTCATACACACATTATTGAAAGTGGTTTTGAGTCCAATCTATTTGCTGGGAATTCCCTTATTGACATGTATGCCAAATGTGGGAGCCTAGAGGATGCACACAATGTATTTGAGGGATTGCCAGAACAATCTGTGGTCACGTGGAATATATTGATCGAAGGATTTGTCCAGAATGGCCTTGGTGAGGAGGCTCTCCAACTGTTTCAGCAAATGCAACAGGAGAATATTAATTCAGACTGTATCACTCTTATTAGTATATTGAAAGCATGTTCCAGTATTAAAGCCTTAGATCAGGGGAAACTCATTCATGCCGATCTCATTGGAAGTGGACTTGATGTAGATGCGTCTGTTAGCAATACCCTTATTGATATGTATTCAAAATGTGGTAGCCTTTATGATGCTCACCGACTGTTTAAAACATTACCAAACCGAGATGTAGTGACATGGAGTGCAATGATAGGAGGATGTGCCCAGCAGTTGCATAGTGAAGAGGCAATCAAGCTTTTCTTGGAAATGCAAGAGGAGGGCATAGAACCCAATGGTGTCACAATCATTTGTGTTTTGAAAGCATGCTCCCAGTCAACAGTTCTTGAGTGGGGCAAATGGATTCATGCTTACATTATTCAAAGTGGACTTGAGCTGGATGTATTTGTAGGTAACAGCCTCATTGAGATGTACAATTCTTGTGGGAGCCTGGAGGATGCTTGTAGAGTGTTTGACAGATTGTCAACGAGAGACGTGGTGACATGGGGTCTAATCAGTGCAGGATACGTCCAGCATGGGCATGCTGTAGATGCTCTTAGACTTCTTGAAATGATGCAAGAGGATAACACCAAGCCAGACTCGATCACATATGTTTGCCTTCTGAAAGCATTGTCTAGCATAACAGCCCTGGATCAAGGCAAGCTCATTCATGCTGTCATCATTGAAAGTGGTTTTGACTTTGATGCAAATGTTGGAAACTCAATTATTGACATGTATGCCAAATGTGGAAGCTTTGATGATGCACACAATGCATTTCACTCCTTTCCCAAACGAGATGTTGTTACATGGAATATAATTGCTTTAGAACGTTCTCAGCACGGGTGTGTTAATGAGGTTCTCCAAGTTTACTACCAAATGTGCCAGGAAGGATTTGAACCAGATGGTGCCACATATGTCAGTGTCTTTAAGTCATGTACTACTGCAACAGCCCTACATCAAGGGAAACTGATGCACATGCACAGTATTGTGAGCGGTTTGGAGTCAGATGTTTTCGTGGGGACTGCCCTGATTGACATGTATGCCAACTGTGGAAGACTTGAAGATGCTTGTACAGTTTTTAACGAATTGTCAAAGCTGGACTTGGTGACATGGAGTGCCATCATCTCTGGATGTTCTCAGCAGGGCAAGTTTGAATTGGCTTTGCAGTATTTCAGAAACATGCAACAACAAGGATTGGAGCCAACGGATGTAATATTTGTTTGTCTTCTATCCGCATTCAGTCATGTGGGCTTAGTGCATCAAGGCCAGTGTCAATTTAATTCAATGATTGAAGATCATGGCATTGCGCCAAAACTTGACCATTATAACTGCTTGGTTGATCTTCTTGGCCGTGCAGGTTGCTTGATTGAGGCTGAAGATCTATTGCAAACAATCCCGTTTGGATCCAACATTGTGGGGTGGAGGTCTTTGTTAAGTCAATGCAAACTACATGGCAACGTGGAGCTAGGACGTCGATGTTTTGATCATGTTATTGAATTTGATTGCACAGAAGCAGCTGGTTACATACTCATGTCACACACATATTTACTTGCTGACATGCAGGAGGAAGCAGACAAAGTAGAAAAGCTCAGAAACTGGACATGTACACAGAAGAAGCCAGCAAAGGCCTATATCGAGATCAAGAACAGGGCGCATGATTTTGTTGCAGGTGGCAAAGGCCATCCACAGAGTGATGATATCTATGCAAGGATGAAGAGATTAAGTGCACAAATAAGGGGGGAAGGATACTTGCCTAGTGTGGACATGATACTGAATTATTCAGAATGAGGGCAAGGAATGTGAATAATATTTCCCTTGATCTCACAGGTATCATACTGCCGTGATAAAGTGATGATCTGGTGAACAACACAACTTTTTTTAAGAATCAAACAACTTCTTGGCAATTAATGATTGCCACAGTCATTTCATTATTTTCAAGTTTCAAAGGCTGAAGATTGTTGGAAATGCATGGAATCCTGGTCCGGAACAAAGCGTCACTCTGGAAATATTCTTGACACCTACGGGGCTCTTCCATTGAATAATAGGACAAGGCATACAAAGCCAAATCCTCAGCCAGTGGAAGAATTGTTATCTGAAAGCATTGTATCGCACTGCAAAAGCAAGTAGTGCTCAAGGATAATCATTCCAGTACTTCAAGAGGCAGCCCAACAACTCATGACAGACTTTGGCAGGTGCACCATCAAATTGGCTGGAAGAAAGGGCCAAACGAAGCCATTTATGCTCCGTATGGTACAGGGTGCTCAGTGTATTCAACCATGAAGAATTCTTGGTAAAAGAGCTTCAAATATCCAATGCCTGGTTCAGCGAAAGAAAAATGGCATACGGGGGATTCACCTGCACTGCACGGGGCTCTTCCATTGAATAATAGGACAAGGCATACAAAGCCAAATCCTCAGCCAGTGGAAGAATTGTTATCTGAAAGCATTGTATCGCACTGCAAAAGCAAGGAGTGCTCAAGGATAATCATTCCAGTACTTCAAGAGGCAGCCCAACAACTCATGACAGACTTTGGCAAGTGCACCATCAAATTGGCTGGAAGAAAGGGCCAAACGAAGCCATGCATGCTCCGTATGGTACAGGGTGCTCAGTGTATTCAACCATGAAGAATTCTTGGTAAAAGAGCTTCAAATATCCAATGCCTGGTTCGGTGAAAGACAAATGGCATACGGGGGATTCACCTGCACTGCATGATACTCTGACAGTGAATGGGACCCCCGAAATTTGTGTTGGAATGTACGATTTAGTGGCTGCACTGAGCTCACTGTTTTCTGAGTTAGGGCGGCAAGTTTGGCCTTTAAATCCTAGATACACACCTTGTTGGACTCAGCAAATTGCTGGATTCAATCAGAGACAGGCAGCCACAACAGTTTAGCTTATCGCTTTCAATGTTTATCTTCAGGGGATTGTTTTGCCAATGCCTTACAAGTTTCACCCTTTGAAGGATGGATGTGTGTGTGTGTGTGTGTGTGCGCGCGCGCGTGTGCAGAAGGCTATTTTGGCTGTTTGGATTGCACCCTGATCGACCAGGGATATGATCTTTTCTTTTCCCAGGTTCGCTATTGGGCCCTCTGGACTCTTTGGAACAACAGAAACCATTGGGTTTTTGGTGACCCTTCTCTTAATAAGTTCTCTTTTTTCCGAGCGTTCCTTAGGCAGTCCTTTTATGACTGTCTGCATGCGGGCTACTCTCAGTACCTAACATACATGCAAGTTCTCTAAAGATGTAATTGCTCTCCTCCATGGAGACAACTTATGTTAATATAATTATTTGGATTTCACCAAAAAAGTGTGTGTGTGTGTGTGTGTGTGTGTGTGTGTGTGTCACTTTGGGACAGCTATGAATGTACATTCTTCTTAGGGAAACGTTATTTTACAAAAAAACTGTGCAGGCGTAGAGATCGTTTTTCAAACACTTTGACAATGGAATACTTTGTTTGATGTCCAAATCTACTATAGGAGTTGTATCTTGATGGAAAAACTGATGTCGATTTTTTGCAAACTACACATTAGCATCCAAGAGAAAATCATTCCAATAGAGAAAGATTTCAGGGAGGAGGGAATGCATCTACTAGTGTGTCAAACATTCAGTGCAACTACTGTCATGAGTTTGGACACTATATAAAAGATTACCACAACAAGTAATACGACCAAGTAAGTCAATCTAACAGCAATTGAGGGAATTGAAATCATCGTGGCAGACATTCAAGTCACAGTAATTATGCTAATGAACCTTAGAATATGTATCTTGTAAGTGAGGATATACAAAAGAGTGAAACAATGTATCTTAACATTGATTGCAATTCAAAAGGGGAATGCAGTTATCAAGTCGATCAAGCAAATCAAGATCCTTGGTACGTCGGTAGTGGTGCACCATCACATATGACAAAGCATCAAGAATGGTTCATAGAGATTAAACCATTAGAAAGACCCAAGAGTGTTATCTACATTACAGATAACATACCAATTCCAATTCAAGGGAAAGGCATTGTTCCTATGAACAATTTCACTCGTACGAAAGGATTGGTAAAAGATGTACTCATGTTTCCAAACTCAACAAAAACCTCTTATCAGTTGGGCAAATGACAAAACACAACTCTTGAGTCATTTTTGATGGAGATGAATGCACGATCAAGATAAATCCAAATGATATCAACTAGTAGAAAAAGCAATCAAGGAAGGAAACTTGTTCAGAAGCAGCTTCAATACCAGACTTACATGCATGTCGACTTAGTAGCAACCAATGCTACTTTCCAAAGTATGGCATAAGAGAAAAGGAAATGTCAATATCAAAACCTTGATGCAATATAGAATATGGCAATTGGAATTTCAAAACACATTTACGAAGCATGTTGATTCAATAAACAAAAGAGAAGTAACTATGGCAGAAGCACCTCTCGAGCAAGAGATATTCTTGATTTAAATCATACAGATGTATGGGCTTATGCATAGACCTGCAACATCAATGATTCACTTTACTACTTGACTTTCATCGATGACTATAGCAGATATTGTTGGGTCTATAATCTGAAAGAGAAATCTAAAGTCTTTTCTAGATTCAGACTTTAAAGCCATGGTAGAGAACAAGACAGTCGGAAAGATCAAATTCATGGACCGGGACAAGCTTCTATCTTGTAATTGTATGGCGTCTGCATAAGGTATGTCTAGAAAGAAGAAAGGAACCATGATTAATCCTAGACTTGGGATTATGGAACAGATTATACGTTAGGAAACATATCATTTTGGATCAAAATGGAAGTTCAGGCTAAGTATGCAAACACGCTAGATGAAGCAATTGCTGTAGCCCTGAATTATGAGGATGCCAAAGGAAACAGACCAAGTGGGTTTGTGCAGGTTGGGACTCGGTATGAGTACCCGAAGAAAACTGGATTTAAGAAGAAGTGGATTAGCAAAGGGAGTGCCTCATAGCCCAGTGACCAAGCCAAGCAAGCGAAGTCAATTGAGACTCCTTCTAAACCACCATTGGAGTGAAAAGAAAAGTAATACCAATGGTAGCCCGGGCGAAGTCTTCTTTGAACCCAGAGCAAAGAGAAAAAGCGAGGAGAGAAGGCTTGTGTTTTAGATACCTTCAACCTCATCAGTGGAAAGATTGACTACGAAACAAGGATCGTCAGATGGCTAAGATGGTGATCTTAGAATGCGACGTGGAAATGGAGAAAAGTCCCAGAGTAAAACAAATGCAGATTCAGCTAGCAGGATCTTCTTAAAGGTCAGCATCTGTTTTGTTATGTGTGTCTGTTGTTAAGCTAGTAAACAGTGCACCTGATAATATCCTATCAAAGCCCGCAGCAACAGGATATACAACCTTTAATGATACGGAGTTAATTAAGATGAAGGGGCAAGTCGCCAATCATGACATCATTGTGTTGTTTGACTTAGCGTCAACGCACAATGTAATTAACTCCAAGCTTGTAAAGAGGCTGAAATTAAAGACTAGTCCATCTGACTATGCATACATAGTCAGAATGGTAGACGGAAGTTCAACTGAAGTATGGGACCAAAGGGTTACCCATTTGGAACTTCGAATTCAGGACTATACAGAGAAGCTTGATTTTGAAATGACAAAGCTTGCTCATGCAGATATAGCCTTAGGTAAGGCTTGGCATTCTAGGAAGAATCCAGCCATAGATTGGAAAAAGCATATTTATCAATTCAAGATGAATGATGTGTTGTATGTCTTACGAGGTGAAAAAGATATACCTCAAGGACCGTTGGTTTCCGTAATGGAAGCTCGAAAAGCTCAAGAAGAGTTTTTGTTTCTTTGCACAGCATCAGTAGAGCCAATTGATGGTCCTTTAGCTACCACTGATGTTACCCAAAATGTGGAGATGGCCAAGTTGGCTGATCAAATAGCAGAGGAGTTTTCTGATTATTTTAGGGATGAGTTACCTTATGGGTTACCTCCAGAGTGGAATATTCAACATAAAATTGAACTAATCCCGAGGGCAGAACATGTAAATAGACCTCCCTATAAGCTAAGTCTTACCGAAGAAGCAGAGGTGCGAAGACAACTGGAAGAATACCTCAAGCTAGGGCAAATCAGCCCAATTTCTCACCTTTTTCTTCGCCAGTGATATTAAAGAAGAAGAAAGATGATACTTTTCACCTCTGTATAGATTACAGAGCATTGAATAATATCACTATTAAGCACAGGTATCCAATGGCTCGGATCAATGATTTTCTAGATGCATTACATGGGACCATAATTTTCAGTAAGATAGATCTAAAATGTGGCTACCATCAGATCCGTATTAGAGCCAAGGATGTGCATAAAACCGCTTTTAGAAGCAGGTTTGAACATTATGAGTTTTTGGTAATGCCGTTCGGACTTACCAATGCTCCTACTACATTCGTCATGCTTATGAATGATTTACTACGCCCATATATCGGGGAGTTTGTAGTACACCTTATTGACGACATTCTTGTTTTCAGCAAAAGTATTGCTAAGCATTATGAACACTTAAGAATAGTGTTCAGTACTTTGAGGAAAGGCAGTCTCTATGTAAATAAAAAGAAAACTGTACTGTGTATGGTAAGACTTGAATATTTCGGATTCATTATTACTCCTAAGGGGGTAGAAATGGATCCAAAGAAAGTGGCTGCGATACTGACTTGGCCTATCCCTCAGAGTTTGATAGCTTTGCAATCATTCTTGGGATTTGTCCAATTTTATGAAAGGCATATCAAAGGATATTCCGAGATAGTATCGCCATTGACTGATCTGACCTTAGATAAAGTACCTTTTATATAGGGACGAAGTCAACAAAAAAGTTTTAACACCATAAAACAAGCTGGGGTCTCAGGACAAGTGTTGAAAATAGTTGATCACCAAAAATCGTTTTTCATTGAAACTGATGCAAGTGGCATTGCAGTAGGGGTAGTTCTCCTCCAAGAGGGAAGGCAAGTAGCCTTTGAAAGCAAGAAGCTTTCTCCCTCTCAACAAAATTAGCCAACTCATGAATTAGAGTTGTATGCTGTTGTCCATGCTTTGAAAACATGGAGACATTATTTGTATGGATCAAAGTTTTATGTTGATCTTAATCATCATACTTTGAAACATTTTTGTAAACAACCTGACTTGAGAGGCCGCCAAGCTAGGTGGTCAAAACTCATGCACGAGTTTAACTTCACGATTTGATACTGAAGAGGGAAGGATAATAAAGTTGCTGATGTGTTGTCCCGCAGTATGCATAATATGAGTTTCACGGTATTAGAGAGTGCTCTAATGATTGAAATTAGAGAAACTCAAAAGGTGGACGAGTTCTGTCCAGAGCCTTTGGCCTAAGGCTCATGTGCTGAAACCTAGGGAAAAGGGTGACTTGGCATCCAGAAAAGGTCAAACTTATGCAAGATATACCATAAGAGATGGTATTCTAAAAAGAAATGGCCAGGTAGTAGTACCTAATCAGAATGGATCTCAGGCAACAATGCCATGATAGCCCATGTGCAGGACATCTAGGAGTCGAGAAAACGTATGATCTTGTGAAGCGAGATTTCTTTTGGCCAAAAATGAAAAAACATATTCATGAATATGTGACACGTTGTTTTTCGTGTCAAGTAAGGCAGAGCAGGTGAAGCCACCCGAACTTTTACAGCCTTTGGAAATACAACTAGGTAGGTGGGAGAGCATTTCCATGGACTTTATTATAGATCTACCTACGACACAAGGTGGATATGATTCTATCCTTGTGATAGTTGATCGTCTTACCAAGATGGCTCACTTCATTCCAACTAGAGAGTTTGTTAGTACCCTGCAAGTGGCAGATTTGTTTATTAAACATATATTTCGTCTGCATGGATTACCTAAATCCATAGTGTCGAATAGGGATGTTAAATTTACTTGTCATTTTTGGACTATAGTGTTTGAGACACTAAGGACTGAGTTGGGAATGAGTAAGTGTCAGACGGAGAGAATCAACCAAATCTTAGAGGATATGCTTAGAGCATATGTTTCATTGAGGCAACATGCATGGGACAAGTGGTTGCCATTGTTAGAATTTTCCTACAATGATAGAAAACATTCCTCTACAGAGTTCAGTCCGTTTGAGCTGAACTATGGTTATAGACTATGGTTATAGACTAGCAAATCTAACTATAGCTAGAGTACCTCAGAAAGTGCCTAGTGCTGCAAACTTTGTGGTTCAAATGTGGGAGATGCTAGGTCTTGTGAGAGCTAACATCTGCCAAGCTATGGATAGAGCTAAGGCATATGCGGATGAAAACAGATCCGTTAGAGAATTTAAGGAAGGAGAAAAAGTTTTTCTCAGAGTTCCTTCGCACTCTAAGTCTTTGACTATAGGAGAGTGTGCTAAGTTATCACCCCGATATTGTGGGCCGTGGTTAATTCTAAAAAGAATAGGCAAGGTGGCCTATAAATTAGAATTACCACAAGGTTGTAAGGTGCACCCAATGTTTCATGTTTCTTGTTTAAAGAAATTTTTGCATACATGTGGCTCACTAATCGAGGGTGTTGTTTTATTTCAGGAGATAGAGGATAATGTAGGACCCAAACCAATAAAAATCCTGGACCGAGGAATAATGCAAGTATGCAATCAGAAGATACCCATGGTGTTGGTTGCATGGCATGGTTTACCTGGTTTACCTCTATCAGAAGCTACCTGAGAATCCGTATACCAGTTACGGAGAGTGTTCCCAGACTTTATCATTGAGGACACTGAAGAAAAAGGAATGTTACGCTCAAGTTGAGGTAACATGACCTCGGAAGGGTCAGTCGACATTTTCCTTTAAAGGATCAATGTTCATATTATATTTATTGGGCTTCATGTAAATGGTCAAAGGGGTTAATGTCAAGGTCCTTAATGAGGGTGACAGGACATGGACTAGATGGGTCTAAGGCTATGGGTCTTAAATGCATTGAATGTGTAATGTGCCTAGGGGCAAGTGAAATAATGGATATCTCAAGAGAGGGGTATATGGTGCATTTAAGAGGTACTCTAGAATGAGGAAATGTGGCATACTAGATCCATCTAGGGAATTGGGGCTTGGTGGATTTGCAAGTAGGAGCTTTTCACGTGCAATTCAGATTTGGTGAGAGCTTGCTAACACCGAGATTTGTATTATCTATTGCATTAAGAACTTCAAGCGTTGAAGAATTTGATTGAATATTGCATTCTGATTTCCTACATCTAAATTGGAATTTCTCTTAGAAGTGAATCCATTGCTTTGATTATAACATTGATTGTTCTTCTAAATAAATTTTCCTTGTAATGAATTTTGGTTCTTTACATAGAGCTTGATATACTCTTAAAATCCTTTTTCCATTTGTTGTAGATGTGGACCTACAAAAAAAAAATAGCACATAAAAGTTGTTGGATTTTGACAATTTTCCCATATATTGTCAAATATTGATTCTTGACCAAAATTTGGGGAGTCTAGTTGTTCCATGTTTGATGTTGTTGATGTTACTGGTAGTGGCATGTCAAGGTTACCTAAGTTAAGAAGGAGATGGGAAAGGAGCCCAAAAGGTATGGCCAACAACAAGTGCAGTGGTTGCTAGGGTGGCCAAAGTAGGCCAATCCCACTTAGGCTTAGGAGTTAGGCATGCCTTCAAGGAATACTTTCTAAGTTCAATATTGGTAGTCTTGTTTTAGTATGTTTGGAGCGAAGCATCTAAAGCATTTGAACTAACATGTATTCTTGTAAATGTCACTATGGTAAAATGAATAGGGGGTGTATGGAGGGAGAATTGGTACGAAGACAATCTTTGAGTGGCTTGCATAAACTTTGAAACTTGGGAACTCATTCCCTTTATTGATGTTCTTCAAACTACATATATATTTTCAAATGCTCAAAAAAGGGATTTTTTAAATGTTTTCACGTTTGCATTAACACATTATTCACGAGCGTCATTTTTTATCAAAAAATGTGTGAAAATAACGTGATCATGTTGGTAACCTAGTTCGTCCACCCCGTTTTCCCTCCAGGCAACACCCTCAGCATCAACAACCCCCCTTCCTTTCTTTTTCCCCCTTCCCCCTCTTAGCAATTCTGACATCTGTTAACCCATCTGTCAACCCAACTGTTGCCTTATAGCTATCCTCACGGATTGTCGCCTTACAGCTATCCTCATGGATCGTCGCCTTACAGCTATCCCGATGAATTGTCACCTTCCTCCCAACCCGCCGACCCGTCACCTTCCTTCCATCCCATTGATCGATTGCCTTATGCTATCCACGTGGCCATTGGGATACCAAAAACTAGAAAAGGGCACCCTATCCCCTTGGATCATCGCCTTAACAAAAGCAACAAAACTCTACCAAATTTCTGCCAAATTTCCCACAGCCCCCTGCCTCTTCCATACTACCTTCCAACCACCTAGTGGATGTCCTCAACCTCGTCCTCCTCCGCTGACTTGTTTATCACCCACCTGCCTTATTTCTTACCCATGGATCCCAACAACGAGTTCTTTGAATTCGAATAGGACCTCGGCCTCCACCCCCCAAATCCACTTCCCACTGGCCCTTCTGAATCCCAAAGCACACCCTCTAGGACTATCAAAATACCATCAGACATCTCGACAGAGGAGCTCCAAACTAAAGAGGAGATCTCAACCCAACAAGCCTCCCAAGCACAGCCAGCAGCAGCTACACCCCCCCCTTAGAAATCATCGAAGAAATGCATGCCAGCTCCAACACAGGGGGAGTACAAGGTCGTGAGGTCCATGACACACTCACCGCTAGGAGAAACATGGCACCAACAAATCAACCGTTGTGCCATCCACTCAAAGTATATGTATGAGGGGCCTGATTACACCCTCTACGACCACAATACGGCCGTGTACCAATCTCTCAAGGAGCCAGAGGTACAAGCCTCCCTGGCTATGACAGGCCTCAAGCCCATTGCGGATTGTCTATCATGTCACCTCGACATGAAGCCGCTCGAGGAATTCATCAACGCCTACAACTCAAACTCCAATGTCGGCATTCTCCACGATGCAACAGGCACCCCGCCAATTCTACCACCTCAATGTGGACGTGGTGCAGGCTACACTCGGGTCCCATCATTGCAGACAAGTACTCCCACAACAAATCCCTGCACGAAGCCCTCAGCAAGATCTGCAATTATGACAGGATGAAGAGCAAGGACCGCATTCACTTCTCTGAAATAATAAAGATCGAGATGGAAATATCGACACAAGTGCTCCAGTGGTTGACCCAAGCCAAACACAAGGACCACCATCAGTCGATCGTGCCAAACATCCTCACAAGGTTGGCAGCGCCACAGGTCACCAACTAGGCTAATTACTTCTGCACGCAAATGAGGGAAAACCTCAAGATGCACGGTGAGGTCCTGGGCAATTCGATGCTGTATATGCTCGTGCTTTACTACATGTTGAGACAACAGCCACCTATCGGATATGGGTTGGCCGACAAAGCAGCCATAGGGCCCATTCTAGCAGAAGAAGAGGAGACGGTGGCCGACCCCAAATGACTAAGAACAGATCCAAGCCCCACCCCTGCAACCATCCTGCTTAGCAACCACTTGACAGCCAAGTGCGCGAATAATATGAAGACCGTCAGGTGTGAGAATTCCTGAGGAGATAGCGATGCCTCGAGGCCTCCGCCTAACACCCTAAAGGCAAGGCCACCATTCCAAACCCCATTGATGTGGAGGAGTTTCACGGAGACGACAGTGTAAATATTGGTCCCCACCCCGTGGCAACAAGCATTCCTCCCACCCCTCTGTCCCCTAAACGACAGCCCCTACCCCCGTGTAACCCCAAGAGACCACTTCATTCATCATCACAAGCTCTTACAGTTTTGCAGCGCACTGTAGTACCAAACCCCTTGAGGCTACAGTACCATGTCAGCCCAACAGCTTTCCAGGTGGACCACATGGAGCTCCAGCTACAGGATGCAATGGCCCATCTCCCTTAGGTTGCACGAATAATTTTGTAGTGGAGGCAAGAGCAAGGCTCCCAACTGTCCTCCTCCCTCCTCCAAGCACAACTCCATGCATTCGATAGCCACACCCGCATTCCACACTGCACAAGCTATTGAGCAAACTGCCCTCGATAGAGTAGAGGACTATTGAGCAAGGGTCGAAGAGCTGGAATTTATGGTCACAAAGCTCAAGGATGAGCTCTCTACCATTAAATCCCTGGTTCAAACCATGATGGACCATTTGGACAAGGCAGAATCTAGATTTCTTACCGCAGAAGAACAAAGCGCACAAGCCGAGGACTAGAACACTAGGCTCAGGGAGAGATCCGACTGACAAATCCAACCCTTCAGGATCTCCTCGCATAGGAGTGGGCCCTGATCGTCACCATACAAACTGAAATGAGAACTTGCACACCTCTGGCCACCCAGAGGAATCTACATTGGAAGATAGAGAACAACATGGGTTCTCAATGTATAGGGAGGTCTCTGCACAACTCGCCACCCACACCCTTGCCCCACGTATTGTCCCCCAAACACTTCAAATGCACTTCAAAGCACTCCGCACACAAAACCTCATTTTTCACATAGATCTCACCGCCCTCTCCCACCTAACACCCTCCATACCATCCTCCGCCTGCAACCTCGACCACTATCACCCCATCCTTTCCATGTCTTACTTCTCCCTCGACCTTCAGTCCCCCAGTTTATCCCTCCTCCATCCCTTCGATCTTCAAACCCTAGCCACCCACCCCATCCTCAACTTCCAGGTGTCATGTCATGTAATCACTGAGTCCACCAATTATCCACACAATGATGAAGTGATGCAACTAGCTATGCCCGAAGAACTTAGCCCATGGGTTTGTACTCCCGACAGCCTCCAAGCCGATGTAGACCTATGGCCAGGCTTTCGTAGTCCAAACGCAAGGACACTAGTTGCATATCGCTCCACAACCTACCATCCCCTCGGCATCATCATTTTGTACAATAATCGGGTGCTACAAGCTAATTTTGACACAATTCATGCAGCCTACCCCAAAGATGTTACCGAGGAGGAGGGGCAGGAAGCCATCACCATGTCATTAACTCATCCCCCCCCCCCCAAATACCATAGCCATCCCCTACAGATCTCGCCCAACCACCCCAACAACCCGCCAATCCTATCCTGCCTCCCCTTCCCTGCACCAACCTCCCTGAGTACTCCTCTAACTCCAACACTAGTGCCACACAACATGGGACCTCCCGTCCATTTCCTCCAATGCACATGTCGACCTCCCAGATGAGGCTCTCAATATATTATTGAAGTCGGCACATTTTGTACATATGCCCATTGAACCTACGCCCGCAGGGAATGCAAAAGAGGAGCCTATGCCAAATATCGACGATGATGTCCCTCCAGCATCCCCCTCCTCCCCGCCCGAAGATATCCAATGGCGGCCCGTGTTGCAATCCTTCCAAGAGTTTCCCGATAGCACCCTTATGCATCACTGAAAAGCCTTGCTCAAAGGCTCTCGTCTCCATCTCTATGAAATAATGGAAGTTCATCCCCTCACGCAGTTTATTACCCAGTCTTTCAACGACTGGAGGCGACGAACCCACCGGAAGCACACACGTTGTGGTTACAACTTAGCCCCTAATGCGCCTGTTCCCCTTACTGACTCGGACAGTGGCCTTCAACCCTTTTTGAAAAGAGAGCAATTTTGGTGCTACTATCGCAGCACACACCTTGAGCGACGTATCCATCCCCTCTACATGTCCATGGAAAGATGATGGACCTAGGCCCACTTCCAAGAGGATCCTAATATTCTCTACAACTTTCTGAAATACAACTTTTCCAAGGAAATGACTCAGGAGGGATTTTGTTTTCGCCTCCAGTCATTCAATGATACCTACGGCTCTACAACCCCACAGTGGTTGCAGCTGTCCACTTCAATTGCCTCATCCTTTTGTTGCTCCGCGATCTACCCACCCACAATCGGCCCATTGACGACAGGCTACATAATCTGACCAACCACATTGTCTTCAACCCCGCGACACCGGTCCCTCCCAATTCCAAGACTTACGCCTCTACCATGGCCATCACATTCGAACCTTTGAGGACATGCATGCCACCCACTTCTGAAATTTCCGTTCTTATTTCATGGGGATCACCCCTCGACAATTGGACCGACCACTATTCTGTCCTCCAAACAGTCCTCTCCACTCACCTACTCTAGTGTGGCCCTGATCAGAGGACGGCTCAACAACAACAGGAAGGGGGGCATGTTAATAGCCACAGCCATGGAGCACGATGACGGATCTGGCCCTATGCGTTTTGAGCCACAACTGGCTCAGCATCAATCTAGTCCTATGGGTTTTGAGCCACAAATGGCTCAACATTGATCTAGTTCTACGGGTTTTGAGCCTCAAATGGCTTAAGACAGAGCTAGGCACCCCGATCATCCAAATTGGCCAAGATAGCACAAGAGCCATTTGATCCTGTATATGGATAACACAAGAGCCATTTGAAGACGAGAGGTTGAGAGAGTGCCTTGACGCCATATGGGTCCAAGAGACTAGAGAGAGTGATATAAGGAAAAGGGTTTGCCCTCCCTTCAAACGTTGACTTGTATAAAAGGCCAAATGGTTGACTTTGGTCTTCATTGTTGTATGCACAAGTTTGGAATACAAGCCTCTCTCTTCTCTTCAAAGAGTGTCTTTGGGTGTTCTCTTGTTTCCCTTGTAGTGCCTTTGTGTTTGCCACTCCCTTCCCCTTCATTCTACCCTTCCCCTCCCCCTCTCCCTCTATTCTCCCATCTCCCCTTCCCCTCTTCTCCCATCTCCCCTTTCCCTCTTTCTCTCGTGGAAACACATTGCAACAATCCGGGAGCCGCTTAAGTGACACTTGTGGATGGCTCGTGCTTTGCATTGCTCTCACAAGGAGTAGCTTGGAGTGGAGGCTCCATCGGCATTCCTTCAAGGTCCCCACGACGTGTGTGTCACCATTAAGGCTACACAAATGGGCTATAAGCTATTTCACCCCTCCTCAAACCATTTCATAAGGCCCCCCCATGAGAATGTATCACAAAACACAATTCCAATAGCCATTCCTAACACTTTGAACTTTCTCAAGAAAGTTTATCATTCGGATAACTATTTGAACCATAGTTTCAAATAGCCACATGAAACTTTGGTTCAAATAGCTATCCGAATGACATACTTTCTCGAGACTATTAAAAGAAAATAATAATGTTGGTAGGTACGATTATGCTTGTGAGATAAGAAGCCGTTGTACATTGAGAGAGGTTATAGACAACCCATATTTTTGAAATGATTGGCGATTACCGAAGCTGGTGAGCTTGTTGAGGTATGCATACTTTGCATTCTCTCGAAAAAAAGATATGCATGCACTATAACAAAGAACCATAGATTGAGTGCTTGAAAATCCCTTTTTGCATGCTTTTTGAAAGTACTTCGGGACCATGGTGGACCGTGAGCCCTTCGCCTATTGTTTTCTAGGTTCATCCCTTTGGGGGACAAGATGGGACGATGGATTGCAACACCAAAGATAGCAGAAGCAGAGGCATAGCAAAAGAAGGACCAATGCAAGAGAGAGAGAGAGAGAGAGAGAGAGAGAGAGAGAGAGAGAGCTTCATCAATAGCACACACCATTGCAAGAGCAAGGTTGCTCGTACCTTGGAGAAAGAACGTTGTGTGAAAGAGGGAGAGAAAGATGATTTGCTGCCAATAAAGAAGCTAGGTAGGAGAGGAGCTGAAGCTAGAGATGAGATTTGGATTGGAGGATAGTCAGTTACGATGCTTGGCATTATGGAAATGATGACCAGACGTGCATTGGCCTAGCAGTAGATATTAAGGTGTTGCAGAGCATCACCTTGCAATCTGTGCCTCACTCCTTGCCCTTAGTGCCTTTGAACTCATCCTACACCCCTGCAACACGCCGTTGGCCTCACTCCACAATCTTGCTCCAAGCCCTCGTAACACGAACCAGCAAATGAGGATTTGAGCCAAAACGCCCGATGAAACAAGAGCACATGCAAAGCCAAGGCGCATAGCACACGTAATTGTGCAAGCTCTAGCTAACTGAACTACAGCCACCGTGGACCGTGGAAATTCACACTAGTTTTGAAATCGATCTTGAAATCGTTCCTAAAGCACAATCTCTAGCAAGCCAGTGCTAATGAAAATGCAACCAATCACATAGAATTCAAGAAGAAATAGAATATGATTAATCATATCATAAAAGGACCCATATGTAAGTGGGGGTTCAAATATTCTCCCTTAACATACATCACATATGTATGCTACTCATACACCCTTTGGAAAGATACCCACACATACCTTAAAATTTGGAAAGATACTCACACATACCTTAAAATATTGTATTGCACATATGACAATACATAAATTGTCAAATCAAATTGAATATAGAGTAAGTAGGAGATTATAGTGCACAGGTGCAGCGAGCAGTGAACGCTTTACACATTGTTCGCCCATCCATGGACACCCATGTATGGGCAACCAATTAAATCAGCCAACCACTAATGTGCTTTCTTGCTGCAATGGACTCTTTAGTGCAGTTCTTCGAGGTTGTCTGCCCCTACCTACTGCTCATTAATGGCGCCTCTGATTTTTGTTTCTCACCCTAGGGTGAGCAACGTGTCTGTGAAGGCTCTTGCCCATGACAACCCACCCATCCAACAATGGGGGCACTTGGGTAGAAAATTTCATTAAAAACCTGCAAACCAGGTAAGAAACATTTTCTCAATTTTGTCAACCTGCAAAATTTCAGGCAATTTAGTTAAATGTTAGCCCAAAAAATTCATCGAATTCTCCACAAAAAAACAAGGCGGCATTGCCACTATGGCTCTGTCTTTTTTTCTTTTTTTTAAATTCCTTTTGCGTGTTTATTTTTTTCACATGTGACTTTTATTATTATTTTGTGTTTAACATGAGAATGTTGCCCTGTTTTTTTAACTCTGTCTTTAGAGATTGATTAACGTATAGTATTTCTTAAGAATTTGTTTTCCCCTTGTATGTGTGTGTATATTATGTAATGGTTTGTCCAATGTGTATATGATGTTCCATAATGAGTGGCTTGTTTTGGTATGTTGCTACATATGTGATCCAATTGTGTTGCATATATTGTTGTGATGTGATGGCCCTGTAAATTGTACTTCAAGTCGGCCATAATTTGTTTAAATTTTTGTGACTGTTTTGTGTTTTGTTATACATCGATGTTGAAATGTCCTATTAATTTAATGTTTTGAAAATGTTTTTTTAAATAATTAGAAGAACAATTTATATGTTGTAGATGGTCCTTTGTATATATTTGTAATTATGTTGTGGTTGTTTTTTCTTTCGATGCATACAGTTATCATTAGTTTAGTTCTTCACTATGTTTGTCTTGAAATAAATGTAATGGTGTGTTGTCTTCACAAGGAGCGACATAAATGAAATTTGTTTCACAATGCACGACTTCTTTAGCTGTAGTAAGATTACGTGTCTATGTATTGTCATCGTTTTCCTCAGCATCAGTCTTGTAATTTGTATTATCTTCTTCCGTTGCTCTTTTTTTCCCTTTTTTCCTATCCTGTCTTTAGAAATTGATCGAAGTTTAGTTTTTGTCTTGTTTTTTTTTCCCCTTTGCGTGTATGTTTGTTTTATATCCTATCTTTAGAAATTGAGCAACGTATGGTATTTTTTGAGTTTTTTTTTTCCTTATGCGTGTATGTATGTTATAGAATGATCTATCCAGTATGCCTATGATGTTCCAGAGCAATCAATGTTTTGGATGAACCATGAATGATGCAAGGTGTTTTGAGCCTAGAAGGAGCTACTAGACAAGATTCTTTTACAAAGGATGAAAGAAAATTGATTTTAAGGTATTACAATTGTTTATGCATGAAAATCAATCTTTCTTTTTCCCATCTCTCAACACTAGTCTATAAGGGGGCACGATTTCAAAGATCTAGTGAAGTTTTGGAATCTATCCAAGAAGCTTTCATGGAGGTTGAGGTGAGATATCCTTTGCAATAATGCAAGACAGTGGAAATGACGAGATTTAAATTTTGAAGAGCTTGTGAAGTTGTGGGATCTATCCAAGTAGCTTTTAAGGAGGTTGATTTTGGAGCAGCATGATTTTGAAGAACTTGTGAAGTTTTGGGATCTATCCAAATAGCTTTCATGGAGGTTGAGGTGGGATATCCTTTCGAACAATGCAAAATAGTGGAACACGAGATATAAATTTAATGATGCAGCTTTAAAGAACCTATTACTTTGTACTTTGTTTTGTGTAATCAATTCCATGTTTTGCAATGTTATTTGTTTGAAGAATGGTGATAAGATTTCGTACTAATATGCAACTGGAGTAGTTGTTTATGCATTTGAAAGTCAAAGGGGGATGTGTTTCACTTTTTTCAGTTTGGGTTTCTTGCAAGCAAATAATATCTGAATTCATGAGTGTTGGAGTGGCTATGATGTCTTGTTTGTATTTTTGTAATGATCTTGTATTTAAAGATTGAATAAGAATAGTATTTTCTTTACGATTGTGGATTTCATTGTTGATGTTTTTCCATTTTGATTGAGTAGCTAGTCTCTACATTTCTTCATGTACATCTTTATCTACAAGGAAGTTTTGTTGTTGTAGTGGTTGTAGCAGGTAGAGGTTTCCTATTTTTTTGACACGTGATATGGCTGTGTATGCAAGAGCATGTGTTCGAATGCCTGCTGGAGAGAAGGCTAGCTTTTCCATTGTTAGCCCTTGGGATCTGTGTATGGTTCTTGCTGCAGCTGACTGGATAGGGAATTGTTATCGAGTGAGGATAGTTTTTTTAGAAGGGCCAATTTGTATTTCTTTTGTTACTCTCAATATTGGTGTCCATTTTGCTATGTAAGCATGGTTATTTTTTTCCCTTGTTTCTCTACCTATGTGTGGGTTTTGAAATTGAATCCATATGATGTCATTATTTTGATTTATGGACATGCTCATGAAAATGCCATATGTGCCATTCACAAGACCGTCTTGTTGATTTATGTTTCCTGAGCATAGTTCCACCAGCATTCCCTCTTTTATTTGTATAATTGTTCTAAGGCCGTCTGTTGCTTTTGGGTTTTCCAATAGTTTAGATGAAATGTGGCTACTGTTATTAAATGTGTCAATTGCTTTAATGTTATTTTCTTTCCCTTTTGTTCCATGAAATACCTTTTTGTTGTGGTTATTCATGTCCAAGTTTGTGTAGTAAAGATGGGGGAAAGTGGGGTCTTATGGTGGTGGACGGAAGCAGTTGTCGTTTATGTATTTTATTTGTTTTGGAGTGTGTGCACATATTCTAAAACTGTTGAGTGCCTCTATGAATTTGTTATTGTTTTGTCGTATCGGTTGTTTTAGCTCGTAACATTTTGGTTTTGTAAGCCAGTACGTGTCTGCTATTGTTTCGAGTGTGTCTTTTTCTTGTTTGAATACCCAACTGTCTCTTACTGGTTTAAGTCGCCTAAACAAATGACATTGATGCCACTGAAGTATTCTGTGTGGTTTCTTTTAAATGTACGCATGCGAAGGTCTGCAAAATCTAAAGTTCGTCTACCAACTAGCAAAATCTCATCAAATACAATAAGTTATACCTGTTCATAGAGCCAAATAAGTGTATCCAATTTTTCTCTGGCCAAGCTTGTTAGGTTCTTTTTTTGCAATGGTAAATGAAGTGCAAAGCGAATAGTGATGCCGTTTATGTTGTATGCCGCTTTCCCTGTGTAGGCTAATGTATCAAATTGTAAATCTATGTTTCATATTGTCTGATTGTAATGTCGCAACAAGCCTTGAACTATGAGTATCAAAAGATATGTTTTCCTGTAATGCTTTCTTTTTCTGGTTGTCGAATTGTCTATAATAGTCTGGGTTATCGTTGCTTGTGTTGCTTTTGGAGGATAAGGACGTTGCTTGGTTCTATTGATGTGAACACTATTTTGAGCTACAGGTTGTTTTGTCAGTGTCTACATTGTAGCATTGTCTGTGTTTTTTAAGTTTGAGATTTTACGTGTAGTAGTATCTGTACGTATTGCAGTGAATGGATACATTTCACGTAAGGTGTGCACTATGCCGTTTGTTGAGTTGTAGCTGTTTGTTTTAATAATTTCTTCCAAGCTAAGGACCATCGCTTTTATTCAGCGAGTGTTCTTCTTTTTTATTGGTTATACCATGCCTATGTATGCGAACATCTTAGAATGTTTTATTATAACTTGCACTTCTTTTGTTTGTTTTGGAAGGTTTGCAGGCACTAAATTATCATATTTAATTTTGTCATTAGTATGGTATGTTTTTAGTTCGAAACCGAAAGTGTTGAATAAAACATGTTGCAAGAATAGGTCGTCGGCACAGTAGTAATAATGATCATATAGCAATCCTTGAAAGTATTCTTTAGTGTTGTTGATGTGTAAGTAAAGCTGTGTAAAGAGGTTTGATTCAAAGAACTGTAGCCCCCATCTCTCGTGTGCAAAAGCTGTTGTTTGTAGCAATTTGTATCCTTTGGGGCAAACTATTTTTGCATTATATGAAAGTGCAATACATGAGATATGGATGTAAATACAGCTTTATTTTGTGGGTAAACATTGTAGAAAGACTCGTCAATGTGAATTTCGTTCTAAGGAAATGTAGTTGCTTTTTTGTGAGTATCCACTTTCCATAGTGAAAGGTACAATAGAAGTTTGTACGTACAATGCTATAGTCTTGAACGTAATTGTAGCTATGTGGAGATGTCTTTTGGAACCACTTCGCGAATGTGTGTATGATAATTTGAAAAGTATTTGAAAGCAGTAAAGTGTTTAATTGTAATGTCGCATGCTATTTGAAGATAATATGATAGCTTAAGAAAATTTAAGATATATTATTAATATGTATGGTGTTTATAATAAATCTCATTCTTTCATTATAAATCTTGTATTTTGTACTGTAAAAAAAAAAAGAAACTATTTTTTGAGTGTGAACATGAAGTTATTGCCAGAGCATAAAATCATATGTAGTAGAGGTACGTAGGATAAAAACTGTTTGTTCAAAAAGAGTCTCAAATTTCCAGAAAGGGTTGTACAAGAAAGGAAAAGCCCGTACATTGCAAGGTTTTGGTCTTGTACAAGCAGACATGATTTTTCGTTATCAAAACATAGACGCTAATAAGACAGTCACTCCGATTAAAAACAAGCCAAATTTGTTAGAGTATGTCATGTTCTTATGTTAAAAGTAAGTCACTCTACTTTCAAAGGATAATAAAGCAAAAAACAGGAAAGATGGATAGTTGTTAAATCTACCGGGCAATGAAGTTTAAGTACTTGTAGTAATTTTTTGAATTATCAGCAATTAATGAGTACTTGTATGAAATTTCCATGAGTGCAAAAATAAGAATTATGTGAATCAATCATCGTAATTAAAATATGAAGAAGCATAAAGCTTTGATAAACCATGGAAAAGAAACAGTATCTATACAGTAGTATAGTACCTAGCTTGAAAGTGCTAACCGTATATGTGCATGTATGTACTTATAAACTCCGAAAAGCCTAATGCCCTTGCGGTTTCATAGTACCAAGGCTTCATCGTACTCTTGTTTTTGGTTTTCTTGTACTTGACAACCTTTTTCTTCTGTGTCTTCTTTCTAGCATTGATGGATCTCAAGTTTGAAGATCCATCAGAAGACGCGGTATTTGGAAACATCGTTAGAAGTGACTGCTAAAATTGAACGCTTTGTGTTGAGCTTGTTAAGATGGTGCATCGACAGTGTAGTACTTTCTCACTGCAACCATAAAGCTTGATTAAAAGTAACTGCTGCCAATACAACGTATTATCAAGGATTACATTAAATAGTTCTCATAGTTTAAGTGAAGAAGCCATTCTATGCACATTTCATTTACTATATGAAATTCAACAATAACAAAGCATGATTTACTGTGTAGAACAAGTACTGACGAGCGATTCTAATCCGGTCCAAACTGTAACCACACACTACCCGAAACAGCTTCATTCAAAGATTCAAAGTTCACAGCTCCGTTTACAAAAAACAGTCACCAAAATACCAATCTGAATTCTCCAGCTTTGAAATGAAA
Organism: Dipteris shenzhenensis; assembly: GCF_047967505.1. NCBI lineage: Eukaryota > Viridiplantae > Streptophyta > Polypodiopsida > Gleicheniales > Dipteridaceae > Dipteris > Dipteris shenzhenensis. The sequence continues at coordinate 28,300,648 of NC_141627.1, forward strand.
TATAACGGATGAAAGACAAAGTCACCTCCTACACTTTCTGCCATATCCATCTCGTAAGCGCCAGCCATATCAAAATAATCTCTTTCTTTGTAGCTCCTGATCGAACTAGTATTCGTAGATCCCATTCCACTGTACCTATCCCTGCTTTTGTAGGCAAACACAGACGATTGACAGGCAAATTCGGCCACTCCATAAGCTTCTCAAAAATACTCCACCGCTTACCCTACATACTAAACAAGGGAATACTTGAATGCACGTACTCTAGAACCTGCTCTTTCTCTTCCTGTCCTGTTCCCTCTAATCACCAAAATCCAACACATGATACTTGAATAACCTAGAATTCTAGTCACAGATCAGACGCATGCTTTTCGAACGGACTCCTCACATTCTAAACACAGCAACAATTCACAGAGATCAAGCAAAAACACAGAAATCAAGCACAGCCCTGGAAAGCCCGTTTCTGTACCCGAGAAACTCGGCATGCAACAATGGAAAGTTGCATGCGTGAGAATCTTCGGGATAGACCATGCCACCTCCTTTGCCAGAATTCTGCACAGCCAAAAACACAACGTAATGCAGAACCCTAAAACACATCCTAACTTAATTAAATCCTGATCACCTAACCACGACTACCATCTTACCCACTACAGTTGTGTTAATCGGGTCAATTTGACCATTTCCTCACTAAATCGCACTTTCCTAACCCACGTCCCCAAATTCCACTCCCGCACTAAGACCCTTTTCAGGGCCAAAAAACTTTTCGAAGCCTCAAGTTTTGTGATTGGTTGAGGTTTTTTTTTTTACTTGGCCAGCACTAAAGCGTTTTATGAAACTCTAAAATCCTTCGAAGCCATGTGGCACATTCAAAGCCGTTAGATCAACGGACCTATTATTAGCAACTTACAATAGCCTATACTTAGCAGCTAGCCGAGCATTCTAGTTTTTTTGTGAACACTGGTTGGGCGTGGTCTAGAGAAGTGAGACATGGGCATGGAAAGGAGTGACACGTGGAAGGAGGCATGGGATGGGCGTGCCAGATAGGACGGAGTGACACGTCATGGGGGGGTTGGGAGTGAAACGTCATCGGAGGGGGGGGCTGAAACGTGGCGGGACACGTCAGCTTTCCCGCCATGGAAGAAGCGCGGGAAAGTGGATAGATGAAAATTTGCTTCCTCTCCTTCTTCTTCTTCTTCTTCTTCATCTTTTCTCTTTTCTTCTTCATCATCTTCATATTCTTGTTGGAATTACAAATGAAGAGCTCTGGCTATGGCGGAATCGACAGAGAAAAGCAAGCTCTCGGCATTCTCTCGTTTCGTAGCCGAAAGAAGCAGCACCAGCTCCAGCCCCAGCAGCAGCTATGCCGCTCCCCCTCCCCTTCCCCTCAGCCTTGCCTTCCTCCCAGGTTCTCCTCCTCCTCCTCCTCCTCCTCTTCCTTCCTTCTTCGCCATGGATTTTTCTTGTTTTTCTTTCTTCCTTTTCTCTCTCTCTCTCTCTCACTTTTTTTCCTGCGCTAGATTGCTTCTCCTCGAGCAGTTCTACCACTCCATGGAGGCTTCCATCTGCCTCCTCCGCCTCCGCCACCACATCTGCTCCTTCTCCGCCATCGCTGCCGCTGTTGAGAGCTCCACGCAACGGTAACCGCTCCTTTTCTCCCTGCCATTTCTGCAGATTTCTTCTTCCTTGTGCTCCTCTTTGTAGGACGCGAGAGAGCTTCTTCATCAATGGAATGGTCCTTACTGTCTGTAACAGCGGATTGATCTGGTTTGCCTCCCTGCAGGCGGTTCCTTCGTAGCCATCTCGCGCAGATGAAGCATATCCTCCCCGAAGCTCTGCAGCTCGAAGAGTACTCGGCTTGGAATGCCGAATCACTCAGCTCTACCAAGGACCTGCGCGTCACGCTTTTGCCTCTCTCTCCCACATCCTCAGGAAAAGGAGCAGCAGCAACGCCACGCAAATCCACGGAGATGGTGGCCAGGAGGCAGGAGTTTCACAAGCGATTGCTCGAGTTTGCGAAGGCCAATCCAAAGGTATGGATTTGGCGTTTGATTAATTGGATTTCGCTTCGTTTCGTTTTGAGTAGGTGACTCATTGGATTTCGCTGCGCTCAGTTTCGCTTAGCTTGGGATATGATGATTCATTGGATTTCTTTCGAGTGTTCATCCTGGCTATGGCGCAATCGTGTCCTTTGTGGCTATGCCATTCGATTTCTTTCCGTTCATCCTGGCTTTGGCGTAATCGTGTTCATGTGTGCTCAGCTTGGTTCATTCTGGCTATGGCGTAGTCGTGTTCCTATTTAGCCATGGCATGATCGTATTCCTCGTGGCCATAGTGTGATCGTGCTTCTGTGTTGTGTAGGACGACGTCGACGTGCCTGAGGCAAGCATTCCGGGCCGAGCTTCAGCAGTTTCTGGCTATGGCGACGACAATGTTGCCAAGATGCCTGAAGAGGAGGTGCTGGTAGCGCAGAAATCCGGTGATCCGAAGCAGAATTTGAGTTCTTCCTCAGAAGTTGATGAGGATGAAGCTCCGGCAGAAGCTGAGGAGGAGGAGCCTCTCCCCTTGTCTCTGCCGGTAGCATTTGATCCTTCCCAGCTCAAGAAATTCCCGAGATCGCCAAGCAAACTGCAACGCCCTCCCCTTGCTCCTCCTCCTCCATCTTCATCTTCATCTTCTCATCTCCCTTCCATTTTCAAACGACACTTCTCTGCTGAATCCCGCAGACCTCCAGCTTCAGGACAGCCTGCACACCTCCCCTCCGATCCACCCCCCTCTTCTCCTCTCAGCTCCTCTCCCTCGATCAAGCCACATTTCTCTCTCACGCGGTGTAAGAATGCTCCTTCCTCCTCCCCTTGCACCCCTCAGAACGGTGCCAAACCCCCCTCCGGCTGCTCCACCCCACAAAAACGCGGGAAACCCCCTTCTGTCTATTCTACTCCGCAGAAACGCCCGGCTGAAAAGGGTGCGTCACCCTCGGCTCGCATCAGTGCAGTTTCTCCCCTTTCGTCTCCCCCATCTGCTATTGCCACCTCCACTAACCCCAAATGTCAGAGTGCCGCTCAAACTCCTTGTTCCATTCTCTCCAATCCGTTCCTGTCTCCTCCTCAAATTTCTTCCTCGACTCCTGCTGCCAGTCCATACGACCGAGTCACATCAAGCTCCTCAGCTGTGTTAGCGGACCATCCTTCAAAATACTCTCAGGACTCCTCTATAAAGAATCAGGGTGTCATCAAATCGTTGCGGTTCGGCACCCCTCCAAAGCGCCCGGTGCGCAATAACATTTTGGATTTGGATGAGGCGGACACCTTGTCTGCATCTGATAAGGAAATCCTCAAGGTCCTTCCAAAAGATCTCCTGGAGAAGGTGAGTCCTACAATAGTTAACTTTTTTGTGCTTTTGCCTCGACGCCATAGCTTGACAAGAGAGTCGAGGGACAGGCACTCACAACCTTGCATTGCAGATGCAAGCAACAGAGAGAAAACTGCGCCATGATGCAGAGTCTGGGCTGGAGAAAGCTAGAAGGCGTCAGCAGATGATTGCTGGATTGCCGCAGTTGTTCAATATGGTGCGGCTCATCTTCCAGTCAAGCAATCGGACGGTGTTAACTCGTAAAGATCTTACGCAGATGGTTCTGTCCTCACATCCGGACATAACCGATGAAGGTGAGCACTGAGGAATGGGCAGCATATGCTGTATTCCTACAAAGCTTCCCTTTTTTTTTGCTGTGCATCTTGAAACCTCAAAATTTTATATGCTGCAAGCTAGGATGCCCGTGTGTTATTCTCCGACCCAAGCTTAATCTCAAAGGTTGCTTTGTGTGGGCTAGGCGAAATAAGTGAGCAGCTGCAGCTGCTGGTGGACTTTGCTCCTGAATGGATGTATGCTGATCCGTCTTCCACAGGAAAAATGCTCTACCGGTACGTTAAGGATATTTTGATGTAAATCGGTGGGAAGTAGTATCATCTGCAAAGAGAATTAAGATGTAGTGGGAAAAGATTGTTGAATATCCAGTTCTCTTCAGACATAGTGCCATCCTCAAAGAGAATTGAGGAGAACTTCAGTTGAGATCTTTCAAGAATCCGAAGAGAAACTGAATTTGTGACCTTGCTTATCTACAGGATTAACAGGAATGCGGACATGCGAGCTGTATATAAGAATCTTTCTCAGGCCAAGTAACCAGCAGTTTTGAACAGCATTCCTCCTCCAACATGAACATATTAAGGCTGGCATTTCTTCTCCAATATTGGCATATTAGTGTTGAACCAGAAGTTTTTGGACAGAATTCCTTCTCCAATTTGGGCATATCGGTGGCTCCTCCATGCATTTGATCTCGATCAAGCCATCCATCCATAGGCCATTGAATCTTGTATATGTGACTCTGCTTGCCTCAATCTCTGCGCCGTTGTCACCACCATCATCATTTTGCCCTTTGTCCTATGACTCTTGGCCGATTGACTCTCGAAAAATGCTGCAAGGATGCTTGGAAGATGGCATAGGGAGTCTCTTTCCAAGGAGGAACGATCGCATGTAGTGAACATGCAAGGCCTTCCGACTAATTCTTGTAAAATACCCCTCGAAGCCCTTGAGTCTAGCAAAAATGGGCTATGCCCCCATTTTAATTGAGCTTAAGCTATTTGATCCACCTCTTTTCATGGCACCAATGGGCCAATATATCCTTGTCATTTTAGTGATTATGGTATTGTTGCCATAGATGTCCAAAATTAAGCAAGATCCATGTTTATATGTCACTTTAGTGGTTATGATATGAGAATTGAAGGGAGAGGAGATAACGAGGAAGGAACACACAAACTTCCAAAAGAGAACTCTCAACTTGGTTGATCAGAGATGTCTCTTGATTCACATATGCATGTCACCACTATGCTAGATGACAAGCTCCTTCTTGAATCTATGGAATGGCTTAGCACACATGCACTTATGTATTACATTTCGAGCCTTAGACCCCCCATCATAATGAGTGAAGATCTTCCATTCTTAAACACTTGGGAGTGAAAATTTCAAGCTTGCAAGGTGCAAATCATAGAGTCAGCAACCCTTGAGTCAACAACCCTTGCAGTATCTTGATGACTCCATCAAAGTATTATGTACATGGAATGCTTATGTGTTTAGGCAATGCATTGTATGAGTTGATATAGCAACATTTCTAGTGCAAGAAGATCAAAGTTGCAAATGCTGTGAAGGATACACTCACAAGTTTTTGGACATTCGAGAGAACATCAACTAATAGAAATGAAACTTAGGTGTGTTAGTATACATGTCTCAAAAAGAATCACCTCTTTCTACACGATGTTTGCTATTAATACACCATATAAGAAGAGGGGATACATTGTACTTGTGGCAAGGTAGAACGTCATAAGTAATGCAATGAGAAGAAGCCACATGGAAGGAAAGGAGGGCAAGGGAGTTGCCATGTGGAGGGATTTGGAGGTCTAGAGAAAAATTCTAGAGGTTGGGTAGATGAGACAGGAGATTAGGGGAGGAGGGAGGTTTGGGTGCATTGTGTTGAGACCTTCAGAGACATGATGGGAGGTAGGTGTTGATCTCCCACAGTTACCCCATTGCACAACTCTGATGTTGCCAAGTCATCTGCAATCGTCTGTAGGTCTCTTCAGCTTCCTTTTGCGCTTTTGCAATGTTAGTCATCCTGCAACCCACCATAACAACCTCACATTACTAACACACTGACAATGCGCCACATCCAACATGTGGAGAGAGAGAGAGAGAGAGAGAGAGAGAGAGAGAGGGAGAAAGGGAGGGAGAGAGAGGGGTGGGTGCGGGGTAGGTGAGAGAGGGGAGGCATTGAGGAGGGGAGGAAAATGCAAGGGGCTAGCAAGGGAAGAGCTAGGTAGGGAAGGTGATGGGTAGGCATAGGGGCTTGGAGGGGAGAGAATGGGGGTGGAGGAGAGATCACTAAGGAGGAGAGAGTTGAGGGCGATAGGGGGAGAGAGATCACAAGGGGGACATATTGGAGGGAGAGAGACAACACAATGGGGGAGAATGGCGAAGAGTGTTGAGAGTTGTGGTGCCATGAGCACTTGTAGAGCAAAGGTATGAGCAAAGGGTAAGCTGCCACATGGCATGGAGGAGATATCCCACATGTGAACAAGCAAATGGATGTAAGTACCCTCACCTATAAAAGGGAGGTTCATTTGAAGTAATTCAATGAAGCACTTTGCACTATCTCAAGATTCTCTTTATGAGTCCAAGCTAATCTATCTTGGAACCTAATTGACTTGAGATACATGTCATGAGCACTCTCTTCATCATGTTTCCACATAGGTTCCATCCACCTTAGAGTGCTCCATAGATCCTGAGGCACACATGTTTTGTCATGGTATCAGAGCATAGGTTTAGTTCTCCTAGTTTAGCTCATTAGTAGCTCATTAGGATTGCTTCCATTCCTAGATTAGTTGTAGGCATGTCTTAGGAGCTCATGTTTTTCCCCTAGGTTAGTTTCAATTTTAGAGTGAGTTTTTTCTTGAGTGATCTTTGTGAGAGAAAATTCCGTCCATAGGCTTCAGCTCTTTTCGATTCTTCTTGTGAGAAATTCATGAGTGAGGTTCTTTGAAAGAGAGAATATGTATCTCTGAGATTGAAAGGAAGCTAACATCCTGAAATAGATCATGAGCTCAAGGAGACTAGATTGAGAGAAGAAAATGTCTTAGGATCAAGATAGAGAGGGAGATAGAATTCACGGAGAGTTTGACTGAAATGATTCAGTGTTGTTGATGAAGGAGTATATATTTCCATGTCCAATCCATGGAGTTTTCTACCGCAATGACGATTAATGGAGCTTGTCCATTGTAGCAAAGCATTTGGATCGCAAAATGGCGTCTACCTCCAAGCCACGCCTCAGCGACTCCTCTGACAGCCACGCCTCCTCCAAGCAAAATAGCACAGAGGCGGGGGGGGTGTAGAAAAGGCAAACGAAAAGTTCGTTGCCCATGCAAAGTATTTGCCCTGCAGAGGCTCTTCATCAATGGACCCTGCAAGGTGCCGCGACACAGAAGAACAAGTGAATCCTTCAACAGCCAGTCGCCACGGATGGTTCAACCACCTGCAATAGGCTGCACCGACATCCTCGACACCTACGGCTAGCTGCAGATCCGAAAGCTACGGACCCGAAAGATCCACAGAGCTCCAAAGCTCGACCAGCAGTGCTAGCAAAGGGCCTACCTACCCGTGACTCTGCAACAAGCTCCAACGCTCAGCTTCAAAGGCGGCTCCAGCCTCCATCACGACAAGCAGCTTAAGCTTCTGCCTACCTGTCTGCAACCTCGCCAGCCCTACCGGTAGCCTGACGACCTCAACAAAGGCAATGCAGCCCTACACAGTTGCTGTCAACGAGCGGCCTCACCAACAAAGCTCCTGAACTGAACGACTGCGCCAAAGCTTCAAGCAAAGTAGCGCTCCTCGATGCCACAACCTCAAAGAAGACTCTCGCATCAAACGCTTCCAGCAACAGCTCCATCGATGGATTTGACACGGGCAGCTAGCCGCTATCTACGCTTCAAACAGTAGCGCAGGTAAGCAAAGCTGACGGCACCTCCACAAACTGGCTCCTCACACAGCGTAGACAAGCAAGAGCAGTCTCGCCAACGTCGACTTGAACGACGCACACAGCAATCGTTTGGCTCTAGTGACTCGAGCTCCAAAGCCTCCACTAACGATGGGCAGCCCCTCCATCTCTAAACGACAGTAGCAGCGATGGAGCAGTGCTAGTCTCCACCGACAGACGACTCCATCGACGGAAATTGGAGAAGAGAAGAAATACAAAGTCTCCTAAGGTCTCCCCACAAAAAGACATGTGGCAGATAAATACTAACTAGGGTTAGTTAGAAGCACCCGTGGTTAAGTTTGAAATCACTATGGTTAAGTCAACCTTGGTTAAAGTTCATGGTTAGGTTTATTGAGGTTTGGTTAAGTGAATGTTTTGCCACATGGCATAAGGCCCCTTGCCAAGCACAGTCCTGCAAGCAGCATATGAATGCCTATGCCACATCATCAAGGCCCCCTCTTCTTCACAAAACCTTCAACAAGCCATAACTTCCAATCCAGGAAGAATTTGCACACGCTCCAAAAAGGAAAAGTGATCGTCTTTTCAAGCTCTACGCGCCTGTCAAGTCAGAATCATTGTATGCAATTAGACACTGCCAATATTGAAAGAATTCAATTGGTAAGACCTTTGCAACAAATGGAAAAGCAAAGCATGAATGCACACATTATTGTCATAAGCATGCCAAAAGCACAAGTGTATGAGATGACCATAGCCCGAAACATGGCATCCACACATAAAGCATTAAGGCACATGGAAGAACAAAGCATCATGCAGATAGCTACACCAAGCAAAGCAGCAAACGAGTCATCATCAAGCCATGAGCCAAAAGGTGACATCAATGGAATGTAATGAAAAGCAAAAACCTTGCCAACCTTGCCTATATTTTGTAAATCAAACCTGACCACCTGAGAGTAGCTATGAAAGCACCCAGGGGAGGTATTGACATGTAAAAGCCACACTTGACCACCTTAAGTAGCAATGCATGCACTAAGGGGAGGTGATGGAATGTAACTCACATCTGACCACCTTGCAGTAGCCAAAGGATCATGGCACCAAGGGGAGGTGTTGAGAGTTGTGGTGCCATGAGCACTTGTAGAGCAAAGGTATGAGCAAAGGGTAAGCTGCCACATGGCATGGAGGAGATATCCCACATGTGAGCAAGCAAATGGATGTAAGTACCCTCACCTATAAAAGGGAGGTTCATTTGAAGTAATTCAATGAAGCACTTTGCACTATCTCAAGATTCTCTTTATGAGTCCAAGCTAATCTATCTTGGAACCTAATTGACTTGAGATACATGTCATGAGCACTCTCTTCATCATGTTTCCACATAGGTTCCATCCACCTTAGAGTGCTCCATAGATCCTGAGGCACACATGTTTTGTCAAAGAGGGCAAGGGAACCAAAATTTTACTTAATGTTTATACCAGGGGGTTGCCATTTGAGGACAAGAGCCCCTCCCCTTTATTTTGGGACGGTGAGGATTTAAAACCCTTATAGTCTATCTCTTTTATGACACCTTCGTATAGCCTAGTGGTAAGAATACATGGGAGGATAATGTATGTCTGAGTTCAAGTCCCCCCTTTACATAAAATTTTGAAGTTATCCGTTTGAACTTTGTTTAATTGGGGTACTCCAACTTCACCTTACAAATAGGTGAAATCCTCAATTGCAAAGGATGGTTGTTACATCAATAAACAAATGTTAAAGGATATCCCACAAACCATTGGCAAAGCAAAAGACTAGAGTATTAAGATGTGATTTGACAACCATAAATTAAGTAGATATTTTGTGCCAATGGGGGTTTCATGGGACCAATAGGCCCCCACCCCCATTCAGTAAACCAAGCTACTACAACCCAAGTATCAGGTTGTACCAAAGCTAAAACGAGATGCCCACGACCAAGAAGTTTCACACCCATTGTTCCTTGAGCTTGGTTATGCCAAACATGATTGACCTCTCAACCTAGTGGGTAGTGATCCAATTAACAGGGCACTAGTATGCTCACCAGTTGTTTTATTGCATTTCACCAAAAAAAGGGTTGTTTATTACTATTGTTAGTGCTTCCCTCTTGTTGTGCATTGACGATGGAAGTCCACATGTGACTGATTAGCGAGGATTTTTGTTTGAACTTCATACTCACTGTTTCAACCTGGTACTTTTTAGAATTGCCATTGAAGTCTATATTTCTAAAATTGCATCTTCAATTTGTTGTGTGACATTTTATTATGAAGCCCTTTTATAGCTTCTCAGGTTTATTTCTTGTACATTGGCTCTCTTAGGATCTCTCCCACAGACGAAGAGGTCCTCTTTTGTCTGCCATTTTCTTGAACCCCTGGTTAAGATTTGAACATTTGGACACATGATAGGTTTCATTTTGGGTCCCTTGTCTTCTTTCTAGGTTTACTAATTCATGTCAATTGTAAGGAGGTTAACTGTGTTGTTCCTAGCCTTGGGTACCTTTTTTTTTCACAAGTATCTATGTTGCCATATTGTTTTGGTAGTATTTTCTTTTCACTTTTTGAGCTTAACGGTTGAGGTGTTGGGCCAATGGTGGTTAGCTATTGAGTATCTCTTGCCCAAAGCCTAATAGGGGCTCTCGAGAAGTTTCTCTAAGGTCATCTCTATTTTTGATGCAAAAGGAGAACTCACCTAGACTAGATGGTCTAATGATTGAGTTCTTTATGGCCTTTTGAGATGACATTCAGAGTGATTACCAAGAAATTTTGAATGCTACATGGACTTCTTCTAAGGATTTTAATGTAGAGCTAATGAAACTCTTTCTTGACATTAAAACAGGCTAAGAGTGGGTCATTGGAGGCCAATCACCATGTTGAATATGTCCTATAAGAAATTAGCAAAGGCACTTTCCCTAAGGGTTCGAGAAGTTTGGGGGTATTTGGTGAATAGGGAACTCATGAAGTTTATCATGGGAAGGGATATTTTGTAGAACGTTCAAAATATCTCAACAGTCTTGGACTATGCCTGTGCATTGGGGTAGAAGTGTATCTTGATTAGTGTTAACCTTGATAAGGCACATGATCACATTTGGTGGGATTTCATATGTTTTGTATTAGATCGATTTAGGTTTGGTAGTGCTTTTGTGGGAATGGTAAAAACTTTGTTTGGAAATGCCTCAGTGATTTTATGCCTTATTGCAAGAGTGGTTGGAATACCCGAGTCATGGAGATTGGTGAGGCAAGGTTTCCTGCTTGCCCCTCTTCTATTTTCCCTATGTTTAGTTTTGCTGATAGGCATGCTTAAAAAAGATATTGATGAAGGTGTTATAAAGGGATTGATGTTCCCCTTAGGAGAAAAATTATACTCCCAATTGTTTGCAGATGACACTATGGTTATCTTAGAGAAAAACAAAGAGAAAGTTGAATCTTGTTTGAGAATAATATGTTAATGTGTAGAGTTGGGTGAAGACATTGCTCGCAACTAATTGATAGGCTTTTTAAGGAAGACCATTAACTTAGAGATGCACAAACCTTCACTCGATCATGATCTCTTCCATCATTTTTGTTTCAATGAAGTTTGGCAAACCAAGCCTCTTAAATCGTTTTGTCTTTCAATTAAGTTTCGCAAACCAAGCCTCTTAAATGCACATATAGGTCACATGAAAATACATTATGGAAATACATTTGCCTGCACTAAATTAGTTTCATGAATGCACATTCTACCCTAGTGGCTCTACTTTCATTCTCTATCACCTTCCTTTGCTAACATCAATATCCAATGTTCTTTCTTTTATCAAATTCATACATCGATCATAATACTTCACTAGGAACCCCCAAAATCCTATACAAACCTTTTACTCAATCGTTTCATGAACACACAATCTACACTGCTCATAATACTTCACTAGGAACCCCCAAAATCCTATACAAACCTTTTACTCAATCGTTTCATGAATGCACAATCTACGCTGTTGGCTCTACTTTTGCTCTCCATCACATTCCACTAGTGAAATCAATATCCTAGTCCTCTTATGGGTCATAATACATCACTAGGGACCCCCCCAAATCCTATACAATATGTAGTAGTGAGGCCACAATGTGGCTAAACTTGGATGATTATACAACTACAACTTTATTGCACATAGTTATAGAGCCATATTTGATTTTTGGAGGATTATGAGTCTTCCTCTTTTTGTGGACTTCACATTCATTCATTTGTTCTCTGAACATTTTCTTCTGATCTTGAGATGACTTCTCTTCCTAGTTCTTCACTTTTGGTTTTATATGCACTATTGCTTGACCCGTTGGGACTGCCTTCTTTGCTAGGTGAGATTAATGTTCTTGGGTCCTCTCTTCCTCGATGGTGGCTGATTCTTGAGTTTTCTTCTCACAAGGGAATGTGAGGAGCAAATCTCAATCTAACTGGTAAGGCGAACAACCCTCCTCTAGAAGCACTGCTACCGCATAGGAGGCCTTGGCGCCACCTTGCCCAACCCTCCCTGCATGCACCCCTCTTTTAATGGTGAGTCTTTTCTCTTCCTCGTTGTTTTTGGACTCCCTTTCAACTTGTTTTCTACAACATTTGGACCATGACGAGCATTGCCTAGTGCGATGAACCCTACCCCATGGTGGTGGGAACTCAGAAGTATTGAGAAAGTATTTGTAGCCAAGGCTTAGGGAGAGTTTCATTGATAAATTGTGTCCATCAAAAAGGCTAAGAAGGATTGAATTGTGGTTGACATTTGAACCTCTATAAGCATTGCCCAATGCAATGACCCCTACCTTGTGGCGGTGGGAACATGCAAGTATCAAAAAAGTCTTTATACCCAATGGTTAGGGTGAGCTTTGTTGGTATATTATGTCCATCAAAAAGGCTAAGAAGGATTGGATTGTAGTTATTTATAATAGTCTTTGTACCCAAGGGATGGGGTGAGTTTCGTTACTAGATTGTGTCCATCAAAAAGGCTATTCTACAAAATTTGAACCATCATGGGCATTTCCTAGTGCAATGACTCCTATCCCATGGTTGCGATAGCTCGAAAGTGTTTGATTTGTGTTTGTTCAACCAATAGGTTTGAAACCATGAAACAACCTCCATCACACTAAATAAGAGGCATAGGTTGTCGAGAGCATTGTTGTTTTAGTCTTTTTCTAGTACTTGTAGGTGTTGGAAAGGTGTGAAGTCATAGAATATGTTGGTTGATGTGATAATGTGGTGGGGGGGTGATGAACACTTGTTTTGCATTGCAAAAGCATTGGTTGTCAAGTTTCTGGCATAAAGTTATTAGAACTATTTTCCTTGTTGCAATTTTGCTTCTGGGAGTTTGTAGTTGTGCTTCAATGACCTTAACTTTAATTTGTGAAATAAGCTATTCCTTTCACACCATTTGATCCCATGACTCTAAGGCTCATGGTATTGAAACAAATTGAGTATTATTTCAGGTGTGCATATTGTTGACGGATGTGAAGCTTGTTTCATAGTGCACTTGCACAAAGCTTTCGAGTACTCCCAACCCCAATGTATGTTTTTCTTATCAGCATTGTGGTTGGACAAGAACCTCTTTGCCTTTTCTCCGCCCATGGACTTTTTAGCAAGAAGTTTTTGTGTCTTTCCTAAGTGTTTCTTGTCCTGCTTAATCTTCACATTGCCTCCGTGAAGGCCCATCAATGAGACTAGTTCTTCAACTTTTGCAATGCATTGTGTAGAGACTTGCTACAGCATTAAATTCCAAGCATAAAGTAGATGGAGATAGAGTAACGTGTCAAGTATGCATAGTTCAGCATGCAAAGTACACACATGTACATGCTCCAACATAAGGAAAAAGCGGAGCTCATTTTGGGACCCTGTAAGAAATTCATGATTTTCTAATTTTCTTGGCTCAAAATAAAATTTTCTAGAGTGAGAAGCACAAATTTATATGTTCGAGCATTCACGTGGAGATATAAATTGCAAAACAAATAAGCTGACATTTTGAAGTTCTTGCTCGAGCATTTTTTATTGTGTCATAAATGTTATGTCCAAGTATTCAAATGAGTTTTTCATATTTTGGTGTGGAATTTTGTGGTTTTGGCAGCACCATTGTGTCCAGAGCAGGCAAAAAACCCCAAAATGACTTTTGAATCACTAAATTTGGCCTCCTAGAGGGATCAGAATGACCAAAACAAGCGCCTGACAGGATTGTGCTTAAGAAAGTGATTTGGGCATTTGGCTTGGGGCCAAGTGCCCAAATCGCTTTCTTAAGCACATTCTTGTTAGATGCTTGATTTGGTCATTTTGATATCTCCCAAAAGACATTTATGACACACTCAAAAATGCTCGTTGAGTGAGAACTTTCAAAATGTCAATTTATCTGTTTTGGGATTTTGTGTAGCATTTATGACACACTGGAAAGCAAGAGTGGGGAACTTCAAAATGTCAGTGTGTCAAGCATCTCTAGAGAGATAAAGTCTTTTTTTTTTTTTTAGAAAATCATTTCCAACATAATGTTGGCCTTTCTCTCATTGGAGGATCTCTATTTTTTGTCTAACTTGAAGGCATGAGCTCTGTCTATCCCTAATGTGGTCTCAAATGTTGCAAGCCACCATATGTCCTTCTTAGATTGGACTGAGAAACCCTGCTCATCTTCCTCATCCTTGAGCAAAATGCAAGGCGTCATTCATAATACAAATGCTCACTCTCTCTACCTTGTGCTCTTTCAACTGAGCTTCATCCATTTTTATATGAAAGAGAAATATAGTAAAAATATAGAATATGAGAAGTAAAGTTGAATGCGAAGAGGGAATTTCTCTTAGCTTCTTCTCTCATCACATAGAATTTGACCATGGCTCTTTGCAGATTCTCTACATCCACATAAACATTATTAAAAGCATTCATCTCAAACGTTGGGATGTGAGATTTCTTTTTACTCTTCTAAGTCATTTTGCCACTTACACAATGGTATCCTCCAAGCTTTTCTCTAGCACATTGGTTTGTTTCTTGATGTGCAAGCCTTGTAGACCAAGGTGTTGGCAATGGCACTATAGATATCTTATACTTTTCCTCCATAGCAGACTTTAAAATTTTAAAAACAGAGTTGTAAGCTTCACGACTTACACCAGCAGTGTCACAAGCTCCAAGCACCTCCGTTGCTTGCACAAGGCCCTTAACATCCTTCATCACCTCTCTAGCAACTTGTTCATGTAACCCTTTTTGTCTAGGGTCCTTCAACACTTCAATGACATCTTCTTATAACATATGAAGGGTCACTATCATCTATTTTCATTGTTCCCATCACATCCTCCATAAAATTCCTAAAGTAGAGTATAAGTGAGTCTTAGTGAAAACAATGCAACACCATGAATATTTCGGAGTAAGTCCCACTTAGGATCCTTTTTGTGGTGATCAAGGGCTACACGTTGGTTGCAAGAAAGGATGCCACTTACCCAATGTAGGCTTCCCTTTTGCATCTTCTGAGAGTGGGTGCCATACAAGCATGTCCATTTTACATCTACAACTATATCACAACCATACAAGCACTTGAGGGTCTTCAAATCACCAATTAGATGCCATTTAACTTGAAATATTCCATGCCCATCCATTGTCAATGTTTTCCCTGCCTCTTATATTTGAATATCTGATGGGATTCCGGTTTGCTAGAAAACCCACTTCAATGTCTCATGGCACTCTTCTTGTGGCCCATACTCTCCTCTTTTGGGCACCATTGTTGGCCACTAATGCATCCATAGATTGCAATTGTCTCTTCCCCTCCTTCAATCCCAAAGGTGTTCCCTTTAAATTTTGTACTCGTTTTATTGACTTCATCCGTTCCTTCTCCACAACACGTTGAAGTTGGCCATAGATAGAACTTTCAAATGCTTGTTTGCTTTCAGCGAGCTTATGGATTGATTCTTCCAATTCTTGTCGCTCCAAGTCCAGTGCATGGGATTTGTCACTAAGTTCCTTGTTTTGCATTTGGAGATCCTGCATACTACTATGCATTGGCACAATAGTAATGTTTCCCAAATGTGCTAATTCTTCTGCTTGGGCTCTCTGAGCCTCGCTTGCTTGCAAAGCCATTGTCTGAGCATGGTTCAATTGATTGCAATAACGAAGCAATCCAACATGTCTGTCGCCAACAAACCAAACAAATCATGCACTATATAAAAAGGAGGACTCTTTTGCATGGCAGGTTCCAAAGGATACAAGGTTCCATCCAACCAAAGGTCAATTTGGTTCTTCCCTTGCAATCGAAGACTGTGGAGCACATTTTGAGGAGCTCTTCCAAAATCCTAAATGGTGTGTGCTTCCATGTGAAGCCTCGAGCTATAAGTTCACATGGTACTTGTTGGATATGTCCTCGAATGGTGCCATGAGTACTCAAAGAGAGGTATTAGTGTTGCAAGCTAAAATGTAGGGTGGAGCATGTGTCCATAGAGGTCTCTGATCTTTCATACCAAACACCAGATTGTTAGCTGACTCATGAAGGTGTTATCTGAGTCTCTCCAGAACTCAAGACCAAGACAATAGTGCATAAGTCTAAGATCTTTCATGTCAAACTCTACACCAAGTCTTGTTTCAACTTTTTTATGAAGCTATCATTGCTTCTAGTCACGATCAAATCATCTACGTACAAAAGTGCGATAGTGATGTCTTCCCCTTAAACTTTGTAGTAGAGAGTATGACCTGCATTGGATTTAATGTATCCTAGATTAGCAAAATACTTGTTGATTCTGTTGTACCAACTTCTAGGTGCTTGCTTTAAGCCGTAGTAGAGAATTTTCTTGAGATGGAAAACCTGATTCCCTTTTCCTGATTCAACATAATCTGCTAGTTGTTGCATGTAGACTTCCTCTTCTAGGTAACCATTGAGAAAAGCATTCTTAACATCAAGCTGGTACACATTCCATCTATTGAGTGTTGCTAGTGATATCAAGAATCATATCAAATCCATCTTTGCTACTAGAGCATAAGTCTCATCATAGTCTTGGCCATATTGTTGTGCAAGATACCCAATGCGTGGCTTAAGATGTCATACCCTGTAGCAGTTCGGTCGAAAGTTGATTAAGCAAGTAGTTGGTCGTGGCGACGATGGCTTATGCCCAATACTGATTCAGAAGATGCTTCTCACAGAGCATTGCTCTAGCACTGTCTGCTAAAGTAACATTCTTCCTTTCAGCTCATGCATTCTGCGGAGTAGTATCAGCACAAGTGAATTATCTTCGAATGCCATTACTTTTGCAAAAGTTCATGAAATCTAAAGACATGTAATCACCTCCTCTGTTTGATCTCATGACTTTGATCTTTCTTCTTGTCTGGTTTTCTACCATGGCTTTGAATTCTTGAAATCTAGAAAAGACTTTAGACTTCTCTTTCAGAAAGTAGACCCAACAATATCTGTTGTAGTCGTTGAGGAAAGTCAAGTAGTAAAGTGAACCATTGATGCTGCGGGTCTGGGCATAACCCCATACATCTATGTGTATCAAATCAAAAATACCTCATGCTCGAGAGGTGCTTTTGCCAAAATTGGTTCGCTTTCATTTACCGAAGCAACATGCTTCGCAATCTTTTCCAAGAAACTAAAGCTTAGGAATTTCAATTGCCATATTTTGATTTCTGAGTTCTATCAAGCTTTTGAAATTCGCATGTCCATATCTCTTGTGCCATACTACGAAAAGTGGCACCTATTTGCGGGAGCTGACATGGCATGCAAATCTAGTACTCATTCTAGCATTCTGAACAAGCATCTGTCCTTGACCACTTTCCTACTAGTTGATGTCCTTTGGATTTGTCTCAGATCGTGCATTCATCCCATCAAAGATGACTTGATAATTTTATTTTCGTCATTTAACCAATGACAAGAGGTTCTTGCTGAGCTTCGAAACATAGAGTACATATTTCACCAATCCTTTCGTACTAGTGAATTGTTCATAGGGACAATGGCTTTCCCTTGAATTGGATTTGGTGTGTTATCTGCCGTGTATATGACATTCTTCTGCCCTTCTAATGGTTTCATCTCTGTGAACCATTTTTTATGCTTTGTCATATCAGATGATGCACCATTGTCGATGTACCAAGGATCCTGATCTGCTTGATCGAGTTGATAACTGCATTCCCCGTTTGAATTACAATCAATGTCAAGATATATTGTTTTAGTCTTTTGCATATATTTGCTTGCAAGACACATATTCTCAGGTTCATTGGCATAATGATTGTGACTGGATTATCCACCACGATGATTTCCTCTTCCTCCAAAATTCCCTCGATTGCTGCTGGATTGATAGCCTTGGTCATACTGCTTCTTGCGGCAATTTCATATGTCCAAACTTATGATAAAAATTGCACTGAATGTTTGACACATTGGTGGATGCATTCCCTCATCCTTGGAACCTTCCTCTATTGGATTCTGGTTTTGGGGGCTTCCATTTTCGGAACTGCTTCTACAACAAGTCCAACTTCCAGCCTCATCTTCAAGCAAGAGCTACTCCATCTACACTTTGGGCTCTAGGGAATCTCCATGGTCAGCCCGACTAGGCTTCTATAGCCGACAACAAGTGAAGCTCTACCATCCCATAGCCACACACCCAAACAACATGCTGCAGCAACAAAGCTCACAACAGCACAATGGGCCTCATACAAGCTTCAACAGCGAGCCCAGCAAGCGTGCCTTGAAAACCCCCATCTCTAGCCCACTCGCAATGCCAAAGAGGCT
Source organism: Dipteris shenzhenensis (assembly GCF_047967505.1). Lineage (NCBI taxonomy): Eukaryota > Viridiplantae > Streptophyta > Polypodiopsida > Gleicheniales > Dipteridaceae > Dipteris > Dipteris shenzhenensis. The sequence continues at coordinate 28,318,869 of NC_141627.1, forward strand.
CAAAGGCGGCTTTATCCTCATAAATGACTCTTCATCAAGCTCCAAAAATACCTAGGCTCCAATGCATTCTTCCAACCAAGCAGAACCAAGCCCAGTCAGGGTAGCGCCCATGAGCATTTCTCCAACGATTAGCAATTACCTCCTCCAAAAATCTACACATGGCTCATGAAGCAGCTCCAGTGCTTTGCAACATCCTCCAGCCTCGACCCTCGACTCAAGCTTCTACAAGGGCGCTAGCGAGCAATGCCAATCCATGAGCCTCCAGCGACTCCTCAATGGCCAGCCAAGGCACCAACGACTGCCAGCAATGCATCAAATAGACCTTCTATAGCAACATGCAATAGGCATAGTGCAAGGTGTATGTCTCCATGACCAAGTGCTTTGGGGTAGACGATACTTCTATTGGTTGTTGATGCTGATGCTGCTAAGGATGATGTTGATGTTGCTGAGGATGATGCTGACGCTGACTTTTTTATGACTTTGTTGCTGATGATGATCACTTCATTGAAATGATCTACCTCTACCTCTACCTCTGCCTTTGCCTTTGCTTCTATTTGAAACTGTGAATGCTTGATTATTAAAATGACCTATGCGTGCGTGAATGGCATGAGTCCTGAGTTCTTCACCAAGTAGCACTGACTAGAGTTCTTCAAGTGTTGGAATTTGCTGTTGAATGGCAATACTCTGGAGTAGATTCTCATATCCATGTCCTAGTCCATTCAAGATGACTTAAAACATTTCTTCAGGATTCATGGTCTCTCCTGCTGCTACGAGTTGATTGTTGTAATCCTTGATCTTAAGTACATAACCATGACCGGTTTCTCTACTGCTGCAAAAACTCTGATTGATTTGGTTTCTCAGTGTGAGGATCTTGGAAGTGTTCTTGGACTCATTAAGAGCTGCGAACATATCCCATGCTTCTTTTGACATCTTGACTATGTTGAGTTGTCCTAGCATGACATCTTGCACATTATGCTTGATCAAATGATATGCATATATGTCTTTCTTGTCCCAGTCTTCCTATGCTCGGGCAATGGTAGGATCTACTTTAAGTGTGATCACTATTGGCACAGCTGTAGATCTCGCTCTACTGGTGCTACGGCAACAGGTGGAGTAGAGCTACTGTTGGCTGGATCATCCAATGGTCTAGGTGTAGACCCATCGACATACTCCCATTTGTCTTAAAGTACAAGAATAGTCTCCATTAGGTATTTCCCTATGCCATAATTGGAGCTGTATAGCTTAGTAGATGCCTCCAAATTGAGGTTGCTAGTTGTAGACATGGTGCAAGAAATGTAAAAGTGTTTGTGAAATCATCGTTTGAATCAACTGCAAAACACTGACTAAAGTCTGAACTGTCAGTGAAGATAGAACTACTATATATTATCCAATCTATTACAAGGCTTGTGGCAAATGATGTCAGGAGTAGCCAAGAGGCTTTACAAGGCTTGAAATGATGTGCACAATGCCAGAAAATAGTCAAACAGGCTTTATAATGATGGCATGTGGGTGTAAAATCAAATCATGTGCAACTTCTGATATATCGATCAATGCCTCTAAATAGTCTAAAGTCTGCTCACTAAACTGTGAAACGTCGCGTTTTAGGAAATGTAATGATGTGAAACCGCATGTGAGCGAAGGGACTGACACTAAGTAGGAACAATTTAGGAATTTTTTGGCATGGCTTCGATTGGCTGCTTTGGAGTTCTCTCCACTATGGATGATCTACTATACTTTGAACTAGATCTGGATCAACCGTCGAGTGAGGAAAATGCAGCAAATAATTCCTTTTCTTTGTTCGTTTTAGGTGGTGGGTCAGATGCATCAATGTAGAGGCTGATGTGCATGCAAGAATTGGATCTATCCGAGACTCAAAAGTGTGTGATACTTGCACCAAAATGTGTGTTTGATGTAACGATCGCATAGAGCACAAAAAATCAAGCATTTTTTCTTTTTGGAGCGTCCTTAAATTCTTCCTAAATCAAGAGATACTAGGTGGAGGGGCAAAAAGGATGAAATGATGATGTGGCCACTGTGTTCACATGATGTGATTGTGCCTCACAAGAGGTGTGCCAATGGGGCACTATGCTAAGGTGTCAGGTCTATGCACATGCAGGCTGCCAAGTGTGTCGAGGAGAGGAAACTGTGTTTGGGTGCCATGTGGCAATGCTGAGTGGCAAATGGCATGGCACTTTGACTTTGGCTGGCTGCTATGGCAATTGACTAGTCAAATAAGATGTTGGTGTGATGATGTGGCGTGCTAAGGTGGAGTGCTGACATGGATGGACGATTGTGTCTTGTCGTGGTAGAAAAGTATGATGTGGCAGATTGGTTGCCACGTGTCAAACGATTGACCCAGCCTCAAGGTGTGGTAGTCTTGTTGAAGATAGGGTTGATGATAAGGCCACGTATCTCCGCATAGAACATCAGTCGTCGATCTTCTCCGTTTGGCATGGCAGTATGTTTGTTTGCAATCGTTGAAGGCATCTTAGCTCGTTGTTGTTGACGAAGGCATGATATGGAGTTGCATGTGGATTTGCTTCTTGGAGGGTTAGCCATTTCATTGAAGAGGTGCTACAAAAGGCTGTGAGAGATGGCGCCTCTAAAGTCATCGAGTGGTCGAGCGCTGCAAAGTTGTGTGAGCCGGAGGTCTTTGTAGTTTGTGTGCTATTGTGGCGTGGCTGCGTAGGCTCTTTATCCACAGTTGTTGTAGGGCATGAGGAGCTAGTCGTCACGCTGAGCCGGTGCTGTGAGTGTCGATGGAGGTGTGCATTGAGGAGCCATCAATTGCTACAATCCAGTTCCTAGGCCCAATTGTGGGTTGGCCTTGTAGCCCATTTTGGTCGGTGTCGATGGATCCAATTGTGCACTACTAAACGTGTTGGAGCTACCATGTGCATTGTCGTGTTGCTTGCCTTACACTTAGGTCTTGCTGCTGTGTAGTCCGATAGCTTAGGTGTGCTGCTGCAGATGCTTGTCACGTCAGTTGATATTGCATAGGAGTCATTGTAGGTGCTGCCACACAAAGATGGAGGTGGCCGACTGCATTGAGGTGGCCGATGGCGCTGTTAGCTTTGCAAATCTAATCAACCTTGCACGTAGGTCTTGTTTTGGCTGCTCACCACCATGTCGCTGCTTAGAGTCGTAGTTAATTGCTTGTTGCTAGAGTAACTTAGAATCATAGTTGTAGAGCAGCTTAGAATCGTAGTTGTAGAGTAGGAGCCTTTAGGTCCTCCACCTTTGATAGACGCTTAGTTGACTAAACATAGGGTCTCTCTCTCAAAGTTCCCTTAAACTGATCAGATCTTTCTCACAAAATGATCTAAAAATCTTTCTTACAGAATGAACTCTCTCTTCTTTAGACAAGAACAAATCTCTCTCTGAAATTCTAAGGAAAAAAATGATAGAAATCTCTCAAACAATGGACTCTCTCTTGCAATGGAATTTCTTTCTCTCATGGACAAAAAAATCTCTCACGTGAACAAAACTGAACGGAATTTTTCTTTCATCAACGGAATGAAAGACTCTCACTCTCTCAAGGATCGGAATGCCTCAACGGAAGGCAGGGATGCTCTGATACCATGACAAAATATGAATAGGGGAGAGGAGAATAATGGAGATGAGGAGAGAGCGCACAGATAGAGAGCACACCACAAATGACTAATTGTACACTAGATTTAGTTGAAAATGTAGAATATATACAAACCCTTTTAGGGATAGGGTTAGGGTTAGGGCATTTAACCCTTTCCTTTATAGCACTCTATTGGGTTAGTGCTATGCACATATCTAACACATGATGTTGAGATGGTTTCTCAACATGCAATGCATTGTGTTTCTATTTTTACCTTCACGTGCTACTAACAATGTTGATCAATAGTTTGTTAATTCCTCTAAACCATTTCATGTCACATTAAGGACATCCCAGGGGAGAAATTATAAGAACTACTATCTCAAAGAATTACAATGTTGAAGCATCCTAAGCCAATACTTATCATAAATTTTTTTAAGCAATGCATGTTCAATTAATGGCAAATGAAGGGTCATGAGACAATTCATTAAAGCAAAAATGTAGAATGGAAACCAACCACCAAACACAGATTCACACTACAATCATGAATCAATGGGTCTAAAGGTGTGCAAAACTTCTTATAGCTCAATTAGACATCTCTTGTACCCAACCATCCGTAGAAATATCCCAACCATTTGTAATGGCATATAGTATACCCAACTATCCCCAGAAATAGCCCTCCCCTCTTCATTCATAGTTTCCTAGCCCTCTCACAGTACCCAACTATCCTTAAAAACAACCCTTCACTCTTCATTCAAAGCTTCCTAGCCCTCTTTCGCAACCCAACTATGAGAAGGAGCTACCTTCTATCGCAACAACCCAATGACATTGTATTGTAATCTGAACTACTAACTTCTAATGCATAAGAAAGGAACATTCTCCTCATATTTGAAAACATGGAAATCCCAACATTCAAACACACTTTGAATACCTAAAATAATCAATACAGGAACTTAAAACCATAGTTTCATCACTTTTGAATTTGCAAACACTAGGATCAATAAAATACAATCATATTTGTGATCCTCCAAGTGAATGTATAAAATGTAACTTCAACTAAATACGCTAAAATCAGAAGTGTTGGATAACTATCACAAGTACCACAATTTCAAGTGAGAGATACAAAAACCAACATTGCTTCAAACTTCATCAAAGTAGAATAGTTGTTGTGTGCATGAACTATAGTTACAATATAGGTTGACAATCCGAGTAGATATATCTTGTAGAGGACTCACATCAAATAATTGCAGAAGAACTCATCAAATAGAAAGTGCCACCATATTCTGTTTGAGTTATCGTTCATGAAACCCCTGTGAAGAACACACCTGAGAGAATCCAGTGTAATATGACAAGCTATCGTTCATCCATAGCACACATTGCAACAAGCAAAAGGCTCTACTACTAAGTGCCTCGAAGATGCAGTGAGAATATCGAATGATTGCAGATTGCACATGGATCACGATGTAAGGATCATGACACTAAATCCCTCCTTATAGAAAGAAAAACACTAGTAAAACCTCAAATGCAAAGGATCTGTGATATCAATGCATATCTCCTTATAACAAAATCCAATCAACTACCAATGAACGTAATTATCACTAAACTTGCAATGAAACAGAATGTAGATCTCCTCACAACAACCTATACCAAACTCATACGCAATCATCGCTTGAATGCAAGCCATGCACTAGAACCAACAAGACACCAAGGTCTCCTCACAACATGTACGAAACTCAAAGCCACACACAAGAACCAATGAGATGCCAAGGATCATTACACCATCAAACATTTGGTGCCATGCACCAAATGTCAATGCAAGTCTATTTTAGGATACACATTCATGCTGAATGCCCATTGTGTATCTTGTTCTAGCAAGAAGCAAGCCACAATGGCATTATCTACAGCAAAGGCTGAGTACATATCTCTTGCATGGTATGCATGTGAACAAATATGGCTTCAGAGGCCCTTGTAGGAACTTGGTACAATCCAAGATGGTTCTACCATGATCTTTGTGGAGAGGGAGAGGGAGAGGGAGACAGAGGAGGAGGGAGGGAGGTGGAGAGAGAGGAGGCCAGGGGAGGGAGGGAGATTCGAAATTTGAAATTCAAATTTCAAAAAGTGGCCCCTTCCCCTCATTGATGGGGGGAGAGGTGGGCTCAAATGTGGGCTTAACCCACCTAGGTTGGGTTGGTTAGGCCTCTTTGGGACCCTCCAAGCCCCTTGCATTAGCCCACTAAGCATTCCCTAATCCATTCCTTATGAGGCCCTTTTATTGATTAACACAGTATATTGTTGTTGGCTTTGATTCATCAAAGTATTTTTTTTCTGGCAATAGTCTTTTGAGCCATATAGCTTCATATGCACCTGTAGTGAGAGCCCTATATTCTGCTTCAGTTGAAGACAAAGAGACAGTGGGTTTCTCATTTGACAACCATGATATAGCACCTTGACCGAGGAAAAATGCATATCTGTGTGTCAATCTCCTGGTCTCATGAACTCTGGCATAGTCATTGTCATAGTGTCCATGCAACCTTGGATGACTTTCTTTGTATTCTATTCCAAACTGTCTTGTACCTTCGATGTATCTCAAAACTCTTTTGGCTACATTCCACTGAGACTGTTTTGGATTTGCCATAAACTATGCAAGTGAGCTTATTGCATAACAAATATCTGGCTGTGTGATAGTCAGATATATAAGAGATCCAATGAGTTGCCGATAGTACTTGTCATTGGCTGAAGGCTTTTCTGAATCTTTTGTAAGTTTCAAAAGCTGTTCCATGGGAGTGGCTGCAATCTTGCACTCTGCCATATGAAACTTCTTCAGGAGATTGTCAACATCGGTGGTTTCTTACAATGGCTGTAAACCACAAGGTTTAGTCCAAGTGGTAGGCACAATGCAATGTCTATGCGAGTTCCCCTTTGAAGGCCAATATTAACACTAAGACCTCCCCTCCCCTTTTTACCCCCCCACCTTCGGGGCAAGCCATAAAAACTCTTTAGCCATAAGATTGAGTCGCCCATGCCTTGATAGGCACTCCATAAGAGGGAGCAAAAAATATTTAACTTCCCTTGAGAGGTTCAAAGACAAGGGTCCCCAAGTTCCATATGGCTACTAGATAGATGCAAGTATTGCTTTGCAAGAGGCGGACCCGAAACCGGCATAGTACTTGTACTATTCATTTTGTGCCCAGTGCGTTTAGCAAGGGGATAGGATGACATGACAATTCTTTCAACTTGCACACCCATGCTCAATAGTTTTGTAGCTTCTAAGATTGAAATGTGGACAAAATACCTACATTCTTACTCACACAAGATCCTTGAGAGGACCACCTCCTTCTACCACTAGCTTTTCCAAGTAGAGAAGGAGACATCCCAAGTGAGTGCGTCTAGATGGGCGCCCACATCCCTTCAATGGTCTCCTTTTGAATGATGAGATAGTTGGAGGGTCCTTTCATATGTGAGGAGTTGTAGATGATAACATTCTTGAAATTCTTGTGACCTTCCAATGCAAAAATACTTGTGGGAAGACAATCTATCTCTAATGTCCTTGTGCCCTTTGGGGAGTACTTATGTGGCCCACTACAATTAGATTTTTAGGAGAGTTTTATTATGGGAAACTGCCTAAAACCCTCGGTTGTGGATGGATTATTTGGATCTCAAAAGTGGGGGACAAGACAAATATTTGGTAGTGGCACTCACGCTTTTGGATACTTCATTTAAGATCTTAGGTAATGTCTTGAGCTTGCAACTTCAACCTACTTTCAAGACATCATCCTAGAAATGTTTTCAGTTTCTAGGAGGCCCACAAGTGGGTAGATCAGCCGCGTTACCCCCTCATGATCCTCCTTTTGGACTTTGAGTGGAGGGGACCATAAGTTACATGGGATCTTAGCCTTATATGCAAGTAGCTCTAGTTAGACATTGATACAAGGGAGGCCTTTTCCCTCTTGTACTTGATGCCATTAGGATTGCACTCTAGACAATTCTTGTTCTTATTTGTGGCCCAGACCTTGAGCTATTTCCTTATATCCCAAGAGGTTGGCCTACCGGGGATGCATTTTTTGATGTGGCAAGAGGAGGCACTCTTGGACTTCGAAGATGACATGGCATTGCTCTAGAGGCTCAGTAGCTACCTTAGAGTAGGTAAGACACCTACTAGAGATATATTGCTAGGCATCAGGGGCCAAGATCCTAATGGATGCCTCATGGTCAGAGACAAGAAGATACTTGGGTTGCTTGGTGGGCTTGGGTATCTCACCTAACCTATAGATACCCCTGCCACTAGAGAGTGTGTGGTGCTAGAAAATCCTCTATTTGACCTTAGCCAAGCTACCCTTCAAAGGAAAAATTTAGTGGTGGTGAATCAGGTTTATTTGGCCATGGCTTGTATTTTGCTGGTGCTTCCATAGATTGTATGGGATAGCTCTGAGATTGGTGTTCAATTTCTTTTGTGTAGCATCAAATGGTACATGTAATACTCCAATGAGAGTTACTTGGTAGAGGGCAATTATGCCATAGGCAGAGGATGGCTTGGGCATGAGATGCGAAGCAGAGCCACTCATTGTTAAAGGAATTACCCATGCTCAAAGCCCTGAAATTTCTTGCTCCTACTTGGGTTTTCATAGAGGCCCCTTCCTGGGGAGAAGAGGTCACCCATATGTGATTCATCTGATGAGGATCTGGTAGCATCTCTCAACTAGCCTCATTTGAACCAACCCACATTGTAGGGAGGGGTTTGAGAGCCAACCATTTGATTTGGCATCTAGCGGTCCATGATTAGCAAGAACACACACTTGGTCATCATACTCACTTTAGCAAGGCACGGCAGTACAAAGCAACAGCCCCACTACTTAGGAGCTTGGGTTGGTTTTCAAAGCAATCTAACAAGGAACATTATGCTTTTTTGCATGCACTTGCTGGTTACTCGTACAAGAGTTTGATGCAACCATCCCCGAGGCCTAGCAAGTGGGGCTCAATGTAGCCCTAATCCAATAGCTCACCCTTGTTGCTTTGGGCACATTTCCAAAACAAGGGTTTCAGTATTTTTCATAGACTATTACACTTGCGAGCCATACCGAGTCTTTTTTAGCATTGACCAAGGAGTCGAGCCATTCGACAAAGACCCAGTGATGGATGGTGGCACCCTAGACTCACTAACAGTTGTGCGGACTCATGCAGTGTTGATTATGGATGTGGAAGGGATAATCATTGAAGAAGGTTAGAGTAAGACCCCAAGGAGTGGGCCATAAAGATCAGGCACTCAAAGAGAATAGAGGAGGCCGTGATTTTCTCGTGAACCATACATATGGTAGAGAGCTACAATTGGACGCCTCGTAAAGTCTTTCACGAGAATACCCACACCAGGTGTCCTTTGAGGTATTACTAGATTTTTGAATTCATACTCCTTTTATTTCTACCCATTGGCTTGTGACTAGTGTTGATGAGGAGAGATGGGATCTATCCATTGTGGCAAGAGACTTGGAGATGATAGCGTAGCGCATGTGGTGCTACATTTCAACCAAGTGGATTTGGTTGTGCTTCCTCAAGATTGCGCCAAGATTTCAAGGATTCATCAAGTCTTCATTTGGGGCATGGTTGCTTGGTTGACATGAGGTCATCAACCAAGGTATTCATGTCTCCCCTCCAAATTGTTGGTGCTCGGAGGTCTCACTAGAGGACAAGTTAACCATATGCTGCATCACAAAAAGGTGCTCATTTCTGTCGTCACCATGCCCACTTGATGATGCATAGTTGCTTTTTGACAAGAGGATGTCTTGCACGTTTGGTGTTTTAGGTGTGCTCATTTTTATTGTATTCACATTTCTCATTGTATTCATTCTTTTCATTTAGCAAGATTAGCATTTTTAATTGTATCCATTCACTATTTCTCAAGGGTCTTGATTTTGTAGGTTGAATACGCTGGAGACCTTACGCAAGCAATAGAACATGTGGGAAAGACAGTTTTTGAAGCATTCACAAAAAGTACTTAGCCTCACAGATTACTTATTTTCAAAGCTTCTAATAGACGATACTTTTCTTGTCTATTAGAACCTAATCCATTTCTTGTCTCATAGTGCGGGTGCATGAGCATGTGCTTGTGTGTGTGTACATAATTGAAGTTTTCAATGTCTTAATTCATTGGTCAAAGGTTCAACCATTAGCTTCAATAAGAGAGCATGTGCTTGTGTGTGTGTGCCCTCTTCCTCAATCTCACACTGCCAAGAGACATTACCATAATTTTCTTTGGAAATTTACGAAACTTTTCCGATTGATTGCAGTCCAAAATAATGAGCTTTTGATAGCTTCAGATTTCTGAATCCGCAGGAGCCATTAGAAAAGACCGAGTAGCAAAGACAACTCACTACTTGGCTATCTTACTGTTACAGATATTAAAATTAATAGGTTGCTGTTTTTTTTTTCAAGTTTTGAATAAGTAATTAATAGACTGCTATAGGGATTGATAGGGTGAGATCAGGCTTATGCTTAAATTGTATGCTGGTAAAATTGGTGGACTTATTTTCCATGAGCACTATGAGAAGAACTTGGAGACCTAAGACTGCATGATATGAGCTTTAATATTCTGTGTCGTGTCAAAACCCCACTTTAACCACTTAGAGTACCAGCTTACACTCAACTAACAGATCAATTTTAGTTTTCCTTATCTAAAGCCAACGGGATTAAAAAAACAACGTTAGCATACAATTTTCCTTTTCCTGCTGGCCCAGTTGGGACTGAATCTTTTACAGAACTAAGCTTCTCTACACCTAGTTACTAAATATTCAGATGAAGCATTGGTGTTCCTGCATAACTACAATATAAACTGCTTCCTTGGAAAAGAATTCGAAATCCAAACACAACATTTTGCAAACTGATTAATCTGATTGGAACAAAAGTATGCTATCAAGACGACTCTTGGCAAATTTGGGCACAGTTGGGGGAGTTCAGTGACACCAGAATGGAACCGGTCACTTCATACCTAGCCACTATCATAAAAATATGAACAGCAGTCTAGAGCACTTCCAAATATCTTGAGTAGTGGATTTCTTTGAAGTGAGAACGGCTTGAGCACAGAACTCAGAAAAAGCAGATTCCTCATCCTGAGCCAAGCATAACTGCGTAAGACATCTTCAAGATTCGACAACTTCTGTATAAAACCATGGAAAAGCTCTCTCAATTGAACATGCATTGCAAAATTCCACATGAGCAGGTATCCAGTTCCAGTGACCGCAGATTCTACTCATTAGACAAACTAATGTGGTTTAGGAACATGTCCATCCACTGCAAAATTTCTGGTTGCAGCAGGTAAAGCAAGCCTCATTCCATCGAGTTCAGGCTTGGCTATCACCTGGCAGCCTAGGCGTGACCTGCATCAACAAAACCTTTAACGTGAAAAGACAATAGTACATCAAACCTTGCACAACCTCCCCAGTTAATCTTTATGACAGAGTGCTGCCAGAAAATCTATAGCTAAAAGCAATAATTAGGTACTTACGTCTCTGTCAGGCCAAAGGCAAGATCCAACATGTCATTCTCTTCATCTGTTGGCTCCTGAAGCTTTCCATAGTAATCTTCATCCTGCATTTGTACACCAAGTTTCAGCCATGCGGAAATCAAATTGCAGCACCCATTAACACCCTCCAAAGTAGACACCATCAAATGAAAGCCTTTCATTTCTTCGAAAATAGCAGGGGCAGGGAGCAGACTGCATAAGAGGCCAACCCGGACTGATATAATTACTTGCCACATGACTCTTAGAGAGGATTCGTTTGATAACTTCAACATGGATATACATGTGGATAATCCATAGGTGACATATGGCAATGGACAATAACTATCTAAAAGGGAATCGGAGACATTCCAATATGCATTCTCATGGTGAAAACAGATACATCAGAGTGAATACTATGTGCCAAGATCATACTCGAATTTACTATCTGTAAGTCAATTTTTAGTTAGTAAACAAGATGATATTTGATGGCATGGAATGCTTGATACAGGATGAGACAAAGACAACAAAGGTGATGGTTAAAGGTGTCAAGCAAGGGAATCTTTAGAAACTGTACATGCCTACTGAATTAATTCATACAGCAAACACCAGCACTCCTACCATGGACAAAAATAAACTTGCAAACCACATGGCACTGACAACGCACATCTCGTGTGTTCTATTCCTAAACTTTGTACATGATGTCACTCTCCGAATTGGGGGGGAGAGCTAATTAAGGCCCACACATTTCCCAGTTCGCTTGCTTCTTTCAACATAAAACATTAGAATCTCGTACTAGAGGAGTCTAGCAATTAGAATCTCGTACTAGAGTCGTCTAGCAATTAGACTCTATCAAGAACTATGGTATAGGGCTCAAGCTTCAAGCTCTTCAATTCTAATCAAACCTTAGTTACACGCACATTTTTTGGCACACCACGTGAACTATGAAGACTAAAAAGCGACCTCTAGAGTTTGAAATCAAGTAGCCAATGCAAAAATCTTGCCAGCCGCCTTTGCTAATGATGTTTTTGACCTAACAATTAATGTCTTTTAGATCTCTTTGCGTGATGGGGTTTTAACACATGCAGTGTATTTTTTCTATGAGTACTACAGTTTCATACACAAGATTCCACAAGAACCCCCACATATCCAACCAAAACCAAAATAGTCTTGCAACCCAAGGCACTACAAGACGAACCAAACAATTGCAATGCCCTAGCCCGCTCGCTAGGGAAGCATCATGAGCCAACTCTAGGCCACCCATGGCAGACAACCACAACAACCTTTAGAAAATGTAAGAAGAGTTGAGGGAGCAGATACATGCAGCTCCAATCTCGATGAGAAACGAGCTTCTAAAGTGCACTGGAAGGACTCCAAAAGCAATCCCTGAAAGCTCATAGAATTGCATCCCATAGCACCCACCCAAAGCAATCCTTGAATACTCACAAAAACACATCTAAGCAAGATACAAACGTAATCAAATGGATAACTCACCCTATAAAACTCACCACGTAGGGAGTCCATCAAGCACACCATCAGAAAAGATCTCTACATCCTTGGAGCCACTTCCTTCCCTCAATGTTCATCATATGTTGCTTCTTAAAATATTCAACTTCAGAGTCAGACCCTCTACAACTAAACCCTCCATCAACTATCTTGCCACCTAGCACCATCTATCCAAAAAACTTGGCGAGTCTTAAAGGTGGTTGAGAGAGGGAGGCTACTTGCAATCACATGCCTCTACCAATCCCCTTGCATGAGGGTGAGTGAGTGGCATACAGCCATCATATAGCCATCCATGATAGGAGTTACCTATAACTGTCTCTTCCTCTAACAATCCACTTGCATGAGGCTGAGTAGGTGGTATCCAGCCACAAGGAGGTTAACTCCACTTCCCTATCATTGTCACTCCCTCATGGCAAAGATACCTTCCTCAGGGCTGACCTATCTCCATCTGCTTCATAACGTTGTCACCATCCTCTCCCTCCCCATAACTCAACGGAAGGGAGATGCCTTCTCCAAGACCTTTCCTACTCCTTATGGCCTCTTGTCTCGAGCAAGGTATAAGAACCCCATTAAAAAACATAGTATCACTATGTTGTGACTAGTCCTTGCGTAATTTGCTTCAGCTGATTTGATCGTGTAGTTGGTTCACTTTCCTTGCAATAAAGGCCACAAGTTCAAAAGGTTAGCTTGAAGGAATCAAGTACTTCCCAATTTTGTATTGTTTTGTCTAATTTAACTCTTCATAGCAATGCACAAGCTCAAAAGCATGGCTAGCTAGCGCATAGTCAAACAAATCAGTATTCTAACGCATGTCAAAGCACTACGTATCAAAACCAAGAAGATTTGGAACATGCCAAAGCAAATAATTTTTGAGATCTTCAAAACGTGAAAGGAGAAATTGTCAAGGATCTCCATAACTCACTAGAATTTCTTTTCTGAAAAGAGACTTTTACCTCATGTCAAAGAACTAATGACACTCGAAGATAATTTTAAGTCTCTAATTTGATCAAGGAGTGAAGGACATCAAATTGATTATTTTTTATTTGCTGATGCATCGACAGAAAATCTCTCTCTCAAAGTCACATTATAAACTAGCTGAGAAAACAATCAAGTTTATCATTAACATACTTAAATTAGAATAGTAAGATATGCAAAGAGGTATCTTGTTGTTTAGCATTATCCTCTAAATTCTTGGCGCTTGACAATATGATGACATGCATATAATTTATTCACGTTGATAAAGTTTTTGAGCACTATATATAGCTGTGGGTAGGCACATAGTTGTACACATCCAAGGTAGGTGTGGGCTTTTAGCATTTGTCAATTTTTCTTTCACAAGCATGATGGACTAATGTATAGTTTTTTGAGACAATAAAGTATGTTTTGCAGGGACTTCATGGGAAATGATGAAATGCAATGTGGTTGTACCAGACCTCCACAGCAAGGGTGTCCAGTGTGTGGTCAAGTGAAATGTTTTTGGGGTCATGAAAATCAAGTCATGAAGGGTTTTTTTTAATTTTCATGAGTCAATGTGGTCTTGCATGTTACAGGAATTTGATATGTTATGGTGTCCATGTCAAGGGGCTTTTCATGTGTGTGTACGGGGGTGAATGTAAGCTTTAATGTGCATGCTAATGTGTGGGAATTGTGTGACTAAAGGTCCAAAATGTGCATTTAATGTGCCTTGGGGGGATATTTGCATTTTTTTAATGAAAGAGTGGTAATTCTACGTGATGACGTGGTTGGATTGATTGGGAAGGCATCCTACTCATGCAAAGGTGGCTACGTAGCAAGGAATGTAGAGCTTCTGGATTGCGATCGATCACGTGTAGAGAAATCTAGAATTTTTGAAGTAAAGAGGAAGCGACGCACGTAACCAAGGGTCTCGTAGATGAAAGCGAGAGGCTAAGCGCCCATCAAGTGAAGGCCTACGTACGTGATGGGATGGGGATTTCTAACTGCATGCTTGCACAAAGGGACTCTAGGTTTGGAAAGGAAAAGCTATGGGTGCTCCGGGATTATAGCTACGTGGTGAATTCAGATCGAATAGGAGAGAAGAGCTATTGCGGACGCTACTAGTTATCTTTACGTAGGGAGTTTGTGAGCTTGTGTGTGCTGAGAAGACCTTGGCACTGGAGATTTCCAAAGATAGCGAGCTGTTTGTAGTTGGTTGAGCATGGCTACCACACAGGCAGGACGGTTGTCGTTTGCACGTGAGCTAATGCGCAGAATGCATGGTCTGCTTAAGATCATCTAAAGGACTGTTTGTGGCGCTACGATGCAACATGAAGTAATCTTAGCGACAAAGACTCCATGAATTCCGTATGCAAGAGATAGAGGGACGAAGAAATTGTAGACTAAGGCAAATGGAACGTGACCATCAATGATGGTTGTCCTAAAGGAGCTGGGCACTCTTCGTGGAAGAACGTGAGATTGATACTTGCTGCAGATGTTAATCAATCACTGATCTCCTGCTTTGTGAGGGAAGAGAAGCTATCCTAAAGGAATTGGAAGCCTCTTTGACATGGTTGTGATCTTATGCTGATTTGATCGAGGGAGATGAAGCCAGAGATTAGGATAAAAATTGAATGTAAAGAGCTGGTCACTTATAAGGATGCTCTCAGGGTAGCAAAAGAGAAGGAGAGGAAGCAGATAAGATTGTCACAAATGATGCAAGAGATGCCAATGGTTCAGCATGTGCCTGAAATTATCTCTCATGTGAAGCCAGAAATACAAAAGCCTAAAGTCAGGAAGGAGAAGAACATCAAAGAAGAAATTCATGAAATGTCGAAGCTTATGAAGAGTTGATGAACGGTAGGGGAAGAGGTAGATCATCGGGTAGTTATGGCAGAGGCCAGAAATACAAAAGCCTGAAGTCAGGAAGGAGGAGAATATAAAAGAAGAAATTCATGAGGCAGCATGCCTTCTTCAAATAATTCAAGCCCGTCGCAGGCAGGACGAGGTCAAGGGTCATTTGCACCTTGTGTCTAGTGCTTTAATTGTGAAGAGTGGGGACATTACAGCACACAATGTGATAAGCCTCCTCATGCTGGAGGTGATGTTTATCCATTGCCAACAGGGTTAAATAATAGGGTGTTATAGTGTAGAAGTAAAAGATGCAAGTCAGCCTAGTACCTCTTGAATCCGTAAAGCCACTGCAGAAGAGAAAGGGAAAGGTAAGGCAGTTACATTTGGCTTGTTGGAGTTGGAGGAAGTTAAAGATGTCACGCCATTAGGGAAGAGAGATAGAGAAGAGGAGGTTGGTCCGAGTGCAAAGAAGGGGAAGCAGTCTGAGGAGATGATCACCTACCAAAAGAAGAAGAGCAAGTCCAGAAGGAAGTACAAAACTGCAGATTATCCCATGGGGAAGAAGCAGGGGAGATTATAATTTGGTGAAAGATCTTTCAGCGAGGAAACCGGACATTACATTTGCCCAAATGATTGGTCTATGCCCAAAGCTTAAGAAAGAATGGAGGTGGGCTGTAAATCCAGCAAAGAAGAACTCTCATAAAGGTACAATTAAGCTGATGTCTGTCTCAGAGTTGCCAGATCTTTTACCTGCTGTAGAAGCCTGGCATAAAGGAAAGGGTTTTGGAGAGGCCTATATAGATGGGGGTGCACAGATTTGTGTGATTACCCAGGCTTGTGTAGAGAGATTAGGACTGAAGATATCCCGCTCCTCTAGTTATCGCATCAGAATAGCAAGCCACTCCAAGGTGAAGACTTTAGGGATAGTACCTGGCCTGGAGGTTGAGGCATTCAATGTTTCATGTCGAGTGGATTGTCATGTGATGCCTGCAAGGTTGGGAGCCTATCCTTTGATTCTTGGAAGGCCGTGGTTGACGAAGGTAGGTGCAATTCAGAATTAGCAAAGAGGAATCTTTTCTGTACATACCAATGGGAAGAAATTGAATTTCAATATGGTAAGCAGGGCTGAAGTTTCAGATTCAGCAAGTGAAGAAGAAGAGAGAAGTGAAACCAGCAGTGAGGATGAGAGCTCGATGACTTCAGAAAGTGATGAAGGAACAATAGTGCTGTACTTATTATTGCCTGATTGATGATGTTCTTTACATGAAAGGGGCTGATCTGGTGCTCAGAAGAATTCCCTGGCATGAGAAAGTTTTTCATATTCTACAAGCTAATCATGAGGGAGTATGTGGAAGACATTTTGCTTTCAAAATCATGCCGAGGAAAATACTTACAGAAGGGTATGTGTGGCCATCCCTCCAAAGAGACATAAGACATTGGTGCAGGTCATGCCTACAGTGCCAACAAATGAGTAAGAGGATCATACATCTAGAACTCAAAAATATCATGCTTGCTTATAATATTTTTGAGATATGGGGAATAGATGCCATCGGTCCTCTACCCATGCCAGCCAAGGGAGATTGTTATGTGCTGACAGCTGTGGATTATTTGACGAGATGGGCTCAAGCACGAGGAGTATGGGCTGTCAATGCGAAATCTATATGTAAATTTGTGTATGAGGATATCTGCTGTAGATTTGGTGTGCCACTGGAGTTGCTTTCTAATAGAGGTCCAGGTTTCAGCAGTGAACTGATGGATTTATTATGTGGAAAGCTTAAGATTAAACACAGATATGCAAGTCCCTATTATCCCCAATGTAATGGGATGAATGAAAAATTTAATGATGTGTGTATTAATATCATGGGAAAGATCATGAGAACACATGAGAAGGAGTGGGACCTTGCTTTGCACTGGGCTTTACGGGCTTATAGAGTTGCTGTAAAAGAAGGCACCCAGTTTTCACCATTTCATCTTGTTTACGAGAAAGAAGCTCTATTACCCTTGGAAGTAGAAATTCCTGCATTACAGATGTTTATGAATATAAACGAGGATTCAAATTCTACTTTCCAGAACCGTTTATTGGATTTGCAGGAAGCACAACTAGACAGACAAAAGGCGGTGGAACATTATGCTTTAATTCAAGAGGAAAATCAGAAGAGAGCAAACAGGAAATTCAGGGATAAGAAAATCGAGGAGGGTGATCTAGTTCTGAGATACAACAGTAGTTTGGATTCTGAGATACAACAGTAGTTTGGATTCTACCTTCAAGAAGAAATTTGTGACCAAAAAGGATGGACCTTTTCGTGTGACGAAGAAATTCAAAAATGGCTCATATCAACTTGAGAATTTTAATGGTCAACAGCATAAGAATAGAGTCAATGGCTTCAAACTAAGGAAATACTTTCATAGGATCATGAGTGAGAGCAGCTGTGGACCTACTGTGATGAAACCACACAAGCCAAGATATCTCTGAAGAAATGCAAATCTTATATACCCCTATTTGCAAGACATGAATGTCTGCAGACTTGGGGATGGGCAAAATGATAGGACAAAACCTGTATCAAGTTTTTGAGCACTGTATATAGCTGTGGGTAGGCACATAGTTAACTCTACACATCCAGGGGAGGTGTGGGCTTTTAGCATTTGTGGATTTTTCTTTCACAAGCATGATGGACTAATGTATAGTTTTTTGAGACAATAAAGTATGTTTTGCAGGGACTTCATGGGAAATGATAAAATGCAATGTGGTTGTACCAGACCTCCAGACCAAGGGTGTCTAGTGTGTGGTCAAGTGAATGTTTTTTGGGTCATGAAAATCAAGTCAAGAAGGGTTTTTTTTTAATTTTCTTGAGTCAATGTGGTCCTGCATGTTACAGGAATTTGATATGTTATGGTATCCATGTCAAAAGGCTTTTCATGTGTGTGTACGGGGGTGAATGCAAGCTTTAATGTGCATGCTAATGTGTGTGGGAATTGTGTGACTAAAGGTCCAAAATGTGCATTTAATGTGCCTTGGGGGGATATTTGCATTTTTTTTAATGGAAGAGTGGTAAATTCTACGTGATGACGTGGCTGGACTGATTGGGAAGGCATCTTGCTCATGTAGCAAGGAATGTAGAGCTTTTGGATTGCGATGAATTAGACCTAGCACCTGGGAACGAAACTTGCTCCCATCGGCTCTCTGAGAACTGAACCTCTAGGCCCCTTATATAGACTCGGGCTCCAAGCGCCAAAAATAGCGAAGACCTCTAACTGGTTCGTACCCTTGCCACTCAACCCGAGAATCAAGCCTGCCTGGGAACGAAACTTGCTCCCATCGGCTCTCTGAGAACTGAACCTCTGGACCCCTTATGTAGACTCGGGCTCCAAGCGCCAAAAATAGCGAAGACCTCTAACTGGTTCGTACCCTTGCCACTCAACCCGAGAATCAAGCCTGCCTAGCTCTAAGCCTCCCCAGGCTACCTAAGCTAGTCTTATGTACCTAGTACACATCGAATACCAATCCGTGCACATGACATACTTCCCCTCCTCTAAGAACTCACTCCTGAGTTCGATAAAATGTCCTCTGGAGGTTTTGTAATGTCTCCCATGTTGCATCCTCCTCAACACGATCCTTCCACTTGATCTTGTATTCCGTGATAGTTCTATTACGAATCTGTCTTTCAC
Source organism: Dipteris shenzhenensis (assembly GCF_047967505.1). Classification (NCBI taxonomy): domain Eukaryota; kingdom Viridiplantae; phylum Streptophyta; class Polypodiopsida; order Gleicheniales; family Dipteridaceae; genus Dipteris; species Dipteris shenzhenensis. The sequence goes on from NC_141627.1 coordinate 28,337,903, forward strand.
GAAATTTAAGAATACACTCAGGTTCGTGTGGAGTAAAAGTCAAATCTGTAACTTCTATTATTTCTTGAGGAGAAACAAGTTGATCCTCCGCACCCAATACTTCCTTCAGTCTACTGACATGAAATACTGGATGTACTTTAACATCAGGTGGCAATTCTAGTCTATAAGCAACTGGTCCAATTCTTTTAATTACCTTGAACGGACCACAGTATCTGGGGGATAACTTCGGAACCAAACCAGTGGAAATTCGCAAATAGACCATCGTTCCTTCAGAGAACTCTCTAGGTGAACGATGTCTATTAGCATAAAATCTGTCCCGATCTTGGGCACTTCTAATAGACTCCTTGGCAAACTGCAACATTTCCTACATGTCTAGCAAGAAGGTCTTTGCAGCATCATTTTGGATTCCTTTTAACCCAACCATAACTGGTGACTTAGGTTGAAACCTGCATATAAGCATAAAAGGACTGTAACCAATACTCGAATGCTTTGCATTGTTATAAGCAAATTCTATCATACGTAGATAATCTTCCCATGAAGACTGTCTCTTAGAAACATATGCCCGAAGCATATCTTCAACCAATTGGTTGACCTTCTCTGTACTGCCATCGGATTGTGCATGATCTGAAGAACTCATACTTTATCACTGACTATGTCAGAGGGCAAACCATACAGCTTAAACAAGTGGTCCACAAACTCGTGAGCCAGCTGAACAGCTGAAATAGTTGTTCTAGTAGGTAAGAATCTAGCCATTTTTGTCAGACGGTCGACTATGACCCAAATGGAGTCATGACCCTTGCGCGTTCGAGGTAGAATAAAGCTGCCCCAATCGCAAAATCACTCGCATCGGCCTCTAAAACATAAGGCCGGGTAGGATCGGGTAATGCAAGAACGGGTGCTTCCTTGATAGAAAAATTCAAGGTTTCAAAAGCCTTGTTCAAGGCATCATTCCAAGAGATCGGCTGGGTAGACCTACGTCCGCGACCTTTCAATATGTTTGTCAAAGGTGCCGTGATGTTTGAATAACCACACACAGACTTCCGTAGAAATACCGTAAATCCTAGAAACAAACGAAGTTGTTTCACATTCTGAGGGATAGGCCATTCTAAAACCTTCTGGATACGATCCAGATCAATGCTAATACCTTCAGAAGAAATCTTGTGTCCTAAATAAATGATCTCCTTCATAAAGAAGTCACATTTACTCATCTTGGCATAGAGCTTACGCTATCTTAGAATAACTAAGACAATCCGAAGGTGTCCTAAGTGATCCTCTAGCGTTCGGCTATATACCAAAATGTCATCTAAGCACACTTCAACGAATTCACCCAAGTAAATCACCTTGGGGAGCACCTATCCTCTTAAGAAAGAAGAAGGATTCTACATGGAGAATGTGTATAGATTATAAACGATTGAATAAAGTGACAATTAAGAATCGATACCCTCTACCTCGTTTCGATGATCTAATAGACCGTTTGGCCGGAGCGAAGTATTTCACTAAGATTGATTTGTGTACGGGTTATCACCAAATCCGTATCTATGCTAAACACATAGATAGAACTGCATTCCGAACTAGGTATGGCCACTATGAGTTTCTTGTATTACCTTTTGGTTTGACCAATGCTCCTGCCACCTTCCAGCAATACCAACTGACACATCCCAGCACTCCTGAAACCTCTGCTATGCAAGCAAACACAAGAACACACACAACGTGAGGAACTGAGCAGGTTGCTCACCACGCAACCATGACATCTACGGGATGTGATCCCGAATCAGGAGATGTCCCCTCCGAGCCACGAGCTGAACTACTGGCACGAACTCCTAACCAAATCTAACCAACCTGGTGTCCCATACCACCAAGTGGCGCTGTGAAGCCTGGGATCTACTGCTGGGCCTTGGGCTATGCTATGATGCAGGCGCGCGTCCGCGACTCAATCCAAGATCATACCTAGCATCTGGGAACGAAACTTGCTCCCATCGGCTCTCTGAGAACTAAACCTCTGGGCCCCTTATATAGACTCGGGCCCCAAGCGCCAAAAATAGCAAAGACCTCTAACTGGTTCGTACCCTTGCCACTCAACCCGAGAATCAAGCCTGCCTAGCTCTAAGCCTCCCCAGGCTACTTGAGCTAGTCTTGTGTACCTAGTACATGTCGGATACCAATCCGTGCACATGACACTAAGGCAAATGGAACGTGACCTTCATCGATGATGGTTGTCCTAAAGGAGCTGGGCACTCTTCGTGAAAGAACGTGAGATTGATGCTTGCTGCAGATGTTCGTCAATCACTAATCTTCTGCTTTGTGAGGAAAGAGAAGCTATCCTAAAGGAATTAGAAGCCTCTTTGGCATGGTTGTGATCTTATGCTGATTTGATCGTGGAAGATGCTTGGGTACTGATAGAGAAGGAGAGAAGATGGCGCTATTGCAACTTTGTAGGAGTTGCGAGCTATTGTTCTTGATGGAAGCTTAGGAGTGTGGGCTGTGGGTTCATAGTATTCTGACACTGCTGTTTTTTGAGTTTTGGGGGGGAAGTTCAGTTCTAAGTTTATCTGTTTCGGGCAGCGTAGTCTTTTGGCACTCTTCGAGTCTGTGTGATCCGTGTTCAGTCAATTTTTTGTGGGGGGTTTTTCTCGGTGCCTAATACAAAGACACATGATCTGGAACTTGGTTCATAAGCTCATCATCTACGAGCCCACATTGCAGCTGATCCCTATGAAGTTGTAGCTATCTGACGTGGTGAAGTACATAATTCCTGGTTGTCTTTCCTTCTTTTTTGTTTTTCTTATCAACGTGTAGCTAGTTGACTTGAGATTTGGATAAGTTTAGCTGAAGTTCTTTAAAACCCTAATTTTCATTGCTATCTCAAGAGTATCCTATGTACCATCCACTTGCTTTCTATACCTCCTAACTTTTAGAATCATCATGTTCTTGCTGTCCAAATATTCCAGCCAACCCTACAGTTCAAAGAGCAGCCCCACAAAACACTTGCAATTGACTATTACAGCATGTTCATCTATTTGCAATGCCCATACGCCTACTCTTGAAACACCAACTTGTAATTTCCCGAGTCATCTCTTTTATTGCTGTGAGTTCTACTACTACCTAGAAGCAATGACAAGCATCATATTTGGTCTGTTCCTAGGGCTTTTGCGCAAGTTCTACAAGCTCATATTACAGTTTACTGGTGTGGAGCATTGACATCAGCCCCGAATTATCTTAAGGAGCACTAGTAGACTGATTGGACGTTGTTTGAGAATAATCACAACAATTCACAATTACTTATACTGAGTAGATTGAAGACAATGGACTACTAATAGTTCTAACTCTGATATGGTTTGGTTCTCTATAGAACAGCCATGCATATATCCCTAATCCTCAAAGCAAGAGCTTTAGACAATGACACATTGAACTCCAGAGATTACATAAGAACACAAGATAGAGGACAAGACCACAAAGGCAAAGAAGAAACCTCGAGAAGATCCAAATGATATTTATTCGTCTGAGTTTATTGAATGATATCATAGACATTTCAGGATTTGTTAGGATGCATGAGGTATGTTCATGCCTTTGAGGTTGCAATTCCATAAAAGAAGGCGAAAAAGGGGTCCATCTTGGCTCTCTATCGTATGTATATGTAACACTTCATATATATCTATATATCTAGATGAATCTAGCCGAACTCATCCTCTAAAAACACAACATAGTGCAGTTTCAATCTCATAATAGTCACCCATAAGGCTGCAAACCATAAACTCCACGCATTCTAGGAACTTGCTACTATGACATCCCCGCTGACATCATTAGCGCCCAACAATGGGTGTAGACCATAGTATAAATGCTCACACATACAACTCCACACACCCAAACATACTTGAGCATCCATTTTGTACAAAGTCTTCATACTAAGTTTCTGTCGGTGAAGGAAAAACTCAACCATGACGAAGACTTGTATTGTGCAGACTTCCTTTCTGCTAAGGGAATCTATGGTTTGTTCATGCTAATTGTTTATCATCAATTTTGAGATTGCTAATGTACTATATTTATCAACCTTGCTCTGATATGACTACGAGTTATGGTGCCATCACATGTGGATGAATGTTAATTTTCCACGTCACGTAGAGATAGCTTTCATTCAACGAAGACTAATGTGAAACTTGTCTTTGCAACACAAGGAAATCTATGCTTTGTTGAATGTGCTAGCTATTTTGAGATTGATGTGTGCTATATTTCTTGACCCTACTCTGATGTGGCTGAGTTATAGTGCCAGATGAATATTTATTTTTCTTAGAAATAGCTTCCATTCAACGACTACTAATGTGAAACTTGTCTATGCGACAAAGATTTCAAAATTCACACTATATTAATAATTTGCGGTAAAGCTGGAGAGAATTAGAAGTGAATTTATTGACGACAAATTCACAATGGCTACACAAATCTTTCCAAAAGGAGAACAATACTCAAAAGGTGAGGGATGAGAATATAAACCATAACGATCACATGACAAGTGGAACAAGCCAATGAACCTTCACAAGCTCCTGCAAAATATCACAGAGATATGCGTCATGTTAGCGTTTTGAAGAATCAAATTCCCTCCAATCAGATTCCACCTACAAATAAGTAACATACATAAATGGTAAATTTCAAATTTTCCAAGACCAAACAATAAATTCTAGGGCGAACAAAGAACTTGCTACACGGTACTTTGAAACGAATATAAACTCACTACCAAGCCTGACGATAATCTTGGTCTCCTCCCCCCTCCCAACCAGCAAGTGCAAAACGTATCCTTCTTCCTTATCCATTAAAGGTAGCAGAAGTATCTCATACCTTCAAGCTCAATACCATTCTCATGTGCGGCCTCTAGCATTGACATACCCATCGGCACTCTGATACTTTTCTCATCGCCATCTTTATCAACAAAAGTCACTGCAATCCTGAGAAGCCAGAAGGAACCACCCGTTCTTACCGACTTTATCATTGCATTATTTTTGTCAGGATGGAAAAAACTTTCGAAACTTACGAGAGTTAAACAAGCGAATGCCACTCAGCCTGGAACTGTATAGTTTGGCTTCTGGTTCTAGTTCGTCGTTCACTGATGCTAAGCGTATCGAGAGTTAATTGGTGCGGATCATTCAACACGCCCGGTGCAAAACAGTTTAAACTAAGCTCATCTTTACGCTAAAGCGCACATCTATAGTTCACCTTGGGATGCTAAAGTAGATACCAACGTTTCTTTGCTGGAGCAAGGTTCGGCTGAAGAAACCTCCGAAGCTGCGGACGCATAAAGACGCCGGTGGTCAGGGGAAGAAGCTGGAGAAGGCAAAAGCGAAAAAAGTTAGGGCAAGGTACAAAAGATGGCGATGGAAGAAGAGGTAGGGGAAGGAGAGCAAAAGAGGGAAACCTGGGAGGAAGGAAGATGAAGCAGGAAGGGAGCAAGAGTGAGAAGCAAAACCAGGAGCGAGGCGATGGAGAGATTGCAAAGCTGATCGCCATGCCGAGAGGACGCGCAGACTGGCCATACAGAGGAACAACACCAGAAGTAGCTTGCAAGGTCCAAATGCTTGAGGAAATAGGGCGACAACGCTGCTGCCAATGCAGCACAGCCCTATTACCCCATCCTCACATGCAGGAGCACTTTTATAGTCACATTCTTTGACTTGCCCTAACTCTGGTTTCACGGGCTCCTTTTACATGAATAATAGAACTCCTCTCTTTGAGTGGCACGGTCGCCTTCAAAGGTCGCGTGCGCCATTGGCTCGCTCCAAATTCGTAAGGTCTCTTGAGCCACCCAGGTGCCCGCACCACCACCCAAATGCGCTCTCTGGAAACAGCACCTCATCCCACCAGCCCTGGACGAAGAGAGAATGGCTCCCGAGGGTCTGGCCCACACGACCCGACAGCGGTCAAGTTATATTGAATCGAATGGCATTTAATGACACCAATTTTGGATTGGTAGTGGATGGATGAAATGGCTTTGTGTCTCGCGGCGGCACAAGTTTTATCCCCCATTGGCTAAATTCTCAGCCACCCCAATGGGTGACATTTCTTCTGGCAAACAGAGTTCGAGCCCACGTTTTCGATTCGTCCAAGTGGAACGATGACTCTTCCAACATTTTTTTATGAGTGGGTGCTGTAAGGCCCGCTTAAGGGCAGGTACAAACCACTCGCTCGAGGATGGCTATCAAGTGTGATGGTTCACGCCACCCGATGGTCATCGGGCTGCTAATTTATGTCACCAACATGTGATTGGTGTAACAGTTGGAGGAGATGGAATGGGTCAATCATGTAGCTGTTGGAGGAGTTGACCATGTAGTGGGTGGTTGACTCATAGGCCAGACAAATCTTTTGTGTCAGTATCCGAGCCTATCCCTCCCTACTGGGCCAAGTAAGGCAGCAACCCTTCGCACCACCTTTGGGAGGATGACTGGCGAGTGGTGTGAACCTAGCCTTAACCTAAGATAGGTTTCACAACTCTTTGGACGAGATAGCAATGCAGGGGCCATCCTGCTAAGTGGCAGAATCTCATAAGGCGATAGCAAAGGGCGCAGATGGCAACTCAAGTAAAAGTCATCAAACGGGTTAGGGCCACCCGTGAACAGATGCTATATCATACAGTGGGCCATGCGATAAAGTAAAATGAGAAGCAAGGACATCCGTGTGAAACATAGGAGCATCCAGACAGGGATACTCTTCGTCTTTGTCTAGAGATTGTGAAACTCGCCTAAGAGCCCATTCCCACGCTATACTAAAACTCGCCCTTTTTGTTTGGAACCACATACCCTCCATTCTCGCCTGAAAAGTAGGAGCTTGAAATTGGTCCACTAACAACGCAATTTGTCAATGTTAAGAGCCTCTATAGGGAGCTGATACATTTTAGCAGTCTCCACCATCTATCTATATTCAACACCCCAGGCAAGGCACAAACGTTAGATGTGTCTAGTGGAAGCATACACAAATAAAGGATCCAAACAAGAGGGAACATCAAGCAAAGGAAGTGGCAAGCAAGGTGCCTCTGATTGTGTGTAGAAGCTTGAAGACACGGGAATGCACTCTAACCATGGATTAAAATTAAACATGATCACATACTCATGATTTACGAAAACCATCGAAAACTAAGAACAAGGAAACAACTGGGGGAGAGAAGAGAAAGACAGAGCGACACTCCATGGGGTCCAATCTGGCCCCCCCTAGATGGTGGCTCTTACTTCCCATCTAGGGTATTTATAATTGTAATTCCAAAAAGCAAAGAGCCAATAATAGTGTATCCAAAAGCATCCCTTGTCCACAATTAGAGGGATTGCTCAACGTAGCTGCACGAGCTCAAAATATCACAAGGCTTAATATGCTCTCATCCACAATTAATAAAATAAATTGGCCTATGACTAAATATTCATTACTTTACAGTATGGTCCACAGCCTTTGGCAACCATTTGATACTTCGATCAATCCAAATCACCTTCACCATCTCCGTTCCTCGTTATCCCACTCATCATCTGTACTCAAGCTGCCTAATTGTGTAAGTTATTACAAATAATTGATGAATCATCACACCCACTAATCCCAACACAATTGTATGCTTGATATACAGATATCAAAATACACACCTTGTGACTAATTGCAATAACACCAGTAACACTAGCGACATTAGGGTTAAGATGGAATCACCAACAATACTAACCATCTAGCCTAACAAAACACAGGAAGTTAGGTATCCCCAACTTAACCCTAAGCAAAAAGCCCTTGGTATCAGAGCCATTTTGTGAGACAGTTGAGAATGTTGTTGAGCCCGCTAGGGTAGACTCTTGAGTTTCTGGAGACTGCAACCCACGCAAACATCTCCAACCAACAAATATGTACAAATGAGCAAGGACAAGTGTGATCGTTATCTTCATCACCGAGTTAAATCTTCACCGTAATTTGGAAGTTTCGGTGAGATTGCTTACCCAGATGTTTGGATGTAAGTATTTTGACCAATGAGTTGGCGTTCATGATCACCAAGCTCATCTCTCTTGTGCTTTCGCTCTTCAAGTCTAGTTGCCCAGTTGTAGCTCTCGTAGGAAATCTCTACAAATAGTACTCGTTGTCCATGACTACCCTGTCAGTGAGGATCTAGCACCCATAGAAACTTGCTTGCTTGTCTGAGACTCTGAGTTGTACAAGAGCCGCTGCTGCATATACATATCACGATTGTTGAGCTACATATCAGTATATATATATATATCTAGATCAAAGTGGCACATCGGAAGCGTGGTGGGTGTGCATTCAAGCTTTGGTATGGCAAAGCATCTGCATAATTTGTGAGGGAAAGCCGCGGTCATATCATAGAATACAGACTTCCGTCGTCGCGTGACCTACACGGAGAAATTCCTTCAACCAAAAGAACTACCACATCATTCAAAGGATTCCAACCTTTGAAAAAGCCACCTCATCCCTCTCTTTTCAGCCCTCTCATTCTCTTAAAAAGTTATTTCCCTTCCAACCCCCTTAGCCTCGCCATAACTAAGGAGAGAAAATTATAAGTAGGACTTTCGAGCTTGACATCGAGGGAAGCAGAAAGAGCGGGATCGAAGAAGAGTTCGTGAATCAGACAAAAGCGTGAAGATGAATTCAAGGCCATCGAACAAATACCAAGGAAGTGGCAATCATATTTTTCTATCGATAAAGATTTCTGCTTTATTAAAAAAATATGGACAACTCAAATTTAAAAATGTCAACTCCAAAAAGAGATGAAATGATTAGGGAGAGCGAGGAAAGGGCTAGGAAAGGAAAAGTTTAGCTGGAGAGGAAATACATGAGGAGGTACAAAATGAAACTCAAGAGGATAATGTGGAAATGGAGGACATAGACTACGGTGATTAATTCACTTAACTTGAAACTCGAACGCAAAATATGGAAACACAGTTAGGAACTATTAATGATACATTGAAAATCCTAGCTGAAGCCATAATTAAGTTAGCCGATTCTCAATCGGTAACTCCTACGAAAAAATCACCGACTCCTCCTAATCAAGTTGGGAGGTCCACCTCTCGACTTAGAGAAACCTCTAACGTTCTTAAGGACTTGAAATTGCCAATTTTCAATGGGGAAGAAAAGGAGCATAATAAAGATGCGATTAATATGTTTTTGTAAAAGTGGCAAGACTTCCATCGACTCAGGAATACCCCTCCTAAAAATCAAGTCGTGGAAGCAAGTCTTTCCCTTGGAAATAATGCCTATAAATGGTGGATGAGCCTCAAAGAAAATGATAGAATTCCTAGGTATTGGGCTGAGTTTGAACAAGCCTTTTTAAAAGAGTTTTTACCGAAAAATGAATTAGAAAGAGCGTGTGGGCTTGGGACAATTGCACAATAGGTAAAAACACTCTACTCAAGTACATAGGGAACTATAGGGAGGCAGTCCTTAAGCTAAAGCGAATTGATGAATTCCAAAAGACAAGGGGTTTCATGAGAGGTCTCAAAGACACTTATAAGGTTGAGGCGAAAGGAAATTCTCTCAAAACCTTTGAGGAAGAAATTAAGTATGCCGAAATATACGACAATACGATGGGGAGATCCAAAGTTGGAACTTCAGAGCAAATAGGTTTTGTTCCTAAGTTCAACAAATTTCCCAATTTGAAAAGGAAGGGGCACTTTAAGAAGGAGATTCCTTAAGCACCACCTAAGAAACCTCAAACACAAAATTATCCTCTCTTGAAGAAAGAGGATTATGTAAGGGCTAGGCAAGAAAATCTTTGCTTCAAATGTTTGGGCAAAGACCATGCTGCTTGGAACTACCCTAAAAATAAACAGCGGGAGCTAAAGCCTCAAATAGACCTCCACAAAAACAAGTACATGCAGTGCAAGTGTTGTTGCTTAACCACTTGTGTTGTCTATGATCAGCAATGTGGCAGCCCACCTTTGGTCCTCATGATTTAATGGGGATGCATGGAAAAATAAAGGGGCAAAGGGTAAGAGTGATGGTCAATGATAGTGCAACACAATTTCTTGAACTTCTGTAGTATTTTTAGACGATATCCTTATTTATAGTTAAACAAAAAAAAATCATTTGGAACATTTGTGAAAAGTGTTCCAATTGCTTAGAGATAATTCACTCTTTGCTCAAGAATCCAAATGTGAATTCTTTGCAAAAGAAATGAGATGCTTGGGACATATAATATCCCAAGAAGGGATTCATATGGACCTTGAAAAAGTAAGGGCTATATAGGAATGACCATATCCTACAAACCTAGAAGAATTATAGATATTCTTAGGTTTGTCTGGATTCTATAGGAGATTCATCTAGGATTATGCTAAGATTGTTGTTTTGATGACGGACCAGCTTAAGGGGAAGGGAAGCACCTTCATATGGGATGAACCTCAAAAGAGAAGTTTTGAAAAATTAAAAGTAGCTATAGCAGCAGCTTCTTAAAGGTAGTGGATCCCAATGAACCATTCATGGTTGAGACAGATGCCAATGATTTTGTTGTTGGGGCAGTACTTTTACAAAAAGGTTGACCAGCGGCTTTTGAAAGCAAAAATTAGATCGTGCCCAATGAAATTACTCAGCATATGAGGCGGAACTATATGCTATAGTCTATGCTTTAAAGAAGTGGAGGCACTATTTATATGGTGCAAATTTTGAGATCATCTTTAATCAAAAGAGCATTAAGTGGATTTGCAATCAGCTAGAGCTTAAAGGTAGAAAAGCTAGATGGACTGAAATAATGTAAGAGTTTGAATACAATTGACATATTGGAAGGGGAAGTTCAATGTGGTAGTAGACTCTCTTAGCCGAATGCCAATTTTTAATGAATTGAATTTTACTCAATTTCAGAGTGATTTCCTAGAGTCCTTAAAAGGGAAATGTGAGTTTGATCCTCACTTCTCTGAAATATGGAAAGCAATTAGAAGTAGGGATCCAACTAATCGAGGGACTTTCACTGAGGAGTCGCATGGAAATGGCGACACACCACAAGTTGGTGATAAAGGACTCAAGTGGAAAAAATATGCTATTGAAGATGGCTACCTGCTCTACAAGGGTAGAGTATGTGTCCTAGATGATAATGACATTAGCTGCCAAATTCTTTTTGAATGTCATGAAAGTCCGAGTGCTGGACACCTGAGAATTTGGAAGACATTTGCGCTTCTGAAAAGATAATTCTTTTGGCCTGGAATAGGTAAGGACATCCAAGATTATGTATTGAAGTGCCAAAAATGCTAGGTCAATAAGGTTGAATGCCTTAAGGGAGGAGGTCTCCTACACCCTTTGGAGATTCCATCTAGCAAATGGGAAAGCGTCTCCATGGATTTTATTGTGGGATTACCTAGGACACAGAGGGGGCGCAACTCTGTGTGGGTAATTGTTGATTGGTTGACCAAGATGGCTCATTTTATTCCAGTCAATGAAGATGTTAAAACTCCAAAATTAGCTAGGCTATTTGTGGAGCATATTTACAGATTGTATGGGCTACCAGTATTGTTAATGATTGAGATAGTAATTTTAATAGCTATTTTTAGAGGGCTGTGTTTATGAGGTTAGAAACTTCATTGAATATGAGCATCGCGGATCATCCACAAAGTGATGGTTAAACTGATAGAGTCAATCAAATCATTGAGGATATGCTTCAAGCATATGTAAGTAAATGGCAAACTAATTGGAAACAATATTTACCCATATTAGAATTTGCATATAACAGTGCCAAACATTCAGCTATAGGTTTTAGTCCATTCATGATGATGTATGGATTTCAACCAAGAGCCCCAATGGTAGTGGGACTTAAAAAAAGAGAAGGTTTAAGTGGCCAAAGACTTTCTTGAAGATATGAATCAAACACTTAAGTTAGCTAAAGGTAGCATAAGAAGAGCTCCGGATAGAGCGCGAGTTATGCAAACCCCCACTGTAGAAGGTTGGAGTTTGAAGTAAATGAGAAAGTCTACCTCAAGGTACCTGAATCTTCAAAATCTTTAAAGATAGGTAAATGTCCAAAGTTGTCTCCTAGGTATTGTGGACCATTCACAATACTTAAGAGAATTGGAGAACTTGCTTACAAATTAGCCTTACCTGAGGGATGTAGAGTACATCCAATTTTTCATGTTAGTAGACTAAAAAGAAAATTAGGAGATGATGATAATCTCATTGGAAATGAAGTCCTAGTTGAACTCATTGAACTTGCATCTTTACCACATGAACCAGAAAGAATTTTAGATAGACAAGAAAAAAGAACGCGACACACAATATGGCAAGAATGTCTGGTTAAGTGGAAAGATAGACCTGAAGAGAGTTCAACATGGGAAAGGGTAAGCAATCTCTAGAGAAGGTTTCCTAATTTTATTTTTTAAGACGTAAACCATTCTTAAGGGGAAGGGAATGTTTCATTAGCCATAATTCTGGAACGATGTGGTGTGATTATGGTTAGGCGAGAAACCAAAGGGCTTGACGGTGCTTGCGTACTATGAGGCCTTGAGGGTTTGGGTCTAGGGTCACGCCTAGGCCTAGACATTAATTAAGAGGTGCAAAGGGGAGCTGATAAGAGGGCCAGAAAGATAAGATCCTAGACGCATGACACCAAGGCAGGAGGCCACTTTGCAAGCATTGGGCTAGAGGGAGGTTTTGAGAGAGAGATCTCTATGGTGATGATGAAAAAAGAAACAGGGCTCATGAGAGGAGATCGTTGGAAACTGTGGCTGGGAGGAAATGAGCAGAAAGCCCTCTATGATGTGCAGAAATCCCTCTATTAGTTTCTTGGCTAGTGCCTGAGCCGATTGATTATCATAGTATATTGTTGTTGGCTTTGACTCATCAAAGTAATATGTTCTCGACAATCATCTTCTGAGCCATATAGCCTCACATGCACTTGTTGTTGAGTGCCCTATATTCTGCTTCAGTTGAAGACAAAGCCTAACGATTTGCTGCTTGCTTGAAAATCATGATATAGTAGCTTGACCAAGGAAAAATGCATATCCTTGTGTATATCTCCTGGTCTCATGATCTCCTACATAGTCACTGTCATGGTATCCATGCAACCTTGAATGACTTATCTCAAAACTCTCTTGGCTACATTCCATTGAGACTATTTTGGATTTGCCATAAACTATGCAAGTGAACTTACTACACAATAAATATCTAGCCTCGTGATAGTCAGATATATAAGAGATTCGATGAGATGTCGATAGTACTTGTCATTGACTGTAGGATTTTCTGGATCTTTTGTAAGTTTCAAACTCTACTACATGGGTGTGGCTACTATCAGCGAGTTAGAGTCACAAAGAAAATCCAAGGTTGCATGTGGGAAAAATCATCGTGAGTGTTGTTGGTCATGTAGTATGTCATTGGGGTCACCTTGGAGCTATGTGCAAGGAGATGGTGGACATGCCATGGTGCTAGGAGGCTGAAGCTTGTTGTTCCACCTCAGTGTGAAGGACTAGTCGTTTGTCAATTGGAGGCCTGTCTTGTTTCACGTTGTAGAAATTATGTCACTTAGTTTGCCATTGCATTGCGAGTAGGAGGTGTGTGTCATGGAGATGTTAGTAGTGGGCAATGGCAGGATCTGCTATAGGTGCGAAAACTGTTTGTGTAGCTAGAGATCCCGCTACAAGTGTTATGACAATAGGTGGAGTAGAACTACTGCTGGCTGGAATGTCCAATAGTCTAGGTGTAGATCCATCGACATACTCCCATTTGTCTTGAAGTACAAGAATGGTCTCCATTCGGTATTTCCATGTGTTGTAATTGGAGTTGTCTAGCTTAGCAGATGCCTCCAAATTGAGGTTGCTAGTCATAGACATGGTGCAAGAAATGTACTCAAAGTGTCGTGAAAATCACTGTCTGAATCAATTGCAAAACACTGACTGTAGCAAATGAAATCTGCACTATCGATGAAGGTAGAACCACAATATATATTCTGATTTGAATTACAAGGCTTGTGGCAAATGATGCTGGGAATAGCCAAGAGGCTTCACAAGGCTTGAAAATGATGTGCACAATGCTGTGAAATAGCCAAATAGGCTTTACAATGATAGCATGTTGTGTGAAATCAAATCATGTGCAATCTGCCCAATGATCAATTGGCAATTCCTTTGAATAATCTGAAGTCTGCTCACTGAATTAATGAACTATGTATAATACTAGTAGAATTGCATATATCACTATATATCAGTGGTGTATAAAAAAATCTTATGGTACATGTACTATTACCGGTGGTATGAGTGCATATACCAGTGGTATCAAGGCTTGTACTACTGGTGGTAGTTTTGACTGGTTGTTCCCCCCATTTCATGCATATAAAAATCTTGTGAGAGTCACAAGTTCTCTTCATTCAACAAGATTGTAGTCCATAGCTCTTGCATTAGCGTGTTGGGGTAAGGTACACCACAATTGAGTTGTGAGCTTGCGTGTGTTAATTGTGATTGTTGAAGTGACTAATTGCTTTGATATCTTGTGTACTGGGGTAATGGTCAACCCTGATAGCAAGGCAATGAATGCAAAGGGGTTTATGCAAAAGATTTTCACGAGCTTGTTTTTGCACAGGTTTTTGGATTGGAATTCTACCTCTATATTCGTTTCACTTGCAACATACTAAGTGTATTTGGAGAGATTGTGTTGAAACATGTCTATGCTTTTATAATTTTTGTTTGTAAATCTATAGCCTTTAAGTATGGAGACAATGAATAGAATAGTAGAAGTGAAATTAACAAAAGTGCTCATAACTCTCTAACCGTAGCTTGGATTGATAAGATGTAAAAATAAAATGTGATGTACTTTTTGTGTTGTCTCTAATTGTGTACTCAAAAATAAAATTTGGCATCTTTCTAGGACCCTTTCACTAGCAAAAGGTTTCATGGAGATGTGATGATGGTCATAACTCTCAAACTATAGCTCCGATTGATGAACTATAAAAAGGATAAATTATGTATTTATAAAACTCTATCCAACCAAATGATCAATATAATTTTATAAAAGAATTTGGTCCTCCCAACATTATGAGAGAGAGAGAGAGGGAGAGAGAGAGAGAGAGAGAGAGAGAGAGAGAGAGAGAGAGAGAGGATTACCATGCCAAACATGAGTATATACATGATGCAGTGCACCAAAAGAGACTCTTCTCTAGAGGAATAGGAAGAGGAAGAGGAAATACTACATTTTCTAATAAGAGTGGAGGCAAGAGGACTTGAACTAGCCAAGATGTTGGAGTCGAGAGATTTAGTGGGACACGTGAAGAGCTTCTCCATGATATTGAGGGGGAAGACCAACATCATGATGAGAAGGAGGAGAGCAAGCCTGAAGTATGTAGATGATAGTGAGACAGGTGAGGATCACATTGGTTTGGAGGCTATATACCAATATACGGACATGTCTTATGTTGATATAGCCCTTCATCCCATTAAAGCCTCTAAAGGAATACTATATAGAATGATTGAGTGTTCTAGAATAACTCACCGTCCTCTACACAAGAACTCCCCATTGGATCTCTCTCAATATAAGAATAGTCATCATTGACAAGCTAATTGGCTCTTTCAATGGAAGTTATCATTTGACATTGAGTCCACCTAAGCCAAACCACCTAGGTCAAATGGAAAAGTCACCTTTTTGGAGCTTTGAGGTACTTCGTCACCCTCTTTTTCTTCATTTACACATTCATAAAATTATGAGCCTGGCACTAGTTCATCAGAACCGTCTCATCGTCAATCTTTAGTATCATATTAATCTTTGTCCGAGACTTGGCATTGCATACATTTCTATGCTTTAGAGTCCACTTTCTCCTCAAAGAAAACATTCATTTGCTCTTTTCCTCTCCTCGGTAAGAGCTTGAGATAGGTGCTTAGCCTCCACCTCTTTTTTATCTAGCATGTCATCCTTTAGAAGAGGTTTGAATAAGGCCTTTGGATCCTCAGCCTTGTACTTTTTGGTAGGGATTGTTGAAGAAATAATTGGCTTGTTGTGTTGAAGGCTTGGTACCAAAATGACCAATACTAATGTTCTTCTCCTTCATGTTGTACTTAGGCTCTTGCAGGTCGATCAATGGCATGGCCTCCTTGAGTGCATGGCCTCCTTGAGTGCTTGGTCTTTGAGCTGAAACATCTAAGGCAAGCCTAGGGTGCAAGCCATGCATAAACTTGAGGATCCTAATTTTTGAATCAATACCATGGATGAAAAGATATAATTTCCACAATTGCCTAACATAAATTTCCAATGTTCCTTCTTGTGTGTCTAGTCATACCATCAGGGAAAGCATATTGTGGGATCCCACAGTTTCTACATATTGTTGGAAAGCAAGAGCTGACTTAAGATCAAAAGGAAGCCCTTGTACTCATTAAACCTCTAACATAGACCTTGAGTATCAGAACACTTACTTTGAGAGCTGCAACTAATGGACATTTGCTTTATGAGTTGAATCCCCAAAAATATGAAGCTTCTAAGCAGATGCCATGAAACCCTCAGGTTCAATTGTATGCACTCGTTCCTCATCTAATCAAAATCCTCTCCAAAAGTATGTTTAAGGGGTCTCTTCCCTTCATGTATTTTACTTTGCTTGAGATAATCAACCCAATTGACAAGAGACTTTGCAACCTAACATCCATTCTCTAATTATTAAGCTTGATTACTTGGCCAACACTAGAGCATTTTATGAAACTATAAAATTCTACGAAGCCATGTGGCACATTCTAAGCCATTAGATAACTTACTTATTATTAGCTACTTACAAAAGCCCATATATTTAGTAGCGGGCCCATATACTTAGCAGGTGGCCAAGCATTCTAGTTTCATCCATCACTTTGAGCATACTATCCAAATGATTGCTCTTGAAATGAATTGTTGTGACCTACTCAACTTTCATGTATATGGGAGTGTGCCATTACAATGAGTGACATTTGGCAACTTGCTGTTAAACATAGTATTGTGCATGGGATTAATCCCGCTGTGCCAAATGGCATACCCAACAAAGTTTAAACTAAAAGACATAAATAAGTCCACCAAAACATACAAGATGTTAACAAGTGACTGGTCACCCTGGACCTACTCAACAAGCCCATATCCAAAGGACACTAGCAATAACAAAGTACTTAACAAGCCTTTGTTACATTATGAGATGCTTCCCACCAAAATCAATTATTGGAGAGGACTGGCATACACCTGAAATCTCTACCATGGGCACATGCTTTCAATCACAAAAAGTCTCTTACGTTGAGCATCCAGCTTAGATTACAAACCTCCCATCTTACATGGCAGTTGACCAGTTAAGGTGATAGAAGAGTATCTACTCTTTGTGATAGGCAGAAGTCTATCCCATAAAAGGTTGCTTATGACATCAGGTATTTTAGATTCCCAAAAGCCATGCTCATGACTCCAGCTATCATCAAGCTTCCCAACCTGTCTGCAAATCAACAGGAAATCTTGGGTTCATTGTGCCGAGTTAAGCCAAATTTCAAGACTTGCTTTTGGACACTTGTATTATTGTTTCAACTCAAAAGGAAGTACAACTCGAGGGACCACGCTCTACTCCTGAAAACTTACGTTTCAACAACAAACTTACATAAGCTGGAGCCGCAATAGGCTCTCAAGAGGTCTAGCAAAGAAGATCGACACTCACAACATGCCCTCAAGAGGATTAGTGAAACATTCACTTTCCTGATCTCACTCTTTCCGTCGATTCACGAGCTAAATTCATAGGCGCTAGCATCCGTATTTCCTCCCAGCCACTCTTATGGATTGCATGCACACAAAGATACGTAATTCAATTTTGTTTCATGCATATCCACAAGCCCACAACTCCCTAGATGGTTCCCTCCTGCCACATGTCATCATTTTAGACCTTTAGCTTGGTACACCATTTACCCCTCTCTTGGGGCACAATTAAATCATTTTCCCCTTGGCATTCTTACACATTTAGGTGCACCTAGGCCTGAGCACTCAGAACCACCTAGTTGATGCCAATACACCCTCACCTAGGACCTTGGCAGTTACTTCCCTTGACCATTTAATTTATGCACATGAAATATTACAAAAGTCGGTCATCTAAGAGAAAATGCCCACCGATATTTCCGAGGTCATGCTATCTCGGCTAGAGCATAACATTCCTTCCCTCTCCAAGCATCAGCGTCCTCGATGATGAAATCTGGGAACACTCTCCGTAACTGGTATACGGATTCCCAGGTAGCTTCTGATAGAGGTAGACCATGCCATGCAACCAACACCGTGGGTATCTTCCGATTGCGCACTTGCATTGTTCCTCGGTCCAAGATTCTTGTTGGTTTGCATCTTGCATTATCCTCTATCTCCTGAAACAAAACAACACCTTCGATTAATTAGTCACCAGTATGCAAAAATTTCTTTAAACGAGAAACATGAAACACTGGATGCACCTTACACCCTGGTGGTAATTCTAATTTATAGGCTACCTTGCCTATTCTTTTTAGAATTAACCATGGCCCACAATATCGAGGTGATAACTTAGCACACTCTCCTGCAGTCAAAGACTTAGAGTGCGAAGGAACTCTGAGAAAAACTTTTTCTCCTTCCTTAAATTCTCTAGCGATTGGCTTTCATCCGCATACGCCTTAGCTCTATCCATAGCTTGACGGATGTTAGCTCTCGCAAGTGCTAGCATCTCCCGCATCTGAACCACAAAGTTCGCGGTGCTAGGCACTTTCTAAGGTATTCCAACTCTAGTTGGATTCGTTGGTCTATAACCATAGTTCAGTTCAGATGGACTGAACCCTGTAGAGGAATGTTTTCTATCATTGTAGGCAAACTCCAACAATGGCAACCACTTGTCCCATGTATGTTGCCTCAATGACACATATGCTCTAAGCATATCCTCTAAAATTTGGTTGATTCTTTTTGTCTGACCATCCGTTTCTGGATGATCCCTACTACTCATTCGCAACTCAGTCCTTAGTGTCTCAAATACCGCAGTCCAAAAATGACCGGTAAATTTGACATCTCTGTCTGACACTATGGATTTGGGTAATCCATGCAGACAAAATATATGTCTAATAAACAAAACCACCACTTGCGGGGCACTAACAGATTCTCTAGTTGGAATGAAGTGAGCCATCTTGGTAAGACGATCAACCACCACAAGGATAGAATCATATCCACCTTGTGTCGTAGGCAGCCCTACAATAAAGTCCATGGAAATGCTCTCCCACTTACTTAGTGGTATCTCCAAGGGCTGTAAAAGTCCGGGTGGCTTCACCCGTTCTGCCTTACTTACCTGACACGAAAAACAATGCGTCACATATTCATGAATATGCTTTTTCATCTTTGGCCAAAAGAAATCTCGCTTCACGAGATCATATGTCTTCTCGACTCCTGGATGTCCCGCACATGGGCTATCATGGCATTGTTGAATGACTCTCTGCCTGAGATCATTCTAATTAGGGACTACTACCTTGCCATTTCTTTTCAGCATACCATCCCTTATGGCATATCTTGCATAAGTTTGGCCTTTTCTGGATGCCAGGTCATCCTTTTCCCCGGCTTTTAATACATGAGCCTTAGGCCAAAGGCTCTGGACGAACTCGTCCACCTTTTGAGTTTCTCTAATCTCGACCATTAGAGCACCCTCTAACACCGTGAAACTCATGTTATGCATAATGCGTGACAACGCATCAGCAACTTAACTATCCTTCCCTCTTTGGTACCGAATCGTCAAATTAAACTCCTGCATGAGTTCTACCTACCTAGCTTGGCGGCGTCTCAAGTCAGGTTGTTTACAAAAATGTTTCAGAGTATCATGATCAACATTCACATAAAACTCTGATCCATACAAATAATGTCTCCATGTTTTCAAAGCATGGACAATAGCATACAACTCTAATTCATGAGTTGGCCAATTTTTTTGAGAGGGAGAAAGCTTCTTGCTTTTAAAGGCTACTGGCCTTCCCTCTTAGAGGAGAACTGCTCCTACCGCAATGCCACTTGCATCGGTTTCAAGGAACAGCGGTTTCTGGGGATCCACTATTTTTAACACCGGTCCTGTGACCACAGCTTGTTTTATGGAGTTAAAACTTTCCTGTTGATTCTGTCCCCATAAAAAAGGTACTTTATCTGAGGTCAGATCAGTCAATGGCGATACTATTTCGGAATATCCTTTGATATGCCTTCGATAAAATTGGACAAATCCCAAGAATGATCGCAAAAAGCGGTCAAACTCTGAGGGATTGGCCAAGTCAGTATCGCAACCACTTTCTTTGGATCCATTTCTACCCCCTCTGGAGTAATTATGAATCCTAAATATTCAAGTCTTACCATACACAGTATAGTTTTCTTTTTATTCACATAAAGACTGGCTTTCCTCAAAGTATTGAACACTATTCTTAAGTGTCCGTGATGCTCAGTAATACTTTTACTGAATACCAGAATATCGTCAATAAAGTGTACTACAAACTTTCCGATATACGGACGTAGTAAATCGTTCATAAGCATGACGAATGTAGCTGGAGCATTGGTAAGTCCAAAGGGCATTACCAAAAACTCATAATGACCAAACCTGCTTCTAAAAGCGGTTTTATGCACATCCTCGACTCTAATGCGGTTTTATGCACATCCTCGGCTCTAATACGGATCTGATGGTAGCCACACTTAAGATCTATCTTACTGAAAATTACGGCCCCATGTAATGCATCTAGCAAATCATCGATCCGAGCCATTGGATACATGTGCTTAATAGTGATATTATTCAATGCTCTGTAATCTATACAGAGACGAAAAGTATCATCTTTCTTCTTCTTTAATATCACTGGGGAAGCAAAAGGTGAAAAACTGGGATGAATCTACCCCAGCTTGAGGTATTCTTCCAATTGTCTTCGCACCTTAGCTTCTTCTGTAAAACTCAATCTATAGGGAGGTCAGGTCTATTTACAGGTTCTGCCCCCGGGATAAGCTCAATTTTATGCTGAACATTCCGCTCTAGAGGTAATTCATAATGTAACTCATCCCTAAAACAATTAGAGAACTTCTCCGATATCTCTTTAGCTAACTCGGCCATTTACCCATCTTGGGTAGCCTTAGTGCTAGCCGATGCATCATCAATCGACTCTACCGATGCTATACACAGACACAAAAACTCTTTCGGAGTCTTCCGAATTTCCATGGCTGAAATCAATGGTCCTCGAGGTAAATCCTTTTCACCTCGCAAAACATATTCTACCTCGTTCATCTTGAATTGGTAAATATCCTTTTTCCAATCAATGGCTGGATTTTTCCAAAAATGCCAAGCCATGCCTAGGGCTATATCTACGTGAGCAAGCATGGTCAACTCAAAGTCCAGCTTCTCAACATAGTCCTGAATTCGAAGTTCCAACTGGGTAACCCTCTGGTCCCATACTTCAGTTGAACTTCCGTCCGCCATTATAACCGTATAAGCATAGTCAGACGGACTAGTTTTCAACTTGAGCCTCTTAATAAGCTTTGAGTTAATTACATTGTGCGTTGACACTGAGTCAAACAACACAATCACATCATGATTGGCTACTTGCCCTTTCATTTTAATCAACTCGAGCTCATTGAAAACCGTATACCCCATTGCTGCGGGCTTTGAAAGGATGTTATCGGGTGCACCGCTTACTAACTTAGTAACAGACACACTTAACAACAGAAGTACTAACCTCTGAGAAGGTCCCGCCAATTGCATCTGCATATGTTCCGCATTGGGACTCTCCTGCATTTCCGTGTCGCATTCAGATATTATCATATTGGCCGTGCAACGGTCTTTGTTTAGTGGACAATCTTTCCACTGATGTCGCTGAAGGCAGCCGAAGCACAATCCTTCTTTTCTCGCTTTTTCTTTTTGCTCAGGGGTCAACGAGGACTGCCATTGGAGTTACTTTTCTTTTCACCCCAACGGTGGTACTTGTCTTTGTTTGTCCCTCAACCGGCTTCACTTGCTTGGTTTGCCCGGGCTGCCATTGGAGTTACTTTTCTTTTCACCCCAACGGTGGTACTTGTCTTTGTTTGTCCCTCAACCGGCTTCACTTGCTTGGTTTGGCCACTTGGCTGCGAGAGACTTGTCTTTGAAGTCCATTTCCTTTGAAATCCTCCTTTTCTCGGGTACTCATGCTGAGTCCCTGCCTGCACAAACTCACTAGGTCTGCCTCTGGCATCCTCATAGTTCAAGGCTACTGCAATAGATTCATCTGATGTAGTCACATATTTAGCCTGAACTTCCATCTTAATCTTGTCATTCAGTCCATAGATTTAGTCTTTCAACTGAACCGACATAGGGAGAGGGTCTGTTATTTTCATAACACATTCCCTGAACTTGTCAATATACTCTGCCACTGACAAATTCCTCTGGCGAAGGCTTCTGTAAGCATCCCAAGCTCAGGACTCTTCGTCAGGTGGAAGAAAGTGTTTCTTAAATTCAGCCTTAAACCCTTCCCAGGTGGTAGGGACAACCTGATCTTTCTGTTGTTTGATCCACCACCTATCCGCTGCCTCAATAAACAGGTGAGTGGTCTCGCGGATTTTCTTTAGATCAGATCTGATTTCACAAATGGCGAAGGCTTCTTTCCACTTGTGCAACCGAACCTCGATCACATCAGAACTGCGCTCGGTCATCCGACCAATGTACTTTTTCGATCTATAGTTGGCAATATTAGGTACCTTGAGCTTCGCACGTTCTGATGAGTGTATACTAGCTCTGGCTCTGCTGGAGCTTTGCCCTTTTCATTTCTAGCTGGTCTAGCCGACAAGGCTTGCACCATTTCTCTAATTTCATTTTGACCAGCGTTCACTTGAAGCTGCTGGTTCATGATCTGTTGTAAGGCATCTTCTAGTACAGAAATCCTACCCACCAGAGTAGGTGTTGTGTGATGGGACACTTGTTGCGCAGATCGTGCTCTAGATTCACCAGGATTTACCCTGGAATCTTGTCCTCTGCCTCCATTTTTTCAAAAGGGAAAATAGTTTTTTTTTTTCCTCAACTTTCCCTCTGCTATACAGGAATAAATCGACTGCAAACTGGAAACTGAAAATTTATATAGAAGGAAAAAAAATGATGCTCCCTGGAAGCTCCACGTAATGCAAATATCCCTATTTCCTTTGATGAAGAGTTATATCAGCTCCATTTCAACATCGCTGACTCGCTCTAGCACCTCAGGAGTGCTAACAAACCGAACAAACCGTTCTATGGTGCCCTTGGTAAACCATGTAGACTCATAGCGATCAAGAGGTTCCAGTTGGATAGAGTAGTCGCCTTTTGCAAGCTGTTCTTCCGCTGGTTCGCGTAGGAGTGAGCTAAAAGATGACAGAATCAAGGACCGCCGTCTCCGGCTTCATCTTAGACTTTCAGCTTCGAGAGTCGCTACATTTTCGACGAAGTGCCCAAGCCTTCTCTTTTAATTCCAAGCTATTTGCGTAGGCGAGGAGAGCATCAATGCTGAGACCCAAAAATTCGCCCGTCACCCCTCCTGATACGTAGTGCAATTCTGAAGGGCCAGGTTTCCGCTCTTTCATGCTATCGTCGGTCCTCTAAGGGAAAATAATACGATTCCACAGCTTATCGCGTCGAAGGGCCTGCCCCTAACTTCAGTCTCACGTGCCACCGTTCCTTGGCTCTTAGCTAACCGTAAACCAATGGGTTCACGTAGACAGCTCGTCGATCGAACCAAATCCGCTCAATTTCGTGGAGTCAATGAACCACGCATCGCCGTCGAGCCATCCATATCATCATGACGCTGCCTAGATCCCCCGTAATCTTTGCCTGATGCTAACGGACGAAACGGCTAACGAATGAAACGCTCCCTTCATACGCAATCGTTCATCCACACTACCTAGATGTTCTGCGCTCTGATACCAAATGAAACATTCACTTTCCTTATCTCACTCTTTCCGTCGATTCACGAGCTAATTCATAGGTGCTGGCATCCGTATTTCCTCCCAGCCACTCTCATGGATTGCATGCACACCAAGATACGTGATTCAATTTCGTTTCATGCATATCCACAAGCCCACAACTCCCTAGATGGTTCCCTCCTACCACATGTCATCATTTTAGACCTTTAGCTTGGTACACCATTTACCCCTCTCTTGGGGCACAATTAAACCATTTGCCCCTTGGCATTCTTACACATTTAGGTGCATCCTGGCCTGAGTACTCAAAACCACCTAGTCAATGCCAATACACCCTCACCTAGGACCTTGGCAGTTACTTCCCTTGACCATTTAATTTACGCACATGAAATATTACAAAAGTCGGTCATCTAAGAGAAAATGCCCACCGATCTTTCCGAGGTCATGCTATCTCGGCTAGAGCATAACAATTAGCAACGATCATAATATGTAGATCACGGAAGCTCAACTGCAGGTTGGACAGACTGTTATCCTAGATCACAGAAGCTGGGAGTCCAATTTTAATTTTAAGTTTTTTGGCTTTTCAAGCTTTCATATTTATTTAGGTTGTAATTCCCTATCCATGCTTTGCAATCCCTCGAATGCTTCAAAAGGAGAAAGCACTACAACCCTACCCTTAACTCCAATACTAATTAATGAATCCGGTTTTTTTCCAAAACAAGGTAACATACTCAGATAAATGAAGGCAAGTGCTAGAATTACTTTATAGCTATGCCCAACTGGAGCAATACTTTAGAGGGGCGTTGGAAATCACTTTACATGACGTTGTCAGTGGGATCCAATAGCTTGTGGAGACTTGATCTTGCTTATTTTCCACTACCTGCATAGCTCAATCTCACCGTAGCCTGCACAAGAGGCAACAGCCTCCTCAAGACAGATGTTGACACCTGATATTGCACATCCCGGGTGCCCTATGCACAGGGGACAATGCCCCAATTGAAGAGCCGCTGCTGGGGAAAAACAATGCCATTGATGCACCATAAAGGATGCATGGCATAGTCACCTTGCCAATCAGCCCACCTATGTGCAGCAGCCTGTGTGTGTTTTGGCAATTATGGCAACAGCCTGCCATGAGTACAAAGGTGCATCTACCGGAAAATCTATGGGTAGACATCAGCAAATATGGCTTACCATGTACCTAGTCATATTTCCTCAGTATGAGATGTTTAGAACGCAAAACACCTGCAGTAGTTAAATCACATTCCACAAAATATTGCAGGCATTTATGCAGAGGCAAGGCAATGAATCTGAAATTATAGGGTTGGTTATTCCACAAAAATACTGCAGCTATTTATGTACAGAGGCAAGGTAACAGAAACACAATTTATATGGTTAGTTATTCCACAAAACCCTGCAGCTACTTATGTACAGGCGCAATGCACCGGAATCCTAAATTTATGGGGTTGGTTGTTCCACAAATCTAGCAGGTATGAATGTATACAAAGGTGCTTGTACCTCAAAACCCATAATAAATACTGCTTACCATGTACCTGATCACAATTCATTAATATGTAGTGTTTATGCAGTACTGCACGGATTAAAGCACTGTTCCACAAAATGTTGTAGGCGATATATAGATGCAAGGCACCAGAATCCCCCCAAAAAAAATTATGGGGTTGGTTGCCCCACGATATGCAGTATTTATGTATAGGGGCATCATGCAATGCACTCTAATCCCTGGGTTGGCTGTGCCACCAAAACATTCAAAAGATCTGGCCATTGTGTGTTGAAAATTGGGACACATAGCTGGCGTTTTTTATTAGATTGGTAGAGTTAATTAAGACAGGTTTCCTTAATTTCCATCAAGAGGTTAACATGTTCAGTAAACTGGGCTGAAAAATCAATGTGAGACTACCCTTAAATGACTTGAAAATACAACAGTCCAAGCAATTAAAATATTTTAAATATCATTTCTTATCCTCAGAATGACCTCTTCCTTTGCTGTCAAGGATTCTATCTTGAAGAACTGACAGAAGTTTCTCTGCACAGTTTAGATTTTCTAGATTCAAGTTTTTCCATTGTGGTGAGGAAGCCATAGCAGAAAGAAGATCACAAATAGCCCACTTCGTACCTATCATCGCCACCAATTCTTCCCCTCCAGACTCTTGTGCTTTGACACTAGGGACGCTGCATTCACAGTCATAAGAACCCGAAGTGGGCATAGAGCTAGGCTGAGTACAGCGCACCGTGTTCCCCTCATAACCACTGATAACAGGTTGTGTATCTCCTCCAGAAACACATACATCTGAGACCAGTTGGGTCTCTCCTTGTTGTATCTCCAAGCCATGTAGTTTAGCAGAGTCTCTTTGAATCAGCAAGCTAGAGGAGATTGAGATGGGTACGTTAGAGTCCATAGCAGCTCCATTCCTGTTTTGGAGATCCGGAAGAGCAGAAGAACGATTTGCACATACAGGCTCATAGGAAGCTATAGGCAGGCCAGTTCTGCTACGAACAGCCTTCTGTAATTGGTTATGGGCACCCATGTGAGTTGCAACAACTTTTTTCTCTGTAAACTTTCTCCCAGACCTGAGTATCTTGGAAGGAGTGGCAGATCTTAATGGTCCTATCCCTGGCTGGAATGCAGGCTGCTTATCTGCCTGCTTCAACCTCTTTCCAGGCTTGTCCCTGTAGTCAATTGCATTCATTGCACAAGTCTGTTTCAACCCACGATTTGCTTGCTGTGTGCCAGCAACTTGTTCGCGTGATGATTGCTCAGGCAAAGGTATCTTTTTGGGAAAACTGCTCTTCCGATGATGTGTCCTTACTCTGGGAAGAGGTTCAATTTCTTTTGTATAAGCACTAGTGCTATTCCAAGAAACCCCAGCCAGTTTTGTTTCAGACTCCTCTCCATATGGACTGAAGATTTTTGCTAAGAAACCACGATTGAGAGTCTGAACACGAAAAGGAGAGTCTGCTTCAGCTTGCCTTCCACGCTTCCCAACTTTGTTTGGCCCATCTGATAAACCTGTGTTCATTTCCTGGTTACAGGATATTTGCATGCATTGACTTGCAGCTTCACCTTCAGCAGCTTTCAGTGTGTTTGCAGGATCATTGTCTTTGGCTAACCCAAAAATTTGCTGCCTGCCCTGCTTGGTGAGCTTCTTTGGCAGGCTCTTGGCTGCTTCTGAGGCAATCCGCCAATCTTTCCCACCTCTTAAGCATCCTGAACTTCGTAAAAACCGCCGTTGCCGAATGCCTAGCTTCTTCACCTCACCTCTCCAGCATGGGGACCACTTTCTTGAGCAACTAAGCATCCTAGCCCTAACAATCTGCGTATTGGGGCACCTCTTGACTGGCATCATTCTGCCTGCATCAGGTACAGACATATCTGTTTCATTTGCTGCTACGTCTAGAGCATGGTTTGTCGACGTGAAATCACTGCCTGATTTTAAAGTAAGTGTATCTTCTGTATTATCCACCTTACCATGCTCCACATATGAGCACCTTACAGGATAACCTCTGTCACACTTGGAGGTTGTGTTGTCCGAACGTTCACAACCTGAATGTTTTTCTTCAATCTGCTTATCTGAAAGCCTTAATACTCTGCTAGAGTTCTGATTTTTCTCATTATTTGCAATAAGACCACAGTTTTGGAAGGCTGCATCTTCAGGATCCTCTGAATCAACACCAACTTGACGTTCACAAAACTCCAGATTCGTATATGTCTTTAATGCTACAGAAGTGGACTCTGCTTTCTCAATCGGTCTTTTAATCCTTTCCAGGAGCATATCCACCGGTTTATCTGCAGGCTTAGAAGTTACTGGAAAGGATGGTGATCCAATAGTAAAAGTTGGATCTGTTTCATTGAGTTTATCTTTGCACCCCAAGGTCAAGGCCCTGAAAAGTGAAGCTTTCTTTTTATCCAGAAACTCTTCTTGAAGCATATGACGCCGCCTCCATCCTCCCATGTGTGTATGCAAGAGAAGGCCTGATGATGCATCCAGTTGTCTAACTCTAGAAACCCCATCAGAAGCCTTGTCCCAGCCTGGCAATGATACCTTCACTTTGTTTTTGAGCTGGCGAAGAGCAGGAACCAAGCAGGGTGGATAAGACAAAACCGATGCTTTAGAACCATACGTTGCCTCCCAGAATGAAAGAGTACTATCAGAAATAGGATTATGTGGATGCTCGAAGGTTGGTAATAGTAAAGGCGCTTGAAGGGCAAGAAGACTAGAATCAAAGGTTAAAGGAGGCTGGCATTTCTGTAAGCAGCTAAGCAGCCTCTCCCAAAGTTTCTCAAGGGCCTGCATAAGGATGCTTGAATTTGCATTGTATTTGCTTATATTGGCCTCAGAACAGCCAAGCCACTTTGCAAAAGGCTTAGAAAGGCCCTGAAAATGAAGCAATCCCACACTCTTGTCATACCCGAAGTCTTATTCCTAGAATGCAAGGCATTAAAAAGTAAACTTTTGGACATAATATGATGGATCCAAGCAAAGTCCTTAATTGTACACACCTGCAAGAACATAAGTAGATCATTCTGAGAGTAAAGGCGTACAACAAAGCTTGCCAACGCTCCTAGCACCCTGTATAAAGCCAAGAATATGGTGTACTATCAAATGAAACCAGCTAAAACACCCAGATGGCTAATAAACGACCATCAGGAAAACTAGCCCATCAAAGTCCTGCAGATGTACTTTGAGCATACATCAAAAATCAAACACACAATACCTAGTCTATGTTCAAGCGTGGCACTAAAAACACATCTTTGGTATTTCTTCATTATTGGTCCTGCAATAGTTAGTATATCATAACAAGATCATACCTTGAAGTAAGGTCCAGCCACCATGCCTTCCCAGCCATAAATTCTTCCCACGAAAGATCCAGGACCCTGGGAGATTATCCATGAAGTAAGGTAACCATTCCAACACTATCTTAGTCAGTGCAAAAAATGTAAATACAGTATACAGTAATAATTCAAGAGTATTCAATGCTCCCCCAATACAAAATCCTGAGAATACATAACGCTGCACCTATTCAAACCTAGCAAATCAACGACAGCCTAACCCTTGCACATCTGCACAAACAAATCCCCAGAATTTGTATCCACAGCCTAGGTGACACTTGACTTTTTGCTTTTAACATCCCAAAGTTTTGAATGATAGATAAGAGGAACAAGACAGTGAACTCAACCTGGAAGAAAGAGAAATGATGTCCTTAATGTTGCTTGAATCATCCACATCATTTCCTAAGGGACCATGAGCTACATTAGGTGCACCCATAAAACTTCCAAGTCTCTTCTTTCGGTTAATAGCAAGCATTGCAAGGCTTGATATCTTTGTGTGCTTTAAAACATTTGCAACAATAACTCCAAGCATCTCAATTAAGAAAGAGGCTCCATTGATGGTATGTTCAACCTTATTAGACATCTGTTGCCATTGTTTTTCAATCAACTTCAAAATTCTTTGACAAAGCCCACTTGCAAAAAAGTTTGGCTGTGAAGATTTCAGAGATGAAATGCGGGAGCTCGAGTCAAAGAGTTGGACCCATGTAGCAGTCACAAAATGTAACTCGATATCACAATCAGTATGTCTCACATCACCAGTATCTTTGGAGATTGAGTTGCACTCTGGATCACCTTTCTCAATTGGACATGGAGAAGTGACTTGTAAACAAAATTGGAGAGGAAAAAGCAAGAAACTATGGACAACTCCATAGCCTGAATCACCAATGCCGCCTTCAACTGCAGGTACATCATTTGTATCCTGTAGGCATTTTGCCATGTGCTCAGAAAAGACCTTCCAAACTTGAAGCAGATAGGTTTGGCATTTGATATTTCCAGCTTTTTCAAGTCCTGACTCTTTTTTGAGGTTATTTACCAGCAAAGTCTCCCCTACTCTAGTTTCCTCCCATCTGTACAAAGAAGCAAGGAGCCAATCTAATACATGTATGACTCCAAGCAAGTTACCCATGATACCAAGACCTG
Organism: Dipteris shenzhenensis; assembly: GCF_047967505.1. Taxonomy (NCBI): domain Eukaryota; kingdom Viridiplantae; phylum Streptophyta; class Polypodiopsida; order Gleicheniales; family Dipteridaceae; genus Dipteris; species Dipteris shenzhenensis. The sequence continues at coordinate 28,367,658 of NC_141627.1, forward strand.
CACATGCAGTTACGGCCAGTTTTTCCACTCTCTCCAATAGTTTGTTCTCCTCTCCTGTCTCAGAAACTATCGAACAACTAAATTGAAGCCAAACTGCTGTGATATACACAATCGGTGTAACCAGGTTGGAGACACTGTCTATTTGGGTTTGGCTTGCACCGTCAAGTGTTTTAATAGCACTGCAAGTTTGATCTTCCTTGTAGAGGCTGCCTCTATATGCAAGTGATAATTTGTAGAATGATGATGACAAGACTAGGGGGTGAAGCTCCATCAAGACTTCAATGGATGACCACACAGCGGAAATTAGCTCCTTCTGCCCTGCTACAATCTGATTTTCACAAGATACATCACGTAGAAACCCCAATAATGTATGTACAGAATCAACATGTTGCTTTGAGGGTCTTATTGAACCCTTCCCATCTCCCTCTACTCCTTTTACCACCAACAGCAACATCCTTAGGGCTCCATTCAAGCTGAGGTTGCTACTGTGAGAACTTTTTAGATCCTCCACACCACACTTCCAGAGGATCCTCACAAAATTCAGTACAAAGTCAAGTGAATCAAGAGACCATGGAGCCCACTTAATCGATAAGCACCCATCAGACTCATTTCTAGAGGCTGTAGATGTAGGAGTCTTGGGAGATGGAGCCCTACCGTCTACACCAATATGTACGATTTGAGATATACAAGAATTAAATTTGTTGTGAAGCTTACAAGACAGTAAATCGTCTAAGGAATTCAGGCAGAGATCCCACACCCAGGGATTACCCTTCTGAGGGCCACACTTAAAAATCATCTCAAACATAGGAGCCACTACAACAGATGCTACCAATGAATGGTTGATCCCAGACCCAAGCTTGTGAGCAAGGTAGCTCCAAGTGCGCCAACAAGAGAGCCGTACAGATGAATCCTGTTCACCACTTGTAATAGTGAGTAAAGGCATCATGAGGAGCTTTAAGCGCTTTAAAGAAGGACTGGCACTCGACTTATGATATTCTTCAGATGAAGGGGAGATGCTTGCTGCTCCAGATTGAAGACAGTCTCCCTGAGCTCCATCTATGATTGGGTCCTCCAATAAAGAGTCAATCAAAGCCTCCCATGCAACCTGTTTCACCACAGTGAAATCTCATAAGATATATAGGTGATAACAGAATTTAGGTTAAAGGTAAGCAAACAAATTTGTACAGACATTAATGCAGCTTTTTTTAGATTTCCTTTTCAAATTAAAGCAAGTACCAAGTTTGAACCGAATTTCTAACTGCCACCTCCAGTAGAGTTCAGCGTATTCAGATAGCATTCCAAAAAATGCACATGCACTGCTCAATGGTTGAGGATACATACCAAGGAAGCGATCTGAACTTGAGAGTCGTGACTGGTAAAAGTAACCTCAGCTATCTTCAGCATTTGATTCACCAAGACCCTGTTTACTCCAGCTTGGCCTCCAAGAAGACGCATAAGCCAACCCCAAGCACGAATAGCAGGAACTATCAAGGCCTTTGACCTTACCATCTTCTCTAACTTTGGCAGCAGGGTTTGGTTTATATCTACAGCCACAATCTGTATTTGGGGCCCACAAGAAGATTATCGAGAATGTCAATTCAAATTTTGCACTGCTTGTCAAGACATTGATCAATAGACATTCAGTGATTGCAATCCAGATTAATAATCACCAATCTTAAGAATGGCCAGACTATGAGCAAAAAGCATAAGTGGCATTCCTCAGAATGTCTGAAAGCAGGAGAAATTGCTTGCTGTCTCATGAGTAGGGTTACGTTCCAACAAAATACATTCCACAGGAGATACATCCAAACTCGTCCCATCACTCAACATCAGTAACAACACAAATTAAACCCTTATATTTCTAGAATCGGGACAACGGCATAATGCAAGTGATACTCAAGATTAAATTACAATGGAGCACTTGCTTACTTATCCCACTCTTGGTGTGCACGTCTATTTATACTTGTGCAACCTAGGTGCAGTACAATTCGGATTGTTCAGTGATCCTCATGGTACTTCTTCGAGAAAACTTCAGTATCAATGTCCTGAAATCTTCTAGTAATTTCCAGCCAAGAACCTTCCAAAGTTCCATGGTGATAAAGATTTTTCAGATCTTGAATGTCATAATCCTTACATAATACTGCAGATATTGCTGGCAGGACAGAGCAGAAAATAACTCAGCCCTTACTTCCCACTCTTGTCCAAATAACCCATCCCCATGGAGAGAATAGCACTTGCCCCTTTCTCCACCCCCTTTCCTGCTGTGGTGCTTTCCAGGCATTTTCCACCCTCACCTATTCACTGCCCCTTTCAACTTTGCTGCCCATTGGTAGCACAAGGTGCCTTAGGGAATTTCATAGCCTCCAAGCCCTTGTTCCCCCCCCTTCCTTACTTTCCTCCCCATGGACACCCATCTCTCTCCTTCCCGCCACCTCTTTAGCATTCCCCCTCTTTCTTCCCCTTTCTCTCTTCCCCTTCATTTTTCCCTCCTTGCTCCTACTTTCTTCTAAGTTCTCACCCAGCTAGCAGATTCAAGAAGTTCTGTTTGACTCATAAAGGGACCTTTAGAAAGTGAACACTAGGTCTGCTCAAGCGAGCTCCAATAGAACAACCTCAATACCTACCGCCACCATCAGGTATCACCCAAGGACAAGCAACAAGTTGAGCACGTTATACAAGAGCTTCAAGACAAGGCCATAGTAGGGCATAGTGTCTGCCTAAACCCCACATGCCAAGTCCAAGACCACATTCAAGAGGTCACCATATATAGAAGAGGGGTCTTCCTCTCCATCTTACCTTGATAAAACCACTTGGTCCCTATTAGTGCAGAGTCCAAATTACCTAGGCTTGCATTTCTGTTGAAACAATCAATGCATGGTTTGTTGTCTTCTCAAAGATCACTTAATCAACTCGTAACTCTTTGACTTTCATGACTTGATATTAAAAGCAAATAAGTCCTACTAGCCAATACTCTGCAAAACGAACAGTCATACAGCCTGCAAGAAAGTCAAACTTAAGGGGAAGAATCGATGCAAAAAATTAGCTTGCACAAAGGCATCAATATGTGGTTACTGTTCTTTTAGTCACCTTCGAAAGTGTAGGCAAAGGAGGCAACAAAGCTGATTCCACATCCTTTATGCAGCGTTCTGCAATTTCTCGGTCTTTCCTATCTGCAGAAAGAAGTCTTCTATAGACAGGAGGCATCCAGACTGAAGAAAGTGACCTCATTTTGGGGACCTTGCGTGCCATTTTGATTACAGCCTGCATGCCCAAAGAAAGCAGGCAAGAAGATAGCAAATTCTGCTCAAACCAGCTCACTCTTAAGCAAGAGAAATAGAGATGAGAGAAAATAACAGAATTGGATCGGAAACAAACAGGATTGCCTGAAAAGCTTCATATGTTATAGCCTTTGATCCCATAGGGTTGTCAATGGCATACACTATTGCTTGTGTTATAGAATCAACTTGCGTTTCAAGTAATGATGCCTGAAACTCCTGAATTCCAAGACACCAAACTGCCAAGTTGCAGAGTGCCTGTTTTCCCAAAAAATGTACTAAACATGAGCATATATCCAGAAAATAAGATGTCCAGTAGAAATTTGAGTTACAGACAATAAGAAGTACAGGCAACAGTTCATACTTTTCTGTCTGTCAAAGTAATCAGTTTGGACAGAGACTCCAGAATTGTTGATGCAGTCTCATCTGCAAGGAAAACAGTATATAACCATGTATGAAACCAAGACTAAAGCAAGCATGAATTAAATCCCTCATGTGCATATCCAATCCATAGGAAAAAGGAAAGATTAGCTCAAAACCTTAGTAAGGAATCTGCTTACCAGAAACTGCTGCAACAATCTTTTCATGGTGCAAGACATACCCAAGAGATTTCAATGCCAAAGCAGCACTGCAAAAGGAACAACCATGGCCAAACCACCATTGCCTTAAAAATTTGGTCAAGTAAATCAACTGTTAACAATCACCTTACATGAATGGATGCATGTATCTATCGACACAGAATAGTATATCTAATGCTAATTCCTTGAGTATAATTTCAAATTTCTGCAAGTGTACATAGAGGATTACATTATTGAAACTATTCCTCTTGCCAAACGATGGCTTTATTTAAGACATCAAGATACATATTCACATGCAGCATTGATATCCATGTAGGAAAATAGAGAGAGAACCGTATATGTATAGCAGCAACAAAATAATGAACCTGTAAACAATGATCCATTGTAGGACTCCCATAATGTGTAGAAAATACTGCTGCACTAGAAACTCCTGCTCCATGCACCTCAGGGAGAGGTCTCAATAGGCAGAGGTAGGCAAGGACACAAAAGGATAGGCGTTGGAGGTGAGAGGAGAAGTGGTAGGGGAGGGAGTCAGGGGGACTGCAAATTGGCCGGCTGGCCTTGTTCCAGGCCAACCCAGTTAGGATTTTGCCCACCTGTCCAGCAAACAACAAATCAGCCAACTAGTCTGCTGCTGGCCAACTTGCTCTCTGATTTATAAACGCGCACTGCAGGGTTGGTTTCCCTCACACTGGGGGCTGCTGTTCTGCAGCCCCCAGCAACCATTGCTGCGCCGAAACGTAGGACCTCACACCCTGAAACTAATCCAAAAGGATCTCTCGCTTGCCCCAAAATCAGGGCATAATAACACCAATACAAAATTTCCCAGGCAGGTCTAATTTTCCCTGTCCTTTCGACTGTTCTTTGAAGTAGCTCCTATCAGCATTCCAGCCTTGTCTTGTTCTTTGAGAACTTACTTGCCTTGCCCGTGGGCCACCAATTCAGCTTCATCCCCCCCTTCATACAACTTTTTACCTCATCTCTTCTTGAATAACAAAGAGCCCACTTCTAGAAATGTTAGTGGTTTACTCCTCTCACCAAGAATGCACATCATGACAAAACTCTGGTAAGTACAAGGGAGTTGATTTAGTAAGAATAGCGCTAATTGTTGAGAACCCACCTTCGTACCAACTGCACCTAACTATTCTTAAATTTCCTTGACCTTTGTGATGTGCCTGACATATTATCTAAGTCACGAAATCGTAGAGAGAGAAGCTGAGACTTAATATTGTCCACACAGGTCAAACTTTGGGTCTCGTACAAGTGTCAGAATCTCCCATGCCTCCGCCACTATTGTAGATGTCTAGATAAGTTGTATGACACTGTCCACTACCATCATACCAATGATAACCAGTACTTGTGCATCCTTGTTGTCCCAATTTGACATTTCATTGTCAGCTTCACTTCCCAGTTGAGAATCTTCTTATTTGAAGTGATGGAAGTAGAGACACGAGCCTTCTTGCCAATCATCACCTTTCATAGCTTCTTAGGAGCCAAGTCTTTGCCTTAAACTTCCACAAAGGATAGTTCAGTTCAGTTCAGTTCAAACCTGCAAGTTGGCTAATCTTACCTTAGACATGGATGAGGCATCTAATCTCTTGCATGGCTAGTAGTAGTGAATGAATCCAGCATGGCTAACCAGCTACTTTGTAGAGGTTTCTATTTGAATAGAGGGGAGGCGGTTGAGAATGTCTTTTATCACATGCCTCACCTATGTGTTGTCAATTCGATCCTTATAAAAGTCAAGTCTCTCTATGCCATACCTGTCGCACAAATATCCTACACTCCACATGCCGCTCAGGGACAGAAGAATAGATAAGAGACGAGCTGGGTCTGAAAAGCTGGCTGAACAGAGTGCTGTGTGAATTCCTTGTGCTCTGTTACCATGTAGAAAAATATAAAGAAAGACTTGCCCATGATAGAAATGCCACACAAAATGCACTACTCAAGTTCAACGCAGTACAAAATAGTTGACTGTAAACATCGATCCACTATAGGACTCCCACAATGTGTAAGAAACATTGCTGAGTCAGAACTCCTGCTCCACGTACCTCAAGGAGAGGTCTAAGTAGACAAATGTGGGCAAGAACACAAAAGGATTGGTGCTGGAGGTGAGGGAAGAACTGGCACAAAGGCTGGAGAGGAGCATCATATGTAGGGGCCGGAGAAGCCCCTAAATTGATCAACTGGCCCTGTTTCAAGCCAAACCAAGTGGGGTTCGGACAACCTTTTCAGCCAAGGTTGGTTTCCCTCACAGTGGAGGGTTGCTGTTTTGCAGCCTGCGGCAGCCATTGCCGCTGCCTAAACAAGGCCACAGACCTGAAAACTAATCCAAAAGGATCTCTCTCCAACCCTAGTACCACCCCAAAATAAGGGCACGTTGGAATAGGGTTGGTCACCTCCTCACCTGTGAGCCCCAAATGAGGAGTGCATCAGTGAGGTGGACAATAGAATCATAGGATGGGTTATGCGGCTGCCACGTAGGCAGCACATGGGCGGCCATGTGGGCAGCAGAGAAAGAGTTGAAGCACCTGGCAGATCAAGGTCACCATGGTGGGCAGGAATGGTACAGGCTACAGCAGTGCCACGAGGATGTCCATGGATAGAAAGGACAGGTATGTGCAGGGAAACCAGCAAGAGATGACTGCGTGGACAGGCGGGATAACATCAGCCAGGGTATGCCGTACGAAGCAGTACAGACCTCAGTACATACTGGTTGGAGGCTTTCCAAGACCTGGAACAAGGCTGAACAGAGGCAGAACCAGGGCAGGAAGAAGGAACAAGGTTTGTGGCTGTTTGGCAAGGTTTTTAGGGGGCAGCATAGGGGCAGATGTAGGCCCCTAACAGCCTGGGCCAGTGGCCAGATGCCGCGGGGTAGCAAAAACCTGCAAGAGAGGGCCCATTGGGGCATTTATAGGCTTCCCCATCTAGTCAGCTGGTAGGGAGGAATCCAGTCGGCTGGTAGGGACTTGGCTGGTCAGTTTTATCAGGGGGGGCTCAGTCCCTATAAAAGGGGGCATGTGGGCCTCCTCAATCAAGGCATCACTTGGAGCAACAACCCACAAAGCAAAAAGGAGCAGCAGAGGGATTCCCTTGGGCTTACATCCAAGAGGAGAAAGAGACATAAAGAGGGCTGCAGACTTAGCTCAAGGCAAGCTGCCCACCTAGGCTGGCTACCCGGACAGGAAGGTGGAAGGGATCACTAGACAGCAGAGAGACTACATAAGCTTAGAGGAGCACACGGGCTCACAGATCTAGAGGTGCCAAGCAAATAGTAAGACTTTTGGTAAGATCGGAGGAGCATGGTTTGATGGGACTCCGCATCTCTTTTGAATTGAGCCCGGTAGAAGTATATCATTGTTGTTTCTATATTTGTCTTAGATGCATTGTCTATTCACTAGCTTGCATACACATGTATGGTTGTGAAGTACACAAGTTAAGAAGTTTGATTCCATAGTGAAACACTTCTGCATGTAATTGTTGGGCTTATCTATCAGTCTTCTGCTGCAAGATACCCTTTGGTGGGACTTTCATTTCTAACATGGTATCAAAGCCCTGACGAAAGTTCATGGGAAGTGGAGACTTTCAAGGAGATGGTTCCATTGGTGCTGCAAAAAGAAGCTTGGAAAAAGAAGTATGAAGGAAGGGATAAGGATGATAAGGCCCTAGTAGCTCAAGACAAGAGCAAAGGCAAGGGCATGTCAAAGGCGAGCCCAAGAAGGACAAATCTGACAACAGAGTGGACTCTTCAAATGAAGAGAACAAGAAGAAGAAAAAGAAGGAAAGGACATGCTTCAATTGTGATTAGTCAAGACACTTTGTGAAGGACTGGAAAAAGAAGGCGACTAATCAGAACAAGGGCGCCAGCTCAGAATCAAAGAAGTCAGCACAGTTGGTGGTGATAAAAGAGGAATTTTTCTTGGTTGCATCCCCTAATGCTACTGAGATTAGATTTATGAACCCCGGTGTTACTGTTAGGATGTCCACATTGAGGAAAAGTCATAAGAAGAGTCAGAATCTTTTGTGAAGATGAGGGACGATAACAAGTGACCATCTAAGTGCTTGGCTCTTGTTGCTGACATAGAGGGGGATTCTTATAAGGACCTGAGGACTTAGGTCCAAACAAAGACCATGACTTAAGAGGGGACAACACAAAGCCACACATGGAGGGTAATCTAGATTTATGCCTGGGATGTAATATCTCAGGTATATTGTTTGGTTACAGACCTAGCCAAACAAAGGACGGGTTGAAATAGAACCTGAGAGCTTGGTGCTTGGAGAACTTCAAGCTGTTCACCCATCATGAGCGGGACAGTTGGAGGATGTTGGTACTTGGAATGCTCGAGTTCGAACGTGGGTTCATGACTGAAGATGGCGGTGCCATCAAGTACTACCAAGGAAGGACATGTGTACCAAACTGGTGTGCTTATGCAGAAGCGGGCCTAGCAGAGCAAGAGCTACTATATATACCTTTGTAAGACTAGAATAAGTCCAATCATACAATTTTAGATTTTTTGTTGTTCTAAAGATCAAAAATCTACACAGAAAATAAAAGAGAAAATAAAAGAGAATATGAAAGAGAAGAAAAAAGAGGTAAACAAAAACTTTTAAGAAAAACAAAAGGAAGACATACTTAGCAAGCAAAGCAACACTTATGTCGTCATCAGTGCCCAGGCATAAGCAGCTATACTGGGTTTCTAAAGACCCGCGGAGTCTCTTGGGCAAACCCAGTGCTTACTAAAATACGTCAAATAAACAAAAGAGAAAGAAAACAAGAAATAAAGAAGAAAGGAAGCAGGTGACTAAGCAAAAAAAAACAAGCAAGTCAAGAAACAAAATCTTCCAAAAAATTGGAATATCGCTCTCTCTCTCTCTCTCTCTCACTCTCACTCTCACTCTCACTCTTATTTAAAACGTAAAAAGCTAAATGGTCCTTTACACTTATGTATTGTTTCCTACAAAGAGTCAAAAACACATTTCTAACTTAGAAAGCACAAGCATACTCAAACAAACTCTCTTTTGAAACTAAAAGAAAAACGGGCTATTCAGCTCCCCACTTTTTGTTTTCAGCTTATGTTCAATCATTCTAAACATACCTAAAGGCCAATAGACCATAGATAAAAGACTTCATATCTAAGATTGTGCGTACTTTTTTCATTATTTTCCTTGGATTATACCTCTTGTGTAATAGTAAAGTGATCAAATTACTACATTGAGTGATAAAAGACTCCTTAGTTATACAAAGGCGGGAAAATTGGGCAGAAATGACTCCATATTTTGCCAAATCAGAAATGTTTGAGTCAATGTGAGGCATTTTTATAATGTGTAAACCACTATATTCAAGTTGTTCACGTTTATCGTATATATCAACCTCTAATCCTATGGTAGATTGAGAAATTCTAAGATCTAAGAAAACACAAGAATCCCCTCTTGAAGTGCAGTTCAGTTCACAAGAGTCACGAGGATAGATTCCTTCTCCAAAAGCACTAGCGTCTTTGTACATAAAGTCTTGAAAGTTAGGAACATCTGGTACAAATAAATCATCTATAAAACGCCTAACTTGGCTAAGCTTATGTAAAATGATAGGGCAGGTATTGATAGAAATAAGACGTTGCATAAACTCAAATTCATAAGTAAAAAGATAAAAGTTTGCTAAAAAGACGGCACAATTAGTGCCCATGGGGATTCCTATAATTTGTTGAAACAAAGAATCACCTATTGTGATGTAAAGATTATCTAAAAGAAAATCTATCCAAGAGCAAACATCTTCCACACTTACTACCTTTGTGTATCTTTTCTTTTTAGAACCTATGTCATGATCTTTATTTTTTAGCCACAAGAAGTCAAAGCATCAGGCTGTTTTCTCAACTTTTAGCACTTTGCATCTATCTTTGTCAAATCTCAGATTGAAAACTTCAACCACTAGCTTTTTTATTCTAAACTTCAGGTCTTCCAACTCAATCTTTGTGTAAATCATCGTAAAATCATAGGTTTGAAGGAGAATAGGAGACTCTTTTTCTTGAATGCTTCAAGAGGAATTAAAAAATTTTACAACAAGAATCACTCCTACAGAGCCATTTCAAATCCAGCTTGAGTGCGAGGGGACATCCGCCTCTTTTAATAAGTCCCTCCAAAGTTCATGGACACTAGGCAACATGGCTTTGAAGTAGTAGCTTAGCCATTTAGAGACATCCGTCAAAGTAGTCTCACAAGTAGCTGCAATAAATCTTGGCTTTTTGGGAGTTTTGTGAAACTTCCAAGCAGCACAAAGAAAAGATATACTTGGATTGCAAACAAACCCAGAACACTCTAATGTTTTGAGATCAAATCCTTTTGAGAAACTAAGGCAGGGGCGTAAGTTTTGACAAGCGAGTTCACTTCTCTCAAAAGACATTCTAAGTAAAACTTTTTGCAAATAAAAACAAAGTTATTGGAACATTTGTCCATATAAGAAATGACAAAATTCCTATGGAATTTTCGAAGGAGAGTTTCATCTTCTTTAGAAAGATGGTTACTTTGCTTTAAGCAATTAATCGAAGGGACTTCTTCTAGTTTCAAAGCAACTTTCTTCAAAATCTCCCCTTTCCATTCTGATAAGATATTTTGAACTCCTAAACATTTTTCTAATTGCAAAACAAACTTTGAGATTCCCTTATCGATAGCTTTTAAAAGGCAAGACTCTTTAAAAGAGTACAATCGAACTTTCGTGCCTTTCATGAAAAGGTCTCTTAAGTTACTAGAAAGCAAAATTGAGGTATCAGTTGTGACTACATGTCCTAAATCAGCATCAATAAAGCTTAGGAATCTCTTATTTTTACAACAACAAGGTTCTCTAAGGATAGAAGATTTTGAATGCTCTGAAAGCCTTTTACCTATCTCTCCATAGTTGAAAGCCTTTTGTCCTAAAGTTTTTACATACTTCCAAGCTACTACTGGATGCTTCCAAATTCTTCTCACAAAATGAGGGAGAGAATCCATTACTTCAGGAGACTTCAAAATTGAGTTTAAGCCTATCTTGTCAAGTGAGGGAGAAGTAAAAATACAAATCAAGAGTTCCTTATTTAGATAGACTTCTTTGCTTTGAAAGGAAGCTTTTACTTTTAAGAAGCGATCCAACGAAGTTTTAAGTTATATAATGGAGCTTATTTAGATTCAAATCCTCAAAAGAGAAGTTTTCCAAGGTGTATTGAAGTTTAAAAAGAACTTGTGACATTATATTTTTCAAAAACTTTTATTGAAAAAAGACCCAGAGACATTAATCTATCTAGGTAGAGTAGTCTTCTTTTATAGTCTCGAGAAGCAAAAACTCTTGGAACTGAGGAAGTTAAAGGAACTAAAGGAGGGGGAAGTGGAGGAAGAGGAAGTGAGGGAGGCAACTCACGAACAACATGTGAGATTGCAGGAGAGCTAGGACAACCTCGTAACATAACTTTAGGTTTCCAAACGATGTTAGATGTATGACTATGTTGGTAATGAGGAATGTTAAAGGGCTTGATATGAGTTCTCCACATCAAAGGGTTCTTTTTAGAGGTGATCACTGGACATACATGGGGGCTCACAGGTGGGGACATGACCAACCCTAATCCAACACCCCCTCTCACCCACATTGGGCTGGAGGTGGAGTCTATCTAAATATATCATCGTGGGACTCTCTGTCCAGTGATCCCTTCCACCTTGCTCTCCGGGTAGCAAGCCTAGGTGGGCAGCTTGCCTTGAGTTAAGTTTGCAGCTCTCTGTATGTCTTTTTCATCTCTTGGATGTAAGCCCAAGGGAACCCCTTTGCTGCTCCTTTCTGCTCTGTGGATTGCTGCTCCTGCTGATGCCTTGAGGCCTTTTATAAGGGATGAGCCCCTCTTGATAAAACCGACCAGCCAAGCCCCTATCAGCTGATTGGATTCCTCCCTACCAGTTGACTAAATGGGGAGGCCTATAAATGCCCCAAAGGGTCCTCTCTTGCAGGTTTTTGCTGCCACACTTGGCCACGTGGCATCCAGCCACTGACCCAGGCTGTTAGGGGCCTATTTCTGCCCCTATGCTGCCCCGAAAGAACCTTGCCAAACAGCTGCAAACCTTGTTCCTTCGTCTTGCCTTGGTTCTGCCTCTGTTTATCCTTGTTCCAGGTCTTGGAAAGCCTCCAACCAGTCCTTTTTGAGGTCCATACTTCTTTGTACCCTGGCTGATGTCATCCTGCCTGTCCATGCAGTCATCTCTTCTGCACATACCTGTCCTTTCCATCCATGGACATCCCCGTGGCACTGCTGTACCATATCTGCCCACCATTGTGGCCTTGATTTGCCAGGTACTTCCACTCTTTCTTTGCTGCCCACATGGCAGCCCATGTGCTGCCCATGTGGCAGCCTCATAACCCATCCTATGATTCTAAGGTCCACCTCCAATGCACTCCTCATTTGGGAGCTCACAGGTGGGGACATGACCAACCCTAATCCAACACCCCCTCTCACCCACATTGGCCCGATCCCAATCCATCGATGAAGATGCTCCAGTAGCTCTCATCTCGTAGCCCTAAAAAACAATTTGGTGTCGTCATAGTCTTTTCTTGGCATCACCAAGACTTTGACATTCCTCGTAACATAACTTCATTCCTGAAGGCATCACCAGGAGCAGCAATCCACAGAGCAGAAAGGAGCAGCAAAGGGGTTCCCTTGGGCCTACATCCAAGAGATGAAAAAGACATACAGAGGGCTGCAAACTTAACTCAAGGCAAGCCACCCACCTAGGCTTGCTACCCGGAGAGCAAGGTGGAAGGGATCACTGGACAGAGAGTCTACATAAGCTCAGAGGAGCATGCAGGCTCAGAGATCTAGAGGTTCCAAGCAGATAGTAGGACGACTTTTGGTAAGATCGGAGGACCACGGTTTGGTGGGACTCTGCACCTCTTTTTGTATCGTGTCTAGTTTTGGAGGAACGAAAATATATCATTGTTGCTTCTATATTTGTCTTGGATTTACTGGCTTGCGCACACATCTATGGTTGTGGAGTTACACACAAGTTAAGAAGTTTGATTCCATAGTGAAACACTTCCACGTGTAATTCGTGGGCTCATTGTTGCTTCTATATTTGTCTTGGATTTACTGGCTTGCGCACACATCTATGGTTGTGGAGTTACACACAAGTTAAGAAGTTTGATTCCATAGTGAAACACTTCCACGTGTAATTCCTGGGCTCATCTATCAATCTTCCGCTATGGCTATGGACCTATACCCACACGCTCAAGAAGATACTCCAACTGCTTCCAAGAAAGTTCGTTTGTAATCAGTCACATTCTCCTCTGAATGACAGCCCAACTCAATATGTTTCATCGATATGGAACATTGGATTGCATGTTATAGCAATGTAACTCTCACTATCACACTAGATCAATGAATGATCATCTTCTCTATGCCCCAAGTTCAATTGTCTAAGCAAGGCAACTTCACAAAAAGCTAGCCTTGCTACGCAGTACTATGCTTCCATCAATGAGAGTCATTGTTTGCTAATTCTTGCTTGACCAAGAGAAAGCCCTAATCCAAGCAAAAAGCAATATCTTGTAATAGACCGTCACGAACCGCCATCTTCACCCCCATCTAAGTCAATATATCCTTCAAGCTCAACTCCTTGGGAGTAGAAGATGTCTTGAGTTCCCATCAACTACAAGAGAACTCCTAACCCGGCTATCTAATGTGATTGGTGAGGTGGTTGGGAGGATTTGCTTATTACCCCAATTACAAAAGAGAAATTTGGATGTGTGTGAGAGAGAGAGAAAGAATACATCCCTCCGACTGATGATACAAGGTACTATCAACCAAGGGAGTAGAGTCGTGTATTTAGAGTTTGCACCTTGGATCCATCGAGGTAAATATTGGACTACTATCTGTCATGCAAAACCTCTCCAAAAGCTCCAAGTAATAATTGTACTGGCTAAGAAAGATCCCATCAGCCAACCCCTAAATCTCCATTTCACAGAAGCAATGAAGCTCTCCTAGGTCTATCATCTCAAACTCATCATGAAGCACGACCTATGTATCTCTTGTCACAATGAGGTGATTCCCGAAAATGATAAGGTCATCAACTTACAATACAATGAGTATGACAAGAACAAGTGTGTAGAGATTAGTGGCTAAAGAACTCCATGTGAGTCGATAGTGGAGATGAACTAATGAATCCTACAATACCAAGCTCTTGGGACTCAACCTATAGAAACCCCCTTCTTCAACTTGTGCACCATTTGCTTCTTCTTGACCTTAAAGCTTGGAGGCTTCTTGACATATACCTTCTCTTATATCTCACCTTTAAGAGATGTAGACTTCCCATGTGCAATATGAGTTGGCACCTATATCTATCTCATAGGATCCATGCAACATCAACAATGAAGCTACTCACCACATGGCTCAACACAAGGAGTGGTTCTCGCAACTTGAACATGTATCTCATGAGTTGCCTGTCACCATCAGTGATAATTCAAAATATTCGGTAAAAGAGACTGAAACCAGCCTCAACAACGTAAAGGGTGGTAGGATCCACGCAAATACAGCATATACAATAAATAGACAAATAAATTTGCACCACACCACAATTCACAGGGGAGCTAGAGTGCTCCTACTCAAAAACAAACACACCAATTGGCCCCAAACGCTGGCGCCCCTTGCGGTATTTATTTAACATTCATTTGAAGCCAAGAGGCTGATTACAAAGGTCTCTGGGAAGTTGCTCCACAGGCAAACCAACGCCCTCAAACTTCCTGTCCAGCCCACCCTGTAATTCCTTGCTCAACTTCAAACAGTGAACGGCATCCAATCCCTAGGCAATCCTGTATCCTCAACCAACCAAAGCATGCAACAAAGACCCCAATAGCATCCACTATCGAAGCCACACCTGCAATCGCACAACCAAGTGCCCAACCAACCAAACACAACTGAACAACTACAGGTTCTGGATGTGCTGGTACAGGCCCTGGCTGGTGACGTTTTCCTCTGGCACACTCCTGAAGCTCCTAGGAATCTGCGAATTTTACTCTAGCAGCTCCTGGCAGACTCTGGCAGGTCACAACTGATGATCTGGCTCCTTCTGAACCTGATTTGGCCAACTGAACCCAAAATAAGAGCATTGGGCCCCTTTTGTAGTCCTATGCTAAAAATAGCAATTTTTAATTGCACCACCCTTTTGGCCCCCCAGTTGCACACTTTGGCCCTAGGAATTAATTGCCTAGTAACTGGGCGCACATTCACTATTTCCAAGGGCTTGCTAGAAATTTTATTTCCCCAAGTCCCGCCTCATGACCGAACCCTCGCGCCCCAGAGGCTCAAGGCAATCACGCACAAATTATGGGAGTCGCAAATCAAAAGTCCCATAATTTCACGTCCTCGTGACAGATTTTAAGCCTCTCTACTCATGACGGTGTGCGTTAAAGTCTATTTGATGTTTTAAATGAGCCCACTCTTGCAAAGACTTTCATTGTCGAACATATACTTGTGTAAGACTAGAATATATGACCATGAACAACAGTTTGATGACAAGTCTTACCGAGAAATCACCAATGCAATGGCATAATTGTGTCGTCACCTCAAACAACTATAGCCAAAAGGTATGGGAATGCTTTCTAAAGGAGAAATCAAATGCCTTCGTTAAGTACAAAGAGTGGCAAAAAAAAGTGAAGCAAGAGAGCATGCACCAACTGAAGATTCTTTGCATTGACTAAGGTGGAGAGTATGTCGGTAAGGATTTGTAGTGTTCTACAAGTAGAAGGGGTTTAAGAGACATTAAATTGTTTACTCCTCAACAAAATCTAGTAGCGGGATGCAAGAACAGAGTCATTATAGAGACGTCAAGAAGCATGGAGGCAAAGAAATCTCACAAGGAATTACTAGGCTATGACTATTCAAACAATGGTCCACATCATCAACAAAATGAAGACGGCCTCGAGCCCTTGAAGGAGTTACGCCAAAGAAATAGATGGTGATGCTCCTAATCTTTCTACTCCTCCCTGCGAGACTATACCCAAATGGTATATCCAAAAGCTGCAAGAATCCAAAGTGATAACCATTTCCGAATGCAATGAACATGATATGAGGTGCTCATCGCATCCAAAATCAAACCCAAGTACATGTTCACATGATGCAAAGCCTCAAAATTTGAAGAAGACAACTGAGCATTCGACATGGATGGTAACCATGGAGTGGGAGATTGATTCCATTCAGAGGAATCAAACTTACATTTGTTGCACGCTCCGCGCAACTCAAGGAGATATCTCAATAGCCAAAGGAAGACAAGAACACAAAAGAGCAGGTGTTGGGGCTGAGGGGAGTATAGTAGAGCACTATTTACAGGAGCTGAAAGAGCCCCTAAATTGACCAATTGACCCCATTTCAAGCTGACCCAATTAGGTTTTCGCTGACTTGTCCAGCCAACCAATCTGAAGCTGGCTGACCTCTCTGGACTATAAAAGACACACTACATGATTGGTTTCCCTCATAATGGGGCCTGCTGTTCAACAGCCTGCAGCAGCCATTGATGCATCTAAACAAGGCCTCACAGCTCTGAAAACTAATCCAAAAAGAATCTCTCCAACCCTGGTGCCTGCCCAAAATCAACATGCCTCACAAGCGTTGCCATTTCAACAATCCATGAGCCAGCCCTGGACTTTGTCTCGCAACAAGCCCAGCTCAAGACAAGTCATGCGCCTAAGCATGAGTCTCTAGACCAGACACCATGCAGACAACCAATGACCTTGCAGCATCACCAACCTCTAACAAGTCATCCTAATGAAGAAGGCATGCCAAGATACTACAACCACTTAATGTCAGTTCAGGATGTGCGCAAGTAGATAGAAAACACTTGAGAACCAAGAGAGAACACTGAGATGTACAGCCAAAAGATTTCACATATAGAGTACAAAACGGGTCCAAAAATGCACCACACCTGTAGCATTTGATTGGCTGAGGTAGGCAGCCTGAATAGCAATGTATGCTGCTGTACAACCTGTTGTAGCTCCTCCTGAACTCCCTTGTGCCACTGTAGTAGGTTTCATGTTAAATTGCACATTGGAGTGCCCTAAAATAAGCACTGACAAAACTGTTGAGTGCTCCCCAAGGGGACCGCCCCTTCATAGGGCTAGGAAGCCCCTGATCTGGCCAACGAGGTTCCTGACTAGCCGACCGGTAAGCCAGACTAGCTGACCTGTTCCTGTACAGACCCACGGGCCCCTGCTGCAGCCAACCTGCTGCTGAACTGCCAATTGCCAGTCTATAGAGTGCCGACTGTAGGCAGTCCTGGCCTCCTCCAGCTGGTGCTTCTTTCTGCTGGTTCTGTCCCTGCTCCTCTGCCCTATAACAGAGCCTGTGGCTGGGCCTCTCAGAGGCCCAAAGCCAACCCCAATTCCGGTCATACAGTCCACCTTAATCCAGGGCTGGAGGACAACCACCTTTGCTGGATGTGGTGGCCATGTGGCTGCCCTTAAGAAGGATGTTCTGATGCTGCCCATATGACAGCCTCCTTGCTGCCTACATGCCTCTCAAATTCTCTCTCCTAATTATCTCATTCCCCCTTCTCATATGGGGGCTCAATAGGTGGAAGTCAACTCTTTCCAATGCCCTCTCTTGATGAGCCACCATGGTATCGATAAAGCTCCAACTCCCATGCAGGAACCTTCAAGAACGCATCATCATTGTGAGGTTTGCGAGCCAGCACCTCCAATACATCCAAGGCTTGTTCCACATCAGATACGAGCAATAAGATCCAACTTGGAGAGATGGTAACATCCGAACACCACCCACCAGCGGCACTGTCCATCCAAGTCATGAGCACACCAAAGTCTTCAAGATACCCAAGTAACAAGTCTATCCAATCATCACCCTCAAAATTTGACAACAAACCAAGGATACTATAAGGTACCAAGTATCCTTGGTTTGTTTCAATCCAATCATCCTCCAATCACATCCACAACCTTGATACTCGAAACCTATGAAGTGAGAATGGTGTGTCTACTCCACATAACTCCACCAACTAGTCCCTTTCCGAAAGATCTAGAACTTCTCCCAACTGCCTCTAATACCAAGCTCTAAGTGAGCTCCACTCACGTTGGTTTGAGACAAAAACATTTTCAGGCAACATGCAAACAACTTTGAATGCCTTTGCCTTGAGAGAACTTCTCCCAACTACCTCCAAAACCAAGCTCCCATTGAGCTCCACTCACACTTGAATATTGAGCCCACCAAGGTAGCATATAGTCCCTCATGTTCCTTGTCTACCATCATGCAAATGATCCATCCTGGAGAATCACCCTTGTCACCTGCATTTCCAAATATCTAGGAAGTCTAAGACAATCTTCAAAGGACGTGCAAACAGCTCCGAATGCCTCTGCCTTGAGGGTTCCCCCTCTATATGTCTAGAAGGCTTTCACCCTCAACCTATAAATACCTTTATAAGACTAGAATGTATCCTATCAACTAAAGTCGCCTTTCTTTCTTAGAGCAAAGACATCCGCCTTCAATCATCTTTGGAGTAGGCTACTTGACGTTGCTACTAAGGATATTCACCTCCCTTGCTTTGATACCATATTGGAAAAAAAACCTCTAAGCATGTGTCTCTAGTTCAAACACCATGTAGAGGATCAATGATCTTGCATCACTAAGAACACAAGTCATCCTAATGCAAATGATATGCCAAGATACTACAACCACTTAATCTCATGTCAACATGTGCATACAAGTAAATAGAAGGCACTGCAGAACCAAGAGAGAGAATAAGGAGATGTACAACAAAAGATCTAATATATAGATGTGGAAGCAAATATCCAAATGCAAACTCTGCCTCAAACTTTGCTCAACTGCATGTTTATGTTTATGTTTATGTGTCAGTGGCATTTGCAAGTCCTTTTGGTAAGGGCTCAAAATACCATCTATATAGATGAGGAAGGAACTCGATATGTCCCACCCCATCTACTGGCCGGCCCAATAAATTGATCGACGAGGTTGAGTAGTCTATGGATATACCGACCCACAAACTGACCTGTTTCATTTTTTTTCCAGAGAAAAGAAACTTCTATTAATGCTTGAAAGAAAAAAACCCGGTGCTTTCAACC
Organism: Dipteris shenzhenensis; assembly: GCF_047967505.1. NCBI lineage: Eukaryota > Viridiplantae > Streptophyta > Polypodiopsida > Gleicheniales > Dipteridaceae > Dipteris > Dipteris shenzhenensis. Next base: position 28,386,587 of record NC_141627.1, read on the forward strand.
TCCATAAGGAACTGAAAAACCGGTAATTACAATGGAAAGGTTGTTAGAAGAAACAACCAGCCTATTACCAAGGCACCGGGTCATTGGAATACGGGCTAACAACCACAAAGGTGGTCTATACATCCAACGGATCTCTCCTACGAAAAGAGTGTAGAAAATCCCTGCCAGCTAAACCTTGCAAAAGCGGTGCCACCATTCGGCAATCCCTCGAACCTAGAGTGCCACGCTTCCAAGTAGCGCGCAGTGAAAATGATATCCTACCACATGGCCACTAGGGTAGCCGCCAGAGTCTTCGCCCATCTCCCCATCAGCTGACTGCAACAAGCAACCCAAGTGTTCTAGGCGGTGATGCTGGCCACCGTCTCCAAAACCCTATCCTCTGGTGAGAACATTGGGGGTGAACCGATGGGTGGTGCTATGGCAAAGGCCTCTATTCGAGAGACTTGCGGGCCATGGATCCTATAAGCTGGTGACACTGGGTCAATGGAAAAAGCATGCCCGCCCTCTATGAGCCATGCTACCATCCCCCAAGTGAAGTCCCTCTGCATTCGTTGTGTGCTGGCCACAATCCAAAATGTCACCAGCCAAATTCTCTGCGCAGCTCTGCAGCCCCACAGGCAGTGGGGAACCGTCTGCAATACTCCCTCTGCACAACAAACAGACTGACTTGTTTCTTCCGCCAACATATACTAGATTTGACCGACCGTGAGCTGGGCGTTATAAGCCCCCACATCTCCCTTGTATAGGCCCCTAGTTGGGCTCCCATCTGCACCAGTCTTAGGTCATTCTTTGACACTGCTATTGACTTTGCTGCTCGACCTATGTGCCCACATCCAGTGTCGCAAAAGACCGTGCTTGGATTTGAACCAAATGTTTTCAAATGTTTCCTACCATTTGCTTTCAAACCTGCCCAAAAACATTCGTTTCTTAAATGTCATTTGCTACTTCTATGTGTGTTTGGATTTTGATGTTATATGTATTTCAAATGTTTCCTAACATTTGTTTTGAAACCTGCCCAAAAACACTCATTTTTTAAACGTCATTTGCTACTTCTATGTGTATTTGTTTAGAGACCTGCCCAAAAACATTTGTTTTTTAAATGTCATTTGCTACTTCTATGTGTTCAGACTTGAAACTTGAGCCTTGCATGCATCATCAGCATACAGCCTTGCCATGTGGCATGGATGATCATTGATGGCATGATGCATATTCTCTTTTTGTTAAAGTTTTCTGCCAAGTGTTTCACATTTCAACATTGATGGCTATGTTTGAGTCCTTAAAATTTGGTTTGCCGTTTTGACGTCTGACAGTTTCCAAACGTTGTCAAACACATTTGAAAAAGTTTGCATGTTCTAATGGCCACATCCTCTGCCAACTCTAGAGTCACCCGTCCCTAGGCTGCCCACATGGCAGCCCTTCTTGCTGCTATAGTCTGCTTATATGACTACCCATGTGTCAGCCTATAGAATGTCCACATGGCAGCCCTCCAGTTGGGCCAAACCCAAAGATGATCTCCCCCTGTGATATGCATCCTTCATGCCCACATGGCTCTCTCATGTACCTCCTCCTAAGCAGGTGCCATGCTCCAATGTACTTCTATGGGGGTTTACAGATGGAATAACGGTCTTCTACTTCAAAAAGATGGACTGTTTGAGGCAGCATAGCAGCCCCGTCTTGATGCAAGACAGCAGCAGCTCTACACTGCCTATGAGGGCACACTGGGGGTAACACTTGGTGTCAGATTTGTCCTACTTTAAAGCATTATATTACATGGCAGTTTGGTTATCTACATTGCAATATATACCTGGTCAGATCTGAATGTTTGCCTGGAGTCGATAAGTACTCCTGAGTGTTGATTAAGTCTAAGAATGTCTTCTGTATGGGGTTTAGGCTTTAGAAGCTAGGCCCAATTATTGTAACAAGCATTCTCTTAGTGGAGCTGAAACCAAAAATTAGTCATCACAGGTGAAACTGAGCTTAATTTGAAATGCTCCAAAGTTCCACAACGCTTCAAGACATTTCAAAAATAGGGCTCGAGTTTCAAATACCCAAAGTAGTAAAAAGATGCTACACACACCTCATATCCCATATGCCCTGAAAATGTAAAATAAGGCCGTAAAATATGCAGACAGGCATGCTTGTAGGTTGAAGCTTGAGAAAGGAAGTTCAAATTTGAGACTTTGCAAGATTGGCAGCACATCGTGTTTCTTTGGCAATGAACATCTATAAACACTTTGACATTACAAACTCAATCATAGGCTTCTATGATGTCTTCTATGAAGACACACTTATCCCAAAGTCTCTTGGCAGGAGTCTTCTCAAAACAGAATTCATGCCACTATTCATTAGCGTGGTTGATATCTGCATCCCATCGAACCAAGCCTCAGAATTTAATATATTGACTCTTGCCCCTGAGCCATCTGAACAGACCAGAATTTGGAATAAAGCAGAACAGACTTTTTTATTCTTTAAGTCAACACACCTGCTTACCTTGGAGATCATTTACCTGGCTATTTTCCCTACAAAGAACGTGGTGCAACTTACTCCTACTAGACTACTTACACCGTATGTTGTTTCGTGGACTGAGCTCAAGTTTGTGAAAGCTACTCATTCCCACTCGAAGGCAATGTATAGATCATCGCCAGCTGCCCTCTAATTACTTCACAACCAGATCAGCGGAGAACTTGATCGTTCACATATGCTTGAGAGACGACAAAAAATAGCTCTAAGTTGTGAGTGAGAATGACATACGAAAGGTAACATTGCAGAACCGGGTTGCACGCATGATAGACTCTGTGAAGGACCTTAAGTGGGCTATGATGACAAATAAACTCTTGTTTGCTTTGCGTTGAGGGAAAAAAGAAAGCTAGGAAAAGGCGTAATATAAAATGAGATCACTTGGTACCCGAGTCTCACGTGATTTGTAGAAACAGCGAAAATGTAACTTCATGGGAAATGACTAATTGAAAAGCCACTCACGTTTCCTCGTCCTTCGAGACTATGTCCAAGAGAATTGGCTCTAGAAGGGTCGTAATGCCTAGCTTGGCCGAGGGCTGATCGTTATCCTGGTGCAGATAAAGAAGAAAAGGGTCCAGCTCGGTCTCACTAACATGTACACCCATGGAAGACAATCCCAATTTCTTCTGTTTCTGGGAGGGCGACTGCTTGCTCACGTCTCCCATTCTGCGGAAAGCAAGGATCCTGCACCCAAACAAATGCAAGCGAAATGACGGAAAGAAAGGATCCTGCAGCGAGAAAAATGAGGACGAAATGAGGCATTGGAGAGGAGCGAATGAACTGCAGTTACAGGGAGGCAACAGAGCGACTGCAGGCAGCAGAAAGGGAGGGCGGGCGAGAATTAATGGAAGAACGTACGAAGGCAAGTAGAGCAGAATACGAGGAGAAGGTTAATTGTTCCCAGCGACGGCGTTGAAGCAGCCGTGTTACCTGAGTTGAAAGCGCAGGGTAGTGGAGAAGGGGAGGAGGAAGAGCAAAAGAAGGAAGCAGGAAGGGAGAGGGAGGGGGGGGGGGGGAGGAAAGGAGGGAGGGGAGGGGAGGGCGAGCTACATTGCGAGAGGGAGCAGGAGATGGTGAAGAAAAAGCAGAAGAAACAGAGAAGAAGCAGAAAAAGAAGAAGAAGATGAAGAAGAAGAAGAAGAAGAAGAAGAAGATACTACTTTGGACTGTTTGCTTATTTGTGTGTTTGTATGTCTTTCTTTCTGTTTGTCTGTCTTTTTTTTCGTGTGTGTGTGTGTGTGTGTTTTTTTTATTTTAATGCAATGGCGCCAAACAGAAGTAGAAGAGGAGGGAAAACCTCACTCCCCCCCCCCTCCTTCCTTTCAAAAACTTTACACCCACACATAAACACACATGGCCACCTAGGTTCCACTTGCACAATGCACATCCCCCCATGGCCCCGTTGTCAGACAACATGGGGCTTCCCGAGAGAAATCGAATGTGGGCAGCAACCTCAGGTGCGTCAACGCCCAACTACAAGGGCACATCTGCCTGTGGCCTATCATGACATTGCTCAAAGGAGGTTCTTCCTAAGGGGGATCGAGCACGGCCAACTAGCTCAAGTTTGCGAACGCCCAACCACCTGAGCTACCATCGCTATAAGGAGCACATCCACCCACGGCCTATGTTGGCGCGTCAAGTGGGCAGCAAGCAAAGCTCGAGCAAGAATGAGTCAAGTACAAAGCATCAACAAAAGCAACACTCAGATGGACATACAACAATGGCACAAATAGAGAGGTGCGTCTTCATCTTGCAAACACCGCCCTGAGAATCGACGATGCTATGGCATCAAAATCCTCAGCAACTCATCTCAGACCTTCACAAACCTAGGTCACGTGGCAATGCCATGTGGGAAATAGGATTCTAGGGCCATATCATCACATCTGTCCCGTCAACAAACATGTGGCACAATGTCACATCAACATAGGACGTCTACAGCATGCCACATGGTCAAGATAAGGTAGCCTAATAACACATGGCATTTGCCACACCATCACGCACTGGCACAATCATCAACATGCCATGTCATCATGTGCCACCTCAGGATTTACGCAACTCGGCACGAGACCACTTTTTTATAGATGCTTCTACTCACATCATTGTCTCCCCCCGTTAAGGGGTAGAAACATTTTGATGTAAAAACGTTTGTCTATGTTTTTGACTTGATAACATAAACCTGCATTTGTTTTTTATTTTTTACTTTTTTAAGATGTTGAAATATGTTTAGCCATACACATAGTAGACCACCATGTTGCACTAGCATGACTTGTTATTGGAAAAATTTCCCTAGCATGGAGCCAAAAATCGGTGCAAATTTTGGAAATTTTGACATCACTAATGTGTCTAGAGTGCCCCAAAATGGCTTTTGAATCACCAAAATTAGATTTCAGATGAGGGAGAAATTATATTTTTAGACCAGGCCATGCTAGCAAGACCTAATCTCGGCAAAAACATTTGCCTTAAAATGTCATTTCCCCCACCTCTAAGTTTGATTTTGGTGATTCAAAAGCCATTTCAGAGGTTTTGAGGCACTCCGTACACGACGACTTCCTAACAGGGACCCACTCTCCAACTTAGGGTAGCTAGGTGGGGAAGTAGAATTAACCCCTGTTCATACACAGCCTTCTTCGGAACGAAGTGAGCCACTTCAAATAAATTCATGGTTCCAGCCCAAAACACGATCAAGCCAGCATGAGCTACATGGGCCCGAGTAATTTACCAGATAGATTGATCAGTCGAGCGTTATCGGCCCACCAAGCGAAACCTGTGGTTTCGTGATCGAAACCACCCAAAGATAGAGTTTCGTTAAAGAGCATTTCCATGGGGTAAGACGTCCTTAGGGAATACAAGATTTTCATGAGGCTTTGCCATCCAGGCACGAATACCCTCATTCGATAGAATGTTCTTTGTGTAGAAAGTTTCAAACTCAGGATCTTCCGCCACACGAATTTTTGGTGATATCAAAATCTCCAAATTATGCATCGAGATTTTTGGGGGATTTTGGGCAACTCCGGATGCATTGGCGTGGTATGCTTTATTTTTAAAAAATTGACCAAAACTACATCATCATTAACATCACCCTTTTAATGTGAGAAACTATAAAAATGGCTCAAAAGGAGCTATTCATACAATAATCAATACTTTACTACTTAAACCTCCTACTCCAAAAGAGGTGTACTTATGCTATTTAAACTACACAAATACCACTACTATCATTAAACTTAAATTTCACTTGAGGAAATGGCAAATTTTTTATGATAATGATGAGCATGGTAGATTTTTTTGCCTAAACCAAATGCCCTCTCTACACTAATGTTAGTTGTCCTCAATGCAATAGTTGTTTAATTGTTTTATTTTCTAGTAGCTTGATAAGGTTAATTAGTGCTATGGTTTTCCTAAACCATCCGGGTGGTCAGAACACCAAGTTGGTACAGTTATGTGTCTATCTTAAACCAGCCCCATGGTTGAATTTTTTTGTTTTGTAGTAAAGAAATTGTTTTGCTTTCTAGTAGCTTGATTAGGCTATTTTTTTGTTTCAACGAAATTTTATTTCCTACATGTTGGGTGAGCAGACGGAGTTATATATGAAGTACATGGCTTAGAGCCCTAACCTTTTGAGGGCAAAGGAGCTTTTGAGCATTGTAAGCCGTGGTACGTCAAGAAACTCAAAGATAGGAATGTGTGTTGTTGTAAAACACAATAGAATTTAACCTGGCTTGGCAAGCTTAAGATCTAGCCATGTTAGAGCATTGCTCCATGGAGATAGATGATGAGGAAAGATAACCTTGCTGCTCTAAAATGGAGGAGATTTGAACATGCTAATGTTGAAGGATCGGAGAAAAAGAGATGGCTACTATCAGATAAGAGCACTCAGCCAAGGGAGCTTGTAGAGCACTTGGTTTCAATCCATCCCAAAATATGTGCTTCACAATTTCATGTCTAGTTAGTAAGATGAGTAATTCATGAATTGTCTTGCCAATTTTCCCCATGACAATAATGTCTTTGTCTTAGATTTTGCTGAAAATTACTCATTTCAAGAACAAGATGAAATACAAAGTGCTCACTGGTACAACAAATAATAATTTTGATCCTAAAACAGATCATATAAATGCAATTGTTGATATTGCCCTTGAGGGGTCGCCTTTAGAGGGGCAAGGTCCATATCGACATGCCACTGGATATATAGAGCATGTCAATATGGCCCTTGTCCCTAAAGGGGACCCTCAAGGGCCCATATATCATACGCAACCAACCACCGTGCTAGTGACTACTTATTCTATACTACCATCTTGCTTGTTGCGATCCTAAATTGTGAGACCACTTATGTTGTACCACCATTGTGCTAGTTGTGATTCTAAAACAGCTTGTTTGTATAAAGAAACACCGTAAAACAGCCAGCTTGTTTGTATAAAGGAAACTTGTATTCAAATGGCTGCAAGCATTCGATAACTCTGGGTGTAGTTAAAGAGTGGTTTCATTAATAAATGAATAGATACATCTCATACATTGAGGTCTTTCAGCTACATCCTGTCACTTGGAGGTCTTTAGGTACATTTGGTTGCTTGGAGGATGGTCCCTTTTCACTCCTTTCCTTTAGGGACTGGTTTCACATTTTACTTTATGCTTTGAGATCCCTTCATCAAGTTGCTTTAAGCTCTTTGGGCTATGTCCGCTCCCTGATGGGAGGATCGGCCTAACAAAATATGAAGAGGGGAGAGGAGAAGAGTAGAGATGAGGAGAGAGGGAACAGCTAGAGGGCACACCACAAATGACTAATTGTACACTAGATTTAGTTGAAAATGTAGAATATATACAAACCCATTTAGGGCTAGGGTTAGGGCATCTAACCCTTTCCTTTATAGCACTCTATATGTGTTAGTGCTATGCACATGTAATCACATGATGTTGAACGTGGTCTCTCAACACCTTCCCCCAAGATAAGCATCATGAAGTAGGCCTTCCCTTAAGATGATGGTTCTGGGGAATCGAAGAAGGAATGAGCATTACATTCCATCACACCCCTTTAATGGGAATGTCCTTCCTTACTCCTATTTTGAAGCTATTTTAGTCCTACTACTCCTTGTGCAACAATTTCTACTAGTGCTTGGAGCTATTTTCATTCCAAGCTAAGGAAAATGTAGTCCTATTTTAGAGCTATTTTAGCCCTTCTGCAACAATTGCTTGTGCAACAATCGCATCGGTTGCACTGGCTACCGTGAATCCTAAATAAGGGTATTTGTGAGCCATTTTTAGTAGAGTAACAACAAATTTTTCAGCAGTTTCTTGTGCAATGATCCCTATGGTTGTAGTAAAATGTAAACAAGGGAAGAAATATGCCATTTGTGCTTCTTTAGACCCACTTTCACTACTGAAGTAACAACAATAATAGTTTTTGCGATAATGGCTATATTGAAATTGAAACAAAAGAAATTGCATCCAATAGTTTTTACGATAATAATATTACATCGAAATTGAAACAAAATAAATTACATCCAAAGCAAACATTCAACAAAAGAGATTACATCCAAAGATGCTAGCAATTTGTCTTTGTGACACTTCATTAAACACTTTAAGCACTTGTGAACAACACCGCTGTGGCGGAACTGGTGTCACTTTTTTCCCTTGTTAGAACTTTCTTACACTTTTGACCTGGTGCCGCATATGCAGGGGACAATACCAGCACCTTGTAATGTAACATAACCTTCTTCATAGAAACTTCATTCAAGGCATTGGAAAAGAGAACTCAACTTGGTAGTGAGCTCCCTGTAATCGAGCACAACCTTTGACAGTGGGCAAGAGAACTCAATCTGGTGGTGAGCTCTAGCACACTAATGCTCTTAGTGTGTTAGAGCTCATCACCAAGTTGAGTTTCCTTCCCTGGTGCTGAAGGTTGTGCTCAATTACAAGAGGCTCATCACCAAGTTGAGTTCTCCCAGTGCTTGATTGAACAACAACAATGGACATTCGTAGCTAAATAGGATCAAATGCGACTAACTTGAAATCCCCCCCTTAAGACCCATTTCCCTTGGCTCCCCATCCTGCAACTCCCTTGGTCATTGCTATGGTTGGTGGAGTGTTGCAGGATGGAGAGCCAAGGCAAACAATGGATCCCATGACTTGGGTAGCATTATGAAGGGGTATCAAGGTTGCAGCAGACAATTCATCACCGGGGTGGAAGGGGGCTTGGAGAGCATGGAAGGGGATAGGAGAGGGATTTTCTTGGGTTTGGTGAATTGTTTCTTTGCCCTTAAGGCCTTTATATAGCTAGACTTGCCGCCCTCCCACTCTTTTCCCCTTCGAACAAGGAAAAAAAACCCCTTTTGCATAGTGAAAAGACAAAAGAGTGAGGATAAAGGATAGAAACATAACATTATAGAATTAAGGAAGAGTTTGAGTATGTATGTAAAACACCTACAAAATTTCATAAAAAGTATATAAGAGTTTTGATAAGAAATGACTTTAATATTTTTGCCCAAAAAAAAAGGCAAAAAATTAGAGCTTCTTGAAGTCCTAACAATCATCTCTTTTATTGAAGAGGAGAGTTTGCATTCCTACCAGCATCCAACAAGAAAACATGATAAGAACTAGCTTAAGCCTTAGTTGGGAAGACAGGTGTCATAAACACTCCTCCCTTGTTATCGGGACGCTTAGTCACAAACTTCAACAGCACGATGTAAAATATCAAGTATACAAAGGATGGGTTATTTGAGTATGGGTTGAAAGGAAATGTTTTGATATTAAATGGGGGGTGGGGAGGGGGGTGGTTGGGGTGTTTTAAGAGTAATACAAGTTGGGAAGTGATGAAACAAAATAACCTAGAATCTTGGAAGGGTAGATGAGTGCTAGAAGGGTAAAATTTTAAAGAATTGGAAAGGAGGGATAGGGTAGGGTAAGTAAAATAAAATTAAAAAATTAAGAGCAAAAACCTAGGTGAAAAAAATTAATTGCTAAAAATTTTAATTAAGGTACAAATTAGGACTAGGAGTACATCATGCAGAGAAGGGGACGTAGTCATGAATAGGGAAGGATAATGGCCTTTAAAAGAGTAAGAAATAGAGGATAATAAATAATGAAAAGAAAAAAAGGCAAGGGAGGGGCGAGGAGGGCCTAAAAGAAGGCTTAAAGTTAAATGTTAGAAAAATAATGAAAATAATTAAATAACCTCAAAGTAAATCAAGAATAGGGCAAAGAAGAAAAAGCACTAAATTAAGGAAAGGGGGGATAGAGGGAATAAAGGAGCTAAAAAGAAAAAGCACTAAAAAGAAAGAAATAAACTGCAAAATTAGAAAGAAGAATAAAGAAGATTGAATTGCGAGAGGGCGGAGGGGTTAAAGGAAGAGGGGGAGGGGGGGGGGGGATTTCAGAGTAAATAAGAGGGCAGAGAAAAAAGGGACTTGAGAGTCCATATTTGAATACGGTGGAGATAGTCAATGGTGGCGCGGCGCTAGGATTGAGTGTCCACAGTGCTAGTGAAGTGGGAACTTGGAAGGGTGTGTGAAGCAGTACGACGTGGCGGGCTGTAGGAGGACAACCAGAGTCTTATAGGGCTACCGGTAGAGTAGGCGCAGGTGCAAGGGTAGCAAAGAGGACAACAGTATGCAATAAGTGGTGACACTGATGCAGATTGCAGAGCAAAGTCTGATGGCAGTAGGTGGGTAGGGGGCACGCGGGCAGAGAGCGGGAGAGTAGATAATACTCAACGAGAGGATAGTGAGGGGGTACATAAGTATAGGGGGGTTTTAAATAGATAGGTGACAAGAGTAGTCGAGGAGGTCAAATGGGTGGGTTAATGAAGCGAGAGTGCGAGAAGCTTGACAGTCAGGGGAGGCATGGAGTCAGAATAGAAAAGCTAGAGGCGGTAGAGCAGTTCACAGCAGTCGGGGAAGATCATCATGGGTGTGGAGATCGAGGGTTGGGGAGCCAGAGAGGTCAAGTAGCATAAATCAGGGGTGAGCTAGAAGGAGGGGTAGTGTAATTCGGGGGGGGGGGTTGTTTAATGATTTTAAAAGAAATAAAATTATAAATGAAATAAATTAAGAAAAATAGGAAAAACTTCCAAAAATAGGGGGAGGAAATAAAGGGAAAAAGAAAAAAGGAAAGAGGCAGGGGGATTCGAGGGGTGCTAGGTTTGGTAGAATTAAGATAAATTACAGAAAAAAAGGGAAATTAATAAAAGGAGGAGAAATGCAACATCGAAGGAAAAAAGGAAAAATAAGAAAATTAAGTGGATGCAAAAGAAATAGTTTATGTGTGGCACTCACCCAAAATAAAATAAAAGTGTGTGTGTGTGTGTGTGGCACATTAAAAGGAAAAATATTAATGGCACAATCAAGGAAAAAAGGAAGTAAATTTAGTTAAATTAAAACAAAATTTAAAGATCCTAAACTCAATATAAAACAAACTATGAAGCAAAAAAGGGGGATACAACTATGGGGGTTAAAGGCCACTGTACCGTAGCCCCGGTTATGTACAATACTCAAACACACACATATATATATATATGGATGACATAGAAGATTAGGGTGTTCTCCACCCACCAAAACTTGTGTGACTCTCTCTTCTGGCTCACCCTCTCTCTCACCTTCTTCCATTCTACTTTCGTTGTCGGGATCTCTCAATTGGTATTAGAGTGTGGGTATTCTAGCTGAACCTAGGTGTGAGGCTGGAGCCAGAAGTCTGCTGCTACAACTCTGTGGGAGGAAGGAGAAGATCCATTGGGTGTCTTTACCTGCATCCTGATGCGCAGAGACCTTGTAGAAACATTTGGAAAGTTCTTTGAGTGGTTTTTTGCAAGCCAGCAGGTGGTTTTGGATGCAAAAGATAGTTTATTCTATACCTGAAGTCTTGTGATGAATATATCTTTCTTTAAAGGCTGAATCTTGCCTTAAGATCAAAATAAAAGTTGTAGAAGACTTTGAGTACTTCATTTTTTGTTTTAACATCCTTGTCATCCGAGTTTTCAATGAAAAGTTACACCTCTTGCAACAAAAAGTGACAAAATTTAATTTTTCATGCAAATTTTGTGTGTTGGATCTCCATATCCAGGCCACCACTTGCAATTTAGACACTACTAGTGGATTTAGAGTGGTCCAAGACTTCTATCTGTGAAGCTGCTTCCAATTCTGTGAAATTCTGAAGCTGTGGTAAAGCTCTTTCTACTCCAATGTCTTCATTTCATCATGTCCTATGTGAGTGAGATCTCAACATTCAAGCCTCCATTTGTAGAGCTGTCTATCTGGGACTCTACCTGACACATGTGTCTACAAAGCTGCTTGCCATTCTGTGAAGAATCAAGGGAGTTGTGCTTCTCTGTGTTTTTTTTTCATCTCTTTGAAGGAAATTTCTCAAAGATTCCAAGACCTTATCATTGATTGCCATGCGGCATTTTGGCTAAGGTTAAGTTTCCTAAGGTTTATTTTTGCCAGTAAATGTAAGGGTTGACTGGCTCTTACTCCATCCTTGGATGAGATTTTAGAGTTGTGCTAGAAGAGAGATATTTGTAGATTGTCTTGCTGAGTTCGATTTACCTTATGCAGATCACTATTGTTGTAGTCTGAGCCATGTGCACTCATTTGTGGTTTGCATTGGGTTGCAGTGGATGCTTTATGGAGCGCGTCTATAGACGCAGCTGTCTGTGTCTGTAAATAGGCTAGACATGCTTGTAGACGCAGTTTTAGATGTGCTTTGAGATGCGTCTATAGACGCGCTCTAACAGACGAACTTTTTTAAAAAGTAGAAAAGGACATGTGCCTGACACAAAAATGTAACACTGATACCAAAATCATTCGTTTCTTGGATACGACAAAGGACAAATCCAAAGAGAGCAACTTCCAAAAAAGATCAACCGTAAAGAGACTTACCTTGGATAGAGGTATGGAAGCTTCTTCTCCTTCTTCAAAGTTGCTTCTCTTCCTTGTTCACCCTCTTCTCCTGTAAGCCTGGAAGTAAGTGTGGGTGCCTTCCTCTTAAGTGTAAGCTTGGAAGTAAGTGTGGGTGCCTTCCTCTTAAGCGTCGAGACTGTGGATCTGTTAATAGCAAAGCAAGCAAGCCGCACGAAGTATAAGTAATGTGAAGAAAAGCAAAGTGAGTGCGCTCAAAGCAGATTTGAAAATCACGTCTATATGCGCGTTTAATAGCATGTCTAAATACGTTGTAATTGCACATCTACATATACAGAGCAAACGTGGTTTTAGACGCGCCTATAGACACACACCAAGAATAGACAGATGCGGTTTTAGATGCATCTTTAGATGCACCACAGAGTTTTAAAATTAAATATTTGAAGAAAAGCAAAATTTTTTGGGTTTTTTGTTTGTAGGATGTCTTCATCTTCAACAAGTAGCTCCAGTGAGGATGAATCCCTCCGTATCCACCATCGCAAAATGTGGTTGAAGCAAAAAATCAAATGTATGTGTGATCGATGTCGAGGAAACATGTATCGTGCACGCAGGATTACACTCAATCACATCTCAAAGTATGGAGAATGGGATGCGACCATAAACATGGTAAGTGTTAAAGAGTTAAGGTTGATTGAGATACCTATGGGTCTTCATATGTTTGAGTTATGATCCCGATTTAATTTGATACAGGATGCAGTGCCACACCCGCATATGTTGCCCTATGCTCGCCATGAGGAGGCGAAGCATCAGCGATATGAGGTGGGATCTTCAGGAGGGACCGTTACGGATGCATGGAGTGATGGTGATAGTAGCCCTTCGCCATTACCTCATGAAGCTGTGGAGGAGGAGGTGTTTGATGATATGGTGCAGGATTTATATGTCCATCAATCCGAAGGGAGGGATGATAGCATGGAGTAGGACGATCTTTTTACCGCAGCATCGACTCCACTATTTGAGGGGTGCACTTTCTTTGTTCTACGTGCCTCCCTTGAGTTACTAAACTTGCAAACCATCTATGGATGGAGCAATGCAAGTTTGAATGCATTACTCGAGTAAGCTTTAAAGTCTATTTTGCAAACATGGTGAATTATGCTAGTGGGTCAATTACTCGAATGCTTTTCCTCATTTATGATCTTCACGTGTAGGCTATTGTGTAAAATGCTTCCAAGGGAGAATAAATTACCGACCTCAAGAGATATGGCAAGGCAACATGTGACCTCTCTTGGAGGATTAGATTACAAGCGCATCCATGCATGCATCAACGATTGCGTTTTGTTTTGGGGACTACATAAGGATGCAAGACAGTGCCCTACTTGTGGAGAGGCAAGATATAGAGCAGAGCTCAAAACTTTGGACGTGCCTCGTAAGGTTTTGCGACATTTTCCCATAATCCCTCACATCCAATATATGTTCAAGTGCAAATCCATTGCAGAGCTCATGTCATGGCATTCCTCCCACGATGGCAAGTGGAGAACTCCCGCAGACTCTCCTGCATGGAAGCATATTGAAGACATGGCCAAGCTTTAAGGAAGAACCTGGGTATGGATGGCGTGAACCCATTTGGTCTCAAAAGCACCTCTTACAGTGTATGGCCAGTGATATTGGTGAATTATAATCTTCCACCCTCTATGGCTATTAAGAAAGGACATGTTATGTTGTCCCTTCTAACTCCAGGGAAACATAAAGTAAAAAATCCTGATGTTTATTTGGAGCCTTTGATTGATGAGCTAGAGATACTTTGGAGAGGTATCGAGGTGCATGATGTGAGCAGGCCTCTCTCATCACGAGACTTCAACTGCAAAGCAGTCTTGATGTGGACAATGCATGACTTCCCAGGCTATGACGAGTGTTCAGGTAACGATTGCACTTCTAATTATGAATAGGCAAAGGATGTGGTACCCTAAACCCACCTTCTTGTTCAGGTCTCACTACATCGGGTTACCATGCATGTCCTGTTTGTGGTCCTTCGCTAGTTGCCTCACGGGCAGATGCATTGAATAAGGTCATCTATGAGAATCACCATCGATTTCTCCCACCTGATCATCCTAGATATGTTGCCCCTTGGAATGAAGTCCTCCCACAATCACTCACCGTGGGAGATTGGATGAGAATTTGGGATGGTTCCATGACTCCTCCACCACTTGGCATGAGCTGGTAGGGGTTTGTAACTATTGTGTGCTATATTGGCTGGAAATAAAGATTGCCCGCTAACACCAGCTTTTGTTTAAATACTCAATCTTTTATCGTTTACCATATTGGTCCCACCTCAAGATCAATCACCTACTTGATCCCATGCATATCTTTAAGAATGTGGCATCTACCATTTGGGAGCATTTGAATGGGACATGAGATTTCGTAGGCATAAGGGAGGATCTACGTACCACAGGGAGGATGCATGAAGCTTGGCCACAAGAGAGACCAAATGGGTGTGTTTTTTTACCTCGTGCATCGTGGAGGTTATCAAAGCTAGAGATGGTGGTGGTGAAGAGCGCTATTACTACAATTCGTACTCCCACTGGATGCATGAGGTGTTTGAAGGGAGCCTTTACAAAGAGCAAGAAAAGAGGTGTAGAGCAATTATATGGCCTAAAATCTCATGATTGGCATAAGATGCTCCAAGTAAGTATTTTATGTGCATAATATCTTTTTTCTTTCAAATTTGTGAGTGAATAATTATAAGCAACTAATCAACCACCTCCTCGTGGGTTCAGTTCATACTACCTACTAGCATTTCTCGTAGTGCATCAAAGGACGTGAAGGATTGTATTTACAAGATGGGCGAGCTTGTGAGGTACTTTACATGATACAAAATATGATGCGTATCAATGCTCCATGCAAGGTGTTCACATTGCTAATATGGTGTACTTTTTCATTTCTAGGTATGTGAGCTCAAAGGAAATAGATCCCACCACACTTAAGAATGCTCCAGTTATGTAAGTGGAGGTGGTTTGTTTAGTGGAGGAGACATTTCCACGTTCTATTATCACAAGCCAACTACGTCTTATAGTGCATTTGGTGGATGAGATTGCTATATGCGGTACTATACATGCACGATGGTTGTTCTTCCTCGAGTGCTTCATGAAGACCTTGAAGGGCTTCGTGAGACAAAATGCAAGACCCGAAGGTAGCATGGCCGAGGGTTGGTTCGTACAAGAGTCACTTGTATATATTTCTGAGTTTCTTATTGATGTGGATAGCTCTCTCCCACGACTATGGAAAGATGATGAAGACCTAAGGATGACCTCTATTGTGCCTCAAGGGAAAGGACACAACAAAGTA
The DNA here is from genome assembly GCF_047967505.1 of Dipteris shenzhenensis. Lineage (NCBI taxonomy): Eukaryota > Viridiplantae > Streptophyta > Polypodiopsida > Gleicheniales > Dipteridaceae > Dipteris > Dipteris shenzhenensis. The sequence continues at coordinate 28,402,282 of NC_141627.1, forward strand.
ATAGACATGGAGTTGCATAATAGTATCAACCTCTATGGCGTGCTTAATAGTGATGTGATGAAAAGATGGGTGACAAGATACGAGGATGTAAAGGCAAGAAGACAAGAAGAAAGGGCCCTCTTTCGTACACACCACAGATCTCGTGTGCCATACCCTTAGTATCTAAGAGCATTTCCAAAGGATATTCGTGTGGATTGGCTACTTGATGAAATGGAGAAAGCAAAGAAAGATGAGGGGATGCATATCACAATGGAAGAATGGGAGTATGCTAGGGGATGCATGAGCAAGGTTGGTATATAGAATGTTATGCATAACTTAGGAGCTTTCAATAATTTAGATTGCTTATTTAATTGATTTTTTCTTGGTGTAGTGCAATATGTTCAGTGCTATATGGTGTGAGGTCAAGCATTTTCAAACACAACGGACTGATGATAAGAGAAACACACAAGATTGCGGCGTCATTGCTAGCTTTGAGGGAGCCAATGGAGCCATGGATGATTATTGTGACATAATCCAAGATATTATTAAGCTTGACTTTCGACGCTTCTTTGTGTATGTTTTGGATGTAAAGTGGTTTAAGGACATGGTGGAAAGAGGCCCTAATGCAACAATCAAATGCCATGTAAGTGGCTTTGTAACTATTGACTCCATAAAGTTTTGGCAAAGTAGGAAGGACATACTAGTACTACCGCAACAATGTGAAGAGGTACTGTGCACACATATAAAAATACTCGCTTTTAAATATTTGATACCTTCGATGCAAGGAAAATAACATGATTGTATTTGTGTTTGAATTAGGTTGTCTATCAACCAATGGTGGATAATAACAGATGGTGGCATGTCATACCTATTATGCCACGTTCCAAAGTGATCTATAGTACATTTACTAATATGGAGCGTATGGAGGATGATCATGGCCATGGACATGATGATGACCGTGATACAAGAGAGGAGGATGATCATGAGATAGGAGATACAGATATTGAGGCCATTACCCGTGAGGACGAGCCTACCATTGGTAATGCTGATTTCAATGAGCACATGAGTAGCACAAGTAGTAGTGGGTTGAATGTATTTGTAGATCTAAACACTTGTTTGGATTTTGAAGTAGATAGTTTGGCAAGGGTTGATCTCATTGAGGATGAGATTGAACTGTAGCCCATCATTGATATTGGCAAAACTATTTTACATATTGTCTCATTCTCCTCACCTCACTTAATCCTTGTATATGTGGGCTTGCAAAAAAGCATTGATGTTTTTGTTAAAAATATGTGCTTTGGTAATCATGGGCAGTGTTTGGCAAAATCTCACTTTCTGTATTCTCTATTTTGCGTCTAAATATGCATCTAATTCTCAGTATAGACGCGCTAATAGATGCGCTAATACATGCACAAATAGATGCATTGACAAATGCAGTGCTAGACGGGCCCGTATTTTCTCAGTGTAGATGCACAAATAGACGTGTCAATACATGCGCAAACAGATGAGCTATTAGATGTGCTATTAGACGTGCTCGTAATTTCTCTATTCAAGTAATGCTTATAGACGTGCCCGCTATTTTGCACGTCTATTAAGCGCGTCTATAGTTGCTTTGTGTTGTTGTGTCTCAACCCTGTTATGCACACTTACATAATTATATGTGTTTGCAATTTAAGAATTTGAAAGTGAACTACCTTGCAACTTACTTAATTTCAAATTTGTCTTATGATTTTCACCATTGGACTAATTGACAGGACGTTATTCTCTTGGATTCACGATTTGAAATGCAGCTAGAGTAATTAAATGGATTTCTCTTTTGTTGAGGATTCTCTCTAAACTCTACTGCACCCTTGAGCATTAACGTAAATGTGAACATAGTCTTGATGAAGCTATGGCTGCCAAGGGCCTTTCAAAGCGTTGACTAAGAGCATGGATTAGTGGAGATTTAGATTCATTGAAATAATAGGTCAGACACACACACACACACACACACACACACACACACACACACACACACACGCACGTACACCTATTTATGCTTTTTATATCGGACTCACAATCAGAGCTAAACCATGACTATCTTTCCTTATTCAAGCATCTGTTAGTTCGTATTGCTATCAAGCATTAGGAAATTCGTGATATACTAACAAGGTTATACAACCTATGTTAAGGCAATACATCAGGATTAGTTACGTACTCATAATGTGTTAACGACAACCGTTTGGTAGTGTATATTACTTTGAAAGGACCAAAAGCCCAAAAGACATTGATATAATCTCTTGATGTGTATTGCAACCCATGTGGGACATCACTATCAACAAATAACATTGATGTGTAATCTCTTGATGGGGGCCTTTGAAGGATAATTAAGAGGATTAGTCTTTGGGATTCTTCTTCTTCGTTGTTCCAAAATACATTGCAAAGACTATCTAAAAAGGGCGTCGAGATTTATGTGGTGTAAATGCAAAAGTCGTTTCATGAAATTGCTCACTTAATGGATCGACACATTGAAATGAACCAACTAAGTCGGTCTATTATGTGAATTAGCTATTTAAGCTAGCCATTCGGCCCATTTTAACTCATTGTGTGGTCTCTTCCTCACAAGCCTGAGATGTATACACCTCGATTCTCTTTGTCCCTAGCCATAGCCAATAGTCTTGATTCCACTACTACTATGATACGCGTAGACACAACCACCGTAGCCGCCTCTCAAATGCATCTTCTACTCCTCCCTTGAAAGCATTCACAAGGATCTCCAAGATTACGGTTGGACGTACAGCCTTCATGGCTTAGTATATGCAAAGAAAAAAGACCATGGAGAGATTAGAAATGGGAGTCATGGCAACATGAAGGATACTGCGGAAGCTAAAACAATTAGCAAGGCAAGAACGGGATTTGGAGCGCATAAACTATTGGTATGATCACATGGTTATGACTATTTGTAGTCAAATAATACTTGCTAAGCATCTAAATGTTTCTAATTAGCTAGTTAGATTATACTATGTACTGAGAGTAGTCGGAGCATTTTGACGATGCCCACTCTTCACAAAAGACATCACGAGCACGGGCATTACCATCTTACATAAAGACTTTAGGAGCTTGGTAACACATACACAAAGTGTGGAGGAGGTTGCGCCAGCGAATCAAGAACACCCACAGAACGTTTTGATTGAGGTTAGTCACTCCCAAGGGTCCAATTTCATAGCTCCTTGTGCTCATTTCTCTCTTTGGCACCTTATTTACCTCTATGTCTTCACGGCTCATACACTCACATAACTTAATATGTATATGATATCGGACCATCCTACTAAACAATTGGCTAAGGAGCATCTTGGATATAGGAAATTTATCCTAGCTTGGTTTTAATACTGAATGATATGTGTGTGCACTATAAGACATAGGCCCTTTTCCGATGAAAATACCAACATTTTTTACACTAATTTTTTTTTAAAATGGGCGCAAACATTGTTATTAATGTCGTTATAAGCGTCAAAAAAGAACGGTCGTTATAAAGCGTCGCTATATAGTGACACTAGTAAACGTCGCTATATAGCAACACTAGTAAACATCGCTATATAGCGACATTGGTAAATGTCGCTATATAGCGACGATTAAAATAACTTAAAAAGAAGCATTAGTGGGACTAAACAGGGCCATAGCAAGCCCTGTTTTGCCCCACTAATGTTTTTTTTTTTGTAATTACAAAAAAAAACTTTTTTATTACAAAATTTCCCTTGCAAAAAGGGTGATACAAAATCGCTCAAATGAAACGATCGAGCAACAAAAGCATATACATGTCAAAGATATACGACATTGTTTGTTACAAAATTACCCTTTCGAAAAGGGTGATACAAAATCGCTCAAACGAGCCGATATACAAAATGATATACATGGCGAAGTATATGCAAACTACTACTACTACTACTCATTCGAATCGTCGTCGTTGTCCTCCTCATCCTCGCCTTGTTGGTGGCCTCATCCTTGGTCCTCGTGAGCTGCGGCTGCTTCCTGATCCTCGTGAGCTGTGCCTGATTCCTGGCCCTTGTGATCGCTCGCCTCCGGTGATGGGACGCTTGATCTTTGACCCTAAGAGTGAAAGCATATTAATTGAAAATTAGATTAGAACTTAAAGAATAAAACAATTTAAAAAGTGAGATTACAAGTAGGAGTAGACTTATACCATGCGAGCAACCACCTCAACCCAATCGACCATTGCTCCCATTACCTCCTACTCAATAAACCACGGCTTTGTTCATATGCAAAATGCGCATCGCGTCTCTGCATCTGTAGGAAGACGACCCATCACAGCTGCTTGTGGATCCAATTTACGAGAATTAGATAAAGTGCATGTAATATGTAGTAAAATAAATAGAACAATACATTAAATGAGAAGAAGTACACTTACCACGGTTGCCTTGAACACCAACCATTCACCTGCACCAAAGTACGAAGTACCTATGGCATCCAGCCATCTCCTCGCAACACTTCTTTGACCCTCGAACATTTCGGGAGCGACGCTTCAGGGCACTTATTGTTAACAGCTAAAAAAGAAGCTCATAGGTGGCTATTTTATTACTGCTAATAGATTTCCTTGCAACTTATGTTGTGATTTTAGAAGTGTGCAGATGGAAGGGACGAGTGGAAGCTCGTCAGATGATGCACCAATGCCCGAGAGCACAAAGTGGCTTACAGAGAGGTTGTATTGTCATTGCACTCATTGCAAGCGAGAAGTACGACATCAACGTCGTATTATCATGCACCACTTGTGGATGTATGGGGAGGAGCCTGAACTAGTACCCACCGTTGGTGTTGCATGTGTTGATGGATTATCAGTAAGTCAAAGCTATCTGAGTTCGTGGTTAATATTTGATACCATTATGATACGAAACCTTGAGACAAGATCTTATATTTACACGAAATCTTAAAATAGGATGAGGAGGCTGATGAGGGTATGCATATACCTTCACACTTTGAGCAAGACTATAGTCTCTTGGATGATGACGAGGGTATGGTCGACATGATGGATTCTATCTTTAGGGGCACTACATCCCATGTACATGTGATGTTAGAGTCTAAGGTCAAAATGCGAGAGTTGCAATCAACACAATTGTACGAGGGTGCTAGGATGTCTAAATACGTGCTTGTCTCTCAATCTTGAATCTGGAAGTAAAGTATGGGTGGTCCAATACAAGTGTCTCGGCCTTAATGAGGTTAGCTCCTGCATTAATTTGACTCATTATTTGGATATTGTTTGTTTTGAGAATCATCATGTATGGATTAGTGTACCAAATCATCATTATTCGAAGCCTATGTATGTTTGAATTGTGATAAGTTGCTCCAGAAGATGTTGCTTGCAACAAATACCATGCTCGCATCCAGAGATGAAGCAAAGAAGATGCTAACAATGGTGGGTATGGATTATGATACCATCCATGCTTGTCGTAATGATTGTATTCTCTTTCGGCGTGAGCATGGAGATTTGGCTAGTTGTCCAAAATGTGGGGAACAATGATATAGAGATGACTTGCAGGGTGAGCAGATACCGATAAAGGTCTTGAGACACTTTCCCATCATTGCAAGAATACAACACATGTTCTGATGCAAATCCATAGCGAAGTTGATGACATGGCATGTATCTCATCGGTCCACTGATGCCATATTGAGGATTCCTACAGATTGTGCAGCTTGGAAGCACATAGACAATAAGTGGCCAAACTTTGCGAGGGAGCCATGCAACTTACATCTTGGGCTCGCCATGGACAGTGTGAATCCTTTCGAGTTACGCTCGACATCTTGGTTGACATGGCCCATAGTCATGGTGAATTACAATATCCCACCATGGCTAACAATAAAAAAGGGACACCTCATGCTTGCACTACTTGTGTCAAGGAAGTAAAAGGAAAAAAATATGGACATGTACATGGCACCTTTGATAGAGGAGTTACAGAATTATGGAGAGGAGTGCGGGTCTTTGATATTTTTGGAGCTCCTAGACATACCAATGATATTTTGGTCAGGGGTATCTTGATGTGGACCATGCATGACTACCCAGGATATGGAGAGTGCGCAGGTACGTAGTTGTGTCTCTACATGTATAATATAGGATTATGCTTTTATGACTCTCTTTCACACGCATGTCTTATACTAACACATTCATGCACACATGCATGACTTGTTTCAAGTGGGTACCACTCTTGTCCTGTTTGTGGACCAGGTTTGAAATCGCTTGCACGATACTCCAAACATGTGAGGAAAAATGTTTATGAAGGTCATGCCCGATACCTTCCGCTGGACCATCTCGCACGTGGAGGTCAGCTTGATCCACCACCATCATATTTGAAGGCAAGTGACTGGATTCCGGCTTGGAGGGCGAATGGAGAGGAACCTCCTCCTGGTATGAAGAGGCTATCGATCTTTCACGAGCTTTCTTATTGGGGTCAGTTACAAATCAATCATCTCTTGGATCCCATGCATATCTTCAAGAATGTGGGGGCTACTATTTGGGCACACTTGGTTGGTTCCAAAGACTCCAGAGGAGTGCGAGAAGACTTGCGTGCTATGAATAGGATGTCTCCTTTGTGGCCCCAAGTGCATGCTTTGGGAAAAATTGTCCTCCCAAAAGCAACGTGGATCCTCTCTATGAGGGAGGAGGCAGTGGTCAAGGCAGACATTGCCTCTTTTCAAACACCGATAGGGTACATGTGTTGCTTGAAAGGAGCATTTTCAAAGGACAATAAGTTAGTGGGCTCAAGTCCCATGATTGGCATAAGGTCTGACGTATTCTAAGTTGTAGGATTAGTGTACCGATAATTGTGATGCATTAGCGTAATTATGATTATGTTATATTGTTGACATGACTTCTTTGTTGCTTTGATAGTTCATCCTCCCAATTACAATAAAAGGGTGCTTACAAGAAGATGTTAGAAATACTATATTCAAGATCAGTGGTATTATGAGGTATGCTTACTATCAAATCACATTGATTGCATTTTCTTCAATTTAAGCTGAATAATCTGTAGACTGATTATGAAAATATCTTACATGGGCATGTGAAATAGGTGGATATCTCAAAAAGAGATCTCCATATTGAGCATTGAGAAGGCTAGGGTGGAATCCATCGAAGCTGTATGCTTGCTTGAGAAGCACTTTCCCTCGAGCATTATGACAACTCAAGTACACTTGCTTGTGCACATAGTTGATGAGGTGGCTATTGCAGGTACCGTTCATAGTCAGTGGATATTTTTTCTCAAGCGGTTTATGAAAACTTTGAAGGGATTTGTAAGGAAAAGAGCAAGACCAGAAGCAAGCATGGTAGAGGGATGGCTTGTGCAAGAGTCATTAGTATATATCACAGAGTTTCTTGCATCCACGGATCCCGATATGCCACAATGACATCGCACAGGAGGAAGATGGAGATCACGATATTGAGGAAGAAGACAACGATCATCAAGAATCACCATACTTTATTGAAGAAGATGATCAAGTGCTTTTAGGTGAACATACGATGCTAGAGTACAATGATGATATAGGAGATCAACTCGGTATAGAGTTAGAGATAGACTTGTTTGGCGCATTAGACTTGTGAAACCGTTGATGTAAATGATCTTCATTGATTTTTTTCATCTCAAACTTGGACATGAATATATGAGCTTCAAAGGCTTGATGTACATGCTCTTGTACTTTTATTCTCTCAAAAGATCAAACATATATGAAAATTGAGAAAAAATTGTCATTGGAGAAAACTAACTTTTAAGGTCGATATGAGAAAAAAAAACTCTCTGTAAAATATCGCTACAAAGAATTATCTCAGTGTCGCTATATAACAACACTTACAATTTTGATAAAAGTCGCTATATAGTGACTTTAGCAATGGTTGCTATATAGCGACATTTGACTAAAGTCGCTATATAGCGACCCTTGACGAGGCGCACTTCCAATACCAACGATTACACCCCGTGCGCGCTAAACGTCGGTACTTAAACGTTGCAATAGGATCTGTGTGTAGTAGTGGTGCAGTATTGAATTTGAATGGCTTGTCTAAATATTTGTCTTATTGCTTTTAAGAAAGCAAGTACCTTAGCAAAAAGATGTGCGGTCAGAAAAAACAACTATGACCTCCACGTGGGAATATGATCCTATATTATGATGACCTTAACTCTCTTTTTTTATATACTGACAAGATAGCCATTTTTTCTCGGGAAAAGTTAACATTCAAAAAATGACGTGAAGTCTCTTATGACCCCCTACTTGGAAAATTTGTGATATGACAATCTAGAAAGAAGGAATTACCCACATTATTCACATGGAGCATTTGGATACCTATGAGTCAAATGTTGAGATGCCACACAATGCACCTCCATCGAAGGTCGATATATTTTTACCATTATAAATGGCTTATGATATTGTGACATCGATAACAAGTGGAGCTACGCTTTGAAGCCTGCAATCCCACAAGTAAGGATCCTTGTTCTAACTTGTCTTTGTTGTGGATAGATGTAGGTGAGTGGAGCTCCTTCAATGTCATTCGGTATTTATAACTCAGCAAAATTACATGGTCTTTTTATAAACTTCCTTTGTAAAGATTATCTTATCACAGATTGTCTTGATTGATAAATCTAAGATGGATAATGTTTGTCTTGAAATTGTACACACACACACACACACACGCACACATGTATATCATCCATGATATAAAATATATTTATTAACCAACATGAAATTTAGACTAAAATTTTTTTAAAAGAGGAAATCTAAATTAGTGAAACTACACATTGCAAATTACAATATTTCATAAGCTAAACCCACCATATGTGGCAATAGAAAAAAACTAAAGGCATGTAAAAGAAAAAGAAATCTTTTAAACATATTAAAAGGAAAAATAATAATGGAACAAATAAGGAAAAAAGGAAGTAAATTCACTTAAATTAAAACAGAATTTAAGGAGCCTAAACTCAATATAAAACAAACTATGAAGCAAAAAAGGGGGATGCAACTACCTAAAAATATAAATAAGGGAAGCTTAAAAGACAATTCATTAAGACTTGAAGAAAGTAGATCAAGAAAATGAGAAAATGAATTAAAAAAGGGAAATAAAAGCAATTGAATCTCTTTTATATATAGATATATATATATATAGCTTTATCTATATAATAGACTCGTTTAAGGGAAATTATTAATGCAAAATCCATACAATAATCCAATTAGAAGGACCATAAATTAGGAGAACAAGGAAAAGTAAGCAACAACTTTTATATGTGCTTCTTGTATTGTAGAACCTAGGCAATGAAATTCTATGCTCTGCAATGAAGATGTAGCTGAAATGCTTGCCAGCTTCTCAAACAATTGAGAATGATCAAACCATTACTATTTGATTGATCACACATAACAAACTATTAAAAGAATAAGAGCCAAAGGAGGAAGGCATATCAACCCAGATAACTGAGCTGAAATGATAGACCCATAACCCATATCATCCAAGATAACTGAGCCAAAATGATAGAACGCAACACACCATGAATAGAGTTATGTATACAACCAGGGTGGCTAGAGAAGAGCCATGAATTGTGTGGCAAGGAAGGAGTAGAGTTGTAGATTGGGTGGCTTAGCGAGGAAGTTGGAGAGTAGGGGACAAGGTGCTGGGTGAGGAAGGCCACTAGAGAGAAGAGACCATGCTAGGTGGTAGTTTATTCCATCATTGTGTAGCCAGGGATGAGAATGGAAGGGGTACAATAAGCTGAGACGCGGCGATCTAGTAAAGTTGGTAGTAAGAAAGCGTGCATAGGTGGTGGTAATACAGAGCAGCTTGTGTCATGAGAAAATCAAGGAGAAGAAGATCACAATACATAGTTTAACCAGCTTAGCAAGAGGTGCTAAGAAGCCAAGCAAGGAAGCTTATCCATACATAAAACACTTGGCCCTGTAAGGCTTAGCATATGGTTGATGGGAGAAGTCTTGAGGTGGTGAAGTAGAACATGCAATGAGGCAAACTCTCAACATATGAGTTTCTACAAACAAGGGTGAATTTATAAAGATGTGTAGTGCATGAGAGAGAGCGCGTGTAGTGATAGAGGTTGAAACCATGAAACATCCAAGTAAGATGAACTGCATGCAAAGGTGGTGGCAAAGGAGAAATTGTTAAGTCATGTAAAAGAAGCACAAGAGGGGAAAGGGTGGCAGGGGTAGTTAAACAGTCGAGGGGTAGTTTGAATAGAAGATTGGTTATGTGATGGTTATGTTAGTTTGGGGTAAGGTAAAGGGGGGGTTAGGGGGGTAGTTGTCGAGTAGTAGGTAAGTTTTGGGGGGTTGGAGGGGAGATTAAGTGTGTTTACATGAGAGTGATATGTAAGTGTAGAGAGAGGTTGTGTGTGTTTGCATGTGAGGAATGAGATTACAACTATGTGTAGTTTGCTTGTGTATGCAAGGTAGGAATGAGAGTACATGTGTGTGTGTGTGTGTGTGTTTTATCTTATCTACTACTTGCATTATCAGTACATTCTTTGTTCAATATGTCCCTTATATTTCCAATCATAAATCTATACCGATCATGCCAAGTTGTTCATGTTTGTTCAGCTCTTTCTATTCCATTATTCTTATATCCAGTTTCAAAATGGGCATTTTCCAGTGAAAAATCATAGAGTGCTTTCCCCATTCCATTTATCCATTTCTAGGTGGCTTTTTGAATGTATTATCATTAGGCCCCTTGTTAAGTTTGTTCAATCCTGTCTGACTGAAACTGATGTAACATATTCTCTATTATCCAAGTTTCTTTTGGTATACCCAAAAAGAGTCCTATTATTCAACTAATTATCTAAGCCATTCCTATTCAGGGCTAGTGTTGTGATGCAACATTGATCCTTTAAGGAATACAAAAGAGGATATTATTCCCCAAACTGTCAGAAGAACTTAGACAAAAAAACTAAGATTAGGCCATGCATTCCCAACTTCCAAGGGATATCCCAGCAGCATTAGGATGCTTATATATAGCATTCCAAAAACCTATCCACCCTTATTATAAGTCTTTGGTTCCAATTCTTGATTCAACTCAAGTCATCTATGAGTCAAAAAATGTATCCATTCCTATTTGTAAAGTAAATGCTTGTAAAACAAGTTCAAACTGTTGCTATACCAACATGGTAGATTTGCCCAAACTACCATTAGGACCGTTTGTATTAAGAGTAGTTCAAGAACAATAAGCAGGGAAAGGAATATTCTATCAAAATATCCCAGCTACTTGTTCCCTTTTCTTTCTGCAAAGTATCACCATCGCGCTCCATCATACGTATTCTTCAGAAAACCGTGCAGAGAAGTATAAGGGCTCACCTACCACCATCCAAAGAAACCATTGTAAGTTAGATCTCAATGGGAAGGCAAGCTTCGCAACCCCTACATAGTTGTTATCCATGTCCACCTACACGATTCATAAGAACATCCTATTTGTGTTAGTCCTATAGTATCATATACTTTAGTCCCCTATGGTCTGGCATATTCATTAATCCCTTAATTGAGAGGGACTTTTCCAGTACCAACCACCATCACCCTGCCAGGGGAAGGGGAAGGGTGTGTGTGTGTGTGTGTGGCCCATCCCCAACCTAGAGGGTAAGACCACCCAAATAGTATGTGTAGAAAAATGGATCAAAATGATAAGTGTCAAAAAGTGATTTAAAAGTGATGTCACTAGTATATGCATCACCCAATTCCACTGTAGGGTGGAGTCTATGTTTCTGCACATAAAAACTAATAATTAGTAATCAAAGGAAAGGGAATCATAAGATTAACTAATGACAAATATTTATACCATACCCAAAATTAACCAATGACAAAATGACTAAGAATTACCCATACCAAAGAGTTATCCAATGAATGTGAATAAATTGTATGGCACTAGCCCAACCAAAGGCTAGTTTAAAAATCAATGTCTGTGTTTGGATTTAATAGTCCCATCAATAAATGAACCATACAGTTAATTCCATCATTTGGATAAAAAATTATATAAGAAAAAAGGAAAAAAATATCTATGAACTCGTGTTTTACAAGGAATTGAGAAAGAAGGGTTATTTTGGCCATAGAGAGAAATTAATATATATATATATATATATCATCTATGCTAAAAATTATTTTCATATAATTAATCTATGCAAAAAGTATGTTTTCATATATCTATATATATCATGTATGATATAAAATATATTTATCAACCAACATGAAATTTAGACTAAAATGTCTTTAAGAGAGGAAATCTAAATTAGTGAAACTACACATTGCAAATTACAATATTTCATAAACTAAACCCACCATATGTGGCCAAATGAAAAAAACTAAAGGCATGTAAAAGAAAAAAAATCTTTTAAAACATATTAAAAGGAAAAATATTAATGACACAATCAACGAATAAAGGAAGTTAATTCGCTTAAATTAAAACAAGATTTAAGGAGCCTAAACTCAATATAAAACACACTATGAAGCAAAAAAGGGGGATACAACTACCTATAAATATTTATATATTAGCTATATTTATATAATAGGCATATAATAGAATCTCTTACATACATACATACATACATATAGATAACCACACCAAGCTAAATAAGTAAAAGTAAATATAATGGCATATATATATATATATATATATATATATATAGCTATATTTATATAATAGACTCATTTAAGGGAAAGTATTAATGGAAAAGCCATACAATAGTCCAATTAGAAGGACCATAAATTAGGAGAACAATGAAATGTAAGCAACAACTTTTATGTGTGTTTCTTGTATTGTAGAACCTAGGCAATCAAATCCTATGCTCTGCAATCAAGAAGTAGTTGAAATGCTGGCTAGCTTCTCAAACAATCGAGAATGATCCCACCATTACTATTTGATGGATCACATGTAACAAACTATTGAAAGAGCGAGAGCTAAAGGAGGAAGGCATATCAATCACGATAACTGGGCTGAAACGATAGAGCCATAACCCTTATCATCCGTGATAACTGAGTCGAAATGATAGACTGCAACATGCCAAAGTTAGGGATACAACCAAGGTGGTGAGAGAAGCTATGAACGGTGTGGTGAGGAAGGAGTAGAGTTGTGGACTGGGTGGCTTAGCAAGGAAGTTGGAGAGTAGGGGATGAGGTGCTAGGTGAGGAAGGCCACCATAGAGAAGAGGCGATGTTGGGTGGTGGAATAATCTGATCACTGTGTAGCTATAGATGAGAATAGTAGGGGCGCAATGAGCCAAGACGCGGCCATCTAGTAAAGCTAGTAGTGCACGATTCAAAGTGAGAGTCATCATAGGTGGTGGTAATAGGAGCAGCTTGTATCACGAGAAAATAAAAGAGAAGAAGATCACAATACATAGTTTAACCAGCTTAGCAGGAGGTACTAAGAAGCTAAGCAAGGAATCTTATCCATACATAAAACACTCGACCATGTAAGGCTTAGAATATGGTCGGTGGGAGAGTTCTCGAGGTGGTGAAGTAGAACAAGCAGTGAGGTGAACTCTTAACAAATGAGTTTCTACAATCAAGGGTGACCAAGGTTGTGAGTGAGAATGTGTGTGTTTGCATGTGAGGAATGAGATTACAAGTTGGTTAGCTTGGGATAGGGGTTGGTTAGCTTGTGGGGGGAAAATAAAAATAAAAAATACCATAAGCCACAAGAAAATACAGGAGTGTATGTGTGTAGTAAAGAAAGAAGAGTGTGCGTGTAAGTAAGTGTGTGTCAAATAGAAAGAGCTTGAAGAGGCGGTAGATTCTAACAAATTAGGAAGCAAGAGAAGCGCCAAGAGATGGAAAATGTTGTAAAGCCTTATAGAATCACTTGAGGCAATATAAGGTGCCAATGAGGAGCTTAAATCAAATACAATGAGCCACAAGTTGAAGGGAAACAAGTCCTTGTAAAAATTTGTTTGCACAAAATGAAAGAGCTTGGCGATGGTTCCATCATGCTATTAGGGGGTCTAGTAATATAGGTTAGGTTTAAATATAGGGGGCGTTTAAGTACATGAGTCAATATTTGTGCTTGTAACTTATTCGTTTACGAGAATTACACGGGAAGAACCAAAAAAAAGGGGGGGGGGAAATGAAAGAAAAGGAAATAAAATCTTCTAAATTAACTAATACTCTCAAGGGCATTAACCAAATCCATTAATTACCACCATACCAGCGGCGGCGGGTGAGTGGGTACATCAGTCATAAAGGTTTAAAAATAAAACGTAAATCATTAACCAAAACCATTAATTACCACCATACTAATGGGGATGGGGGGGAAAATAATTCAAATTTAAAGTAAATATATATTCTAAATGAAAGGGGAGGAATAGGTTTAATTAAATTTCACATAACCATAACAATCTAGTAAAATATTAAAGGTTAGTTGTATTAATAAGAAGCTTTCAAGTGGGGGGTTTATTTTGTGTAAATCATAACTAGGGAGTGAGGGTGGGGGTGGGGGGGGGAAATAAATTGTATAGTGGACTTATCACTGATGCAAATACTAGTTGAATGCCACCATATGTCTTGGAATATATTATAGGAAATAGTCATGTGCTGGGAAGCACCACTATTTGGAATGGACTCCCAAGACTGATCTAGGACTATGGGTACAAGCTCCTCCCATGTGAGAGCATTGAGTTTCCCACTAGTAATCAATAAACAGTAGAACGCTAAGTACTATGAGGAAGATGGGATAGCAAGGTGATGGCAATATCCTCAAACAATATCTCATTCCAAGCTTGAAGGACTTCCTCTTGAAGACTGTGTAGCTTGTTGATATGCTTTTGCATCATCAAGGACTTTGAATGATTTAGCACTCATATCTGCGGTTCCGAGGAGATGTGCTTCATGGGTGATGCTTTATTGTAGGGAGACACCAAGTGCTCCCAAATTCTTTTGGCCAGTGTCATGTGCTTCATATGATTGATCAATTGAGTTGTGCAATGGAGGGAGATGAAGGAGAATACATGGGCATTGAGACAATCCCACAATTGTACTCTCTCCTTCTACACTAGAATGCCAAGGTCCTCCTCCTTTGGATCTGGCCATACAAGTACAACTAAGATGAAATCAACCAAGGCATAGGACTGCAACACTAACTTTATCATTACCTTCCAAATCTTGAAGTTATTTGCATCCAACTGATAATCAACTGAGAATGTAGGGAGAATAGGGATCTCCACTAGCTTCTCAACTCTCTCAATCATCCCCAGCCATCTTGGGAGGGTGAGCTTACTCTTATCAAGGGAGGGTGGGTGGGTGGGAAAGGAAAGAAGACCTTGTAGGCTATGTACAACGTGGCTATCTATTAGTGATGCCTTCCTTAGGCTCCTTCTCCTTATCCCAAACTGTTCATGTCTACTCCAATCAGCAACAACCATAACTGTCTGTCTTGATCACTCTCTCCATTTCCAAGGCTTTACTATATCTGGTGCTCTCATACAATGTCAGATATATAGTGGGAATATACTTATGGGGGGGAGAGAGAGAGAGAGAGAGAGAGAGAGAGAGAGAGGGGGGGGGGGGGGAGATAGAATTATGTAGTAAATTGTAAGAAATTACAAGAGAAATGTGCTAGAAATAGTTTTGCTTCATTCATGATTTAAAAAATTTTTGAAGATACAACCAAAGGTAGAACTACATCGTTAGAACACAATACAATGGGCCAAATGTGCCCTATTTATAAGAGGGGGCACCCTAGTTGGTAGACCTAGACAAGAGACAACTGGGCCGATTGGCCCAAATTTGATGGTCAAGTCAAAGCAACCTAATTGGCTAGTTGACGTGACCACATGGTTGGGTGGTTGGTTGGCTTGACTAGCCCCAACCAATCCTATTGTATCTAGTTATATGCGGCTCTTAGCAACACCTAACCAGCCCCTTTCTAGGCCTCTAACCATCCTCTAATAGGCCCTACCTCTAGTCCATCACCGGGACCCTAACAAGGCTTTACTTCTAGTCCTTCATTTAGCCTACACCCTAGCAAAATGCCCTAGCATAGCCCCCTAACTATTGTCACAATTTCTAGGAGGAGAAGAAAACACCACAACTATGCCCTCACTGACAAGAATTCTAATAGACTTGGGAGCACAATGATGTGACCTTATTTGTTTTCTGGTACAATTTGTTTAGGATATTCCATGCCCTAGGTGAGGTCTCCACTTGTTGAATGTGAGGAAGCACTAAATTTGAAGTAGTCACAATGATCATTGCTAATGCATCATCATCTTTCTACATCCATTATTTTATGATATCTAGATCTACCACGTGGATCCTTTAGATCCTCTTGTTTTAGATATTGTCCTTCAAATATATTCCACAATCCACATGCAACCATGTGACTCCAAACCTTGAACTTCTAGATCGGGCAGCCTATCTTGTCCAACATCTCGATTAAACCAAAGTTTGGAATTGACATCAACATGTCGATCCCCATCTACACTTGTGAGATTTTATTTCAAAGGGAATTTTTACACAATTGACCTTCTTTTCACATATCTACCAATCAGACATTGCCTTCCTCTTTTAGTTTTTGATGTTGATCTATTACTATATGGCTTGATCACTAAGGCATATGCCTCATAGCTTTAGATCTTTTCCTGCAACATGTTGACATGAACACAATCAAAACTACTTTTTCTTCTACCAAAGTGCTATAATAATTCTGAGGACACTTTTATGTCCTATTACCAAACTAGTGTTAACCTCTCAAACTCTTGCATCGTGCAAATTTCATGGATAATTTGGCAACCAAAAAGTGAAAAATGTGCCTAGGCTTTGAGAGGAGCCCCTTGAAAACAAGACCTTGTGATAGAGTAGTAGTATAAAGAAAGAGAAGCTAGCTTAGGTGAAATTTCCTTACCTTCCACATTATGTAGGTGCAAGGTAGTTAACATTAATGAGTTAACAAATGGATCGTTAAAGCTTGCAAAAATGTTTTATCATAAAGATAAACAAGACCCAAATTTGCATCCATAGAATTACCAATAGACAACGACATCAATAGACATGTGCTGTTTTATAGAAAACACATTTCTGGGAATTTAGATATAAAATTCCCTTTAGTAACTTTCAATTTTACAAGTCTACCTATGCCTTCAATAGAGAAATCATTAATAGAGGCCAATTCTCCTCTCCTTTGGTCAATTTTGGTCAAACATTCTTTGTAAACTCATTTATATGCCACATTTATCGTTGCTTCATCCAAGTCACTATCCACCACCTCCTCCCTAGAGCTACACTAACATTAAGGGTTGTTATCAAACTCAGTGATGCTAAAATGGCTAAAATTCATGCTCAAACTTTTTGCATTTTTGAAATCTATAAGCTGATCCGTTTTGTTATTTTTCCTTTGGATGTGCATTATTGCTCCGTTATTGTATCACATTTTAAGGGTTGTTATCAAACTCAGTAATGCTAAAATGGCTAAAATTCATGCTCAAACTTTTTGCATTTTTAAAATCTATAAGCTGATCCGTTTTGTTATTTTTTGCTCTGTTATTGTATCATATCCATCGCCTTAGCTACATCAAAAGATTTAAGACAAAGGGAAGCTTTATGTTAGCTTTAAGAAATTTATTGCCATCTTCGTTAAATGAATGAGAGATGACTATATTTGGAACATATTAGATAGTTTGAGTAGAATGAATTGTTTTGTATATACTCCCATTGATTTAGATGCTCACATGTGTATCGATTTCAGTGTTTGAGTTCACTATTATTGTTTTTATCTAAGAACATTGATTGTTCAAGTGTATATCATCGAAGCGTTGGACATCCAATTCATCAAAAAGACATTATACCATAAAATGAAGTAGTGATGCATATATTTGGAACATAAATAATTAGAGTCTTTGCTCAATCCACTACTAGCATGACTGATGCTTTTGTATGTGTATGGAACTTTTGTACTAAAGAAACTCACATAGACATGTAATATGCTATATTTAGAACACATTAGATAATCTGAGTTGAATTAATTGATTTCTATATATTTCCATTGATTCATATGCTTACATGTGTATGGATTTTCAATGCTTAAGCTCACTATTGTTGTTTATATCTAAGAGTGCTGATTGTTCAAATGTGTATCGTTGAAGCTTTGGATATTCAAAATATTATGGCTATATTTGGAACATAAATAATTAGACTAAAATGACCCAATTTTGTGAAATTTTACGTAAACCTACGCTCAATCCATGTATGGACTTTTGTATTCAAGAAGCTCACATAGACATGTTGCCTTTCATAAATGTGTGAGAGATGGCTATATTTGAAACATATCAGACAATTTGAGTAGAGTGAATTGATTTGTACATATTCCCATTGATTTAGATGCTCGTATGTTTATGGCTACGACAACAACCATAAATGAAGTAGTGATGGCTACATTTGGATCGTAGATAAGTTGACTACAATGACTTGATTGTGTTGAAATTTTATGAAAGTCTTCACTCAATCCACTACTCAGGCATATCATTATCCATAAACAAATGAGAGATGACTATTGGAGCATAATAGATAATTTGAGTAGAATGAACTCATCTATATATTCTTGTTGATTTGGATGCTCGTTAAGTTTGGATTTTTAGTATTTAAGTTCATCACAAAAAGAGGTCATTCAGAGTCAAAGTCGACCCCATGACATGTCTTCCAAGTGACAAGAAGCAATGGCAAGAAGAAAGGGAATCGCAATTAACGTGAAAAGCCTAGAGATTATTCATATAAGAGTAAAAGTAAGGCCAATTATGTGAGAGCAAAGTGAATGGGCATTTATTCCCCAAGAGTACCTCGGTTGTTGATGCTACTTTGGAGGAGTAAAGTACACATGTATGTGGGCGACAAAGCATCTAGCCACATGACAGCAACAAATAAGGACAAGTTTTCTCAATTGAGGAGTGTTGAAAATGGTAGATACCTAAGAGTCAATGTGGCGTTGATTAAAATGCCAAATGGAGATATGAAATATGTCAACGATGTGCCTAGGCTGGAAATAATTTGCAATCAATATTGTTAATCAAGAGATTGAAGTGTAATTCTTTAAAAATAAATGTCATGAGATACTTGGAAAATGAGTCTCATTGGTTGTCATTGGAAGAACGACTCCTGCCAATACTACTATATCAACATCGGATGATGGAGAGATAAGCAATCATAAATTAGCAATATAAACAGAAAACACATCCATCATATAAAAGATTGCAATCTAGTTGAACATCTCACTGATGTGAATGATCTACTTGAGCATCTTATTGATGTGAAAGATCTATTTGTGCAAGAAATATAAACAAACTATAACAAATTTTCTCAAAGTGATGCAAGAAGAGCAATAGAAGTGCTTAAGCTTGTTACATACTAATTTTTTGCAATATGACGCAAACGTCAAAAGATGGAGCTTAACATTTCTTTACATTAACAAATAATTTGAATTGAAAAATGTGGATGCACTTCTTAGTGAAAAAAAAACAAGTTCAAAGAATGGAAGGTGATGTTGAAAGATAGAAAGCAAGTAAAAACTCTTCTCATGGTTGTCCAATTGTCAACAAGAGCAAATGCTTCATCATAGTAAACACCTCCTTGCTCAAAGCCTCTTGCAACTAACCTGGTTTTCTACAGTCTGCTATCACAACTGTTCTAATGCAGATTGGACGGGTAGCATTAATATCCAAAGATTAACATTAGATTATTATTCTTGATGCAAAAATAAGCATGACCTAATGCATTGCCATTATGAAATATATACAGCTCACCGGGCTCCCTGCAATTGTCGAAAAGAGAAAATGTTCCATCATAGTAAACAACTACTTTGGTTTTGTACAGTCTTGTTACCACAGTTGTTCTAATGCAGATTGGACGGGTAGCATTAATATCCAAAGATTAACATTAGATTATTATTTCTCTTTGCACATTATAATAATTCTTGATGCAACAATAAACATGACCTATTGCATTGTCATTATGAAATATATACGGCTCACCGGGCTACCTTGAGAATCAGGTGATGAAAATGCTTTCCACACCAAGGTCTCTTTGGTTAGTAAGGAGGTTATATTTTCAATTTCCACATTGAATTCTAAGTAACTTAAAATCAATTCAAAAGCTCAAAATATAAAAGCAGTCCTTCAGCAGACCTTTAGTAATGTGGAAAGCTTACTGGAAAGTACAATTTCTGAAAAAAAAGCAAGCCTAGATAACTCGATTTTACATTGAGCTCTGAATGAACAAGAATTCCAGCCAGTTTTTTTTTGGGAAAAAACTCATCTTTCACAATATTCAATCAGAAGGCATTCTAGAAAGAAGCTATGCACAAATTTAAAGCAACTGTAATGTATTGACGGAAGCTTGTAGATAAACAAAGCCTCACTTTGCAGGATACGTTGCAGTGTGGCTCTCATGACCCAATAAAAACTCCTTAAAAACAGTCCCGAGCAATTCCTTGAAAACCACAAAAAATGTCCATCTATTTCAAAGAATAACTCTCCTCTATCATTCCCTTTTGGCAACTGGTCTTGAGTGAATTCAAACTGGAATTGTGAGCTCCAACAATCTTGGAGGGCCGCATCATGAGACAACATCAGAAAATAGACTTTCTGGAAATTCCTCAGGGCTAGGTCGACTTTCTGGACCTGAGGGGCCAGGTTCTTTACGTTCTTCAGGAGAGATTCTACCCATACCGGCCAGTTCACCCTGAGGATACCTCCCAAACCTCTGTTCTCCAATTTTAACCCTTGAAAACATTTCATTTAGATAGTCATCATCTGTTTCAGTGGCTGTTAATTCCTGAGGAAGCTCACTATCTTCCTCGTCTGCTGCCTCCTTTTCATCTTTATCTTTTGCTTGTAAACTCCATTCGATTACTGCCTTTATCTTTTTTTCTAGATCAGGAGGTAGCATCGAGTCACCTAGTTTCTTGTAAGATCCTGCTATGCACCTCCTTAAGTACAACAGCCTTTCACTATGAAGCTTCCTTTCAGGTATCTTGAGGAGATATTCGTCAAGCCCACCTGCACGGTCCATACAACGAAGAGCATGTGTGGTGACATCCAGCCACACATATCTGTCTAGACCAAGACTGAAAAGTCGTTTTTTCTGCCGGTTTGGTTTCCAACTTCGTCTTGACCTGTTACCCAGAAAGTAAAGACCAATATTATGCAATAGTCTACAAAAATATCCAATGCAAAAAGAGGAATATAGAACTGAATATCCAACTGTTCTGAACTGCAAAGTTGGGGCCTTCATTCAAACTGGGGAGCTCTGGGCCTTTTGATCCCTTCCCTCCGCATCCTCTCTGATTCACCTCACCTTTCGCTTTCCTCCTCCTCCCTAGATCCTACCCTTCTCCTTTCTACACACCCTTTCCTGTAGAGCTACAACAGCCCCTCGACACCATTCATAAACAACCCTTGTTGTTTGTTTTCCCCCCCTTGTAACTCCACAACTTGCTTCCTGCCCTTCATACTGAACCCTCTTACTTTTTGCTCCAGCTGTAACAGCCTCTTATCAGTGCCACTATCTGCAAGTGCCAAAATTCATCCTCCACTTGGCTTCATTTCCCTGCATTGCCACTCTGATCCATCCGCAAACTTATTTTTTCAAGCACCCCCTTTATAATGTTGTTACCGCTTTCCCTCTCATCTTTCTTGTTTGCAGATTCAGCTCCCATCTTATAAGATCAAACAAACAAGAAGCATGACCAAACTAAGCACATTTCAAAACACACAAAAAACTGTTGTAAACCTCATGAAAGTCATTTGCAAGGTAAAAAGTCGTGACTCCATTAGTATGTCATGAAAGTCATTAGCTCCTATGGCATCCCTACCAAGTTCATCCTGTCCAATGGTGCAACCATTGTGCGTGTCCCACTGCCATGGCTGAAATTCAAATGCAATGCAATGTTGCCTCCAGTAAAGTATTATGTTAATCACACATGTTGGCTCCACAATCTTTTTCTTCCTTTTCGAAGAGAATAGATGTACATATGCACATATGCGTGTGCGTGTGTATGTGTACAGCAGTGTCTCCGAGCCCGGTTTCCTACTGCTTGCTTTGGAAAGCTTACCTCCTCACTTGTGAGCTCCCATATGATGAGGACATGGCGGGAGAGGTTGACATACCCTGAGAGAATGAGAGGAGAGGGTAGAGTGAGAGCTGCCATGTGGGCAGCAGGCTGGCTGCCACATGGACAGCACTGAGCAGACAGAGATCCTGTTTAGGGTTTAATTGAGGCAGCCCAAAGGGTCCAATGCTTTCATGGGCTGGCTGTGTGGCTGCAAAGAGCCCAGCCATGAGCCCAAGTGAAGGGCACAACAGTGCGCAGTAAAACTGGTAAGAAAAGGGCTGCAAGAGAGAGAGATTATCTGGTCAACAGCAGACACGGGATCAGATACAGCATCCTCGAGCAATATAGCATAGTACACTGGCCTCTACAACAGCAGGAAGGGAGGGAAGACTGCCAGAGGTGGGCACCAGGTGCAGCAGCAGAAGCAGGCAGCATTGGCTGCTTAAAGAAGGCTCCACAACCAATCGACCGGTGCAGACAGGTTGGCTGGTCGGTGGAAAGAGTCTGGTTTGGTGCCTTACATTATTTCTAGAGGTGTTGCATAGTTGCACGAAACACCCGTTTCGTGGGCAGAAACGGAAACGCAGTTTCATAAACCCTGTTTTTCCCCTAAACCCTAAAAACGGGATTTCGGCCGCCTCTCTTCGTCTTTCGCCGCCTCCCGCCCGTTCCACTCCTCTTGTGCATCCTTGCTCCTCTCTCCACCTTCTTCAAGCTCTCTCCATCCCTCGGACCTCCATCCTTTGCTCTTGGACCTACCGTCACCTCCATCCTTCTCTGAGCTCTCTCCATCCTCTTCATCCTTTGCTCCATCTTCTCCATCCTGCAAGCTGCAGCCTGCAGCTTGGCAGCCTGCTCTCCTGACTCCATCCCTCCATCCTTCTTCTCTCCATCCTCTCTTTAATCTTACCTTCTACCTCTCCATCCTCCTCCTCTCCATCCTCCTTCACTTCTACCTCTCCATCCTCTCCATCCTCTTTTACCTCTATCTCTCCATCCTCCTTCTACGGTCTACCTCCCATCCTTTCTCACGAGTCACTTGTGACCTCTCCATCCTCCTTCTCACCTCTCCATCCTCCTCAATGCCGAGAGATGCTTATTGGGTCCATGTCTCCCTCCTGGATAGTTATAAAGGAGGCGGTGGCTCCAAGAAGTGGAGATGCAACTAATGCGGCATAAGCAAAACGGGGTCTGTCACACGGGTGAAAGACCATCTAGCAGGTGTTCCCAGCAAGGATGTAGGACCTTGTGAGTTTGTGCCTACTGCAGTGAAAGGTGGCCTAATAGAATGGAAGCGTGCGCGTATGGCAGCCTTGGCTGCAAAAAGTGGAGGACAAGGGCTGCAAGATGAAGAAGAGGCTGCTGACACTGAGCCATTGGATGATGCCAGCACATTGGGTTCTGCAAAGAGAAGTAGAGGGGTATCAACTACATCGAGCACGGGTCCTAGTGCCACAAGAACACCCTTGCCACATGGATCAATTAGTGTGGATGCTAGTGCGGGGAAAAGAGGATCACTCCAAAGGTCTAGCATTCAAGCACGCTTGCAAAAGCAAGCAGTGAAGGAGGCCACTAGTGAGCTCACAAAGCTCTTCATACAGTGTGCAATACCCTTTCATGTGGCGAAGACTACACGATGGAGGAAGGCCATGAGAGCCGTAAGCCGCATTGGGTATGAATGGGAAGGGCCTACATATGAGGCCTTGCGGACAAGAGAGCTAAGAAGAGAGAGGGAATATGTGGAAGACCAAATGAAGCCCTTGAAAGAGACTTGGAAAAAATATGGATGCACACTCTTATGCGATGGATGGTCAGATGCACGCAAGAGGAATGTGTACAATATTTTAGTGTCTTCTTGCAAGGGAACCATGTTCTTGAGAGCCATAGACGCTTCCACTGCACGTACGGTGATTACAGGGCTGTATATTTGGGAGCATTTACGGGCAGCCATTATGGAGATAGGTGTTGAGTATGTGGTGCAGGTAGTGACAGATAATGGCAGCAATTGTGTGTCAATGGGTGCCATGTTAGAAGATGAGTTCCCTAAGATTGTGTGGACACCCTGTGCCTACACATTGCCTTGATCTTTTGATCGAGGACGTAAGGAAGATACCTTGGATTGATGCCATCTTCTTCACAGCCCACAGTATCGTGAAGTTTGTCACGAAGAGACTCAAAGTCCTCAGCATCTATCGTGCTTACAGTGACCTTGAGCTATTGAAACCTCCAGCCACAAGGTTTACTTACATGTTCATAGTGGTGGAGAGGCTTGTGCGAGTGCGCCAGGGCTTGTTGCGCACGGTTGTGTCTCGGGAGTGGGGAGATTGGGATGATAGAGGCCAAGCAAAGTGTATCAAATTTTTTCGCATGATCATGGATGAGTCTTAGTGGAATCAGGCGGAGGCATTAATCAAATTGATTAATCCTATCTACATGGTGCTTCGCATCACAGACATGGAGGGAAGCACATTAGGGCTCTTGTACGAGTTTATGGACAAGATTGGAGAGGCCCTCAACAGAAACACTTCCCTATCGCCTGATAAGTAAGACTTTTTACTTTTGTAATATGTATAATTATTGCAGTTACTAAATGGCAATTTGTCATGAAGCCTGGAATTTTCAGATATATATTATGTATGTACTATTATCTATAGTCTATGAATTTTGCATGCATAAACATTCTAATTTCTTGTGGCATGATTTAGGGTTGAGTCCATCCGTGCTGTATGGAATAAGCGGTGGAATTGGTTCCACCGCCCAATCCATGCGGTGGCACATGTATTGCATCCGCTCTGGCGCAGTCAAGAGCAATATGAGAATGACGAGTTGGAGGAGGGGATGCAACAGTATCTACAAAATTGGACGGGTGGTGACTTGGAGATGCAACGAAGACTGGAGGATGAACTTCTATTGTTCCGCAATCACAGCCTCTCCTTTGGTCGACCTACGGCTAGGCTCCGAAAGACACAATTGCAACCTGTCTCTTGGTGGGAGAAATATGGCAACTGTACTCCTACTTTGGTAAGAGTCTAAGAGACAAGTTCCAACGCCACTAGTTGGAGCTTAGTCGTTAAGTAATTTGTAGTTTTATCTACTACAAATATGTTTAAAGTTATCAAGTTCCTGATACTTATCTCGGCTTAATTGGCTTATGGCAGAAACGCCTTGCTATACGTGTTCTCTCACAGGACTGCAGTTCCGGTCCTTGTGAGAGGAACTGGAGCACTTGGGCCCTCTTTCACACAAAGAAGAGGAACAGATTGAGCACGGCTCAATTGGAGCGGTTGGTGTTTTGTCATTGCAACCTCCGTCTCCTTGAGTTCACCGCCGGCTGCCCCGAACCTCGCCAAGTGAATGTAGACAAGGTGGATGTGGAGAAGATGAAGGCCATACCAGATATCCCACGGGAGGAGCTGGACATATACACCATGTTGTATGAGGAGCTGTCAGCACCAGCACACCACACACGATCATACACTCAACCATCTGGAGATGGTGCTAGTACTTCAGTTGCACCCGATGGTCCTGATCCTGATGTTGATGATTCTTCTTCAGACAGTGACACAGATGCCTCAAGCTTATCTGAGGACGCAGAGGATGACGATGACGAGGAGTCCATGGATGATGCAGATGATTAGTAGTCCTGCTGCTTTTTTTTATATCATCCATGGGTGCTTTTATTTTGAGTCTTGCATGACTCATGAGTCATGAGTCATGATCATGAAATTTGTGGATCATGAATCATGATCATCTATGGAGTCTGGACATTGAATACTTTCAAGTTTCAACTTGTGTGCTAAGTTTAAACTTTTAAGTACTTCGAACTTCTAAATTTCAGATTCTTGTAATGCCAAACTTGTTAGTCATGACTCATGATACATGTTGATTTCAGATTATTGAAGCATCATTCAAGAATTTAGAATCATAGAGGCATGAATCATGAATGATGCATTGATGCTTGAAGGCTGAAGCTGAAGCTTCAGCCTTCAAGTATAGATAATTGTAATTTGTATTATGTATGATTTGCACTCTATTGATAATTATATTATGTATAAAAAATAAATTTTTATACATAAATTGTATCATATTGCCGTTTCTTCCATTTCCGTTTTGGTGGGGCCTGGAAACTCTGTTTCTTCCGTTTCTTCCGTTTCCGTTTCGGCTGGTAACTATGAGGTGTTGGAACACATTTTCGCAAGATTTTAAATACAGTTTCTACCTTTATATCTACACTGTTTTGGCTGTACATCTGAGCTCTCTTTTCAGAACTTTCAACTAAAGCACATGTGTATGAGTGTTCTAGTCTCAATCTTGTGATCTCGGGGTATATCTTCTGCGGTGTGAGTAGTGTTGGCCCTACACAAGTAACCTACCGCCAAAGGTCATCATCCAGGGATAGCCTTGCTCGTGACACAAAGCCCAGAAGATCGAGGACCGGACCCTATCTCAAACTGAAGGGTGGAGTCCTTGCGAGGAGGAAGGGGTTCTCACATTCACTTGCGGTGAGTGCAGGATAGGCCTCAAGTCATCTACACCGAGCCATGGAATCCAACCCACTCATTCCGAACTTCGGAGAGCTGGGCAGAAGCAACTATCCAATATGGAAAGTGAAGCTTGAAGCCCTATGGTGGCCAGGGACATTTGGAGGGTGATGGAAGCACCGAGCCAAAAGCAGTTGATGCCATAGACACCCCGGGGAAGATACACTAAGTTGGCAGACCCAAACGGCGTGAGGGAGTGGAACTTAAAAGATGCAGCGAGGACCGCGCACTCAGTGATACCGCACATCCAACTGGCAAACACAGCGCACGAGGCATGGAAGACCCTGTAGGATCTCTACAAGACCAGGAATACAGGGAGGACTATCATGCTTCAGAACCAGCTGTTCAACCTACATATTGATGAAAAGGAGTCAGCCCATGACTTCCTAGGGAAGGTAAAGCTTCTCAGAGATCAGCTCGGAGCAGTGGGTCACAAGGTGTACAGTAATCAATTAGCCATGCTCCCACTCAGTAAACTTCCAAGGAGCTTCAGAGGGTTGGTGACAACTCTCACCGCTGGAGAATGAATGAGGCCACTCACTTTTGCGGAGTTGGGTCCCTTGCTGCTTCAGAAAGAAACTCAAATAAAGTCGTAGGATGGGAAAAAAAAGGATGGTGGCAACGAGAAGGCTTTCATAGCGAAGAGCAAAGGTGGCAAATGGAAGCCACAGAAAAAGAAAGATGCAAGGGTGAGGATGGCGATGCTTCTGAAGGTGACAACAAGTAAAAGAGAGAGCCAAAAGAAGTGCTTCTATTGCCACACTCCTCATTTGCCAAGGATTGCAGGAAGAAGGCGGCATGTTGGCTAATACAGCAGAAGCATAATCTAGATGAGTCCGGGAACATGCACATCATCCTCTGAAACACCTGGCGTGCTCCAATAGCAAGCAACAAGATGAATCTTTAGGATATGTCTATTCAATTTTCATTGAAGATTTTAGCAGTATGCCTTGGGACGCTTGCTTGTACAAAAATTCTCATTTCCTAGGATAATGGGGCAGCACAAAGGGACACCAAAGAGTGCTTTCATGGGCTGGCTGTGGGGCTGCAAAGAGCCCAGCCATGAGCCCAAAAGGAGTGCACAACAGTGCACATAACAGCACCAAGAAAAGGGCTGCAAGTGCGAGATTGTCTGGCGGCACCAGGCACGAGATACGGCGTCCTGGAGCAGATATGGTGCAATATGGTGGCCTGTACAACAGCAGGGAAGGGTGGAAAGACTGAGGTGGATAGCAGGTGCAGTACCACAAGCAGCCAAGCTTATATAGGCTCTGCAAGTAGTCGGCTGGTGCAGACAGGCTCACTGACAGACTAGTCCGCCAGTTTGTCAGCAAAGATTGGCTGGTCTGTGGAACTGACCAGTCGGCCAGTTCTGGGTACAAACAGCCCCATAAATAGCCCCATTGTGAGGTTTTCTTACTGGAGCAGAGTTCCAGCAATCCAGAGCACATCTAGGTGCACACCTGTAGATGGCAGGAGAGCACAAGAAGGTGCAGAGGAGCGAGCTCTGTCAGCCTTGAGCTCAGGAGCAGAACTTTGCAGGAGTGCTCGGCCTTGAGCAGCTAATGAAGCCTACACAGAGGCGTGTGGCAGAAGAGGAGGATGCAGCATACAGAGCCTAGTTTGGTGCCTTAACTCAGGGCTTGTTTCTAGAGGTGCTGGTACACATTTTAGCAAGTTTTTGTACAAGGTTTCTACCTTTATATCTACACTGTTTTAACCGTACCTCTTCAGATCTGTTTGTCCTCTTATACTCAAGTGAAACACGTGTATGAGTTGTTACTGGTCTATATCTTGTGATCTTGGGGTATATCTTCCATGGCATGAGAAGTGTTGGCTCCAAGCATGCAACATACCTATGCTTTTCCAAATGCATAGGCCCGGATCCAACCGTCACACCCCAGACCCCCTTGTTAAACATGTGTTCAATGCTCGAGAGTCGTACAAACCTTTCCCCAATGGGAGAACAAGACCTTATAGACAATCATCTACTCCTAAGGTCCATCTGTTGCCAGCTGGTCGACTCTGTCACTTGGGGGATTGTGATGTTAGAAATGACAACAGAGGGTACTCCCAGGATAGAATAGCCCAGGAATTCACACAGAAGTGTTTGACTATGGAATCCATAACTCAAAATACATATGTGCAAGCTAGTAAATAGACAATACTCCAACAGAGATATAGAACCAACAAAATATATTTCCGTCCAAAAGGACACAATACAAAAGGAGTCCAGAGTCGAATCATGGTCCTCTGTCCTTACCAAAAGGTGATCCTACTACCTCCGTGGCACTTGTAGATCCCTAAGCCTGTGTGCTCCTCGTAGAGCTTCTATAGACTTAAGTCATCATGCCTTTATCCTGCACCTTGCTGCCCTGAATGTCAGCCTGGGTGTGCAGCCAGCTATGTCTGCAGTATTCAGCTCCTCTTGGTCCTCCTGGATGTAGGCCCAAGACTTGCTGCTCCAGTCTGCTCCTTGTTTGCTGCTCTAGTGGATTCTTATGAGCCCTGAAGGCTCCCTTTTTATAGGGGCTGGTAGCCCCCCCCCCCCCCCCCCCCGCGCTTGGCCGACTGAGGGCCTATTTGGACCGACCCAGCAGCCCTAAATACCCGACCCACCAAGTCTGTAAATCCGACTGGGGGGCATCCCTTTCTAAGGCCTTTGCAGGCCCCACCTGGCCACGTGGCAGGCAGCCATTGGCCAAGGCTGTCCTGCCCTGCCCCGACCTGTTTCAGGCCTTATTCCTGGCCCATAAGCTTCTCTAAACAGTCGCCTCTTCAGCCTTGCTGTTCCGCCTCTGTCCAGACCCTGTTCCAGCCTTGGAACACCTGTCCATGCTCTGTACAGTACCCTGCGGCCCCCCCGTACTGGTCCATTAATTGGCGCAGTCAGTCCATACACATAAGGAAGGGTCCCGTGAGCCACAGGCCTCGATCCAGGCTCCCAAATCTGCCCAACACCCCGCCGTACTGCTGCAGGTGCCTGCATGGTACATCCATACATTCACAGGCCTCCAAGGAGCTCCTGTTCTACCCGGTAAGCTCTGCTTTGTGCTGCCCACACGGCAGCCCATGTGCTGCCCATGTGGCAGCTCCATGCACTCATGTTTTGCTCTATGTATGCTGCCCACATGGCAGCCAATGTGCTGCCCATGTGGCATCCCTACTAAGCCCTAAGTACACCCTTACAAATGGGGAAGTGACTTTTCCAACACGTGATCTGGATTCGAGAACATAGTGAGCATTAATTAACTTCACAGCTCACAACCAGTTGCCATTGCACAGTGCAAACATGTCACACGCATCTGTCAACACCCCGGTTTCAGTCGTCAAGTCCATGCCAAAATTTGGGGAAACCCAGAACCGGAACAGGCATCAGAGCTTGAGGATCCCATTCGGCACAAAAGCCCGTTTTGATTCAGGTGCTATTGGCTCCTAGATTGGTACTCGACCAGTTCATCCCCCCCGGCCCCTTCTCTCTTCTCTGAGGAAGAATGAAGGAATACGTAACCATTCATGTCTTACAAGAGACAAGCCAGGCCTCACACAATGTACCCGTCTCTATTTATGATCCAGGTGGGTATTTCAGGTCGTGTTCCATGTTCGTGGCGTAGCAAAAACCTAGTTCAGACTGATGTAAGTTTCGGCAATTTGCTAGATATTTAGATGCATGATCCTGTTGAGGATAACCAATGAAGGTTTTGCATAGTCTCGCTATGGAAATTTTGTACAGGGGTTTGCATATGATATTATTATCAAGCCTTGCCAGTTGTCTTAGACAAAATACCATCCAAGACCAAACAGGCTGAATTCACACCCTGATCTATAATACTCCCGATGCATTCCGTTCCGGAAGGAATCTCCTGTGGTCATCAAAACCCACAAGAGATGTGTAGCCGCTGCGTTATAGAGCGAAATAACCATCCAATGTCATAAATTCCAGCTCCGTCTATCGTAGCAATGCAATGATAGCGCCCGTCCAATCGAATACACTCTAATGCGCATTACGCAAACGTGATGTGCTTGAGACAATGAGAAAATCATCCGTGTTGATTTGTCCGGCAAACGCATTTCTCCGAACAGGTCAAAACACTACCTTCAACAAATAGCGAAACCGCGAGAAGAAGAAAAGCTTTAACTTACTTGTTGCCTCCATCTTCACTGATCTTGTTGCCAAACTGGATATGGCGTCCAGCATAGAGCCCTCTGAGGGCGCGTTTCATGACAATTTTCTGCTTGGACGCCATAGCTGCCTTCCTTGTGGCCCTGCTCTGCTTAATCGATTTGCATTTTTCAGGAGGGAACCTTCGTTCAACACAAAAGCCCTCTTGGCTGCTTACAAGGGTTTCTTTTAGACCAGGCGGGTACAACGTGTGGGAGTGTATCTGCAGGTCGTGAGTTCACGCCCCAGGGGCAGCTCACGTGTCCTTGTGCATCTGCTGGTCCCGAGTTCAAGCCACCTCAGGATTCTATCTTGGTCACCCAATACTGGGGCGTCCTGAGTTCAAACCCAAGCGGCACCTCAGGATTCCATCTTGGTCACCCCCCGTATGGGGGTGTTGTTCGCACCTTCAATTTCAGTACAACGCAAAAAAAATTCTTAGGACCCCTTCACGTGAAGGGCATCCTATGTGCCCATTCTTGGACACCTAAAATATTGGGATGGGCGAGTTGTCATGAGCACACCCTTTACACACGGGCGAATGCACCGTGATGAAAATGTAGCACATGAACTGGTGCGAAGCTTCGCTGTGGAGGGACCCTGGAACACTCTCTGACTGGTTGGTTGACGAGGGGGGCCGCCAAGCTTGGTTGCTCATCGAAGGGTGGCTTGTAGGCATGACGCAGCCACGTTGGAAGAGAGAAAAAATCGAAAAGGTTTGGTGTATAAGGGCACTTTGTAGGCGTGAAGTAGCCACATTGGAAGAGAGAGAAATCAAAGGGGTTCAGTGTATAAGGGCCGCCTGCTGTGGAAAGCAAGCTCTCCTATTAAACAACTTGGTCGCCCACACAGCTATGGGTACCTCTCAATGTATAAAAAGCCCAAGTAGGCGTGAAAAACCGGATCTATTCATGCACGATTTTCAATAGGTATGTTTTGAGGCACACTTGTACATGTAGCTTGACGTGTCAGCCAAGAAGTCCTTTAGCTATCAAGATCACCTGTTGCACTTGGTTGTAGACCTGGTTGCTCCTCGGGCACCTGTTCTTGCGTAGGGACCGGCCCAAAACTAGTTTCTAGAGGTAAAGGCTGATAGGAACACGATGGTTTGCAAACTAGGCCCTATGTGTCAATAGGGAGACTTTTGTGAATTTCTATGTGTAATTGTTTTTAAAGATAAGATTGCTTAAGTAAACGGTTGCATCAAGCTAAATTCAACCATAAGCTCTTAATAAGACTATGCAGTCCTCTTTATACATAGGCTATGTGCGCTTCCCAACGTCAGTGCCCACGTCATATTGTAGAGGTCAGGGATAGAGTTCTTACTCTCCCACCTCTTGTATAATTTCTTCTCCTACCACGCCGCTCCCGTCATCTCTCTCATCTCTCTAGGGTGGGGTGTAGCACTGCTGTGAGCTTGGCACCGTCCCTTCCCCTCCTCACCCCCTCCATGGCCCTCTTAGCCTTGCTCCTGAATGCTACCATTCGTTGTGGTAGCGTATATGGGTTTCTCTTTCCATCCGAATGAGCCCTTGCTCCTGTTGGTTGCCGCCCTTTCGCATTGGTCGACCAGCTTCATCTTCACACTTGGACAGTCGCTCTTGGTCAACAAATTGCTTCATCTCTAGATCTAGATGTGGCCAAGATATTTTGTTTGGGTGTTTTGTTTTGTTTTGGGTTCGGAGGCAGCAAATCCCTCTACTTGCGACTCTTTGTTTCCCCCTGGCTTGCCTGTCATCAACACTCTTCGAGAAGGGCATGTAGTGCTTCCGCCTTTCCCGTCAACACATTAGAAAGGGATAGGTAGGTTCTTTATTTGCTGGTGTTTGGGGTATGCTCCAACTTCTTCTATAGCATATTGTAAGGGTTTTTGTTATTGTTGATAGGTTGGCGATTGGTTTTTTCTCCCTCCTTTTTTTTTTTTTTTGGTGGAGTTTTTTCTCCCTGCCTATGCCTTTTTTTTGTTTCTTTTGTGGAGTTTTTGGGATGGAGATTACTCTCCCACCTCTATTGTAATTGCATTTTGGTTTTTGAATGGAACATATTACTGTTTTATGGTAACCAAAGGCCCATCAAATAATTATCCTTGTAGTTATGAATATGTGTTCATAACTACAAGGATCGTGGCATGCTCTTATTCCTTCCCTAGGTCATGCAATTGTGAAGTTTGGTAGTACCTCTACATGTACATCTCAAATCTTTTTCTTAGAGAGCAAGGAGCTTGAATTGCCTAAAAATTATAATGAATCTCATCAATATGTTCAAATTTTCTTTTTATGTTTAATCTCCCAGCCCTCCTCTCTCTCCTACTCTTCCTCCCTCTCCACCGCTCTCTCTCCCACTCTTCCTCACTCTTCCGCTCCACTCTCTCTTCCTCTCTCCACAGCTCTTTGTGTCCACTACTCACACAGATCACTCTCCCGCCATCTATATAAATATAATCGCTTGAAATGTTCTGGAACAAAATTTCCAGAACGAACATTCTGGAACTCCTGAATTTGCCTTACTTTAATTCGTGCGTCGTTAATTTTATGGTCTTACCTTAGCTTAATTTGTTATGCGTGGCCCCCACACAAACAAATTAATGAATAGCGAGTTTTTTATCGCCGGGGGGCCCTATTAGGTTCCCCCAATTGAAAAAAAATCTAAAATGTATTAATTAGTAGAGGAAGAGGGGAGGGGGTTTCCAATTTCCGAGTGAAAACCCTTGAGCGATGAACAGGCAAGAGGTGGGAGGGGTCAAAACATATAATCTCATAGTTTTTCAAGGAATATGTAAGTACATATGAAATATTGATGAATAGATATATATATATATATAAATATACCTTTATATAATTTCTATATATAATGTCCAAGTGTTGACTTATTTTATGACTTTCAATATCCTTTTTTATCTTTCACCATTGGATAGATCATGAAATTTTGACCAAATCTCCTCTTTACAGTTCCTTTGCTCAGCTAAGAAAAAGATGTAACCCCTTTTTAGTAGACCCTCCAAGTGTATTTTGCCAAAGGAATATGGTTTGAAGAGCTTGCCCCAACCCTATTCCGCGACGACGGAATAAACCCTTGGAGGGCTACAAAGAAGGGGTTATAACTTTTGTTCCTTAGCTTGGATTGAGGAGCTGTGAAGATGAAAAATGTTTAAAATTTTATGATCTATTCAATGGTAGGATTAAAAGTATAATTTTAAGAGGTATACAAGAGATAAATTAGGAATTTCAAGATGTTTATGAGAGTAACAACTTCTCCCTAGTCCATATTATGGTAGGAAGGAGTTCCGTAGGGACCACATTTCCTTAAAAGTACTTAGGTTTGGAGAATTGGGGATAATTTTTAAATCCCTTTCTTGCCTTACCATATTTGATAATATAGTAGAGATGCATTTACGATTGATTATAATGGCTTCAGCCTTCACGTATGAGGGTTTTCAATATCTCTTTCCTACTCATCCATACTCATCCAAGGAATATGGTATACATTGTTACACGAGAGCTTCTCAATACTTCAAATATGGGATTGCTAAATCTATGAGAAACTCTTCTAAATCTATTGAATAACCATAATCCTTAAAAGAAAGTATGGTAGGGAGGGATTTATAAGACTTTCTAAAGTGCTCACTGTTTGTTCATATATAGATGATGTGCTCTAAAATGAGGGTTATAATGATAAATAAGTAAGTATATGGTTCCATAAATGAGAAATTGTATATGGTTCCATAAATGAGAAACTAAGAAAGAATTGTATATTTCTTTGAAAAATATAATAGCATGGTTGGTGTAAAAAATTATTGCTCGAACTTTTCTGCTCATCTTGAAAACTGTGCACATCCGGGAGGGGAGGGGTGGAAGGCAAGGAAAGGGGTGAAGAGGAGCGTGATTAAGTCCCTCTATTTATGAGGGGAGATTACCCATCACCTCTTAGTTAGGAGGTTGAAAATGTAAAACCCTTATACTCTAAGTCTTTTACAACATCTTCATGTAGCCTACTGGTAACACTTAGAAGCTATTGATTGGGTAATAGATGTCTTGAGTTCAAGTTGCTATTTGCATGAAATTTCAATGCTATCCCTTTTATCTTAGCTTGACTCGGGTACTCCACTTTTATATAATTAAAAATCAAGTGAATTTCTCAATTGAAAATAAAGGCCTTTTCATTACCTTTCTTCGTAGGTTAATGGAATATTTTGTTGAGATTAAGGGCCTTTAGTACAAGTACGGGGGAAGTATATAGATGCTCAAAATAACAGAATAAATAGGTTTGAGCCAATAGGGATGGTGTTCAAGATTAGCATTATGCATCAAAACATTAAACCCCTAAGTACCACTAAGAGACCTTTCTAGGGAGGTTTGTTCAGTTTTGAATGTATAATAATTAGATTTAGTATATATACTATCTAAGACTACATGTTATACAAAAAAGCATATTTGAAATTTCTAACTCAATGAAAGTTCAAATTCAAAAATGTGCTCCCTTAGACCCCTTAGTACCACTAAGAGACCTTTCTAGGGAGGCCCCTTAAGTTTTAAATGTATAATAATTAGATTTAGTATAATCTAAGAATACATGTTATACAAAAAAGCATATTTGTAATTTCTAACTCAATGAAAGTTCAAATTCAAAAATGTGCTCCATTCCAAGCCATCAACATATGGGCATTATAAAGATGATAAATCCCTTTTAATTCTCACAAATTTTGAACACTCACATGCATACTACTTCAACATTTTAACCTTAGAGGCCATCAATCAAATAGCACACTTTGTATTCACACTAATCACTCTCAGTGAAGGAGAAGCTACATACTTTAAGTGTAGCCGACGAGTCTAGGCTCCCATCCATCTCTTGGTCACTTGTGCCAATTGACTCATGAAGCCCTCCTAGCCCTAATCTAAAGAAATCGGCTTGGCCTTTGCATGTAAACGGGATCTAAACACAATTTGCAAGGGTACCTTGGTCTTGGAGAACTACCCAGCCCATTGGTTGGCTGCTCAAATCTGAAGTCCTACCCAACATGACTCAGTAATGGCTGCGTTTATGTCACTCATCCACAAGCCAATCCCTTGAAGATGAGAACTAGCTCCTAGCCACACCACCACCTCCATAGCTCCAAGTCCTAAAGGGACTAGTTGGGCCACTATTCCACTTTGTCAAACTTGTGTGAGTCCACTGCCCAAGCATGAGACCACCTTGATCCCAAATCTTTGGATGCCAAATGAGAGGCTAGTCTCAAACTCCTCCTTGCCCTGGGGGCAAGCCCAAATAAGTTCACATGCTAGTAGCTTCTAAGCTTTGAAAAGTCTTTACATTAATGACGAGCCCTTCTCCATTAGGGGGCCCCTTAAGAAGATCAATCTATGATACTATTACCACCACTGATTGCTGGTACATGAAGTGTTCTTGCACAGTCCTCACTGGACTAGGAGATTCTAGGGCTCTATGCCTAGTGCGAGGCCTCTCATGACTAGTGTGGCTAGGAGAGCTTTCTCTACATCTTTGGGTCAATGATGTCCAAGCCTCTTAGTTCTTAGGGCATGATCAATGTTTGCCAAGAGATCTGTCTCTAGTATTCCTAATGCCATCCAATCTTGCCTACAAGACCTTATGCACTAAGCATCTAAGCTACCCATGCATCCCCCAATGAAAATGCCAGCAAGATGCTATGTACTAGACCATGGCAAGAAGGAATTGTTTGGCCACCAAATCCTTGTTTTCTAGAAAGATTTTGGCCGAGATCCAATACAAAAGTTTGCACCGTACGCTTTCTAAAATCAGGACAATTTGCTCCTTTTCTAAAATGTCCATACCTACCTATCAACGCATGTATCTCATTATCTCTCTCACGAGATCCAAGACAAGCCAAGGGCTATGTCCAGAACCTCCTCTATCACTAAGGGAGTCAAAGGATTTGGCCTAGCTGAGGTCCGGCAATATATGTCCAAGGCACCCCTAGCCACCTCCAGACGTACTATCAAAGGATTTGGACCATCCTAATCTTTAGTACTTGTGCTATATTAAAATTTTTGTTACTGATCTGATGTTTGTCCGTGTTTGCAACACATTCTCGATATGCATGGACCATGATTTGTATAGAATTGTGGGCCTTTGTCCATTTGGAATACACAAGGCATGGAGAAGTCATATCGAGCCAAGGTAGCCTACTTCAAGAACTCAAGGCATGGTGGTGGTGTCACTCATAGCAATGCATTGCACCAGATGTTTGATTGGTTTTTTAGGTGTTTACTGGGTAGGACTCTGATGTTTGAGAAGGCAAAGGCATCAAAACTTGCAAAAGCACTTCATATTGTATCAAATAATACAAGGAATTATGCTTGGAAGGCATGCATATGGACTCGAGGAGTTGCATATTGGTTGTAAAGTAGAGTTAGGTAAGAGAAAATATGGGTCCAAAGAGAACCCAAAGCTCCACAGTGCTTGTATAATGCTTTATAATGAATAAAGTGCATGCTTGGATAAAAAAACTTAAGTGTTTGTGCATCAAGCTATGTTTGTGTTTGGAAGGCAAGGGGTCGAGGGTGGGATGGGGAGTTGGGGTTGGGGGCAGGGGTTCGGTCAAGGGTGGGGTGGGGAGGTGGGGGAGGGGACATGTTGAGAGATCATGCTCAACATCATGTGATAATATTGTGCATAGCACTAACCAATAGAGTGCTATAAAGGAAAGGGTTAGATGCCCTAACCCTAACCCTAAAAGGGTTTGTATATATTCTACATTTTCAACTAAAACTAGTGTACAGTTAGTCATTTGTGGTGTGCTCTCTAGCTGTTCCCTCTCTCCTCATCTCCACTCTTCTCCTCTCCCCTCTTCATATTTTGTCATGGTATCAGAGCTCCCTTGCCTTCTACTGAGGCATTGCAATCCTTGAGAGAGTGAGATTGATTGAGAGATTGAGCTTCATGCTTTCATTTTGTTGATGAAAGATTTCTGTTCATTGGAAGAGATTTCCGTCCATTTCCATTCACAGTTCTACTCCAAGTTTGAGAGAAAGAAAGAGAGAGTTCTTTGAGTGTGATCTTCATTTGAGAGAAAGAGATCTACTTGTATTTCTTCTTGAGAGATATTCTATCAACAGAGATAGGGAGAGATTGAGTTTTATGTTCTTTCGAGAGAGAGAGTGTCTATATTCTCCTTGTTGCAAGAGAGAGAGAGATAGGGAGTGTCTTCAAAGGTTTTGTGAGAGAGATAGGGAGTGCAATACCAAAGAAAAGAGGCTTCTAAGACCTTTATCAACTCGATCTTCTTCAGTGCCATCGATCTGTAGCAAAAGACGACCTGCGACCTTCAAGCAAAGCCCACGACTCTCGGCTTATCCAAAGCTAGGAGTCATAGAAGCCAATGGCCTCTACAACCTCTACAATGACTCGACTCCAAAGGTGGCAAAAGCTCCCTCCTCTAAGTGGTGGATCTCCTACAACCTACAGGCTGGCTCCAATGAGCACAACCGGCTCTACGAGGCAGTTGAAGCACAACTGGCTCTTGAAGCGACGGACCTCCAAGGCTAGCAACTCATTCTAGATGGGTGCAACTCATTGTTGTAAGGCTCCATGACTGATGTGGAGACTTGAGGCGAAGGATACACGGTAAAGCCCAGCTTCAACTTCTTGCCATAGTTGACGGAGAGTCGCTCTAGAAGAAGACTGGTAAGGTCGGAGCCAGTGCCCCCTCCGACTGCATGAAAGACCAAGAAGCCCTGCAATCCAATGCCATTGTCCGCTAGCTTCTTGATGTAGTCAAGGCAGAGATCCATAATCTCCTTTCCAATGGTATAGTGGCCTCAGGCAAAGTTGTGACAAGCCCAGGTCTTGCTGAAGGTGTTGAAGGCATCGTCGACAACGCCATCTCTCTATAGCGCATCTCCACGCTCAGCCGTCTAGCACACTTTCCACCGACGGATTGCTAGAGCTCCTACTCAGTACTCCTACATGTAGCTCCCGGCTCCAACGGCTCCGCCATCGCCATCGACTTGCCTTCACAAACTTCTGACGGGTCAATGGAATCTCACTAGATTTCGATAGAATTCAGAAGATTCCATAGCCTTATCACAAACCCATGTTTGGCTAACCTCACTGACACATGGCAATACTACCCTAGCCCTAGGGCCTACCCACAAGGCCACCTCACCTTTGCTTGGCCATCCATCTGCCATGTGGCAGGCTTAGGTTCTACTGTCACGTCACTCGTCCTATCTGCCACATCATCTAGCACCCTCGCATGCCACATCAGTAGATAGAATCCTCTGCCATGTCAGCAGCATCTCGCATGCCATGTTAGTAGACTTAGTCCATGCCACATCATCAACCTATCTGCCAACTGTCAGTGCCACATCATCTCTTATCTAGCACATGGCCATCACCTGCCACGTCAGCATTGACACGTGGCACCATATTCTCTTTTGCCACATCACCATGGTTACTATAACCCTGGTTAGGTCAACTTGACCTTGGGTTAGGTCAGTGAAGTGACATGTTATTCGTAGGGTCATTCCATGCTAAAAGTGGAGATACAAATGCCTAAATCTTCCAACATACTTTGGAATGCCTGGTCAGCAGTGCCACATCATCACTATCACATGGCACTGACCCTTGCAAGCACACTGACCTCGTGCTAGGCACACTGTGCACACACTACATGTGATCACACTTGCCACCTCAGCATAGAGATTCATAGGCACACCCCTTGCTAAGTAGAGCTGCCACATCATCACTGCATGTGGCTCACCCTGCCACATCATCATTGAGCACTTTGCACCTTTTTTGCCCCTCCACCTAGATCAAGTCGTATCTCTTGATCCAGAAAGAATTTGAGGGCGCTCCAAAAAGGAAAATCGCTTGATTTTTTGTGCTCTATGCACTCGTCACATCATGTACACATATCGACACAAGTGACACACTTTTGAGCCTTGGCGACAAATTCACTTCCTACACGCACATCAACTTCTACATCGACGCATCTGACCCAACACCTAAAACGAACAAAAAAAATGAATTGTTTGCTATTTTTTCATCACTCGATGGTTGGTCTAGATCTAGTTCAGAGTAGATTAAATCATCCATAGCAGAGAGAACTCCAAAGCAGCCAATCGAAGCCATGCCAAAAAATTCATAAATAGTTCCTACTCAGAGTCAGCCCTAGCGCTCACATGCGGTTTCACATCATCACATTACCTGAAACCTGACGTTCATCAGTTCAGTGAGTAAATCTCAAAGTGTTCAAAGGTATTGATTGACTAATCACTGGGCGGATAGCACATGATTTGATTTCACACACACATGCCATCATTGTAAAGCCTATTTGGCTATTTTCCAGCACTGTGCACATCATTTCAAGCCTTGTAACTCTTGGCTATTCCTGGCATCATTTGCCACAAGCTTTGTAATAGATTGGATTAAATATTATAGTTTTATCTTCATCGACAGTTCAGATTTCACTTGACACACTCAGTGTTTTGCAGTTTGATTCAAACAGTGATTTCACAAACAGTTTGAGTACATTTCTTGCACCATGTCTACGACTAGCAACCTCAATTTGGAGGCACCTATTAAGCTAGACAACTCTGATTACGGCACTTGGAAATATTGTATGTTGATGGGTCTACACCTAGACCATTGGATGACCCAGCCAACAGTAGCTCTACTCCACCTGTTGTTATAGCACTAGTAGAGCAGCAGCGAGATCAACAGCGGGATCTCCAACTACACCAACAATTTTTACACTTGTAGTAGATCCTACCATTGCCTGAGAACAGGCAGAATGGGACAAGAAAGACAAGTATGCATATCATCTGATAAAGAAAAATGTGCAAGATGTCATGCTAGGATAGCTCAACACAGTCAAGACATCAAAAGAAGCATGGGATATGTTCACAGCTCTCTACGAGTCTAAGAACAGTTGCAGGATTCTCACATTGAGAAACCAGATAAACCAGAGTTTCCACAACAGCAGTGAAACCGGTCATGCTTATGTACTCAGGATCAAAGAGTACAACAACAATCAACTCACAGCAACAAGAGAGACTATGAATCCCATAGAAATGGTTCAATTCATCCTGAATGGACTAGGAGAGGGATATGAGAATCTAGTCCAGAGTATTGCCATCCAATGGCAAATTCTGATACTTGAAGAGCTCCAGTCAGTGTTACTTGTGGTAAAGAACTCAAGACGCAAGCCATTCACGCATGCAAAGGTCATTCCAATGATCAAGCATTTATAGCTTCAGATAGAAGTAGAGGCAGAGGCAAAGATAGAGGCAGAGGTAGATCATTCTAGCAAAGTAGTCATTAATCAGCACAACAAAGTCCACATCAAGGTCAGCATCAGCATCATCCTCAGCAACATCAGAATCAGCAAAGAGGAAATCATTCCAATCGAGGAAGATTCCAAGGATGAGGGAATGCATCCACCAACGTGTCAAACATTCAGTGCAATTATTGTCATAAGTTTGAACACTATGAAAGAGATTGCCGCAAGAAGCAGTATGACCAAGGCGGTCAATCTAGCAGCAATCGAGGGAATTTTTGTGGAAGAGGAAATCATCATGGTGGACATTCTAGTCACAGTCATTATGCAAATGAGCTTGAGAATATGTTCCTTGCAAGCGAGGAAATGCAAAAGACTGAATAGTGTACCTTGACATTGATTGCAATTCAAAAGAGGATTTCAGTTGTCAAGTCAACCAAGTAGATCAGGATCCTTGGTACATCGATAGTGGTGCATCATCTCAGATGACAAAGCATTAGGGATGGTTCACAAAAAACCATTAGAAGGTTAGAAGAATGTCATCTACACAGCAGACACCGAATCCAGTTCAAGGGAAAGGCATTGTCCCTATGAACAATTTCATTAATACAAAAGGATTGGTGATAGATGTACTCTATGTTCCGAAGCTCAGCAAGAACCTCTTGTCAGTAGGTCAACTAATGGAACACAACTACTCATCATCTTTGATGGAAATGAATGCACTATTAGACACAAATCCAGAGGATATCAGCTAGTAGGAAAAGCAATCAAGGAAGGATGCTTGTTTAGGATGCTAGCCACAGTACCAGATTTGCATGCCATGTCAGCTCCACCACAACAACACATGAAATGGCACAAGAGATATGGACATGGTA
Source organism: Dipteris shenzhenensis (assembly GCF_047967505.1). NCBI lineage: Eukaryota > Viridiplantae > Streptophyta > Polypodiopsida > Gleicheniales > Dipteridaceae > Dipteris > Dipteris shenzhenensis. Next base: position 28,444,142 of record NC_141627.1, read on the forward strand.
ATTTCAAAAGCTTGATAGAGCTCACAAATTAGAATATGGCAATTGTAATTCCAAAGCTTCAGTTTCTTGGAAAAGTTTGCGAAGCATGCTACTTCGGTAAAAAAAAGTGAACTAGCTTTAGCATAAGCACCTCTCGAGCATGAGGTATTCTTGATTTGATACATACAAATGTATGGGGTTATGCCCAGACCCACAGCATCAATGGTTCACTTCACTACTTGACTTTGATCGACGACTACAACATATATTGTTGGGTCTACTTTTTGAAAGAGAAATCTAAAGACTTTTCCAGATTTCAAGAATTCAAAGCCATGGTAGAAAACTAGACAGGCAGAAAGATCAAAGTAATGTGATAAAAAAAGAGGAGGTGAATACATGTCTTCAGCATTCATGAATTTTTGCAAAAGTCACGACATTTAAAGACAATTCACTTGTGTAGATACTCCTCAGTAGAATGCAAGAGCTGAAAGGAAGAATGGTACTTTAGTAGATAGTGCTAGAGCAATGCTTAGTGAGAAGCATCTCTCTGAATTAGTATTGGGCAGAAGCAATAGCCACTGCAAACTACTTGCTTAATTGGCTTCCCACCGAACCTTTAGGGTATGACACCTTATAAAAGAACGCACTAGACACAAGCCATGCATTGGGCATCTCCGCATTTTTGGTTGCATAACATATGTCCACATACATGATGACCATTGTAGGAAATTGGATACGAAAGTCACGCAAATGCATCATGGTTGGCTATAGTGAAGACAGAAAAGCATACAAGTTGTATGATCCCATCAACACGCATCGATTATTCAGTCATCTATAGAAAAGGTTGATGAAGAAGAGTAAGAATTGCTAGAAGCACCCCGAGAAGAACTACAACTCAGACGGTCTACTGGGAAATCAGACCAGCAGCTAGATTGACATATGCTCAGAAAAGCAAAGCAATTTAGGTTGAAACCACCAACTATGCTCTTATGACTACCATCATGGCTACAGAAGAGCTAGTGTACTTTGAAGACATAGTTGACAAGCCAGAAGGGAAAACTGCTACTATGAATGAAGAAATGGAAGCTTTGTAAAAGAATAATACTTGGGAATTGTGCAACCTTTCACCAGAAACGAAGGCCATAGCAAACAAATGGGTATACAAAGTGAAGTACAATCCAGATGGAAGCATTTAAAGATACAAAGCCAGACTAGTTGCAAAAGGATTTGCACAGCAATATGGTCAAGATTATGATGAGACTTATGCTCTAGTAGCAAAGATGGATTCCATACGATTCTTGATATCACTAGTGACACTCAGTAGATGGAATGTGTATCAGCTCGCTGTCAAGAATGCATTTCTCAATGGTTACCTAGATGAGGGAGTCTACATGCGACAACCGGTAGGTTATGTTGAACCAGGAAAAGAGAATCAGGTTTGCCATCTCAAGAAAAGTCTCTACGACTTAAAGCAAGCACCCAAAAGTTGGTACAACAGAATCGACATGTATTTTTTTGATCTGGGATACATGAAATCCAATGCATATCATACTTTCTACTACAATGTTCAAGGGAAAGACAATACTATTGCACTTTTGTACATAGATGATTTGATTGTGATGACTGGAAGCAAGGATAGCTTCATCAAAAAGCTGAAACAAGACTTATCTGCAGAGTTTGACATGAAAGATCTTGGACTTATGCATTATTGTCTTGGAATTGAGTTCTGGAGAGATTCAAACAACACCTTTATGAGTCAGCTCAAATATGTTGACAGTCTTCTGAAGAAGTTTCATATGGCAGATTGCAAGATTGCAGCCACTCCCATGGAATAGAGTTTGAAACTTACAAAAGATTCAGAAAAGCCTACAACCAATGACAGGTACTATTGGCAGCTCATTGGATCTCTTATATATCTGACTATCACATGGCTAGATATTTGTTATGCAGTAAGTTCACTAGCACAGTTTATGGCAAATCCAAAACAGTCTCACTAGAATGTAGCCAAAAGAGTCTTGAGATACATCAGAGGTACACGATGTATGGATACAGTGACAGTGACTATGCCGAAGATCATGAGACCAGGAGATCGACACAAGGATATGCATTTTTCCTTGGTCAAGGTGTTATATCATGGTTGTCAAACAAACAGGCAACTGTTTCTTTGTCTTCAACTGAAGTAGAATATAGGGCGCTCACTACAGGTGCATGTGAGGCTATATGGCTTAGAAGACTATTGTCAAAAATAGATTACTTTGATGAATCAAAGCCAACAACAATATAATGTGATAATCAATCAGCTCAAGCATTGGCCAAGAATCTAGTATATCACTCTAGGACAAAGCACATTGATGTCAGAGAGCACTTCATCAGAGAAAGAGTGTTATTTGGTGACATCACACTGCAACATTGTGAGAGCAAAGAGAATGTTGCAGACATCTTTACCAAACCACTCTATAAAGAGCTTTTCGAGAAACACCGACAAGCTCTTGGTTTGATGTAGAGGAAGGACATTCCCATTAAAGAGGTGTGATGGAATGTAATGCTCAGTCCTTCTTCGATTCCCCAGAATCCTCATCTTGAGGGAAGGCCCACTTCATTATGACACTCACAAATCAAGAAAGTTTTTTTTAAAAATCCATATGGGATGTATGGGGAGAGGTGGCACAATTTCACTCTCATTATTTTTATATAAGAGATGTGCCCCTCTCGCATCAGCTTTGTTTTCAATTCTACTTTTAGCTTTGCTTTTAGCTCAGCTCTTTGTTTTTCTTTCAGCTCAGCTCCCTATTTTTCTTTATGTAATTGAGATATAAAAGGTTTACCTTTGATGAGTTGTTCGTGCGGGCTTGTTGTAGCTAATGTTACTATTTGATTGGACACCTACATGGCAAGGAGGACATGCCAACTTGATTTAAATAACTGTGATATAACAATCATTAATTAGAAATAGATCTAAGAACCAGTGTGAGGAAATATATTTTCAAAATATATATCCTTGTTTTAGGATTAACTACAACCAGCATAGTGGTCAATGTCACCACCTTGTTAGCATGATGGTTGCACATGCTTTAAGCAAGGATTTTCATGATTCTAGATCTGCATGCTTGGATTAATAAAGTACATGTTCCTTGCACCATCATGGAAAAGCTACAAGTAGATGATAGGTGGTGAGTTTCGGGTAGATGACAAATGGCAAAAACCCATCCCTTGAGTCAACCCACTAGACTATGTTGTCATGACAAACTATGAATAGTTTGATGCACAAAGATGCAACACAGAGACTACATGAAGGAGAATAGAATTGCCCTACATGCTTATGGATTAATTGCATGTAATGATGTGTGTTGAGCTCTGACTGATTTCATCTCATTATTATGCCAGTGTAGCAATCCTTACATTGGAAAAAATTCAGGCGAGAGCGTGATTCTACACCAATTTCAAAATCTCATCCACCAGAGCGTCACATCATGGCCCCTAAAATAGTTCCACAATTGGCTACGCCCAATCATACATTGGCCCAACTTCGATGCTAGACCAATGGCTAAATTCTTGTATAATAATTTTATATCACACTTTGGGTATTCGAACTTAGTGATTGATGATCTCACTTCATCAATGATATGATAAAAATCAAAATATGAGTGAATTCTTGACTATCTAAAGAAATCCACACCCTACTATCCCAAGAGGGCAAACACTATGGCACACATGGTGGAGATCAGTATAAATGACTAGAAATGTAAACTTATGGTGGCATTGTGGGCCTATCATATTGCTTATAAAGTGGCCACCAATTTCACACCATTTAGCATTGCATTTGGCTTAGAGGTAGTAATGCCTATGAAATTTCTAGTCCCAAGCCTAAGAGTTGCAATAAGGGGCAGGATCATCAAATAAGCCTTGTTTGAGCAGCTGATTGAGCTTGAAAATCTTGACAAAAACTAACTTAGGTCCACTTGTAGCATGAAATTAGAAAAATTATGGTGTAAGCAACGGTTTGACCATAACTTGATAAGTATAGACCTAAAGTAGGGAGATCTTACACTACTATATAATGTAAGAAATACTAAACATAAAGTATAGAGAAATGGGTTCTTATATGATAGTGGGAATCACTCCACAAGGGTCATGTCAAATTGTGACATTATACGGGTTGATGTGGGTAATTATATTAATGGTAGCAAGCTTAAACACTATTATGGACTACTCATCCTACAAACTCTTCAAGCAATTCATTGAGATAAAGAACAAAAGAATGAGCTTGAGCTCCTAAAGAGACAAGCTCAAGAGGAAGCTAAGGAAAAAAAGTTCAAGCTTTGGAAAAAAGTGCCCATGTGTATCTATGAAGCAACACTCAAAAGTGAAAACACCCTTGAAGAGCTGACAATGGATCCGGCCAAATTAATTGTGCAATTGTAGGGTACCGGTCAAACTAAGATCATGACACATGCATTGGTGGAGTTGAGTTCCAGTCACACAACTTCCTTGCACAAGAGGTATGGCAACATCTTTTTCAAGTACCCCTAACCTCTACTCTTGCAATTAGCAAGGCTATTAATTGTCAAACTATGCAAGTTATGGGCTACGCTAATCTTAAAATATACGTAAATAACCATGCACTTACAATAAATTCTTCATGATGCCTGTTGGCACAAGCAAAGAATAGTTCATATTGGGTAAAGCATGGTGTTGGAGTGTCGAATTACAAATTTATTGAAAAGAGAGAATGGATATCTTGAAAAGCAGCTGCCACACATCAGTGGTATCTCTTTGCCTAGAGGCTAAGAGTGGCATATCAACCCGAGTGGTTGAAGCAATTTCCTTACCATTAGCGTCCAGTTCCATCAAACTCCTCATCACAAACCTATCCTCGATGGAGACGACCACAAATGAAGCAAATATGGACGAGGAAGGATATACTACATTATCAACAAGTGTTTAATGACGGACAATACTTGCAAATTCCATGTGATTGTCCCAACATGTAGGCTCATTCTAAGGGGACTCACTTGACAAAGAAAGTAAAGATTGCCCACGGGTACTATGAGGGAAACTCACAACTTTGGGTATTGAAGTTTCACACATGTGATACACAACCATCTCCCTTCTGCCTACTTAATGGCACCTCTTCCCAGCAATCCATGAATGCTTCTGCAGCCTAGCTAATAGACACATTTGATTCATACTCTTCATGGATATCAACAAAGTATGTAGCACTTTGAGAACCCTAGTAAACATTTTCCTAGGATTAGGCATAATTTATTCATAGGCACTCACATGCATTCATCACTTTTTAAGTTTAGGTGAGCATTGATAATGAATCAAAAGGTAATTAGGTAAAGCATATACTTGTTCAATACATGCATTAGACCCTCATAATGTCTATTTCAATCATAAGGCATACAAAAACTTAATCACGTTGTCTATTTTTATAAATATGGTCGATAGGGCATCGAGGCATCATTAGGTTGATTTAAGCCTAACTGAATGCCCTAGGTCTACATTTCATAAGTCACGTCATAGGTTCTCCTAACTCAATCCTCACACTTTAAATCTATTAGGGAATCCTCAAAACTTCATAATCCGTGATAGGTCAACCCACCCACCACACTAGGATAGATTCATTGAGTCATTATGAAGTGGGAAGAATTCATGTTAAATAAGGTCAATTCAAGGGATTTTCATACTTGTAAGGGTACAAAAACAACTTCACCTAGATTCTCAGAACATACAAACAGGCATGAAAATCTCAAAACCAAGTTTCAAAGGAGACATTGAATTATGCTAACTCAGTGCCTGGTGAGTTGCTAACTACTATAATGCCAGGGAATAAAGAAATAACTCAACGGTCATGGTATTATGACTAACTCAACATGCACCGAGTTGCTAGCTCAGTTTTATGAAATTAATAAATAACTCATCTCCGTGGAATAAAGAAATAACTCACAATGACCATGGTATTACGGCTAACTTAGCACGTTGAGTTAGAAAAAGTTATATAAAAGCACCCCTTGGTATCCCCCATTGGATTAGCAATTCTATTAAAACTCTATCAAAATTTATCCAAATCGTTTGGTACCTTCCTCAACCATTTTCAATCCTCCCCAACTATCTAAAACCATTTACTCAAATGTCCTGAGGGTGATCCAACTTAGTTGATGACCTTTTGACCTAACCTTTGATTGCAAAGACGATCTCTCTAATGTCACCTCATGTCCCTTCCCCACACCTCCACCAACAATCCATCCACCTCCAAATATCCATCAATTTATTTTCTCAGATAGATGGATGATCAAGAACTTCAATTTCAATAGGAACTAGAGCAATTGGCTCAATAATCGACATCTTGGCCAGAGGAAACTTGAGGTCCCACTACCTATCAAATACACATGGAGCATTTTGTTTAGTTGACTACCCATTCCCCCTTGGGCACAAAATGGATCAAATCCTTGGGAGGAGTTGTAGTTCACTCAAAGTACAGATACACCGTAGATGTAGATTCTAATATTTACTACCACAATGTTGCTTGTTACTGAGACCTTGAAGATCCTGAGGTATAGCCACACTTGGAGGCACTTGGCCTACAAATAGTAGCCAAAAAATTTCCTTGCTACCTCAACATGAAGGTGGTTTCATAGTTTGCTTTGTACTACAATATGAACACCAATGTAGCCTTTATTGAAGCTTGGGAGGTTCACCTCACAAAATCTTAGTGTACCACGTGCATTTGGAAAGGAGGGGTATTTTAATTCAACTTTTGGAAAATTTTACAAAAACAAGAGGGGTATTTTAATTCAACTTTGGGAAAATTTCAATTAGCTCATAAGTAAAGAGGGGTGGTTTTAGTTGAGGGGTTGTTTTAATACACCTTGAAAACATGTGATACATAGGGTTTCTTAGTAGTGCAAACCCCGAGCATCAAAGATGCAAATGGCCACCCTTGACACTATCATTTCAACATTGATGTGGTGCATATAGCCTTCAATCTTCCAATCCTTAGGGAATTGTACATAAACTACCACCACATGGAGAAGAAGATGCAAGGCCTCATGGATTTCTCACCCCGTAAGCACAAGGGTGGTATTTCCTTTGAAGACATAAAGAATTTGAGTTTAGTAAAGCTTACTTGGGTGCTTCAATTCCTCACAAAGGTGGAGCTATTGGATCATCATATCATTATTGCTTCAAATTTATTGGTTCGGCTGCACAATCCCCAATAGCACCCCACCCCACCAACTGGGCCAAATACTTCTATAATGAACTATGGATTGCTTTCACCAACCATAATCAGAAGATCAAGAGCCCCATGCTATTCATGTCAAGAGTGGCAGCGGAAGATGTAAGCAAACTGAAGCTACAGAATCACACAGAGAATACTAGAGACAACAAGATGTGCCACAAACAGATCTGCTGTAACTTAGCCCATAAACCAGGGCAGCAACTGTAATACAAGGAGTCCTGAACAGGATGAGAAACAGGAGCTGCAGAAGGGGCTGAACTGGAGCAGAGGATCTGGGCACAAGGAGGCTGGAGCCTGAGAGCACGGAGGCTGGATCCTAGGAACGAGGAGGCTGAAGGAGCCTGGAGCGAGAAGGCTAGAGGGGCCTGCAACGAGGAGGCTGAAGGAGCCTGGAACGAGGAGGCTGAAGGAGCGTGGAGCACGGAGGCTGGATGAGCCTGCAGCGAGGAGGCACGAGGAGCCTGGAGCAAGAAGGCTGGAGGGGCCTGCAACGAGGAGGCAAGAGGAGCCTGGGCAGCCAACAGAACAGCTGAAGGGAGGCTCCGGTGAAGATGGCCAGGAGCAGGCTGAGACAAGAGCCTTGAGGAGCTGCTGGAAGAAGTGATTGAGGAAGTGAAGGGAAGGAGGCCCTTTTATAGGACAGGCCAGGGGGGGAGTCGGCCAGTCTGGCTGGACCGACCAGCCTAGTCGATCAGGCCAACTGGGCCGACCAGCTGGTCGGCCAGCCTACCCCCTCTGGCCCCCCTTGCTGCATGGGGGCTGGCCACTCCTGGAGATGCTGATTCTCAACACCCCCTCTCAGCTCTAGGGTGTGGCACAAGACCCAGAGAGCTGGTATGACGTTGGAGAAGGGGAGAAGAAACAGATTTGGTAAATATGTCGGCGACGTTGTCGGAAGTGGTGCTGAATAGGAGCACAATGGTAGAGCGGCGAGAATTGGGGTCGCCAGCCCAATCGGAGTCACTCCAACCTCGGAGAGTGAGCGGGGAAGGAGAGGAACCACCGGTAGTATATAAGAGCCCGAAAGTAGAGGTCCCCTGAAGATGGAGACGTCGAGCAGCTTGCCAATGAGAAAGCGAAGGGGTTTGTATGAAGGTACTGAGGGTGCCGACAGAAAAGCCGAGATCCAGTCGAGTGTGTTAAGTAGCCAGAGAAGAAGCAGGGAGCTGGGTGAGTCCGCAAGAAGCTGGTATTGTCGATGACGAGCCGAACTGTTGAAGGATGGTGAACGGGAGAGTCCCCCTCAAAAGTATGTTTCCGGTTGGGGCCATGTAAAGAAACAATCCAAGACTCGGAGTGTAGTGCAAATGAGGAAGGTTTGTCGGTGAAGAGAATCCGGTAGATGGGAACTTGTACGAGAGAGTAAATGGAGAAGAGGATGTTTGTCCCCCTCTGAAACTGCGGCGATGTTATCCTTCCAGGTGTCATAGTTAGTACCATCAAACTTCTGAGTTTCGGAGAAGTGGGGAAGGATTGGGATCTGTATCTGGGTGTGGAGATCCGTACTTTTTAGATAGGACTGATGATTTCTTGAGTGGCTGAGGCCCCCCATGTGTTTCAATACCAAACAGAGAACAATCGAACCCAAAGATCAAGAGCCAATAAGTTCTGCCAGAAACCCCTGAATAAAGTCGTACGGGTGAAGACGGGAGCCGACCCGATGCGCGATGAAGGAAGGGGGGGAGAGGCTCTTGATGAAGCAGTAGGCTGCTATTGATAGTCCGGGGTACTGGGAGCAAAATTTATAGTCCGGGGTACTGGGAGCAAAATTTTAAAATAAATTCACAATCAAAATAAATTCACAAAACCGATTTCCAAGATGCCGACTGGTGCCTGGCTTCGGGGTAGGATGGATGCCGACCAAAATTGGTGCACAAGAGGTACTGCCGACCAACAAGACATGTGCCTAGGAAGATGCCGACCAGCAAACTAGGAGCCTGCAGTGATGCCAACCAGAGGGAGAAGTGACCAAGGTGCCGATCTCGGGGCAGGAGGAGAAGGCAACGGGCTGATCACAGAGGCAGGAGGAACATAGGCTGCCGACCAGCAAGAGAGATGCATAGAAGAAATCATCTAGGTGTTGGTAGATGCTTCAGTAACCAAGAGGATGGGGAGCACCTAGTGCTCTGATACCATGTCAAGAGTGGCAGCGGAAGATGTAAGCAAACTGAAGCTACAGAATCACACAGAGAATACTAGAGACAACAAGATGTGCCACAAACAGATCTGCTGTAACTTAGCCCATAAACCAGGGCAGCAACTGTAATACAAGGAGTCCTGAACAGGATGAGAAACAGGAGCTGCAGAAGGGGCTGAACTGGAGCAGAGGATCTGGGCACAAGGAGGCTGGAGCCTGAGAGCACGGAGGCTGGATCCTAGGAACGAGGAGGCTGAAGGAGCCTGGAGCGAGAAGGCTAGAGGGGCCTGCAATGAGGAGGCTGAAGGAGCCTGGAACGAGGAGGCTGAAGGAGCGTGGAGCACGGAGGCTGGATGAGCCTGCAGCGAGGAGGCACGAGGAGCCTGGAGCAAGAAGGCTGGAGGGGCCTGCAACGAGGAGGCAAGAGGAGCCTGGGCAGCCAACAGAACAGCTGAAGGGAGGCTCCGGTGAAGATGGCCAGGAGCAGGCTGAGACAAGAGCCTTGAGGAGCTGCTGGAAGAAGTGATTGAGGAAGTGAAGGGAAGGAGGCCCTTTTATAGGGCAGGCCAGGGGGGGAGTCGGCCAGTCTGGCTGGACCGACCAGCCTGGTCGGTCAGGCCAACTGGGCCGACCAGCTGGTCGGCCAGCCTACCCCCTCTGGCCCCCCTTGCTGCATGGGGGCTGGCCACTCCTGGAGATGCTGATTCTCAACAATTCATGCTATCCATCTACCACATGGCCATATGGTCATTATACCCACTGACAACTATGGTTTTACAACAACAGCGCAAACTGTGCTACCCTCAACAGACATTGCATCCATCTTTAGGGAGAACATGAACTCTTCATCTCCAAGTTATGGATCTTCAATTGAGTACCATCAGCCTGCTTCATGCAAAGAATCTTGCAAAGATAGAAAAATTGGAAGCTCAGTTTATGCAAGTCATGGTCCACCATAAGCAAACAGCTTTCAATATCTTCAAATAGCAAGAAGAGCATCACACGCTTACACCCACTCAACTCTTCCTCACCAAGGTTTTAAAAAAATCAGATGGAACAAGAGCTAGTGGTAGAATAGACTAGGAAGATAGCCTTGGAGGCTGTCAGTGAGCAATTGCTATAGGAAACACGGAAACAAAAGTAGAACGTGCAAGACATGCATCTCTTCTAAGTCAAATAAAAATTGGCAGCAGAGAGTTCTCAGTTAACAAACTTGGAGAAATAATGCCAAGAGTATCAGGCCCAAGCTACCATAGATTTTGAGCATGATACAAAGGTGAAATGCAATTACACAACTCATAGACATGCTGCCAAGATGGAGCAAAAGTCTCACCTGAACCAAATAAAACATCTCTACAATCAAGTGTGAACTTGCCATTAGCAAAGTTGGTACCTCCAACGCTCCGTGTTACAAGGAGATTGGGTTGGTCTCAGGATCATGAAGAAATACTCAAGCAGGTAGAGAAAAAGAGCACCACGTCTCTAATGTGAGGTTTGGAGCCCTGCCAATAAACCAGCATGAGGTATCCACCAAGTTGCCCTATACCATGCATCTGATGTTCCACATTTCTTGGCTCAAACCACATGGAACCAGCTTTGTCACCCAGTCTCAACCAATATAAGGCCCCCTCCACTCCAAGCGGTAACGCCTCCCTCTGTTGCAGCAATACATTTAACCCAGAGACAGCCTCCCTCCAACTTTAATAGAAAAAGAAACCATTGCCTCACCCACCTAAGGAGAAGTCTGCCTCCTGAGTCCAGCATTGTCATCGTCAGTCATTTTGGGCTCAGCAATAAGAAATACTCTCTACAAGAGGGAAGCTACTTAACCCAGGGCCCATGTCTCTTTCAAGCTAGCAAGAAAGAGAGCTGAAGATAATAGTGAAGGTCACTGCTGCGGTCCTCTCTTTTTGCGTGTGCAGATGCAAGGGAAGCAAAGGTGAGATTGATCTGAATATTAGAAGTACAAACGACCCAAATTTCTTGCATTTGAAGCAACGAGGAAAAACAACGCGGACTCCCACACGAGGACTTGAACTTTCAACAGCATTCGAAGTTTCCCGTAGACGGGCATGCGCACATAAGAAGACTTTCATGCATGTAACAGTTATGATAAAATTGAAAGAAGAATAATCAGCTAACTTAATACGTTGCAGAGCATAATTTCATCTAAACTCTAAAGATGGAGTAAAATAGTACACTCTGCTTCTCATAAATGAATGTGATCGTATAATGCTATATAATATTCTCAAACAACATAAAACAAGTTTTCAGGAAGTGCCACCCTATAGTTTATGGGATACGACTTTTCAGAACTACTGCATCCTAGATGAGCCTTAATCCAAAACTATACATACGAATTGGATACAGTTTATCGGATACGGCTTTTCAGAACTAATGCATCCTAGCTAAGCCTTAATCCAAAACTATAGATACAAGTCGGTTTGAAACCGACTTAATTCATAGTGGCATTTACAAGAACATTCAACGGACTGTCATACACTATTTGCCCTTTGTCTCATTGCTATTGCATCCTGCCTGCTAAGATTCAGAAGAATTGCACTTTGTTGAGCCTAGACTCCTTTTAAGAATCATATCAAGAGATAAATCTTATCATTATTTTGAATGAAGTACATCCACCCAGCTCAGCAATGCGTAGATTTCAGCCAAATAAATACGATTTCAACCGCACGACGCAACAAAGAAAATCATCATCATTGCGAGAATGCGTACAGGAAGCCTGATATCACTCTCGAACCTATGGCTCACAAAATCTTGAGCCGACGAATTAAGGGCTAGCAGGCTGTAGCTCGAGGCATTGATTTTGACAGCGAAACAAGCATATGTCGTTCCAATTAGGGACATGGTGCTGATTTGAGCACACCGAACGAGCGCAGGCATCTGCACAGGCATCAACTTCGGATACACCGCAAACCGTGACACAAGTGTTCGGATTAGGGTCCTTTGAAAAGGCGCCCACCTTATTCAGCATCCTTTTGGAGGTGCAGACGCGTTCGCAAACAAAAATGTCATCAGAACCCTTATCTCGACCCCCTCGGATACGTTCCTCTTCAGCCCGTCGTCGAGTTGCCCGCAAGATCTGCTGCACTGCGACGGCCGGAATGGCCGCCCCCAATACGCTCCACCACCACTCCACCATAGCAAATCCGTTCAATGCGGCTGGGAAATGCGCACTAATTCATATCACTGACCTGAAATTGATACGGTTCAATCCTGCAAAATAACATAACGATAAATCAAGCACAGTTAAAAGATTTGTGCTCCGCAATTGCAACAACGGAAGATTCATATCACGCATTCATAAGACTAAACTGAAATCGATACGGTGTTCATAAAATTACGAGAATCAAGCGCAGTAAAGATTTGTGATACGGTTTTAATCCTGCAAAATAACATTGAGAAATCGCCTGCAACTAGAGATGTTGCAGTTGCAAATTCACAATTTGATGGTTAAGCATTCTAAGTAACCAAAGTGTCTTTCTATGGTGCAAATAGCTTGTAGACCAAGTGGTAGAAACGTGGGCGTTTGCTTGTGCTGCTCCTGTGTTCGAGCCCAAAGGGCAGCTCAAGGTTTTATCTTGCTCACCTCATTTGGGGCACTTTCAATTTTAGTATAATGCAAAAAAATGTGTTGGGTGAGGGCCTCCTATCCTAGCCGGTGTGCGGGCTTGTGTGTATCAGGTGTTCGTGAGTTTGACCTTGCCCTGCACTCTGTGCCCACCGGTCTAGCCTCTGTAGGACCAGTTGACAAGGCGTAGGTTGAGGGCCTAGTGTCCTAGCTTGGTGGTCATAACAGGTGCGTGTGGATTGGGTGTGTTGAGTTTGACCCCCCCTCGCCAAGATAGTGTACCCCTCGATACAGTGAGATTTTTTCTTTTAAAGTGTGGGTGATTTTGGGCTAGTTTTGAGTCCAAGCCTTAGGGATAGCTCAGGACTTCATCTTCGTCACCCTCTATGGGACATTGTTAAGCAAAAATAGGTAGGGAATTTTTTTTAATCTTGCCATTATAAATAAAGATGGCCAAGTCTATTAACCACTCCTCTGATAAGACACCTCAACTTGAATGAATCTCTACCTTCTCTTCAACACCTCACTCAAAAAAGTTTGCATGTTCACAACTTTGTCACTTGATATACCTATTAGTGGTTCAACACTTCATACTAGAGAGAATCTCCAGAAAGATCAAATGATTTGAAACAACAAGCATTGAATTTTGTTGACAAGTTAGTACTCTAATTCATAGGGTTTAAAATGTAGTACTTTAATTCTTAAAGAATCTAAACCCAGGTAGCATAAATGATAGGGAGACTTATTGCCAATTTTCGCACGCATGTGCACACACAAGGCGGCTTCAACACCAAACAATGGGCACATGCTACCCAAAAGCATCGGCTTATGTTGTAAATGTTATGTGACTAATTATACAACTGGAGCCATCTTGTACTTGATGGGTAATATAAATGCATCTATATCTAGATGCATGAGCAAGGATATGTGTGTATGTCCTTATTATAGGTCCCCTAGTTGAAAAGAATTTAAAAATCATGATCTAGCTGGGAGAGAGAGAGACTAAAACACTACACTTTGTGAGGTCCTCTACATAAGAAGTGTAGAGACTATGGAGGTCCCACCCTTGAGGTCCCCTACAAAAAGTCTAGAGACCCTTGAGGTTCCCTACAAATTGTGTAGGGACTATTGAGGTCCCCATCAAATTGTGTAGAGACCAAACTATATAAATGGAGACAAGCTCCCACTCTTTCAAATTCAATGTTCAGTTCACTTTTGTGTTCATGTGCTTGATCTCCTTGTGTCCAGGCTCCCTCAGAGTGAATTTAGCGTTCTATAACATGATCGCTATGAGTGGGGCTTCAAGCAGGATCTTTTTAAAGTGTTCAAAGTGTCTTGTGGTGTGATGAGGCTTCTTGCATAGATTTTGATGCTAGTTTGATGAGTGAAGGTAAGGGTGACAAGATAGGGACTAAGGGGCTTAGCACATGGGAAGAAATAGGATGGGAATGGGAAAAGATGGTCCTAGGTAGTCCCATGCATATTTCTATCCTATTCTCATCCCACCATGTGCTAACAAAAAAAGAACTAGGGATGGGTTTAGGTGGAAGAGGACACATGGCATCATTTCATGCATTAGGAGGTGGGGACCATGTGGGGACAAGGACACATTTTATCCTTCCATGTTTTTGAATCCCTAAAAAAGGGGAACCCATTGTGGTCGCCAAGGTCTAGAGGCCATGGTCTAGGATGGGAGAAAAAGTGGCTACTCCCATTCTAAGGGGGGTTTCACACTTGTCTGTGGACGGGTGAACCCCCCGCGGACAAGTGTGAAACCCCCACAACATTCGTCCACACCTTGATTTGTGTCATACATCTGCTTGCCTATTCACACCCGAGCAGATAACTTTTCTAGAAGTACTAACAGTCTTGGTTTTTGGAAAATGGTTTCTTCCTCATCAAATGCACGTTGGAAGCATTATGGGATGAATTGGTTCGAGCATCCTTTATGTTTTTTTTGGAGCCATGGTCTTGGTTATTCCATGGAGCCCTAGTTTTAGCATTGATAAGTTCCTTGTTCACGAGTGTGTGGTATGGAGTGATTTTCCTAATCTTCCTGCCATATGTGGAGATTCTGTTGAAAGGCTTGCCTCTACGTTGGTACACACCTTGTTCATTCCTCCTTTCTCAAGGTCACCTTTTGGCCTCAAGAAGGCATGGATACTCTCGGATCGCAGTCAGGATGTGCCAGATTTTTTGAAGATTGAATTTTGGGAAGGTGTGGTCATGCACAACAAGTTTGGTTTTGTCCTTTTTTGAATGCATACTTTGTTGTACTACTAATAGTCTCTAGAATGTGATTTTGAAATGTCTAAGACATTTGCATCTTCCTTTCCGGCATGGCATTGCTGCCAATCTACTTAACATTGACATAGAATGAGAGTGCCAAACTAATTCAGACTGTGGAGAATGGCATTGGTGCCATTCAGATGAGATTGGCACCAGTGCCATTCTACACAAACTCACATGGAGAATGGCACCAGTGCCATCCTAATCCATGAGAGTTTGTGGAGAATGGCACTGGTGCCATTGTAAAAAAAATATCATGCATAAATCTTTCAGTTTAGCATGGCACCACTGCCAATCTACTCCTTACATGTTTTAACTTGAATATGTTATTATAGGATTTCTCCTTGCAATCTCCATTTTAATATATACCATAGCCAATCTTCAGTGGGCACTGCTCTGATTCTCTATGTGACTGACACCAATGAGATTGCCACCAGTGCCATTGTGATAGAGAATGGCACCAGAGCCATTCTCTCAAATCTAATTTTCATTGGTAGGCATGGCTGTGATTCTCTACGTGACTGACACCAATGATATTTTACATATTTTTGGGGGTTTAGCCCGGGCATCCTTGAGAGTTTGTGGAGAATGGCGCTGGTGCCATTGTATTAAAAAATCATGTATAAATCTTTTAGTTTAGCATGGCACCAATGCCAATCTACTCCTTACATGTTTTAATGTGAATATCTTATTACATGATTTATCCTTGCAATCTCCATTTCAATATATACCATAGCCAATCTCACTAGTGTCAGTCACATGAGAATTGGCATCAGAGCCATTCTCTAAATCTAACCTTCAGTGGACACTGCTGTGATTCTCTATGTGACTGACACCAATGAGACTCACACCAGTGCCATTCTAATTCAGATTGTGGAAAATGGCATTGGTGCCATCCAGATGAGATTGGCACCAGTGATGCCATTCATATGAACAAACTCACATGAGGGATGGCACTAGGGCCATTCTAATCCATGAAAGTTTGTAGAGAATGGCATTGATGCCATTGATATGATTTTGGCACCAGTGCCATTCTGCACAATCTCACATAGAGAATGGCACCAGTGCCATTATAATCCATGAGAGTTTGTGGATCATGGCACTGTATCCAATGTCTAAAAAATGTTATGCATAAATCTTCCACCTCTTTTCCCATCTTTCTTTTTGGCATGGCACTACTGCCAATCTACTTAACATTGACATAGAATGAGAGTGCCTAATTCAAACTGTGGAGAATGGCGAGAGAATGGCATTGGTGCCATTCAGATGAGATTGGCAACAATGCCATTCTACACAAACTCACATGGAGAATGGCACTAGTGCCATCCTAATCCATGAGAGTTTGTGGAGAATGGCACTGGTGCCATTGTATAAAAAATATCATGCATAAATCTTTCAATTTAGCATGGCACCATTGCCAATCTATTCCTTACTTTTTTAATGTGAATATGTTATTACAAGATTTCTCCTTGAAATCTACATTTTCAATATATACCATAGCCAATCTCACTAGTGTCAGTCACATGAAAAATGGCACCAGAGCCAGTCTCTAAAATCTAACCTTCCTACATTTTCAATATATACCATAGCCAATCTCACTAGTGTCAGTCACATGAAAAATGGCACCAGAGCCTGTCTCTAAAATCTAACCTTCAGTGGGCACTGTTGTGATTCTCTATGTGACTGACACCAATGAGACTGGCACTTGTGCCATTCTGTACAAACTCACATAGAGAATGGCACTAGTGGTATTCCAATCCATGAGAGTTTGTGGATAATGGAACTGTGGCCAATGTCTAAAGAATGTTATGCATAAATGTTCCCACATCTGTTTCCATCTTCTTTTTAGCATGGCACTGCTGCCAATCTACTTAACATTGAGATAGAATGAGATGTCAAACTAATTCAAATTGTGGAGAGATTGGCACCAGTGCCATTTTCCACAAACTCTTATGGATTAGCATGGCACCAATGATGCCATTCATATGAACAAACTCACATGAGGGATGGCACCAGGGCCATTCTCATATAGGAGAGTGATGCCATTCATATGAGATTGGCAACAGTGCCATTCTATACAAACTCACAGAGAGAATGGCACCAGTGCCATTCTAATTCACGAGAGTTTGTGGATCATGGCATTATGGCCAATGTCTAAAAAATGTTATGCATAAATCTTCCACATCTCTTTCCATATTCCTTTTTAGCATGGCACTGCTGCCAATCTACCTAACATTGACATAGAATGAGAGTGCCAAACTAATTCAGACTATGGAGAATGGCATTGGTGCCATTCATATGAGATTCGCAACATTGTCATTCTACACAAACTCACATGGAGAATGGCACCAATGCCATTCTAATCCATGAGAGTTTGTGGAGAAGGGCACTAGTGCCATTGTATAAAAAATATCATGCATAAATCTTTCAGTTTAGCAAGGCACTGCTACCAATATACTCCTTACATGTTTTAATGTGAATATATTATTTCAGGATTTCTCCTTGCAATCTCCATTTCAATATATACCATAGGCAATCTCACTAGTGTCAGTCACATGAAAAATGGTACCACGGTTAGTCTCTAAAATCTAACCTTCAATGGGCACTGCTGTGATTCTCTATGTGACTGACACAAATGTGACTGGCACTTGTGCCATTCTGTACAAACTCACATAGACAAGGACACCAATGGTATTCTAATCCATGAGAGTTTGTGGATAATGGCACTATGGCCAATGTCTAAAAAATGTTATGCATAATGTTCCCCATCTGCTTCCATCTGCCTTTTTAGCATGGCACTGCTGCCAATCTACTTAACATGGACATAGAATGAGAGTGCCAAACTAATGTAGATTGTGGAGAATGGCATGAGATTGGCACTAGTGCTATTCTACACAAACTCACATGGAGAATTCTCTAAAATCTAACCTTCAGTGGTTGGGCATTGCTATAATTCTCTGTTTGACTGACACCCATGAGATTGGCACCAATGCCATTCTAATCCATGAGAGTTTGTGGATAATGCCACTGCGTCCAATGTCTCAAAAATGTTATGCATAAATGTTCCACATCTACTTCCATATTCCCTTTTAGCATGACACTACTGCCAATCTCTCTACGTAACATTGACATAGAATGAGAGTGGCAAACTAATTGGAATTGTGGAGAATGGCTTGAGATTGGCACCAGTGCCATTCTACACAAACTCACATGGAGAATGGCACCAGTCCCATCCTAATCCATGAGAGTTGTGGAGAATGGCACTGGTGCCATTGTATCAAAAATATCATGCATAAATCTTTCAGTTTAGCATGGCACCACTGCCAATCTAGAACTTACATGTTTTAATGTGATTATGTTGTTATAGGATTTCTCCTTGCAATCACAATTTCAATATATACCATAGCAATCTCACTAGTGCCAATCACATGAAAAATGGCACCAAAGCCATTCTCTAAAATCTAACCTTCAATGGGCACTGTTGTGATTCTCTATGTGACTGACACTAATGAGACTACACTCGTGCCATTCTATACAGACTCACATAGAGAATGGCACCAGTGGTATTCTAATCCATGAGAGTTTGTGGATCATGGCATTGTGACCAATGTCTAAAAAATGTTATGCATAAATGTTCCACATATGTTTCCAATTTCCTTTTTAGCATGGCACTGCTGCCAATCTACTTAGCATTGACATAGAATGAGAGTGCCAAATTAATTCAGATTGTGGAGAGTGGCATGAGATTGGCACCAGTGCTATTCTACATAAACTCACATGGAGAATTCTCTAAAATCTAACCTTCAATGGTTGGGCACTACTGGAACTTCTATTTGACTGACACCCATGAGATTGGCACCAGCGCCATTCTAATCCATGAGAGTTTGTGGATGATGCCACTGTGTCCAATGTCTCAAAAATGTTATGCATAAATGTTGCACGTCTACTTCCATCTTCCCTTTTAGCATGGCATTGCTACCAATCTCTCTACTTAACATTGACATAGAATGAGAGTGGCAAACTAATTAGAATTGTGAAGAATGGCTTGAGATTGGCACCAGTGCCATTCTACACAAACTCACATGGAGAATGGCACTAGCGCCATCCTAATCCATGAGAGTGGCACTGGTGCCATTGTATCAAAAATATCATGCATAAATCTTTCAGTTTAGCATGGCACCGCTACCAATCTACAACTTACATGTTTTAATGTGATTATGTTGTTATAGGATTTCTCCTTGCAATCACCATTTCAATATATACCATAGCCAATCTCACTAGTGCCAGTCACATGAAAAATGGCACCAAAGCCATTCTCTAAAATCTAACCTCTAATGGGCACTACTGTGATTCTCTATGTGATGGACATCAATGAGACTGGCACCAATGCCATTTTGTACAAACTCACGTAGAGAATGGCACTAGTGGTGTTCCAATCCATGAGAGTTTGTGGATAATGGCACTGTGGCCAATGTCTAAAAAATATAATGCATAAATATTCCCACATCTGTTTCCATCTTCCCTTTTAGTATGGCACTGCTGGCAATCTACTTAACATTGACATATTATGATAAGTCCAAACTAATTCAAATTGTGGAGAATGGCATGAGATTGGAACTAGT
This sequence comes from Dipteris shenzhenensis, assembly GCF_047967505.1. Taxonomy (NCBI): domain Eukaryota; kingdom Viridiplantae; phylum Streptophyta; class Polypodiopsida; order Gleicheniales; family Dipteridaceae; genus Dipteris; species Dipteris shenzhenensis. The sequence goes on from NC_141627.1 coordinate 28,464,001, forward strand.
GCTATTCTACACAAACTCACATGGAGATTTCTCTAAAATCTAACCTTTGGTGGGCACTGATGTGATTCTCTATGTGACTGACACCAATGAGATTGGCACCAGTGCGATTCTGATAGAGAATGGCACTGGTGCCATTCTTATCCATGAGAGTTTGTGGATAATGGCATTGTGCCCAATGTCTAAAAAATGCTATGCATAACTGCTTCCATCTTCCTTTTCAGCATGGCATTACTGCCAATCTACTTAACATTAACATAGGATGAGAGTGGTGAATTAATTCAGATTGTGGAGAATGGCTTGAGATTGGCACCAGTGCCATTCTACACAAACTCACATGGAGAATGGCACCAGTGCCATCCTAATGCATGAGAGTTCGTGGAGAATGGCATTGATGCCATTGTATCAAAAATATCATGCATAAATCTTTCAGTTTAGCATGGCACCACTGCCAATCTACTCCTTAAATGTTTTAATGTGAAAATGTGGTTACATAATTTCTCCTTGCAATCTCCATTTCAATATATACTATAGCCAATCTCACTAGTGTCAGTCACATGAAAAATGGAACCACAGCCATTCTTTAAAATCTAACCTTCAGTGGGCACTGATGTGATTCTCTGTGTGACTAACACCAATGAGATTAGCACTAGTACCATTCTGATAGAGAATGGCACCAGTGGTATTCTAATCCATGAGAGTTTGTGGATAATGGCACTGTGGCCAATGTCTAAAAAATGTTATGCATAAATGTTCCCATCTGTTTCCATCTTCCCTTTTAGCATGGCATTACTACCAATCTACTTAACATTGACATAGAATGAGAGTGCTAAACTAATTTAGATCGTGGAGAATGGCATGAGATTGGCACCTGTGCTATTCTACACAAACTCACATGGAGAATTCTCTAAAATCTAACCTTCAGTGGCACTGATGTGATTCTCTATGTGACTAACACCAATGAGATTGGCACTAGTGCCATTCTAATCCATGTGAGTTTGTGGATAATGGCATTGTGGCCAACGTCTCAAAAATGTTATGCATAAATATTTCACATCTGGTTCCATCTCCCCTTTTAGCATGGTACTGCTGCCAATCTACTTAACATTGACATAGAATGAGAGTGGAAAACTAATTTAGATTGTGTAAAATGGCACCAGTGCCATTTTGCACAAACTCTCATGGATTAGAATGGCACAAATGATTGAAGAATCCTAGTGGAGAGTAGAAATCTCATTTGAAACCAAGACCTCTTACTAGCTCCCAGGGTCCAAGGTAAAATAATTCCTATGCATCCCATTATTAAAGCTCAAGGTCCAATAGTTATGTTAGAAATACTAAAACAAAGGACTGGACTATTGATAAAATAACAAGGAGGTACATAAATAGTTATCTCAATCCCTTATGTGACAGAACAAAAGTCTATGTTTGAATGTGGTGAAAAATGGGGTGTGGATCACAGTAATGTATGCAAGGCTAAATTAACTTATGGAAAATTAAGTATTATTATGGAGTTGTAGAGGGCTTCCATGATTTTGGATAGGATATCTCAAGGGATGATGACATGAATGACAAGAATAATGCATTTCATCTAGGTGATAAAGTCCATTGGAATTGAGAGCTATGAATAGCTCTAAAATTTGAAACTTATTATCTTATCCCTCTAGAACTTAGTATCTTACCCCTTAAATCTTGTGCAGAGATGGGAAGGTACTAAGTAGAGATGGCTATATTCTTGTGGATAGTGGTAGCACCCATAGCTTTGTAAATTCCATGTTTGTCTACTCATTGAATCTACCTGTGGTGGCTGATCTCCCTCATAGCTTGAAGGTTGAAGTGGCTAATGGGATGTTCGCTACTAGTCAAAATGTAACAATCAACTTTTCTTTAGATTACTCCTACATTGGCCTTGGATCTAGGTCCTATAGACATAATACTAAACTGTGATTGACTCTATACACTGGTTCCTTTCACTATGAATTTATAAAACATGATAATGACTTTCAGTGCACCAACTTTATGCCAGGCCTTGTTAGTGTGCATTTATGGTGCAAAAGACGGTATACCTAGGCCACATGATTACCCTCAAGGGCATTTTCATGGATCCTTCTAAGGTACAAGTGACTAACCTATGGCCAATCCCAAGTGGTTTGACATCATTTTGTAGAAGATGTATTAATCACCATGCCAAACGAGTAGCTACACTCATCAATTTGCTCAAGTGAGGGACTTTTGTGTAAGACTCTTTTGCTCAATCATCTATTAAGGATTTCAAGAAAGCCATTATGATAGCTCCAATTATGGTATGTCATTGGTTCATTTAATTTTTTTATGCTACTAAAGTCTTCACATGAAGCAAGTCTCACCGTTGTCATGGGACTTAGATACCATTTGGCTACCATTCTTTTAATTATACTGCCCTGGTAAAATATCCACATGAAGAAAGCTAACCATTGCATACCCTTCTTTTAATTTTGTTTCTCTTCACATGAAGCAAGGCTCACCACCATCATCCATTCTTTAAATTTTTTGGTCCTCTAAAAATATTGACATGAAGCAAGCCTCACTATCATCATTGGATTTTTGCCCTACTAAAAACTTCACATGAAGAAAGACTCACCATCATCATGGGGCTTAGATATCTTTCACATGAAGCAAGGCTCACGATTGGGATACCATTATTTTAATTTTCTTTCCCTACTAAAATCTTGACATGAAGCAAGGTTCACCATCATCATCCATTCTTTTAATTTGTTTCCCTCTAAAATCTTTACATGAAGCAAGCCTCACCATAATCATTGATTCCTTTAGGCTTGTGGAGAGTAGAAATCTCATTTGATACCAAGATCTCTTACTAGCTCCCAGAGTCCAAGGTAAAATAATTCCTATGCATTACATTATCAAAGCTCAAGGTCCAGTAGCTATGTTATAAATCCTAAAACAAAGGATTGGACTGGTGATAAAATAACAAGGAGGTACATAAACAATTATCTCAATCTCTTATGTGAGAGAACAAAAGTCTATGTTTGAATGTGGTGAAAAATGTGGTGTGGATCACAATAATGTACGCAAGGCTATTGACTTATGGAAAATTAAGTATTATTATGGAGTTGTAGAGGGCTTCCATGATTGTGGACAGGATATCTCAAGGGATGATGAGATGAATGACAAGAATAATGCATTTAATCTAGGTGATAAAGTCCATTGGAATTGAGAGCTATGAATAGCTCTAAAATTTGAAACTTATTATCTTATCCCTTACATCTCGTGCAAATATGGGAAGGTACTAAGTATGGCACAAACCCTTTTAGCATGGCATTGCTGCCAATCTACTTAACATTGACATAGAATGAGCGTGCCAAACTAATTCAGATTATGGAGAATGGCATGAGATTGGCACCAGTGCCATTTTCCACAAACTCTCATGGATTACGATGGCACCAGTGATGCCATTCATATGAACAAACTCACATGAGGGATGGCACCAGGGCCATTCTAATCCAGGAAAGTTTGTAGAGAACGGAACTGATGCCATTCATATGAGATTGGCACCAGTGCCATTCTATAAAAACTCACATAGAGAATGGCACCAATGGCATTCTAATCCATAAGAGTTTGCGGATCATGGCAATGTGGCCAATGTCTCAAAAATGGCATGCATAAATCTTCCACATGTATGTGACTGACACCAATGAGACTGGTACCAGTGCCATTCTAATTCAGATTGTGAAAAATGGCATTGGTGCTGTCCAGATGAGATTGGCACCAGTGCCATTCTACACAAACTCACATGGAGAATGGCACAGTGCCATTCCAATCCACGAGAGTTTGTGGACCGGTGCCATCGTATAAAAAATATCATGCATAAATCTTTCAGTCTAGCATGAAACCGCCACCAGTCTACTCCTTACATGTTTTAATGTGAATATGTTATTACATGAAATCTTTTTCAAATAAGTGCCAACTTGTCACATTATTTCTCCTTGCAATTTCTATTTTAATATATATCATAACCAACTTGTCACATGAGAGGGAAAAGAAAATGAGAGGTAGTAACCCTAGAGGGAGATCATGTTAAGGTCTTGAGGTATGGATGCTCATTTAGATGGGGTCAGGATTTCTATCATGCTTTCATGACATTTTCCTTTAAGAATCTATTAGCTATTCTAATATGTGTTTAGCTAGATATTCTAATTGTTCCTTATCTAACACTAGGGAACAAATTTAAATCAATACACCTTGATGAGAAAAATGAACCATGGTCATGAGTGCTCCTATATATATATTTATGTATATTCTTTTATCTATAATCATTAAATTTAGACAACATCGATTGATGCATGTCACTCTAAGTGGTTCAAGAATATAATTATATATTTTTTAAGCATACATATATTTCTATTTATATATAAATATATACTTATATATATGCATATATACCTTAAAATTTTGAAATTTCAAAAATTTAAAGTAAAGTACATAAAGTACATAAAGACATCCTAATTTCAAATTTGAAAGACATTAAGAAAGAGAGGGAAAGAGGGGGGGGGAGAGAGAGAGAGAGAGAGAGAGAGATGTGTTTGTAAGCAAAGTACATAAAGAAATCCTAATTTCAAATTTGAAAGACATTGAGAGAGAGAGAGAGAGAGAGAGAGAGAGATGTGTGTGTGTGTGTGTGTGTGAGAGAGAGAGAGAGAGAGAGAGAGAGAGAGAGAGAGAGATGTGTGTGTGTGTGTGTGAGAGAGAGAGAGAGATGTGCGTGTATGTGTATGTGCACATGCTGTGTGCATGTGTGTGTGCGTGTGAGTGTGTGTGTGTGTGTGTGTGTGTGTGAGAGAGAGAGAGAGAGAGAGAGAGAGAGAGAGAGAGAGAGAGGGGTATGTGTGTGTATGTGTGCATGAGAGAGAGAGAGAGAGAGAGAGAGAGAGAGAGGGGTATGTGTGTGTATGTGTGCATGAGAGAGAGAGAGAGAGAGAGAGAGAGAGAGAGAGAGAGAGAGAGAGAGAGAGAGGGGTGTGTGTGTGTGTGTGTGTGTGAGAGAGAGAGAGAGAGAGAGAGAGAGAGAGAGGTGTGTGTCTATGTGTGTGTGTGTGTGTGTGTGTGTGTGTGTGTGTGTGTGTGAGAGAGAGAGAGAGAGAGAGAGAGAGGGAGAGAGAGAGAGAGAGACACCTGGGTCCTAGACTCCTCACAGTGTCGCTCCACACCTCGTTGCATGGACGTCCCTACGATGCACCTCGTTGCACCGACCTCCCTATGGCGCACCTCGTTGCATGAACCTCCCTATGGTGCACAGTATTGCATGATGGTCAATTCGAGACAGTGGGATTTGTTGCATGATGGGCGATTCTAGATGGCATGGTGAAAGAGAGGGGCATCAGAGCAAGGCACAGCACTGATGGCAATAGAGCAAGGCATGCAGAATGAGAGGGCACATGTGCATGATAGCAGAGCAGAGCACAGTTGCAAGTAGGGCGTGGAGAAAGAGAGGGTGTGGAGGTAGCGGATCTTAGAGAGGCTGCAAAGGCTGAGGCTACACATCTTGATGTGACACGATGCACGGAAGCGCATGGAGGAGGAGGTGCGGTGCGGTGCACATCACAAGAAAGGGCTTTGGTAGAGTGGCAGAGTAGGTAGGGTTTCTTAGAACAATTCATTTAGTTTTAATAATTCGATTAGAATAGGCCCCCACGATGTTGTTTATTTCAATTAATATATTTCTAATTTTGAAATTTCAATTTTTAAAATTTCAATTTTCAAAATTTAAATTTTCAACTTTAAATTTTTAAAATTTCAAAATTTTAAAGTATATATGTATAAATATAAAAATATATAGAAATATATGTATGTTTAAAAATATAAATATATTTATGTATAAATAAATATATAAATATATAAAAATAGAAATATATGTATCTTTAAAAAATATAAAAATATATGCCTCAATCGATATTGTTTAAATTTAATGATTATAGATTTAATAGACTAATCCTAGCTTAATAGACTAATCCTTCATTTTGATAAGGATTTAACAGACTAATCCTAGTTTAATAAACTAATCCTTCATTTTGACAAGGATTTAATAGACTAATCCTAGTTTAGGATTACTCTATTAAATCCTTGTTTAGCATTATAATGGAACATACTTTAGTCTATTAAATCCTAGTTTAACCTTCCTCTATTAAACTCTAGTTTAGGATTAGTCTATTAAATCCTAGTTTAGGATTAGAATAGAACATTAGTCTATTAAATCCTAGTTTAACATTAGTCTAATAAACTAGAGTGCATGTAGGGCTTAGAATGAGAAAACCCCCCAAGATAGGATTATTTGAATCAAAGCCCTTGGCCAAAGAATTTGAATCTGGTATCTAGATTAAATAAATCTAAGATCAAGATTTGTATTTAAAACTTATAGATCTCAAACCCTAGATAAGTAAAATTTGGAAAATGATACATAATGCTTTCATGATTTCAATCCCCATACAATTGACTGGCATATGAGATCTATAGATCTAGCACCTCGAGCCTTATTGTAAAAGGAAGTGCTCTAGAGCCTAAAGTGGATACCACTAAAAACTTGGATGTAAAAAAACCTCATCAAAGGATTAATTGGAGTAGAAACACATATATCTAGGATATGTACTAGTTGGTCTACCATCTAGAATGGGCCAACTAAAAACCTAGTCAATCACACATCCACAGTCTTGAACCCAAAGCAAATAGCTAAAACTATTATAAACAACGACAAATCCAAATAAATACACTAGAAACCTAAAGCACGTAGTTGAAACTATCGTAAACATTGATAATTCAAAATAAATACACTAGAAACCCAAAACCCTCCAAAATAGGGTACCTCATATTATGTGCTAGTGCCAGGGGTATAGTCTCCCCACTATAATCTATGGGTATCATGTCTCTGTCTCTGTCTCTCTCTCTCTCTCTCTCTCTCTCTCTTCTATAACAGAAGAGAATCCACTGACCATAATCTTTTATTTTTTATTTTTTCTAAATTACCAAAAAAATCAGAAAAATAATTTCATGGAAATTTTATTCGCATGCACACACACATGCACACACACACTCATGCTTGCATGCATGCACATGCATGCACACACACACATGTGTGCATGCACGTGTGTGTGCACATAGACACACACATGCACATGTGCATGTGTGTACACACACACGTGCGTGCGTGCACACAAACACACAAAATCTCCTTAGCACCATGACCCATGGTATTTAGTTTTAGAATATATACATGAAGAGAGAAACTTTGTGGAATAAGGAGAGGGTGGGCAAGGTGAGAGTATTACACAAGGGAGGAGGGATAAAGCATGGTGGTAGATGGAAGGGGAGAGAGAGAGTCCGAGGGAATAGTGGACTCATATTAAGGTATGAGAGGTATGACTTATATTAAGGCCCCAATTATTGTAGCTTTCTAATTCATGTTGTAGAAGTGTTTTCCACCTTTATTTAGATCTAAAAGTTCATGTTTATTTGCATGCATAACTTCTCACTAGCCTCCCATAAGTATTCTTAGAGCCTTCCATTGTTTCAAACTACTAAAAGATTGGAGGTGTGCATCCACACAGCCCAAGCCACAAGTACTAACCCTTATTGCCTTTATAGTTCTCAAGGGATATCTATGATCAATCGGTCCCAAGCCTATTCAAATCCCAAACTATTTGACTCAACAATCCACCACTAGACAAGGGGCATCATTTGGGTCTCTTGTTACCTCATACTGCACCACCACTACCTCAAGATGTAGATTATCAAACTACCCTTTTTCTTGGTGACCACAATCTCCCCATGCTCATGTATGAGTAGCTTTAAGAGATATCGCTTATGTTTTCATCTTCTCAAATTCTCTATTAGCTTAGCAACTATAACCATCATCCTCGGCATTCCCATGACATCCTTCTTTGATGCTTCTTTTTTAGCATAGTAGTCAAGGTGCTACTTCATCGTACTATCATCACCTCTATTCCCTTCCTCATTGTATTAGTATCATCCCAAGTGCAATGCCAAGCTTTTGTACTAGAGCCAACCATGTGGCAATTAATGAAGCCGCATGGCAAATCAAGTTGGAATATAAGGAATTTGACACATGGCTATCCACCACATCTCTAACTTTATGTTTTAATATATGTCAGTCAATTGCCACATCATATAATCACTCTATTTGTGTGATGACATATTATGATAAACCTTGTCATGCAATTAGGGACCTGATCCCATGTTTGCACTATCCAATAGCATTTAATTGCAATCAGTCAAAATATCACTAGTAGTTTAGCATTAATAATGGCAATAGGAACTGTATCAATGCTAAAGCATACTATGTATGATTTCACTTATGTACTGATGGTATCTTGACAATCATTGATGATAATTTTGTTGAGACAAGTGCCTATGATAATGTGAACAATGTAAACTACCCTCGATATCATTCCTAGTATTAGTGGTAGTATGTTTACTATAATCAATAATGTTACTACCATCGATATGGTAAAAGACTAACCATTAGTATTAAGAGTTGAGATATTCTCATTAAGGTGATTGGAGGTTCACATCTTGACTAGGGATTTAATAGAATTCTAGAGTTCTAGTTGCCTATATAATAGGTGAAAGACCATGTAACCTTAATGTATTGTGTGGATCACCTAGGAGACTTATCTTGATGAAATAGCTAATGATACGTTGATATCTTTGGATTTATCTCTTGTGTGGTGTCTTCCCCATCTCTCCTCATTACATATAAACTAATTTTCATTCTACCTTTGCCTAGCCATATTTGAAGCCCACCTTGGACCTTGTCAAAGCCCACCTTTCACACACTAAAAAAGAATGTTGTGCAAAAATTTTCCAATACATTTGATCATCATTTCTAAGGCTAATAATTTCATTGATTTTGGGCACATCAGGAAGAAAAATTCTATTGATAGTTTGATTTTCTCACTCCTCATTGGTTAACTTATGGGTGCTTCATGTTTGGCACTCATGAATCGTTAACCCAACGTGTGTGGTGCTTGGATGAAGATGCTCACTCTTGCAATCCTTAGTGATCTGCGCTTGCAAATATGCTTGGTTGTGATGGAAACAAATATCGACATAAATAAGTTGGAGGTTGTGGTTGCTATTGAAAGGGAAATCGTATGATGACAGGGAATTGAGTATGCAATAAACAAATAGACAATAGTGAACAATATAGACAAGATGGAAGTAGACCACACTTGTATTAAAAGAAGAATGAATTTACAATGACGGCTTGAAATGAGCACTCACTTATGTAGGCTTCTATCCCTAATGAGCTAAGCCATAGAGGGGTTGTGAGCCACAAAAAATATCACTCATGTTCTCTCTATTACAATGCTTCTATAGTAAGTAAACTAATTGCAAAATTGACTTCTATTATTGACACTCATTGTTCACTACACCGTTGCTTGCCATTGGTTTCTTGCCCTTAGCTTTAGGATGAGCCTAGTTTTGTTGGCATTAATTTGACCCTTTGTAACTCCCCCATTTGCCAAATTGTCAACCTAGATTCGCACACTTTGCGTGATGTATATGAATATAATACTCATTGTATGTCAACCTCTCCACTAGGTGCTTCACCCTTGATGACCTTCTCAATTTCATCTCACCATGTTTACAAAACCTCATAGCAATCTGACATCATATGAGCACCCAATGAAAATAAACATGGTATGCTATGGATCCCACAAAAACCCCAAAATGTTTCTTGAGGTCACCACCTTAGTTGTTGCTACTGCTTACTACTTGAGAAGTTAGCCAATAATGTACTCGCCTGTTCACCAATCATGGACGCCACCCACTCTCAGGCCTATGTTGGTAAGTTCACCTATGTTGGCTTGACCCAAGGGCCAACATTTTGCCTTGGCTTTCTATAACTGGACCTCATGGTTTGGAGCTAGGTGTTGCACAAATGTAGATGCACAGGGGTTGAAACCTTGGGGTCATTGTGTGCAGTCACACCTTTGTCATGGAGGAGCAATAGAGGAAGTGTTGGGCATCATTTGGAGGAGCTCGAGAAAAAGGTGGCTTGGTAGACAGAGGATCAAAAGGATTCAACATTATCTCTGATCGAAGGGAGGCCAGGGATATCTTGAGCGTGTGTCAATGGGAGGCTAATTGGAATAGTAAAACGAGGGGGTCCTCGGTGGGGTTGGTGATGCCGAAGGTGTTGTCAAAGCGAGTCACATATCATCTTGCTGGTGTGACTCCATCTTGCCACCACTGTGAATCTCAGGTCCTTGCACAGATCCTAAATATTGTTGCGCATGGCAGGTGCCTCCATAATGTGGCTATCGAGTAATATCTCTACCTCCCTAAGTAGTGCCACATAATAATTTGAAAGAGTCAACATAGTGGGGCATGGCAATGCACGGATCCCCGAGCTACTATAATGTGCCAATCTGCCTTACGTATATTATGCTGGTGGGCTACTCGGTGCTAGACAAAAAGATCAAAATTGTCAAAGGTGTGGTCATAAATAGAGACTTCTAGGATGACCAACCTGAGTATCGCACCGTGGAAAGGTTGAGGTCTGCCGGGTCGATGTGTCACAGGGCCTTGTAAAACTGATAGGGAATCGATGTCAACCGAGCATTTGGCACAAAACTTCAATTGCCAGGGTGGCAATGGGGATCGCATCATGTCCCTCCAAATGGGCTCGGACTCACAAAATCTTGCTTGGGTGAAGTCTAAGTGGCTATCTCAAAACTGGGCAGGGTGAAAACTTGTACCACCTTATCAAGAAGTAGACAAACCAAATGAGACGGGAGAGGCAAACAAGCCAAATGAGCCAAGAGACATCTTGTCAAGAGGCAGACAAGCCAAATGAGCCGGGAGAGATACCTGTACACCCACCTCAGTAAAGAAACCCAAGTGGGTCTAAGTTCCCACTTCAACTCATGTATCAGCAATCCCTTGGTAGGAGGTCCAATAACAATAAGGCCTGACCCATGTCAACTTCCTCCACTACTTAGAGTGACCCAAGTAGTTGTTGTATCTTTAGAGATCAAGGCAGGCTTCTAAATTAGTGGTCAAATCTGAGGTAGAGGCTAAGAGAGATGGCGAGGTCTGTCTTGGATTTCTCCTATTGAGTCATTGTCATTGGGCTCCCTTCAATTGGGCAACTTCACTAGGTGCTCATTAGGTGCCTAGAGAAGTTGGATAAGAGAGCGTAGCTAAGAATATTGGACCAACTTTCTTTTGAGCCACGTATTCTTAGCTTGTAGACTCTCCACTTCCTCTAGAGCATGGTGGAGCCTTGCATTCTTTGCTCTAAGGGTTGTTGCCTCTCTTGTAGGTTTTTTGGTCAAGTTGCCCCTTTTGTATGCATTATAGAGCTACCTGCAACCAAGTAGGTTCAGCTGCTACCATGGTCAACTTGGAGACTATTTTTGCCTTACCCAACTCCACTTGGATGCACCCCATAATTAGCCATGCTCTCATGGACTTTTCATATGGCATAGTAGTCAATTGGTTGATGAGAGTCTGCATCCAAAGCAAAACATCTTGGATAGATTTGTTTGAGTTCACTAAGCTTGGTGCAAACATTTTCCTCTTCTTGCTTGAACCAAGTCAAGAATGCGTTAGACATAGCATACCAATTGGGGAAATACCCAATTGGAAATTGATTGAACCATCTTTGTACTTTTTTTACCAATGTATATGGGAAATAGTCCATGTATTCTTTGTCTATTGTGGCACCATTTATATGACACACCCACAAGAGACTTTGTAGATGACTATATGGATCTTCATCATCAGTGCCTTTGAAATTTTGAAAATTTACCTCAATATTTTGCACGTCCTTGGATTTTCCTACTGCTCCATGAGCTCTTCTACATGGCTAGCTCCATAAACCGGATAAGCAAGATGTCCACTCAAAAGACCATGATCTTCAGATCTCTATCTATCAACATGGGTTCCACTGAGAGGTAACCTCTTATGACCATCTTCATGCATATGAGGTCGCCAACGGTTTATTTTGAGTTGATCCACAAGAAGAGTTGCAGGACTTAGATGTGCTAAAGGTTGGTTAAGTGCAGGGCTCCAGATTGAATATGACTTTTATCCATACAAAAAGGAACTCGGGTGAATTGCCATAGTTGCTCTATGCTCATTGCTTCATGTACTTGGTGGCATCTATCTCCATTAGAAGCATGCCTTTCTTCAATTCTGCTAGTTCTTTGACCATCTGTAGTAGCTGGTCTTCCTCAATCACACCTCTTTCTTTATGTGTCCTTTTGAAGGAACAACTGAGTATCAAAGAAACCTTTCTCTTCTTTCATTATTACAATTCTCATGCGAATGTGGAGGATCAATAGAGGAAACGACTAACCGCTCTAAGTCCAAAATCTTTGTAGAAGAGTGCTCAGACTCTACTTGCCATGATGGATCCTCTCCTACTAGTCTTTTGGAATGCCTAAGCAGTTTACCAATGGCCTTTTAGAATGCCTAAGCAGTTTACCACTTTGGACTCTACTTGCCATGATGGACCCTCTCCTACTAGTTTTTCGAAATGCCTAAGTAGTTTACTAGTGGTTCATCCTTACACCCCTGGGGTAACAAGGCCGAGTCTCTCTCCTCATGCTCTGCACTCCTATTGGATAGTTGATGGTTTTGCCTACCTTCTTTAGGAACCCAATTTTTATCACACTAGATCTCATGGTTGAATGTATCCAATTCCTTTGACTCAAGAATTCTTTGTACCTAGTCGCATATCTACATCTTATTTTTAAGCATATATGAGACATTTTCTATGTCATGAATTAGTTGATTGGATGCCTGGATGCTCTTTGTAGTGTGCACTCGAGTCTTCAAGCACGTCACCAAACTATGCCATTCATTGTGTCACTTGGAGATATTTCTTGTATAAGCCCACAGCATCCAGGAATTGTTTTAGTTCATCATTGGTTAGCATGAACCTCTCTCAATGATTGTGCACTCAATCCTAAGCTTGCTAAACTCAATCCACTCAATTCCCGTAATGAATAGCACCTCAATACACAAATTCAATTGACCCTTCCCTAATATGATTACCAAATGTTGGTGGTCTAATTTTCTCACTTCCCGTTGGTTAACTTATGGGTTCTTGGTGTTCAATGCTCGTGAGCTATATCTCAACCTATGGAGTACTTGCATGAAGATGCTCAATTTTGCAATTTTAGTGAGTTGTGTGTGCAAACATGCTTGTGTGTGATGAGAATAGATGTCAATAGAAATAACTCGGAGGCTGGGGTTGCTATTGAAAGGGAAACCATATAATGATGGGGGATTGAGTGCACAACAAACAAATAGATACAAGAGAAAAATATAGACAAGATGGAAGTAGACCACACTTGTATGAAAAGAAGAATTGATTATAAAGCCACCTCGGCTTGAATTGAGAACTCAGTTATGCAAGCTCCTATCCTTAACTAGTTGCGCTAGAGAGAGGTTGTGAACCATAATAAATGTCACTTGCGCTCTCTCTATTACAACACTTCCCAACTAAGTAAATTGAATGCAAAAGCAACTTCTATTAGTGACACTTGTGGTTCACTAGATTGCTGCTTGCCATTGGTCTGTAGCCCTTAGCCTTAGGATGACTCCTCCTTGGACTCGAGGTCACCACCTTATCTATGCTATTGTCACTCGCCGCTTGAAAAGTTAGCCAATGATGTACTCACCTATTCACTAGTCACAAGCACCACTTGCTCTCGCACCTATGTGGGTAAGTTCACCTATGTTGGCTTTACACAAGGGCCAACGAAATCATCATACATACAATAAAATACAAAAGAATTGTTTGTCATCTTCACCAATAGCTTTGGACATTCGAAGGCAACATTTCTATAGCAACTTTGAATATTATTGGGCCATTCTGTCAAAGTATTACTCAAATGGCAACACTTCATCCACAAATCGACATTGTTTAACAAGGGCATTATCAATTGAAGAATTCTACATCAAGACCCAAGGAGATCATGAATTCTTCATCAACACATACCATAATCTCATTTGAGGATGACTTCAAGTTCAATTCAAATGATTTAGTGACACCAAAAAATATTTCAAAAAACTCATGCAGTGACCATTCAATTCACACTTTATAGATTTTGACAATCCATTATGAAGAAAATAGAAGAGCTATTACCTTAGCTATCACAATTGGAAGATCAAAATTATTGTTCTTATACTTCATAACCATCCCTCAATAAAAGCTTGGAACAAGTGTAAAATCTCATAATGGAACCCATGTAGGACTAGATTCTAGAAGATTACCTCCAAAATATAGACATATATACCTTTAGTAGAATGGAATACAATGGAATACAATGGACCAGTGGGAGTCAATCCCATAATGGAACCCATGTGGGATCAGATTCTAGAAGATTACCCCCAATATATAGACATACAATGGACTAGTTGGAGTCAATCCCAAAAGAACTTGACAGGCAACATGATCCAATTGCATATGTGCCTATGTTCTCAAGCAAATGTAATATTGAAGAATTCATTGCTTTGTTTGAGAAAAAATGGTTAGGAGATACCCCAAGTTAGGAGGAAGACTATTTGAACCTATTCCCATAAGATCTCGGAGACCCATTTGATTGGTACCTCAAAACACAAAGCTCATGGCCCATGCTATGACAATATATTGTGCTAAAGTTTACAGTCTTGTTGATTGCACAATGGTGGATCTCAATTAGAATATGCCATCTGCAAATTTTGGTAATCATGAAAGACTAGACAAAGGAATTTAGAAAAGTAACATTTCCAAGGGTAATTCAAAAGAATGGGGATATTGTGACAAATTATTTCAACAAGCTATGTCCACAAAAATAGGACACACACCAAGGACAAAGTCATCAATTACAAATGCTCCTAGAAAAAGAGAGCTACATACGCTCCTACTAACAAATGGAATACTTTTAGCACATCAAAAGAAGCAAGCCCAAGAAATCCAAAGTACAAAAGATACAAAGCCACATGCATCGGCACAACAGATAAATCAACAGAGGCATGCATAATCAAAGGATGCAACATAATCCAACCATCTATCATATAAAAAGATGCCAGATGTTTCTATCATACATAATCCAACCATCTATCATACAAAATGATACCAAATGCATATCCATATCTCAACTCTAGTTCTCTTTATACCAGTCCAACTTGCACACACTCCTATCACTTAAAGTACAAGACTAGAAAATCTTCAACAAAATCCAAAGGCCAATATGAACTACATTTTTCCAATGAACATGTTCCTAGTGATGATCTTAGTCTTTGAAAGAAAGAAGGATAAAAAGAAATAAATAAGTGGCATTTAGTAAAACTCCATTTGGGGACCGAACCACAAATAATAACATGGTTTTGCAACCATGGGACCAATGAATAAAATTTGTAGAACACATTCTCTCGCTTTGACCATGAAAATTTAAACAACACTCAAATCTTGGATGCCTTTTCTGCAGTGTTAAAGACTTTAAAGGAAGATAATGCCATGAGTAATAAGAGATCAAAGAAACTCAAGAGAATTGAAGAAAAAGGCAAAGAAAAGGTTGAGGAGAAAGAGTCAAGTCCACTAGCTAGCACTGGAACGGCTGAAGAGAAGGCGTTAGACGCAACTAGATTGGACAAAGAGATAACTGGGGATACAAGCACTCTTGGGGACAAGCCAAATGTGTCTGGAATAGAAGATAGAATAGTGCCACATGAGAAAGCTTTGAAGAGTATTGATTATAAAGAAATTCAAAAGAAAATTGAAAATTTTGAGAAGAAGGATACTAGCTTGTCAGGATTTATGGATTATGCAGAGTACTTCCCATCTGAGCTTGAGTTCAAGGTGTCAGATCTGGTTGTGAATTGCTATAAAGCACCAAGTCAATATGTGTATAGAACCTTGACGCTTTCCTATGTAAATGAATTGGTCCACAAATTTGCTACTATGTCAAAACACGCGGCAACATGTACATACTTCATGCCATTCCACATGGACTCAAACACTCCAATGCACAAGGATGAGGTACAGAAGGAAAGATTGCATGAATATAATTATTGGATTCTTGCAGGCCAACACTCAATACTTGCAGTAAAAATTTTGTGGAAAGTGCACCACAAAGAGAAGTGTTTGCTGCAAGGAAGAGCTTCTATACAAGGAGGAAGTCGTGAATTGTTGTCAATGCTTCAGTCGATGTTAGCTGCAAGATATCATCGATAGCTAACATGGAGGCTCAAGCAGTTCTAAAGAACTAGCCATACATTGACATCTTGTAGATTTTAAGGTCCCAATGGACTGACTGCATTTGGGCGACCAAATAAGCTAGCCCCAGGACTTGTGAAAGGTCATGCAAATCGCCAAAACTGGGATGTAATTATTCCTACCTTTTTATTGCTATATTGTTTACGAAATTTTTAAGTATATTCTTCAATTCAAGTTTCAAGTTATTTTGGAGATTGGATCTAGTGCCATTCATTACAAAAGAGAGAGTCGCACTGGTGCCATTCTTAATCTACTCTCTTGGAGGAATAGCAGAAGTGCCATTTTTCATAGAGAGAATCATGAGAATGGCACTAGTGCCACTCTCTCTTAAGTGAGAATAATAAGAGTGTCATCAATTTTGAAAGAATGGTAATTTGTCTATGGATGTTATATGTATTGATTATGATTTTCTTTTCAAAATTTTGTGTCAATTGCAAATGTGTCAAATGGGTTCCAACTTTGCCACCAAAGACACCCATATGGTGACCTATGAGGACAACATATATGAAAAATGGATTCAAATTTTGAGATCAATGCAGGAGAGAGGTCGTCCACCGACCATAACATACATGAGACACTTGTTGGGATTGGATGATGACAGTGTGATAAAGATCCAAGAGGAGATAGAGTCAGGTGGCATTGTACTCATCAAGTCCAAGCAAGACAACAAGGATGTTACCAAAATGGCTCAAAGGGCACTAGGAATAAAGCAAGACAAAGCACTTAGAGAGCAGCTTATGAAAGTATTCACCTCACGACATCCAAATCCCACCTTTGGAACATGGGATTACTTTGCAGGGTATTTTGGTATTACTTCCGTTGCTTTTCAAAGATTTTGTGGAATTTGCGAGACATGGCTAAAGGAAAAGCTATAGGTTGGCAGATCAATGCCTGAATTCCCACTAGCTGCAATTAGCTATGTTGAATGGTTAATCGAAGCAAGAAATGATGACAGTGTCAAGTCAAAAAAGTGTTTTCCATGGACGGTCTCTCTTGTCAATATGGAAATGGAAGGTGATGAGTTTTTATCATGACACTTTCCAGATGGACTTGCTATCAACTTGTGTGTGCTTGACACGACACAAGGGTTTGCAAAAAACATTGATTGGAATAAAGCTACATTTAGGAAGTTAATTAAAGCTGTAATGCAGTCTACACTGTCTCCATCACAGTTTGTTCTTTTGTCATTTTTGAATATGACAGAGATGGCCAATCTCAAGAATGCCATTCATGAGTGTTCAATTTGGAGTCAAAGATTCGTGTGTATTATTCACACAAAAGATGAGGTGCTGATGAGTCTGGCTGAAACATTTGGCATTTTGACATTCTTGAGCTCAGATGGTGGATATGCTGGATTTAATCACCTCTTGCAAGTTGCCAAGCCCTACAACATACTTGAGGATAATATCATGGTTGATAGTGATGAGGAGGAGGAAACAAAGGATCTACAGGAGGC
Source organism: Dipteris shenzhenensis (assembly GCF_047967505.1). Classification (NCBI taxonomy): domain Eukaryota; kingdom Viridiplantae; phylum Streptophyta; class Polypodiopsida; order Gleicheniales; family Dipteridaceae; genus Dipteris; species Dipteris shenzhenensis. The sequence goes on from NC_141627.1 coordinate 28,481,739, forward strand.
CATCAAGGAACGCATTATGAAAGAAAGCATCATGTGTTTTTGCAAGGATGATTAGTTTGTAGTTTACTTCTTCACCAAAGGAGTTGTGATAAGGCATGAGTTATCCTCTAAAAGAAGAGTGGTGTCCTTGTTGTTGACAAAAGCACAAGCCATAGAAGTCGAGTCCATTTGTTTCGAAATCAAAAAGCCACTGCAAACACGTGCTGCTTCGCCACCACCATGTTATTCAGATGATGATGGTGAGCCAATGGGACCCTTGCCTCCTATAGTTGTAGAAGATATTGTTAATATTCCACTTGTTATGTCTCTGGATGATTTGTAAAGGGATTTATATCATGTCAATCCTAGTTCAAAAATAGTAGTAGCGACCATTTCAACAATATAACACTGCCACTTTTTAATTAATATTGGTTTCATGTGATATGAACCCAATGTATTGTAATGTTTGTTTTTCCAAAGTGTTTGAATTGAAGTTATTTCCACAAATCTATCAGAATTTGGAGAGTGGCACTAGTGCCATTCTCTGATGATTTTTTTAAGAAATTCACCATAACCTCATTAAGGGATGATGTTATTGTCATCCACTGAAACTAAATTGGTACTAGTGCATTTTCTATTCCACTTCATATGAGGTTGTGGAGAAGAAGAGAAAGGTTATTTCTAATGCATTTTTTGTTGTATTTTAAGTGCTTCATTGAGAATTCTCATGATGTGCTGATAGGGTATAGTACTTTGTACAATTCTCTATGTCGGAAGTGACATTCTCCTTTACCTCATAGGGAGAATGGCGCTAGTGCCATTATCCATATTCTTAGAGGGAGAATGCCGTGACAATTATATTGTATATAATGAATGAATTTCTTGGAATTATACTCCACAGGAATTATTGATGCATGGAAGGAGAGAGGGACAAATACTACAAATGAAAACATAACACCAAAAATGTGTACATTGTTGGAGGTGGTATCAGGAGAGAGTAACTTTGAGGTCAATAAGGATGTTGGAATGAATGATGTAAGGAAGGAGAAAGAGATAAGTAATACGCAAGAGAACATGCCACTGGAAATGGGGACAACTACAAGCAACCTCATTGGCAATATATATTTGGAAGTGGTGTCAAGAGTGACAAAATATGAAGAGGGGAGAGGAGAAGAGTGGAGATGAGGAGAGAGGGCACAGCTAGAGAGCACACCACAAATGACTAACTGTACACTAGAATTAGTTGAAAAAATAGAATATATACAAACCCTTTTAGGGTTAGGGTTAGGGGATCTAACCCTTTCCTTTATAGCACTCTATAAGGTTAGTGCTATGCACATATGATCACGTGATGGTGCTATGCACACATGATCACATGATGTTGAGCGTGAACTCTCAACACCTTCCCTCAAGATCAACATCATGAAGTAGGCCTTCCCTCAAGATGATGATTCTGGGGAATCGAAGAAGGACTGAGCATTACATTCCATCACACCTCTTTAATGGGAATGTCCTTCCTCTGCATCAAACCAAGAGCTAGTCGGTGTTTCTCGAATAGCTCTTTACCGAGTGGTTTGGTAAAGATGTCTGCAACATTTTCTTTGCTATCACAATGCTGCAGTGTGATGTCACCAAGTAACACTCTTTCTCTGATGAAGTGCTCTCTGACATCAATGTGCTTTGTTCTGGAGTGATATACTGGATTTTTGGCCAATGCTTGAGCCGATTGATTATCACAGTATATTGTTGTTGGCTTTGACTCATCAAAGTAATCTGTTTCTGACAATAGTCTTCTGAGCCATATAGCCTCACATGCACCTGTAGTGAGTGCTCTATATTCTGCTTCAGTCGAAGACAAAGAAACAGTTGGCTGTTTGTTGTTGACAACCATGATATAGCACCTTGACCAAGGAAAAATGCATATCCCTGTGTCGCGATCTCCTGGTCTCATGATCTCCAGCATAGTCACTGTCACAGTATCCATGCAACCGTGGATGACTTCCTCTGTATTCTATCCCAAATTGTCTTGTACCTCTGATGTATCTCAAGACTCTTTTGGCTGCATTCCAGTGAGACTGTTTTGGATTTGCCATAAACTGTGCTAGTGAGCTTACTGCATAACAAATATCTGGCCGTGTGATTGTCAGATATATAAGAGATCCAATGAGTTGCCTGTAGTATCTGTCATTGACTGTAGGCTTTTCTGAATCTTTAGTAAGTTTCAAACTCTGTTCCATGGGAGTGGCTGCAATCTTGCAATCTGCCATATGAAACTTCTTCAGGAGACTGTCAACATACTTGAGCTGACTCATGAATGTGCTATCTGAATCTCTCCAGAACTCAATTCCAAGACAATAGTGCATAAGTCCAAGATCTTTCATGTCGAACTCTGCAGATAAGTCTTGTTTTAATTGTCTGATGAAGCTATCCTTGCTTCCTGTCACAATGAGATCATCTACGTACAAAAGTGCAATAGTAATATCTTCCCCTTGAACTTTGTAGTAGAGAGTATGATCTGCATTGGATTTCATGTATCCCAGATCAGCAAAATACTTGTCAATTCTGCTGTACCAACTTCTGGGTGCTTGTTTTAAGCCGTAGAGACTTTTCTTGAGATGGCAAACCTTGGTCTCCTTTCCTGGTTCAACATAACCGGCTGGTTGTTGCATGTAGACTTCCTCGTCTAGATAACCATTGAGAAATGCATTCTTGACATCGAGCTGATACACATTCCATTTACTGAGTGTCGCTAGTGATATCAAGAACCGTATGGAATCCATCTTTGCTACTGGAGCATAAGTCTCATCATAATCTTGGCCATATTGTTGTGCAAATCCTTTTGCAACTAATCTGGCTTTGTATCTTTGAATACTGCCATCGGGATTGTACTTCACTTTGTATACCCATTTGTTGGCTATGGCCTTCTTTCCTGGTGGAAGGTCGCATAATTTCCAAGTGTTATTTTTATACAAAGCATCCATTTCTTCATTCATTGCAGTTTGCCATTCTGGCTTATCTACTGCGTCTTCGAAGTACACTGGCTCTTCTGTAGCCATGATGGTAGTCATAAGAGCATAGTTGGTGGTTTCCACCTGAATTGCTTTGCCTTTCTGAGCATATGTCAATCTGGCTGGTGGTCTGCTTGCCCTAGTAGACCGTCTGAGCTGCTGTGACGCTGATTGGGGTGTTGCTGGCAATTCTTGCTCTTCTTCATCAACCTGTTCTGTAGATGACTGTGAAGTCGATGCTTCTATCTCCTGTGTAGGTGAGGTTTTCCATTCTGATTCCTCATCGAAGATTACATCTCTGGAGATAATGACTTTGCGGTTGATGGGATCATACAATTTGTATGCTTTGCTTTCTTCACTGTAGCCAACCATGATGCATTTGCGTGACTTCGCATCCAATTTCCTGCGATGATCATCATGTATGTGGGCATATGCTATGCAACCAAATATGCGGAGATGCCCAATGCGTGGCTTGTGTCCAGTGAATGCTTCATAAGGAGTCATACCTTGTATCGGTTCGGTAGGAAGCCGATTAAGCAAGTAGTTAGCTGTAGCTATTGCTTCTGCCCAATACTGATTCGGAAGATGCTTTTCACTAAGCATTGCTCTAGCACTGTCTGCTAAAGTCCCATTCTTCCTTTCAGCTATTGCATTTTGCTGAGGAGTATCTGCACATGTGAATTGTCTTCGAATGCCATGAGTTTTGCAAAAGTTCATGAAGGCTGAAGACATGTATTCACCTCCTCTGTCTGATCTCATGACCTTGATCTTTCTGCCTGTTTGGTTTTCTACCATGGCTTTGAATTCTTGAAATCTGGCAAACACTTCAGATTTTTCTTTCAGAAAGTAGACCCAACAATATCTGCTGTAGTCGTCGATGAAGGTCAAGTAATAAAGTGAACCATTGATGCTGCGGGTTTGGGCATAACCCCATACATCTGTATGAATCAAATCAAGAATACCTCGTGCACGAGAGGTACTTCTGACAAAGTTGGTTCGCTTTTGTTTGCCGAAGCAGCATGCTTCACAAACCTTTCCAAGAAACTGTAGCTTCGGAATTCCAATTGCCATATTTTGATTCCTGAGATCTAACAAGTACTTGAAGTTGACATGACCATATCTCTTATGCCATTTTGCAGAGAGTGGCATCTGTTGCATTTGAGCTGACATGGCATGCTTATCTGGTACTGTAGCTAGCATCCTGTATAAGCGTCCTTCCTTGACACCTTTTGCTACTAGCTGACCTCTTTTGGATTTGTCTCTGATAGTGCATTCATCACCGTCAAAGATGACTTTGTAGTTGTGTTCCGTCATTTGACCTACTGACAAAAGGTTCTTGCTGAGCTTCGGAACATAGAGCACATCTTTGACTAATCCTTTTGTACCAGTGAAATTATTCATAGGGATAACACCTGTCCCTTGAACCGGATTCGGTGTATTGTCTGCTGTGTAGATGACATTCTTTTGACCTTCTAATGGCTTCATTTCTGTGAACCATTCCTGATGATTTGTCATATGAGATGATGCACCACTGTCGATGTACCAAGGATCCTGTTCCACTTGGTCGACTTGATAGCTGAAATCTCTTTGGGATTGAAATCAGTGTTGTATCAGTCTGATGCAATTCCTCACTTGCAAGAAACATATTTCCATGTTCATTTGCAAAATGACTGTGACTAGAATGTCCACCACGATGATTTCCTCTTCCTCGGGAATTCCCTCGTGGATTGACCGCCTTGGTCATACTGCTTCTTGCGGCAATCTCTTTCATAGTGTCCAAACTTGTGACAATAGTTGCATTGAATGTTTGACACATTGGTGGATGCATTCCCTCGTCCTTGGAATCTTCCTCGGTTGGAATGATTTCCTCTTTGCTGATTTTGATGTTGCTGAGGATACTGCTGATGCTGATGCTGATGCTGATTCTGACTTTGATTTTGTTGATGATGATGACCACTTTTCTGATATGATCTACCTCTGTTTCTGCCTTTGCTTCTGCTTCTGTCTGAAGCTGTGAATGCTTGATCATTAGAATGACCTTTACGTGCTTGAATGGCCTGAGTCCTGAGTTCTTCACCAAGTAGAACTGACTGAAGTTCTTCCAGTGTTGGAATTTGCCGTTGGATGGCAATACTCTGGACTAGATTCTCATATCCTTCTCCTAGTCCATTCAGGATTACTTGAACCATTTCTGCGGGATTCATAGTCTCTCCTGCTGCTGCAAGTTGATTGTTGTAGTCTTTGATGCGGAGTACATAAGCATGACCGGTTTCACTGCTGTTGCGGAAACTCTGGTTGATCTGGTTTCTCAGGGTGAGAATCCTGGATGTGTTCTTGGACTCGTAGAGAGCTGCGAACATATTCCATGCTTCTTTTGATGTCTTGACTGTGTTGAGCTCTCCTAGCATGACATCTTGCACATTCTGCTTGATCAGGTGATAGGCATACTTGTCTTTCTTATCCCATTCTGCTTGAGCTCGGGCAATGGCAGGATCTGCTACTGATGCAGAAACTGTTTGTGTAGATGTAGATCCCGATGTAGATCCCGTTGCTGGTGCTATGACAACAGATGGAGTAGAGCTACTGGTGGTTGGATCTGCCAATGGTCTAGGTATGGATCCATCGACATACTCCCATTTGTCCTGAAGCACAAGAATGGTCTCCATTCGGTATTTCCATGTACCGTAATTGGAGTTGTCTAACTTAGCAGATGCCTCCAGATTGAGGTTGCTAGTCGACATGGTGCAAACAATGTACTCAAAAAGTGTCCTGGAAAACTCTGTATGAATCAACTGCAAATACACTGAAGATGCCAAGTGAAATCTTTGTACCGTCGGTGAAGATAGAACTGCTGTATATAAGATCTGATCTGTGTTACAAGGCTTGTGGCAATGATGCCGGGAATAGCCAAGAGGCTTTACAAGGCTGAAAAAATGATGTGCACGATGCCGTGAGATAGCCAAATAGGCTTTACAATGGTGGCATGTGTGTGTGAAATCAAGTGCTATCTGCCCACTGAATCAATCTGCAATGCCTCTGAACTCTGAAGTCTGCTCACTGAACTGATGAACGTAAGGTTTCAGGTAATGTAATGATGTGAAATCGGATGTGAGCGTATGGACTGCTCCGAGTAGGTACTAGTCGAGAATTTCGAGCATGGCTTAGATTGGCAACTTGGGGAATTCAAAGCGTCCCCTCTATGGCGATCTAATCTACTCTGATCTAGATCTAAACCAACCGTCGATCGATGAAAGAGCAGCAAATAATTCCTTTTCCTTTGTTCTTTTTAAGTGCTGGGTCAAATGCGTCGATGTAGAGGCAAATGTGCGTGAAGGAAGTGGTTTTGCCGGCGAAGCTCAAATGTGAGTGTAACTTGCGCCGAAATGTGCGCGTGATGTAACGAGCGCGTAGAGCATGAAAAATCGAGCGACTTTCCTTTTTGGAGCACCCTCAAATTCTTCCTGGATCAAGAGATATGACTTGATCTAGGTGGAGGGGCAAAAGGAGTGCAAATGGTGCTCAATGATGATGTGTCACTGTGAGTCACATGCAGTGATGATGTGGCACTGTGCTTAGCAAGAGGTGTGCCAGTGAAGCTCTGTGCTGAGGTGGCAGGAGTGTGCACATGCAGTGTGTGCACAGTGTGCCTGGCAAGGGACTGTGCCTGCAGGGGTCAGTGCTGACTGGACTGCTGAGGTGGCAGTGTTGAGGTGTCACTGATGACGTGGCCTGATGACGTGGCAGATGATGTGGCACAGATGACGTGGCCTGATGATGTGGTAGATGACGTGGCAGTGCTGACGTGGTAGCTGACGTGGCAGTGATGTGGCAGTGATGACGTGGCAGCTGATGTGGCAGTGATGATGTGGCAGCTGATGTGGCAGTGATGACGTGGCAGCTGACGTGGTAGTGATGACGTGGCAGCTGACGTGGCAGTGATGACGTGGCAAATGGATAAGTGCCACGTGTCAGTTGATTGACCACACCTCTGTGTGGTGACCCTTGTGATAGGGTGAGTGGATAAGTCCACGTGTCACAAGGACGACGATCGAAATCTTTGAGATTCTGACGAAGATGCCGATTCCGTCCGTGATTCCGTCGCGTGAGCGTTGGAGGCCTGTGGCTTCGTTGAGGAGGTCGGCCGTTGATCGCCTTTGTTGTAGGTGCCGTCGGTTGCGTGCGCTGTCGAAGTAGTCGTTGGAGTCATTTGCTTTGAAGATTTTCACCAAGCAGCAAGAAGCACTGAGACGGCAGCAAGAGATGAAGTTGGACGCAGGAATGGTAGTGGTTGGATTCTTCCCATTAAGTATATACTTTGACATAGTGCATCTTTATTGCAACATGGTAGGATGAATGAAAAATTCGCATTCACCACGGTCTCAGTGGCGACGACTAATATTACAGGTATATATTTGTTTAGTAATTAAATGCTAACTTGGTTTATTTAATAATATATTTGTTGACATTTAGAAATAGTCAAGTCCAAGGTATTGGTCAGCTCTAGTGACACCACAACTATTGGTCAACTTGCTAGAGATGGCATCTTACCTTGGGTGAATAAACTATCCTTTTGTCGCATTATTTTTTTTGCAATAAGTGAGACTTATTTCAGTTATGTATTAGTGTGTAAGATCAATTCTATTTTTTCTTATAGATTCATTCCCAATTCAAGTTTTTTGTTGGAACTCCAAGTTCGAGATTGTGTTTTTGCATGCACCAAGGATATTATCATATTGTTCCTCGACGAGTTGCGGGCGCCTATGGACCACAAAGGATCTTTGTGTGCTTCTTAGGATATGAGAGCATGTAAGATGGCATGAAATTTTTCGTGGGAAAAATGGAGATTATGTCTATCAAATTTTGCATCTTATTCATGCTCCTGTGTGTAAGTATTCTGAGTAATGAGTTGCAAAAGTCTTTTGATTTGACAATTGTAATTCTTGTCTTGATTTATTTTCCTTGTGTAGGTATAATATGAAGTTCTAAGACTCCACAATACAATCGTGACCGACACCTAAGTGGGACTGCAGTAAATAGACGTAGGCTTTTTTGATTAGGATAGTTCATTTTTTGCATGATTAGGATGTAAGAGCTATGATTAAAGGTGTTTATGAACACCACCAAGGTTCATGAGATGATTGTCACTCCATAAATTCCAAGCTGTTTTAAAGACTATGACTTCAGAACCATTCTCTGTGCAAACAATTATGGAGGAATGGTTTGGTTTGATTCTCCCAAGAAATACTACAAAGTGAGAATTTAATGATGTTTGATAAGTTTTTTAGCACAATATTGATGGTTTGTGTTACGATGCAATTATCAAGGGAGAACATAGTTAAAATTTCATGATTTGTGAATGATAATATAGTTGCTTTCCCCTATTTCTCTAGTTTTTCATGGAGGAAGGCTACAATTTATCAAAATATCGGGAATTGGGATCATTGTCATTCTTGCAATATCTCAAGTAAATATCTCTATTACGTAAATATCTCTCCCCCTGATATCCCCCTCCTCTCTGACTCTCTCGTGTCCTATATCAAGCCGGTCAGTATGTCCCTTAAGAGATGGAGCGGAGTAAGGGGAATGGGAGGGAAGGGGGAGTTGAGCCGATTGAGGGAGGGTCGAAAGGAGCAAGAGAGTGGGGGGACAAGAGGGAAGGGCGAAGGGGTGAGTCGATAGAGAGGCAAGGAGAGGCTAAGTGGTGGGGAGAGGGAGTGGTGAAGGGGGGAGGGCAAGAGAGTGTAAGAGGGGGCAGAGAGGCTGAGAGGGGGAGTAAGGGAGATCCAAGGAGGGAAGAGGCCGAAGAGGGAGAGTCTTAGTGGTGGCAAAGAGCGAGGGAGGGGGCAAGGGTGAGTGAGGAAGTGATGGATCGAGGGAGAGGCGGGAGTGAGTGATAGAGAGGGGAGGGCCAATGGAGGGGAGCTTAGGTCAATTGTCTACTAACTTAACTTAATCTAGGGAGTGTGGGAAACTAACTAATTGAATTTCTTTTTTGGGAGCCAGCAAGTACCGCGTGTTTCACCAGCGCGTTGTTTGCGGCACAACACAATTGTCCTAGAAGCAGCAACAAACCCATGTGCATTGTGTCACCACCACACCTTGTCCAGAGTTTCTCAGAAGCTTCTCCAGAATTCAAAACACGAGTGGCGAGCGTGGGGTAGGAGCGTGTGGGGCAAGGGAGGCTAGACTAGGTGCCATGTGGCAAGCCCTTAATGCCACTTCTTGTCTTGTATTCTCTTATATTCCTTAAGGCAGTAAATTCCAGACCAGCCACGTGGCAGGAATTGGGAGGCTATGTTTAGAACCCAAGTGGTCGACGTTTGACGTACTCAAATCTGAGCGACGACTGGCTTTACTTCACAGGCCACAGAACTTTGAGTGTGGCGGCAATGTTTTTGGAGGCCACCGGATTCAGTCTAGCACATTTGTTTACCTCTTGCCGAGCTGGAGTGCCCATAGGAATTGCGCTATATTGATTTGAAATGCAATATAGAAAGTCCCGTGGCCAACCTTTGCATCCATTTTTGGCCCTTCACCATCTCGAGTTCAGAGAATCATCCTAGCAACCGCGAATCCAGCTTGAGCGTCAGGAACGGAGAAGACGAGCATTACATGTGATGGCTTGCCTTTCCACAGTATTTCCTTCAGCACCTCTGCTTTAAAATCTGCAAAGTGAGCATGTTACCAGCAAGCTTCTCCTACAGCCTTTGCCCTTCAACTTACCCTTCAACGCAGCTTTGGCTCCAAAGAAACATCGTTCGAGTTTCTCACCCCTTCCAAATCTAGGGTAAGATGGTGGCCAACTAACATATGAGCCATTTCCTACAGGAGCGTCTTGCGGGACCTTGACAATTCTCATGTTAGAGCGCATCAGAAATCAGGCGCTGCCCATTCTTAGGAGCTTCTTTCTTGAGGTTGAGGTCACCAAGAGGTATTTGTCTGCCTTCGTCCTCCATATCAAAGCTTTTGAAGCATATGTGTTTGCCCACAAATGTACTTTTGGATAGATAGTGAAGTGAAGAAGCTTGATGAAGTAAGAAGAAGATAAGTGCTCTTGCAAAGAGAGAGAGAGAGAATATTTTGGGCTTTCATTGGATGGGCATGAAAGAAGTTTTATCGCTTGCCAATTGTTTGAAGTGTTTGGCTAGATCTTGATTATGCAAGCACTTCAACTTTAGTATTTCTAAACTTGAATTTCATGACACGTGGCAATCTCTTGCCTCCCTCTCTCTCTCTCTCACACTATATAAAGGACGCTAAGAGGTTGAGAAGCCACGTGTCGTGCAGAGATAAATGCAAGGAGAGTGTTGGAGGTTGCCATGTGTCATCATCAACGGAAGAGAGGTTGGTGCCACGTGTCACGCAGAGGAGAGATTGCAGCTGGAGGAGCGAGAGAAGCCGTTGGCCAGAAGTCTTGTAGAGAAAGCTGTGTGTTGTGCAGTAAGAGAAGCTGGAGACTGCCATGTATGGCACAATGTTGGACAAGGCAGCTCAACACCTTGAATGCTGAGCATGCAAATTCAAACTCCACCGCTCCAGCTTAGAGAGGGCGACTATATGATGAAGACAAGAGTGAGGCAACGAACTGATTTGATTGATTGAAAAGCGAGAGGTACAAGCCTCATATTTTAAAAGTGACCCTTCAAAATTTTACAAGCCAAACTTTTAGGAGCAATCCAAACCGATATGTGCCTTAATTGCAAAAGTCCATCACAAAATTTGATGAACAAGGAAAGATGTGTTGCCATAATGTAGAAAGTATGTTCCTATAGGCAATGTATTTGTCACAGAATTACAAGCTTGAAGGTGTCAACATCTGGAGGATCGTAGCAAGTAGTGGGGCATTTTTCAAAAGTCCAATTGGCTTGACAAGGTAGTATCGATAGTAAACTTCTTTGTGGTTTTTTTGTTCGATTGCCATCAATGGTGCATTTTTCGTTTGTGCCTCCGCCATTGTCATGCTGCAAACATATTTGACCAAGATTTTTTGTGAAGTAAGTGAATTATTTGGATGCTGTGTGGGTGATATTGTCAAGCTATTATGGGATCTCATCCTCACGAAGCATTGATACTTCAGGGTGGCTGTGCATATAGCCGATAAAGAATTTGTGCCCAGACTTCACAAAGGGCTACATTACCTTGTCCCATCTCTTTACTAGTTTAAATTTTTGTGCGTCAGTCTCAATAAGAGTTCTTTGTGTTGGGAGCTCCCCAAAATAATATTGTATTTGGGTTTTTGTGTGAGAGCCTTAGTTCTAGGCTTCTGAGATATCTCTTCTACCCAGTTAGGAGGCAAGCGGGTTAGTATAGACAAGCCAATGTTGCCATGTGTCACGAGGCCGTAAGTTTTTGAGGTTGCATGTGGGCAGGATTTCGAGAAAATGCCATGGGTTGCTAAGTGTGTAAGGGCTCCTAGGAATTAAGGCCTTGGGGTGAATTTGTGGCTTGGTCCAAGAAGGGGGCAAAGGACCCTTCGGATTTAAGTTAGGTCATTGATTTGGTCCTAGAAAGTGCTTCACTGGAGAGGGCATGGGAGCAAATGTGAAGATGTGATGCCACATGGCATCCTTCACATGCTTGATGGGATTGGCAAGGAAGTACTTGGGAAATTCGCATAAGGAAACATCGCGGGCTGGTGGCAGACATGATGGGCAGTTCACGACGCATGGGACTGAACGGAATCGTGTACAGACTACTATGTGCGGATTTCAGTGTATGGACGGCTGTGTACAGATCTTTGTGTACGGACGGACCTTTGCATACGGACTGCTGTGTACGGGAGTATGGACAAAACTGTGTATGACTGTGCGGATAGCAGAGTTTGTACGGCTGTACGGGATTCCAAGGTTGTACGGGTGCATAGGCTAAGTACGGGCTGTATGGATGCCCAGATCCGTACGAATAGCTGTAGTACAGTATATAGACGTGAATGTACGGGCAGGTTGACGTGGATTGTACGGACTGTTGCCAGCATGGAAAAGATGTTCTTTTGTTGGTATGTATTAACTCGAGAATGAGCTTGGTTTGAGGCTCCAGGCTGGTTAAGAGTTCATGCATGCTTCTCATAAATGACTCTTGGCTGTGAGTTGTTTTGGAGAGACATTACAGGTAGGGAGATGCATGGTCGTTGCTATCAGAGAGAGATGCAGGCCCTTGAGGTTGCAAGCTAGTTTTATATGCTATCATTTATTCCCTTGGGCACATCAGTGGTCCAATGGGCATCTTAGGCTGGCAAGGGAGTTGTGTGATCCCAATTGGATTGCTAGTAAGAGCTCCGGGCTTCATGCTAGTATTGGGAACTGATTTGGATGCCTATTAGAATGGGTGTGAGCAGAACCCAGTAGGGTTGTTGCTTGGAACACGGATGTGCATTGAATGCAAGTGTGGTTGAATCCACTATGTATCTTATCTGTGAGGATCTCCAAATAATAAATAAATACCGAAAGGGGCGCCAATCGTTGTCTTGATAGGAGCATTCTAGCTCCCATTCTACTGGTTGTCTATTTGCTGAATTGTTATTGTGAGAGCAATGGCTGGTTAATTGTCTAATACCGCCCTCTGGTTGGCCTTGAGGCCTGGTTTCATGGTTCTGCTGTCGGGACATCACCATCTTTTTTAAGGTGGTGAGCTTGTGGTTGTCTCTGGTGCAAGTATTGCTTGTTGCAATTAAGCTACACCAAAGAGAAATTCATCAAGTACGTCAATTATTGATGATGATTGGGATATGGAAGAGCAGTCCTCTTAGGATGAGCAGGATGGACAGCCCATGAATGAGTGCTATTCTCTTGGTTCCTTTCAATAGCCATGCATAACACAAGTAGAACAACTTGACAGCATGCCAAGCAATGCATCCACATAGATCAGGGCCATTACTGAGCCCAAGGCTTGCCATTACACCCCCAGGAAGAGAGTATCACAACCAGTGCCCCAATCCTCTTCCGGGAGGGCATCCAACCTTGCAGAAACTCAGCAAGAATGATAGTAGCATAGAGCAGAAGAAGAAGATAAGAATCCAGCCAACAGAAAGAGCCTGTTTCAGCTCAGAACAGCCCCAGTAGTTGGTTGAACAATAGACAACAGAGTCCAAACTCTGGTAGGAGGGAGCTGCCTATGAGTGACTTCCAGCACCAAAAGAGATCAAGAAAGAGAGGGTTCAGCAAGCTGAAACAGATCCGCCATGATTGCGACCACCAGAATGGAGATTCCAGCCCACCAGCACCCCCATTCTCAGTGCACTTTGCATGAATCAGGAGCAGAGCTTCTCAAGATGCTCAAAATGCTGATGGATAGCGAGCTGTAAATGCTCTTGATGTGAATGAAACATAGCTTGGAGGGTCTAATGATGCTGAAGATGTAGAAGAGACTGATGCATTGTTCAAAGCACACTTGTTAAGTGGGAGCACTTGCTCATCTCACTCAGGACCCAAGGTTTTCTGAGTTTATGCAAATCCCTTCTAAGTCTAAAAAGAAAAAGGGTCATTCACATCCAGTGGGAACCAGTGGCCATATGGTTCCATGCTTCAGTAATGCCAAATGTACAGGGTGCTCCATTGCAGCAATCCATTTATGGTCCTGGAGTTGATTTGCATGGTCAAGGGAATAATTTTCAGAATGCAAATCAGGGATAGCAAGCCTTCCCCCAACCCTTAATGCATCTAGGATATTTTGGTGGTGGTTCAGTGTTCGAGCAATGGCTGGGCATGCTGTGCGTTATCTTGGAATGTTTGGAAACTACCCAGTGGGTTTTCAACCTGGTATGCAGGGTATGCAAGGGCATATGTTTGGGGGTATGCAGCCCGGGATGCATAGCATAATGTATGGAAATATTGGCATGCAACCAGGATGCATGGCAATTTGGGAGCTCTTGCAGGTATGTTTGGACTGGGAAAACCCACCTATGAGTGGTAGTGATGTTGGTCAGGGTGGTGGGGATGCTGGTCAGAGTGGTGGCAATGTTGGTCAGGGTGGAGGTAATGCTATGTATCCTCCATTTTTACAGCCACCTGTGTATGACAATTTGACACCCAAAGGGAAAGCAAAAAATTTCAAGGAAGGTGGGGCAGCAGTGAAGTTTAAGACCTCAATGGGGCTCAGGATAGACTAAAAGCATTAACGCTTGTTTAACTGTTTGTTGCAGCCTTCTCAGGAGGAAACTTCATTGAATCCTCAAAGATGTGCAAGGCAGCCACCTTTTTGAAAGGGAATGCCCTATAGTGGTGGACAAATTTGCTGCTTCAGAATAGAGCACCGACCAGTCGGGTTCAATTACCACCACAGTTGAGGTGGATGTTATGACAACATGGCATACATTGGATGTAGAGGAGTACAATAAAAAGTTTTGGGAAGCTTTACTACTAGATAGCTCTTATTGCCACGTGCCATTGTGAGAGGAGATAGAGAAATATTGTTGTGGGTTCCCTAAAGAGATCAGAGACTATTGCACAAAGACAGGGGTAACCAATATGTCGCATTTGATTGAAAATGCAACTATTGCTAATGCGTTGTCACTTGGGAAAGCAAGTGGTTACAAGAGCAACAAATCTGACACCTTTAAGAAATTAGGAAAGGCAAGAAATTTATTCATTAAGGGGGAAAAGCGTGATAGGCCAGGCTCTAATTGGTTGTCACTTGAGAGGAAAGCTTTAATGGATGCCAATAAGTGCTTAATTGCAAAGAAAATGGGCATATGGCACGGGAATCCCAAAACCGCAAACTGAAAGGCAAGGCCGAAGTTAGGGATGAGCAAAAGGGCAAGAAGCCTAAGCCCACTGCAGGATTAATGCCTGATGTGATTGGCGAGCAGCCAAATGGGATCAACTTAGAGTTATGCAGGGCATGGGGCAAAGTGAGAGATCAAATGGCATTGATCTTCTTTGATCCAGGGGCTCGTACAAATTTTATTTCCCCTAAGTTGGCAGGCAAGCTTGGAATCCGTCTAGAAAAGATGGGACCTATGAGTGAGGTGGGCTTGGCTTGTCCAGGGTTCAGTACACCAGGCACCCCTATCATTGGGAAGCTCCGTTTGCACATACAAATCTTTGTAGACATCGAGGAATTTTATATTATGCCATTAGAGGGTTGTGATGTTTTGTTGGGGATGCCATAATGTCCTAGGGTGCATGCTATGCTGGACACTTTCAATCTGAAAATTACCCCGACGCATAGAGGGAAGACTTGTATTGGATGTCGAACTCAAGGGAGAGTTAGTCCCTATTGTATCTACCTCTGCAATTTCTTCAGTAATGAAAAGTCATATTTCTGTGTACTTAGTTTTTGTAAAGGATATTGAGTTTGATGATTCACAAATTGTTTTATCTAAGCTGGATAAAGAGCATACAAGTTTCCTAAATCAGTTTGGGTACTATTTTTCTGACTCTTTGCCAGGGGAACTTCCACTTGAGAGGCCTGAGGATCATGGCATGGATGTAGTACAGCCTAGTAGGAAGAGAACATGAGCCAGGTGAGGAACTTATTAGATAAGGGGCTGATTCAGCCGAGTTCATCTCCTTATTACTCATCGGTCTTGCTAGTCCAGACAGAGGACGGTTCATGGCGCATGTACATAGATTATCGTGCCTTGAACAAGGTTACAATTAAGAATCGATACCCCAATTCAAGAATTGATGATGTTTTGGATGGTTGGAGGGATCGACCGTGTTCAGCTGCATAGATTTGAAGAGTGGGTATCACCAGATACACATCGATTGTAGGATGTATCCAAGACAGCTTTCAGAACCTCCTTTTGGTTATATGAGTCCTTAGTGATGCCATTTGGGCTTACAAATGCCCCTCACACCTTTAATCGAACAATGGACGTAATCTTTTGTCCTTTGTGGGTATTTTCTTTGATATGATTGTATACTCACAGGATGAGGCAGAGCATAAGAAGCATTTGGCCATAGTGTTTCTAGAACTCAAAAACCATAGGCTGGTTGTTAATGCAATTCTTTATGCCCGAGATTAACTTTCTGGGACACATTGTCTCCAAGGATGGAGTGCGTATGGATCCTACTAAGACGGAAGCAATCTGCAATTGGCCACAACTGAGCTTTTTGGTTTATGCTCGTACTACATACTCTTGATACGCCATTTTGCTGAGATTACTTCACCCCTCTATGCAATGCAGAAGAAGGCAGCATCTTTATATGGGCTGAAAGTCGAATTGCAGCATTTGAAATGCTAAAAGAAAAGCTTACTTTGGATCCGGTGTTGATCTTACCAGATCTCTGAAAGCTTTTCATCTCCAATGTGATGCATGTGGGAAGAACGGCCTTGGAGCAGTTCTAATGTAGGATGGCCAAGTTTTTGCTTGTGAGAGTAGAATCTTGCAAGATGCTGAGAGACATTTGGGGATTTTTGAGAGAAAGATGTTGGCTGTAATTCATGCTCTTTCTATTTGGAAACACTATCTGCTTGGGGTTGATTTCACAATGCAGACAAATCATGGGTCCCTCAAATATTCCTTACTCGGTCCAACTTGTTTGAGAAGCAGATGCGTTGGGCCAGCTTTTTATCAATCTTTCACTTTCAGATTGTACATGTCAAGGGTAAAAAGAATGTTGTGGCTTAGATGCATCATGCATGGTCGCCTTTGTGTCACAGAGCAGTTGAGGCCTAAGGTTATAATAGAGAGTCATGCTCCACCGTATGCAGGGCATAGAGACTTTGATGCCAAGGTGAAGGCAGTAGAGCACTTTTTCTATTGGCCAGCTTTGAGACAGGATGTGGATGCCTTTGTTAGATGCATCATGTGTCAAAAGGTCAACTTTGACGGACAAAAGACACTTGGATTGTTGCAGCCATTGCCTACTCTAGATAGACCGTGGGAGAGCATTGCCATGGATTTTGTATTTGATCTTCCTAGGATACCTATGGGAAATGATGGCCTTTGGACTATTATATGCCGGATCAGCAAGCATTGTACATGACATTGTACTCTTAGGGATGGCTTTCTTAGATGCATCATGCATGGTCGCCTTTGTGTCACAAAGCAGTTGAGGCCTAACATTATAATAGAGAGTCATGCTCCATCTTATGCAGGGCATAGAGACTTTGATGCCAAGGTGAAGGCAGTAGAGCACTTTTTCTATTGGCCAGCTTTGAGATGGGATGTGGATGCCTTTGTTAGATGCATCATGTGTCGAAAGGTCAAATTCGACGGACAAAGGCACTTGGATTGTTGCAGCCGTTGCCTACTCCAGATAGACCGTGGAAGACCATTGCCATGGATTTTATATTTGATCTTCCTAGGATACCTATGGGAAATGATGGCCTTTGGACTATTATATGCCGGATCTGCAAGCAGGCACATTTCATTCCGGTGAGGAAGAAAATAATAGTAGATCACATGGCAAAATTGTTCATGATGAACATCTTTAAATATCATGGGATGCCTCAGTCTATCATTAGTGACAGAGATCCACACATAACGAGTATTTTGGAGAGGCCTCTTTGAGAATATTGGCACTACTTTAAAGTTTTCATCTTCTTTATGGCACAGGCAGCCTAGAGAGAAGTTTTGCCTTTCTCAACCCTCATTAAACCACGTGTCAAGAGCCTTAAACGTTCATCACGTTTTTCAAGAGCAAAAGCGATTGCTTTTTTACTCCAAAATTACCTTGCTTGCTCTCGTATAGCCAGAAGCGTGCAAGAGCTATCCTGAGATGAAGATGAGCATGCCCAAAAGCAAGTCGTGGATTACCGAAAGTGGAGTGCTCCAAGAGCAGCATAAAGACCACAAATATGAGGATTACCTCAGAGAGAAGACTTGGCCCTGCATCAACTCCGACTGATGTTAGCCTCTCGTTGGTTTGGGCTGAGCACGTGCCATTTCAATAGGCACCCTCCGAGGAAATACACATGTGAGACATCTGCCGACACCACCATTTCACAAAGAGAGCACCAAGCACAGCCCCTGCAGATTGTGATATGATGTAAAGCACGGATCTCATGAACGAATTATGCCCTGTGATCATGGTGGCAAAGGGTTCAGGTGCCCACGGACTGCTGCTAGAATGCACAGGGGTAAGAGCGATTGCAATGTGGGGGAAGACAAATTATGCTTTGAGGCAAGCGATCATAGCAGCAAATCTGATGAATGTGAGGACGAGACTAGCCAAACACAACGGAGAGTATGCAGGTCACCTTGCAGTTGAGTGGAGGTCATCGACAATGAAGACGATAGATTGAAGATTCAGAGATTCTGGTGGGATTCAGGTCCAGTCGTTCGTCTTGCAAGCCCAATTGGCTTCTCCAGCCTTTTGTAGCTTCTGTCTCTTCCGAGATTTCAATAGTCGTTGCAATGTTGTAGCTTCCAAGCTTCCAATAGCACAAAATTAATACTCTTGTATTCATCTTCCAAGCTTCCCGTAGTTAAAAATCTCTTTTGCAAGCCCACTCGACGATTCTCCAACCCAAAGCATTCAACAGTAGCAACGCCTCGAACATGTCGGCCAAAAGCAAGTGCAAAGGTGGGAAGGAGACATAGGGGAAGCACGAAGCTCTTGACAAATCACGTTGAACTGATCCACTCCATAGCTGAGCTCCACATCGCCGCCATTGTCCAAGTCCGTCTCCACCCATTTGACCGTTTTGAAACGAACCTAATTTCTATCTCTCTCCTTGTCTTTATCAATCATGGGCGATGGCATCCGGTATATCCACCCGGCCTTATTCTCGTGGATCGCATTTCTTCAGATACGTAATTTTTGTCTCATGCCTATCCACAAAACCCACAACTCCCTAGATGGTTCCCTCTGCCACATGTCATCATTTTAGCCCTTTTCTTGGTACACCATTTACCCCTCTCTTGGGGCACAATTAAACCATTTGCCCCTTGGCATTATTACACATTTAGGTGCACCTAGGCCTTAGCACTCAGAACCACCTAGTCAATGCCATTACACCCTCACCTAGGACCTTGGCAGTTACTTCTCTTGACCATTTTATTTACGCACATTAAATATTACCGAAGTCGGTCATCTAAGAGAAAATGCCCACCGATCTTTCCGAGGTCATGCTATCTCGGCTAGAGCATAACATTCCTTCCCCCTCTTCAAGCATCAGCGTCCTTGATGATGAAATCTGGGAACACTCTCCGTAACTGGTATACGGATTCCCAGGTGGCTTCCGATAGAGGTAGACCATGCCATGCAACCAACACCGTGGGGATCTTCCGATTGCGCACTTGCATTGTTCCTCGGTCCAGGATTCTTGTTGGTCTACGTCTTGCATTATCCTCTATCTCCTGAAACAAAACCACACCTCAGTATGCAAAAATTTCTTTAAACGAGAAACATGAAACACTAGGTGGACCTTACACCCCGGTGGTAATTCTAATTCATAGGCTACCTTGCCTATTCTTTTTAGAATTAACCACGGCCCACAGTATCGACGTAGCACACTCTCCTGAAGTCAACGACTTCGAGTGCGAAGGAACTCTGAGAAAAACTTTTTCTTCTTCCTTAAATACTCTTATAGACCGGTTTTCATCCGCATACACCTTGGCTCTATCCATAGCCTGGTGGATGTTAGCTCTCGCAAGTGCTAGCATCTCCCGCATCTGAACCACAAAGTTCGCGGCACTAGGCACTTTCTTAGGTATTTTAACTATAGTTGGATTCGCTGGTCTATAACCATAGTTCAGCTCAAACGGACTGAACCCTGTAGAGAAATGTTTTCTATCATTGTAGGCAAACTCCAACAATGGCAACCACTTGTCCCATATATGTTGCCTCAATGACACATATGCCCTTAGCATATCCTCTAAAGTTTACTCTCTCCGTCTGACCATCCGTCTCAGGATGATCCCCACTACTCATTCCCAACTCAGTCCTTAGTGTCTCAAAAACCGCGGTTCAGAAATGACCGGTAAATCTGACATCTCTGTCTGACACTATCCATGCAGATGAAATATATGTCTAATAAACACATCCGCCACTTGCGGGGCACTAACAGACTCTCTAGTCAGAATGAAGTGAGCCATCTTGGTTAGACGATCAACCACCACAAGGATAGAATCATACCCTCCTTGTGTCGTAGGCAGCCCTACAATAAAGTCCATGGAAATGCTCTCCTACTTTTTTAGTGGTATCTCCAAGGGCTGTAAAAGTCCGGGTGGCTTCACCCGCTCGGCCTTGCTTACCTGACACGAAAAACACCGTGTCACATATTCATGGATATGCTTTTTCATCTTTGGCCAAAAGAAATCCCGCTATCATGGCACTGTCGAATGACTCTCTGCCTGAGATCATTCTGACTAGGTACTACAACCTTGCCATTTCTTTTCAGCATACCATCCCTTATGGTATATCTTGCATAAGTTTGGCCTTTTTTGGATGCCAGGTCATCCTTTTCATTTTCCCCGGGTTTAAACACATGAGCTTTAAGCCATAAGCTTTGGACAAACTCGTCCACCTTTTGAGTTTCTCTAATCTTGGTCATTAGAGCACTCTCTAATACCGTGAAACTCAGGTTGTGCATAATGCGAGACAACGCATTAGCAACCGTATTATCTTTTCCTCTTCGGTACCGAATCGTTAAATTAAACTCCTGCATGAGCTCAGCCCACCTAGCTTGGCGGCTCCTCAAGTCAGGCTGTTTACAAAAATGTTCCAGAGTATCATGATCTACATCCACATAAAACTCTGAGCCATACAAATAATGCCTCCATGTTTTCAAAGCATGGATAACAGCATACAACTCTAATTCATGAGTTGGCCAATTCCTTTGAGAGGGAGAAAGCTTCTTGCTTTCAACGGCTACTGGCCTTCCCTCTTGAAGGAGAACTGCTCCTACCGCAATGCCACTTGCATTGGTTTCCAGGAACAACGGTTTCTGGGGATCAACTATTTTTAACAGTGGTCCTGTGATATGGTGTTAAAACTTTCTTGTTGATTCTGTCCCCAAATAAAAGGTGCTTTATCTGAGGTCAGATCAGTCAATGGCGATACTATTTCGGAATATCCTTTGATATGTCTTCTATAAAACTGAACAAATCTCAAGAATGATCGCAACGCAGTCAGACTCTGAGGGATTGGCCAAGTTAGTATCGTAGCCACTCTCTTCGGATCCATTTCTACCCCCTGTGGAGTAATTATGAACCCTAAATATTCAAGCCTAACCATACACAGTATAGTTTTCTTTTTATTTACATAAAGACTGGCTTTCCTCAAAGTACTGAACACTATTCTTAAGTGTTCACGATGCTCAGCAATACTTTTACTGAACACTAGAATATCGTCAATAAAATGTACTACAAACTTTCCGATATACGGACGTAGTAAATTGTTCATAAGCATGACGAATGTCGCTGGAGCATTGGTAAGTCCGAAGGGCATTACCAAAAACTCATAATGACCAAACCTGCTTCTGAAAGCAGTTTTATGCACATCCTCGGCTCTAATCCGGATTTGATGGTAGCCACACTTAAGATCTATCTTGCTGAAAATCACGGCTCCATATAATGCATCTAGCAAATCATCAATCCGAGCCATCGGATACCTGTGCTTAACAGTGATATTATTCAATGCTCTGTAGTCTATACAGAGGCGAAACGTATCATCCTTTTTCTTCTTCTTTAATATCACTGGCGAAGCAAAAGGTGAGAAACTTGGTCGAATCTGCCCCAACTTGAGGTATTCTTCCAGTTTTCTACGCACCTCCGCCTCCTCAGTAAAACTCATTCTATAGGGAGGTCTATTTACAGGTTCTGCCCCCGGGATTAGTTCAATCTTATGTTGAACTTTCCGCTCTGGAGGTAACCCATAAGGTAGTTCATCCCTAAAACATTCAGAGAACTTCTCTGATATCTCTTTAGCCAACTCGGCCATTTTTCCATCTTGGGTAGCCTCAGTGCTAGTCGATGCATCATTAATCGACTCTATTGATGCTATACACAGACACAGAAACTCTTTCGGAGTCTTCCGAATTTCCATGGCTGAAATCAATGGTCCTCGAGGTAAATCCTTTTCACCTCGCAAAACATATTCTACCTCGTTCATCTTGAACTGGTAAATATGCTTTTTTCAATCAATGGCTGGATTTTTTCAAAAATGCCAAGCCATGCCTAGGGCTATATCTGCGTGAGCAAGTTTGGTCAGTTCAAAGTCCAGCTTCTCAACATAGTCCTGAATTCGAAGTTCCAACTGGGTAATCCTTTGGTCCCATACTTCAGTTGAACTTCCGTCCGCCATCCTGATCGTATAAGCATAGTCAGACGGACTAGTTTTCAACTTGAGCCTCTTAATAAGCTTCGAGTTGATTACATTGTGTGTTGACGCTGAGTCAAACAACACAATCACATCATGATTGGCTACTTGCCCTTTCATTTTAAGCTCATCGAAAACCGTATACCCCATTGCTGCGGGCTTTGAAAGGATGTTATCAGGTGCACCGCTTAGTAACTTAGTAATAGACACACTTAACAACACAGGTACTAACCTTTGAGAAGGTCCCGCCAATTGCATTTGCATATGTTCCGCATTGGGACTCTCCTGCATTTCCACGTTGCATTCAGATATTATCATATTAGCCGTGCGACGATCTTTATTCAGTGGACAATCTTTCCACTGATGTCGCTGAAGGCCAATTGCATTTGCATATGTTCTGCATTGGGACTCTCCTGCATTTCCACGTCGCATTCAGATATTATCATATTAGCCGTGCGACGGTCTTTATTCAGTGGACAATCTTTCCACTGATGTCGCTGAAGGCAGCCGAAGCACAATCCTTCTTTTCTAGCTTTCTCTTTTTGTTCAGGGGTCAACGAGGACTTTGACCAAGCGTGGGCTGCCATTGTTGTTATTTTTCTTTTCACCCCAACGGTGGTACTTGTTTTTGCTGGTCCCTCAACCGGCTTCACCTGCTTGGTTTGGCCACTTGTCTTTGAAATCCATTTCCTTCGAAATCCCCCTTTTTTCGGGTACTCATACTGAGTCCCTGCCTGCATAAATCCACTAGATCTGCCTCTGGCATCCTCATAAATCAGGGCTACTGCAATAGATTCATCTAATGTAGTCACATATTTAGCCCGAAGTTCCATTTTAATTTTGTCGTTCAGTCCATAGATATAGTCTTTCAATTGAACTGACATAGGGAGAGGGTCTGTTATCTTCATAACACATTGCCTGAACTTGTCAGTGTACTCTGCCACCGACATATTCCTCTGACGAAGGTTTCTATAAGCATTCCAAGCTCGGGACTCTTCGTTAGGTGGAAGAAAGTGTTTCTTAAATTCAGCTTTAAACCCTTCCCAGGTGGTAGGGGCAACTTGATCTTTTTGTTGCTTTATCCACCATCTATCCGCTACCTCAATAAACAGGTGAGTGGCCTCACGGATTTTCTTTAGATCAGATCTGATTTCACAAATGGCGAAGGCTTCTTCCCACTTGAGTAACCAAACCTCGATCACATTAGAACTGCGCTCGGTCATCCGACCAACATACTTCTCCGGTCTATAGTTGGCAATAATAGGCACCTTGACCTTCGCACACTCTGATGAATGTATACTGGGCTCTTGCTCTGCTGGAGCTTTGCCCTTATCAATTCTAGATGGCCTAGCCGACAAGGCTTGCACCATCTCCCTAATCTCATTCTGACCAGCATTCACTTGAAGCTGCTGGTTCATAATTTGCTGTAAAGCATCTTCTAATACCGAAATCCTACCTACCAGAGTAGGTGTTGTGTGATGGGACATTTGTTGTGTAGACCGTGCTCTGGATTCACTAGGATTCACCTTGGAATCTTGTCCTTCTGCCTCCATAGTTTCAAAAGGGAAAATAGGTTTCCTTTTTTTTTTTTTTTTCCAGATTCCCCTTTTGTTATACAGGAATAATAAACGGCAGCCTCTGCTGTACAGAATGAATTGACTGCAAACTCAAATTTTGTATAAAAGAGAAAAGAACTGCTCCCTGGAAGCTCCACGCAAGCCTTAAAAGGAATCCGGGACAAGGTTCTGCTCGTCACGGTTCGGGGTCTGATTTGAGATGATGGACAATGCTTATATGGTAGGTGAGCCTGAGATTGGTTGGCCGGCGTCACGCTTTCCAGAAACCTTTCTACGTGCACCCCTCGCTTTCACGCGGTTCTGACTCTGCTAAGCCCAAGTTTCTGTGTTGTTGCATCGCCATGGCTGCTACATCGAGCACTACCAGCAAAGCCCGTGCCTTATCTAATTCTTTGTCTCGATTTCGTCTATCACGGGCGCACATCACCGCTCAGCATACCCGCACATTGTCGGACCACCAGCTCGTTCACTCGGAGAATACCGTCAGCCTGCTCCGCTATTTTCCCCCTCGTTCCCAAGCTCGATAGCCACACCTACACTCCACGCCCGCTGTCCGTCAAATTAGCTGAGATAGCCACACCTACGCTCCACGCCTGCTGTCCGTCAAAGGTGTGTCATGCCATCGCAGCACGTCGCCAACCTGCTCCGTTCATCGACACCTCATCGAAATCTCCCGCAACCCGAACTCCGCCACCACGCTGTTCGTCGTCACGGGCAACACCCTTCCAATTCGTTGTACGTCACAAGCAGCCGCTTTCCTTCTCTCCCGTTCGTCTAGCCTTTGATCTCTACCATAGGCTCTGATACCAAAATGAAACGAACCTAATTTCTATCTCTCTCCTTGTCTTTATCAATCACGGGCGATGGCATCTGGTATATCCACCCAGCCTTATTCTCGTGGATCGCATTTCTTCAGATACGTAATTTTTGTCTCATGCCTATCCACAAAACCCACAACTCCCTAGATGGTTCCCTCTGCCACATGTCATCATTTTAGCCCTTTTCTTGGTACACCATTTTATCCCTCTCTTGGGGCACAATTAAACCATTTGCCCCTTGGCATTATTACACATTTAGGTGCACCTAGGCCTTAGCACTCAGAACCACCTAGTCAATGCCATTACACCCTCACCTAGGACCTTGGCAGTTACTTCTCTTGACCATTTTATTTACGCACATTAAATATTACCGAAGTCGGTCATCTAAGAGAAAATGCCCACCGATCTTTCCGAGGTCATGCTATCTTGGCTAGAGCATAACACGTTTGCCTTGCGTTTGCAGCTCCTTTGCCAGTCAGCCGTCCAGCTCTGTTCCTGCATTGCACCCCAATCGGTCTTCACATCTCAGTCGGTTATTGTCTTAACGGAATTCTCCCATTCTTTGTTAATGTAGCATGCCATCCTCCCAAAACCTCGTCCTCCTATGCATCTTTTTGTTCCATATTGACTATTTTGACAAACCTTTCAATCTTGGGGTCTTATTGCGCATGTTTCCAAAATTGACATATCTGTCACTGATAGCTCCTCTTCCATTGCTAGGGCCTTGTGTAGTGACCATCTGCCCACATTTCATACTTTGATCCTGAGGGTCTTTCCCCTTCCTGCGCCTTGTCGTCTTGTGCTCGCCCCCGATAAAATGTAGATGCTTAATCCAACAGACTTAAAGGGTCAACTGTATGATTTTTTTGACTTAAAAAAAAACAGTGTGCTAATGCGATTAACTAATGCCAATATGGTGAAGCTCATTTATAAGTGTAAAATTTTTATGTAAGCGGGACTCACACTGTGTGTCATTGGAAGCTTCTGCATTGAAAATTGATGTTCACTGTAGCTGAGCTATGGCGTAGCATAGAGTTTCTCAGAGTGGCTAGTTTGCTTGAAGGTCTCATCATTGGAATTCTTTTTGCAGGGTGGTGGGAAATATTGGCTTTTTTGAAGGCCTCAAAAGCTTATGTGAAGAGGGCCAGCTCTATGATGCCATTAAGGCTGTAGAGCAGATGCATAAAAGAGGGTGTCATGTGTCAAGAAAGACTTTTGATCTTCTTTTGGATTGGTGTGCTAATAATGATGACTTGGCAGCAGGCAGAAAAGTATATTGTCTTATTCTCAGAAGTGGATTAGAGTCAGATGCTTTTTTAGGGAGACGAGTAATTCGGATGTTTGTTTCATGTGGAAGCCTCGTAGAAGCGAATGAAGTATTTAGCAAACTGCCTGAACCAAATGTGTTTACATGGAGTGCAATTATTGTGGCGCATGTCAAGCTCGGACGAGACGAGCAGGCTGTTGCTCTGTACCATCAGATGCAACAGTCCAATGTAAAACCAGACACTCATGTATACGTTGCAATTCTTAAAGCCTGTTCCGGCATAGCAGCCTTAAATCAAGGCAAGGTGATTCATTTGTGTATTGTCCAACGATGTTTGGAGACTGATGTGGTTGTTGGGAATGCCCTCATTCACATGTATGTCAAGTGTGGTTGCCTTGTGAATGCGTCCAGGGTGTTTTATGAGTTGCAATCATGTGACATCGTAACCTGGAATTCAATGATTGGAGGTTATGCCCAGCATGGGTCTGGTCAGAAGGCTCTCCAGCTGTTTTGGCAAATGCAAATGGAAGCCATTGAGCTAGACCAGATCACATTTATCAACATCCTGAAAGCATGCTCTGGGTCAGCAGCTTTTGTTCCAGGCAAATTGATTCACAGCATCATCATTGAGAGAGGGCTTGGATTAGAGATATCTATTGGAAATACCCTCATAGACATGTATGCAAGATGTGGCAGCTTGGAGGAGGCACGCAAGGTGTTTGAAAGGATGCCAATGCGAAATATTGTGTCGTGGAGTGCAATGGTTGCTGCATGTGGTCAGCATGAGCATGCCTTTGAGGCATTTGAACTTTTTGAGCAAATGCAACACGGAGGCATGGAGCCTGACCAGATTTTGCTTGCTAGCATCCTGAATGCATGTGCCAACAGTGTGGCCTTAGAGCAGGGCAGAAAGATTCATGAATATATCATTAAAAGAGAGTCGGTGCTGGATGGAGTTGTTGAAAGTGCTCTTGTTGACATGTATACCAAATGTGGGAGCTTTGATGATGCATGTATGGTGTTTAAAAGATTGCAGAAGTTAAATGTGGTTACTTGGAGTGCATTGATTGCAGCATATGCACAGCATGGACAAGGTGAGGAGGCTGTTTCCCTCTTCCAGAAAATGCAACGCCAAGGCGTGGAGCCAAATGAGGTCACTTTTGTGGTCCTCTTGAAAATATGTTCCAATCCAGAAGCCCTAATCCAGGGCAAGCTTTTTCATGACCAAATTTCTAAAAGAGGTTTTGGAACAGATGTTTTTGTCGGGAGTGCTCTTATCAGCATGTATACTAATTGTGGCAGCCTGAAAGACGCACGCAGTGTCTTTGATGATTTGCCAAAGCAAAATGTGGTGACATGGAATGCATTGTTAGCAGGATATGCTCAGCATGGGTATGGTCAGGAGGCTCTTCGACTATTTCAGCAGATGCAAGAGGAGGATTTACATCCAAATGAGATCACATTTGTTAGCACCTTGAAAGCATGTTCGACCATAGCAGCCATCCATCAAGGCAAGCTAATTCATGGTCACATTGTTAGGAGAGATTTTCAGTGTGATGTACATGTAGGGAGCACACTCATTAGTATGTACACCGAGTGTGGGAGCCTTGAGGATGGATGCAAGGTCTTCAAGGAGTTGCCAAAAGACAATATAGTGACATGGAATGCAATGATTGCAGGATCTGCCCAGAATAAGGATTATAAATTGGCCTTGCAATATTTCAAATGCATGCGACAGGAAGGGTTGAAACCAAATGAGATGACATATGTGAGCCTCCTTGCTGCTTGCAGTCATGTGGGCCACGTAGATGCAGCCTTTGTACTTCTGAAATTCATGACAGAAGACCATGGAATTGCACCAGCATCCTGCCACTATGAATGTTTGGTCAATGCTCTTGGTCGTGCAGGATACTTGAATGATGCAGAGTATTTACTTCAAACTTTACCCTTTCATGTCAACGATGTGGGATGGATGTCTTTACTTAGTCACTGCAGATTGCATGGGAATGTGGAGATAGGGAGACGATGCTTTGATCGCTGGGTCACATTGGATTGTAGAAATGCGGCTGGATACATGCTGATGTCAAATATATACGGCCATGCTAGCATGTGGGAGGAGCTAGAAAAGGTTGAAGAGCTGAGAAGATGTGCAAATGCATGGAAGAAGCCAGGAAGGTCCTTTATTCAGGTGAAGGACACCCTGCAGGATTTCTCTGTTGGAGATGAGGGTCATCCAGGAAGCCCTGATATTCAAGCAAAGCTAAAGAGGCTAGCTGCACATCTGAAGAAGGTAGGATATTTGCCGAGTTTGAATTTAGTGGTGCAGTCAGTATCGGATGAAGATAAGGAGAATGCACTCTATGAAGAATGGTTGTGATTTCTGTGCCTCCTAGTACATGGCAAGGCACTGCATCCAGTTATCAAATTACTTTTGCATTGATTGCAAAAGGCGATGGATGGCTCATGAACCCGGGCATTTGTATTGTGGAAATCCATGTACATTTCTGAAGATTTGCAAATGCCAATTCGATGCCGCCTCAATTTTCTAAACACTTGGCTCCTGAAATTTGGGGTGTGCTTGGGCTGACTCTGGCTGGCTAATTCGGTTTGGTAACTATGTAAGGATTTGCCGCAGCCAAGCAGTCCTATCTATGGTGGCCAGTGTGGAAATAAATAATTTAGGACCCTGTGTGGAAGCATGGATGCAATTGATGCGCAGAGAAAAAGATACAGGTACATTCCTGTATGGCCATGTAGCATTATTTCTACACCAGCCTCAAAGTTTTTAGTTGGCCACATTTTAAGTTATCCATCTGAAAATGAGGACGAGTCTGAATCCATATTGATTGCATGGCTCTCGGCAGACTATTTAGATCAAATAGATGCCCAAAATCTAGGAGAGCCCCATGCACCGCTGCCATTTGACTTCTTTACATTAATGCGACTTGCTCTGGGGATCACATCATAATGCTTGTTCGGTCTCCTTTGAATCATCTAGGAATTGAGGATGATAGACCTGATTTCATGATCTAGCACTCGCAAGTTCTGCAGATTTAATGGACCAGTGGATATTATTCATTCTATAAGTCTGATTTGGCATATCGAAATTCAATGGTAAATATCAAGCAATTATTTTGTCTACATAGAAATGATATGATTTGACTTCAGACGTAGTTTTGTACATGACAAATAAGTTTTGTTTTTTGGATGATAACTATGGTGCACAAACTCTTGGTTATCCTGCTAGCAAAAGAGCCAGTATAGAAGAATTCTCTCAGCATAAAATTCAACTCTCCGCCTAAAAGGTCATTGCTGCCACTGTGCTTCAGTTGGCTGTAGATAACCAGGGTACCACATATTCTACAGCTCTCCTTGCTCATGCACGACATGGTGCTTACTTCATGCACCCACTAACAAACTGAAACACAGTGACTAACAAATTAACCTTTTGTGCTTCAAAACAACACCACGGCTTCTGATAGTCTACATCCCTGCAAGCCCTGAAACCACTTTGCATATCACAGAATCTATCGCCCATCAAGTGGGCATATGAAGAAGTCGATCACACTGATAGCCCAAGATACATCATTTATCACACCACAAAACATGAGGGATAAAAAGACTTTAAATTGGAAGGAAACTAGAGCAGTAGTGCAGCTCTACAAAGGAAAATTATCATTTAAAACTCTAGTCTGAAAAGAGCTCAACTACTGTGCAAGACATGCGCTTATTGCATTAAATCTTTCAAAGTAAGTTGTCGTTCAAAACTCTAGTCCAAAAAGAGCTCAACTACTGTGCAAGACATGCGCTTATTGCATTATATCTTCAAAATGCTTCAAAAGGGTTCATGATCATACAAATTATCAAAGCCATGGAAATCATCATCAGTCATTTCACTGCGTCTGCTTGCTTCATCATCATTCACAGACAGGTCCCCAATGCACTCTGTTATCTCTTAGCTTGTATGTGTATCCTCTCTCTAGCATCCTCCTGATTCAGAAATGGAGAAAGATACACACTTTTTTTTTGGGTAGAAGGCTGGCTGGTAGACTACAGAGAACAAAGCACTAAAAGGAAGGTTGAAAAAGACCTCACTCCACATGCACGCGCACACGAGCACACACATGCACACACGCATGCGCATAGTGATAAGGGGTTAAAAGAGCCAAAAACTGGTGATGGAAAGGGGAGGAGAGGTTGAGGACGAGGAGGTGTTGTGAACCCTAAAACCCGCAGGGATGCAAGGAAGTTGTTCCAAAGTGATGTCGCAGCAGCAGGACCAGTCCTGAAGTTCCACTCTTGCTGCAGGCAGGTGATAAACAGGCCTAGC
Organism: Dipteris shenzhenensis; assembly: GCF_047967505.1. Classification (NCBI taxonomy): domain Eukaryota; kingdom Viridiplantae; phylum Streptophyta; class Polypodiopsida; order Gleicheniales; family Dipteridaceae; genus Dipteris; species Dipteris shenzhenensis. Next base: position 28,511,926 of record NC_141627.1, read on the forward strand.
AAAGTCCGTTGAGCATGAAAAGGGTGTCCAAAAGGCTGAATCAGAGGCACTCCTACAGGGGAAGATCCCGTGAGGAATTCCAGTAGGCTGAAGCACGACAGCGGGAAGCTGCAGGGCACGCGCGTGCGCACACCTTTTTTTTTAAATAGTGAAATCCATTTGTCATTATATTAAAAGAGAACAATCCCTTGGGACAACCAGTTACAAGGCTCAGAACATATCATTATATGACAAGAAGGCATGATACTCTAGCTCCCCAGCTTGTAGACAATCGTAGAATGATTGATTGCGGTAGAGATGCCTAGAAGAAGTATTATTTAGCAATAGAGGGATCACCAAAGACCTGATGGTTGCAGTCCTTCCATAAGGTCCATATTGCCCAGTAGTGAACCCAGGAAAAGAAGAGATCATATCCTTGCCTGACCAGATGAAAGCTGAACAGCCAAAATTGCTTGCCAAAGCAAGCACTGGCGAAACGAGCACTAAGCCGTTTGTTGTAACAATAGTAGAAATCACGAGGCTCCAAGCAATGCCATAATAGATGGGGCATAGATTCCGACAAGGATAGACATTGTCTACAAGTGGCATGAGCAATATGACAAGGAGCCAAAATCTGTCCAAAAGGAAGGACCCCAACCAAATTCGCCATAAGAAGAACTTTTGCCGTAGAGGGAGTTTTAAAGCCCAAATATGCTACAATCTTTTCCGCCACCATCGAGAGGTGCGTGTTATAGACCAGACACGATTGAAACCCAAGGAGGAGGCAGCAAGGCTTTATATAAAGATGTGACCATAATGTCAGCTAGCTTTAGCGGATGCTGAACATGATCGTCTGATTGGAGAACCCAGTCTTTGAGGTGGTCAGCAAGATCAAGACAAGGGACTGGCTGGAAGTCATGGAGCATCTATGATACTAAATGCGATAAGGTCAAGAGCGCTATCCCAAAGCATATTGATTGTTGCTGGAAGAGAGATTACCATACCAGTAGCATCAATCACATAATTGATCATGGAAATTCCATTGGACCAAAGAAAATAAGAATGGCGAGGTTCTTGCAATGCTAATGTTGGTATGAAGACATTCAGCTCGTAAGGAGTTTCCTGCAACAGTATCCCTGCCAATCCACTTAAGGTGGGAAAGTAAGTGTTTCCAATCAGAAAGCAAGCCAGTGACAAACAGGCATCCTTTTATTTTTCCATCAATGTAACCTATTAGAAAATCCCATTGTGTAGGCTACCAATGACCAAAGGCAGGGAAGATAAGTCTCTCGCTCTCACACACTCTTCTTTTGGGGGTGAAAATCTCTCTCTCTCTCTCGATCTCGCCCTTCCCTCGAGCCCCCCTTGACACCTACACCATCATGAGGTCACATTGCACTTATGAGGATGATGTTGATGACACCACTGATGCTATATGACTATGTATTTTAGGACTTAGCATTCAGCATGGGTGATGATGCTTGCTTAGTAGCTCCAGCCTTCTGCTTGTTTGTATCAGGTTTTTATCAGTCTCAATGACCTGTCGGTCTTTTGTAGACTTTAATAAGCTCTCTCTCTTTCGCTCTCTCTCTCTCTCTTACACACACACACACACACACACACACACACACACACACACACACACACACACACACATTCTTTGGTGAACTCTAGTTGGTTTTATATGACAAAAAAACAGTCCCTAAGAAGGGGACAGCTAGCTACCACATCAAAAGATCTCAATACATGACAAGAAAGTAGGATAACCAAGATCCCACGCATGAAGGTAGTTATAGAAGGATTGCCATTAAGATGCCCAAATTAATTTTTTCTTAGCCACGGACGGATGGGCGAAGACCCTATGGTTGCAGTCCTTCCATAGAGTCCATAGGGCTCAGTGAAAGAAAATATCATATCCTTGCCTAACAGGACATTAGGGGAGAATTGGGGTCTCAAAAGGGCCTCGTAAGGAATGGATTAGGGAATGCTTAGTGGGCTAATGCAAGGAGCTTGGAGGGTCCCAAAGAGGCCTAACCAGCCCAACCTAGGTGGGTTAAGCCCACATTTGAGCCCACCTCTCCCCCCATCAATGAGGGGAGGGGGCCACTTTTTGAAATTTGAATTTCAAATTTTGAATCTCCCTCCCTCCCTCTCTCGCTCTCCCTCCCTCCCTCCCTCTCTCTCCCTCCCTCCTCCTCCTCCCTCTCCCTCTCCCTCCCTCCCCCTCCCTCCTCCTCTCCCCTCCTCCGTCTTGCTTCTCCTCCCTCCTCCCTCTCCCCTCCTCCTCCTCCTTCTGGCTCCTCCTCCCTCCTTCCTCTCCCCTCCTTCTCCAGCCACCCAGGCTCCCTCTCCTCTGCTCCTCCCTCTTGCAGAATCTCTCCCCTCCTCCCTCCTGTAGCATCTCTCCCCTCCTCCTTCCTTCTACAGCAACTCCTTCCCTCCCTTCTTCACCTGTCGCCCTACTCTCCTCCTCCTCTTCCTCTTGCCCTCATCTGCTTCTCCTCCTCCCTCTTCCTTGCTACTCTCTCCCTCTCACTGCTCCATCTTTGCCAGCTCTCCCCTACATTTTAGCCTGCATCACTGATACCTCTCTTTGAGTCCATTCGAGGACATATCCAACAAGTACCATGTGAACCTACAACTAGAGGCAAAATATGCAAGCACACGCTCTTTGGGATACAGTGGAACTCCTCAAAGTGTGCTCCAAAGTCTTCGATTGCAAGGGAAGAAGGATCTTGACCTTTGGGTGGATGAAAACTTGTATCCCCTTTAGACCCTGCAACCCAAAAGAGTCCTCCTTTTCATACAATGCATGATGTTGTTCGGTTTGTTGGCAAGGGACATGCTAGATTGCTCGGTTATTGCAATCGATTGAACCATTCTCAGACATTGGCTATGCAAGCAGGCGAGGTGCAAAGAGCCCAAGCAGAAGAACTTGCACGTTTGGGAAATATTACTATTGTGGCAATGCATAATAGTATGCAGGATCTCCAATTGTAAAACAAAGAACTCAGTGACAAAGCACATGCACTGGACTTGGACATGAATTGGAAGAATCAATCCAGAAGCTCGCTGAAAGCAAACAAGATTTGGAAAGGTCTATCTATGGCCAAGTTCAACGTGCTGTGGAGAAGGAACGAGAGAAGTCGATAGAACGAGTACAAAAGTTGAAGGGAACACCTTTGGGACTGAAGGAGAGGAAAAGACAATTGCAATCTATGGATGCATTGTCAACCACAATAGTGGTGATTGAAAGAGGAGAATACGGGCTGCAAGGTTAGTTCCCCAAATTTTCAATGAAATTTCTTACTCCAAAATATTTGTGGTGTTGCATTCTTTCCACTAAGACTCATTTGTACTCTACTTTAGGAATTTCATGGAGGATGTGATGGGAGCAATGGACATGGATGATAGTGATTCTTCATATGTTCTAAGAAATTTAATAAAGCCAAGTGATGTCATGGAAGTGTTGAGGGACCCTAGACAAAAAGGGCTACGTAAACAAGTTGCTAGAGAGGTAATGAAGGATTTCAAGGGCCTCGTCCAAGCAAAGGAGGTGCTTGGAGCTTGTGATGCTACTGGTGTAAGTCGTGAAGCTTACAACTCTGTTTTTAAAATTTTCAAGTCTGCTATGGAGGAAAAGTATAAGATATCTACAATTCCATTGCTAACACCGTGGTTTGTAAGGCTTGCACATCAAGAAACAAACCAATGTGCTAGAGAAAAGCTTGGAGGATACCATTGTGTAAGTGGCACAATGACTTGGAAGAGTAAAAAGAAATCTGGCATCCAAACGTTTGAGATGAATGCTTTCAATAATGTTTACGTGAATGTAGAGAATTTGCAGAGAGGCATGGTCAAATTCTATGGGATGAGAGAAAGGTAAGAGGAATTCCCTCTTCACATTCAACTTTATTTCTTCTCATTTCTATATCCTTATTGTATTTCTCTTTCATTGTACAGATGGCAAGCTAGTATTTGTTATAAAAATGGATGAAGCTCAGTTGGTAAAAGAGCACAAGCTAGAGAGGGTGAGCTTTTGTATTATGAACGATGCCTTGTGTTTTGCTCAAGGGGATGAGGAAGTTGAGCAGGGTTTCTCAGTCCAATCTGAGAAGGACATATGGTGGCTTGCAGCCTTTGAGACCCCAAAGGAGTGCCACGAGACATTGAAGTGGGTTTTGGAGAGAATTGGCATCCCGTCGATTATTCGAAGACAAGAGGCAAGGCAAACATTAATAGTGGATGGGCATGGAACGTTTCAAGTTGAATGGCATCTAGCTGGTGATTTGAAGACCCTCAAGTGCTTGTATGGTTGTGATACAGGTGCAGATGCAAAATGGACATGCTTGTATTGCACCCACTCTTAGAAGATGCAAAAGGGAAGCCTACAGTGGGAAAATGGCATCCTTTCTTGCAACCAAAGTGCAGCCCCTGATCATCACAAAAAGGATCCTAAGTGGGACCCCATTCTACCAATTCCATTAAAGCAGGTACACGTGTGTACTTTGCATGTTGAACTACATATACTTGATAAGTTACTCTATCTCCATCTAGTTTATGCTTGGAATTTGAGGCCAAAGCAAGTATCTGCACAATGCATTGCAAAAGCTGAAGCACTACTCTCACTAATGGGACTTCACGGAGGCAATGTGAAGCTTAAGCAGGACAAGAAACAATCAGGAAAGACAAAATCTTCCTGCTAAAGTGTCCATGGGTGGAGGAAAGGCAAGGAGGTTCTTGTCCAACCACAATGCTGATAAAGAAAAACATACATTGGCTCAAAGCACCCTAGGTTGGGAGTACTGGAAAGCTTTGTGTGAGTGCACCACAAATCAAGCTTCACATCTGCGAATTGCTACTTTGAGAGCAAAACCGTGGACAAAGCTTAATGCATTTATAAAGTTGCTTAGACAAGGTCAAACAGATGAGCTTTATTATAAGAGATGCAGGACAACATTGGGAGAATTCATATCATTGATGGTAGAAGCATGAGTCACATATTTCACATTACATGGTAATCCTCCTTAGGTTGAAATTTTGTGCTTTAAACTTGAGTCAGTTTATGTTTCTAATAGAATGTTTTTCTTTACAGCATATTCTTTACGGACATGCACCATGGTTTGTGGAGCAATGGGGCCCTTTGTCCATTTGGAATACTCAAGGAATGGAGAAATCACACTACAGAGCAAAGGGAGCATACTTCAAGAATACAAGGCATGGGGGTGGTATCGCGTGAAGCAATGCACTACACGAAATGTTCGATTGGTTTTATAGATGTCTAGAGGCCAGGACTCTCAAGCGCGATAAGGTAGAGGTCTCAAGTCTCGCAAAAGCGGTTCAACATGTCAAGAAGACAAGGAGATGTGCTGCTTGGAAGTCCTCAACAGGGAGCCAAGGGGTTGCACTTTGGTTGCAACGTAGAGTCAGACAGGGGAGGCGTTGGGTCCTAAGAGAGCCCTAAATGTAAAATGTTTGATGAATAAAGTTAACACTATTTTGAGTCAATTATAGATTCCAAAATTCACAAATTTGTTTGGAAATTGCAAAATTGCATGTGTGACATGGCAAGGCGGGGGGGTGAGTGGGTTAGGAGGGAGGGTGGTGAAGATTAAGTATTATCGAACTGGCGACAAAAGACTGGGGGGGAGGGGGTGCACTCAAAAAACCCTAATTTAAAAGAAAACCCTAAAGTGCTTTAAAAAAGACTATATAAAGCACTTCAAAACCCTAAAATCCCTCATTTCTATGGCACGAGTTAAACAAACTACTAGACCCATTGGACACCGTTTAAACGCTACGCATTGTCCTCCTCATAATGCCATGGCCTCCGAACATACTACAAGCACCAGTGGACAAGAGGGAAATGATCAGCAGGGATTCGAAGGCGGTTCTCATCATCAGGAGTCCAAGCAACGCGATTCCCCACCATTTGACTCTCATGGGAGATCCCAGGGATCTCAACACCATGAGGAACCCCAGCATGATGAAGGATCCAAGCACGATCAGGGGTCCTCTCAGTCCTTCCACACAACTAACCATGGAAGTAGAGAGGTCTCCTAAGAGGGGCAAAATAGTCCAGTCAATCTTGATCAACTGCCCCTCCCTCCTCCGTGGGGTCCTAGTGTGGACCATCTAGACCAACAAGGGGAGCAAGAAAGGCAAAGAGAGGAGATGGAGAGATTACAGGGGCCACAACAAGAGGAAGTATTTGGTGGGCTCGCAGATATAATGAACCTTGGCCCCAATCCTCCAACCAAGCAGACCGCACGAGAGGTCTCCCAAGAGGGGCAAAATAGTCCAATAAATCTTGATCAACTGCCCCCGGCCTCCTCTGTGGGGTCCTGCGTGGAGCATCTAGACCAACAAGGGGAGCAAGAAAGGCAAAGAGAGGAGATGGAGAGATTACAAGGGCCACAACAAGAGGAAGTATTTGGTGGGCTCGCAGATATAACGAACCTTGGCCCCAATCCTCGAACCAAGCAGACCACACAGAAGAGCACCATTAACCCTCTGTGCCTCAATATTATCAAATATGAGGAGCCTCTAGTACGAGCTGAGCAAGAGCCTTAGCCTGCTGTCTCACAGCCTCATGAAAAGGAAAAGAGACCAAGGACAAAGCAGACCCCTAGGCACGATAAGCCACCTCGAAGGACCCACTAGACACAGGAAGAGGATTCTGAAGAGGTGGTTGCAAGGGAGGAGAGCCGAAAGAAGTTCAAAGCGAACAAGCGGCCATGGAGCCATGTCCAGAGGCCAGTGTAGGGTCCCCCAAAGATTAAGAGGCACAAAAAGTTAGGCGTGAAGGCACTTCAAGAGATCCGCAAGTTCCAAACCACTGTGGATAATCTCATTCCTCGTGCACCCTTCCAGCGTGTTGTACATGAAATAGCACAGCATTACAAGAGTGATGTGCATTTCACTTCAGGCGCTATGGGAGCAATTCAGGAGGCAATGGAGCAGATGACAATATCCATGTGCTATCCATGCCAAAAGAGTAACTTATGTGCTATCCATGCCAAAAGAGTAACAATGATGGACAAGGACCTTGCACTCGCCAAGCGCATCCGCTTCGATCCCTCCCTTAGGCCCTAGATGTTGTTTAGGTTCATTTCGTGTAACCTGAATCATTTTGTAAATCTCTGCCCTTTGAGGCCAATGAATAAAATATATTTTTATGTTCTATTACTGTTCCCATGTTATTATACATGTTACGTGATGCTTTCCATCAGTTTATGCAAGTTCAGTGTGAATTTGAGTGTCAAATGATGTTTTTTCACCATGGTGCAGAAGGCAAATGTGTTTGGCATCACACAGGGAGGCTTGAAATGCTAAAACCCACTATGGCGCGTATGGGACTAAGTCAAATAGGCCCCATACGTGCCATAGCGGGTTTTAGCATTTCTGGCCTCCCCGTGCGATGTCGAACACATTTGCCTTGTGCCGTGTGGTGAGATTCTTACTGGATTGCTCAGAAATGACCATTATGGTGCAAATATTTATCTGATAGCATGCTTTTGAACATAATAGTGAATGAAAATATTAATGCCAACAACAATTAAAGTTACAAAATACAATGACAGTATAAAATAAATTTTGTAAAAGAACACAAAATGGAGCACTGTATAAAAAGTATATCTGTATTCATATAAAATAAAATTTCTATACAATAAGGCTTCAGAGCCTTTCTCTCTTCTCTAAAACATTGACAACATCGGGCTTTGAATTCCCAAATACACTCCTAGCTCTAAACCTAGTCGATAGAGAGTCAACGCTATTGTCATTGCTGGCCAGGGACATGGATGCTGCCGTCAATGCCATACCTTGAAATCTGGTTCCAAAGGCATTGAGTGCAGCCAGGCGGTTCACTAAAATGACCTTGTCAGCATTGCGATTGATGTCAGCATGATCAATCACTCATGACAAGGCCTTGCACTTCAAGAGGTCATTAGTGCCATGTGGAGAAAACTTTTTGTGGATAACCACAAAGTGCTCTTTTGCTTGGCCAAGGTAATGTGCCAGTGAGTGATCTCGACCGAAGCTATTGCGAACAAGGCGTTGCCGAGATGAGAATAGGTCAACCTTAAATGCCTCGTGCAACAGTCCAACATTATATTAGAATTCCATTAAAGCAAAAGTATACCAAGAGAGAAGAAATTTAAAGCTCATAGTTTCTTACCACTATGGAGTCGTCATGCTCAATCCCTTCCTCTTTGTCAATGAGGATGGATCCAGAGGCCTCCTGCTGTCTGGAGTGAGATGTGGAGGCTTCTTCTGGAATATCAGGTAGGTCAGAGTAGATTGATGTCTCTGCATCTTTGATTTGGGCCAGTGTTAAAGCAAGAACCTCTTCTATTGAATCATGTGCTCCCAAAAACCCAGGTTCTTGCATAGTCGTGTCCACCTCGTATCCACACAGGACACCAAGAGCTTCATCCTCCCGGAGACCAAACATAACCTCTATGTCATGGAGAAAGAGGTATTGTTCTTCATCGACAAGAAGGGGAGCAAGAAACCATATCATTGTTGCAGGGTCAACAGAGGTGGTGCCCAAGGTGGATGGAATTTGAGAAGTAGAATGGGGTTCAGGAGGTCGCTGGAGCACTTCCAAGGCCAATGCAGCTTCCTGCTCCTCAACTTCTTCATCTATGGGCTCTTCATTGTAGATGATGGGCTCATCTACAGAAATAAGAGGATCGAAAAGGGCAGGCACAAAAGAGTGTAATATTGGAACATTTGATAACCAACCTTGAAGGTCGGACTCTGCTCTTTCTAGCACCACCAGTGGGTGCCAATGCATCCATGTTATGTAAGTACCTTCTTTTCCTCTCCTTCAATCCCAAAGGTGTTTCTTTCATCTTTTGCACTCGTTCTTCTCCCTTCTCTCGTTCCTTCTCTATGGCTCGTCGTACTTGATTGTATATAGATCTTTCCAAGCCTTTTTTGGACTCAACTAGCTTACAGAGTGACTCTTCTAATTTATGTCGCTCCTAGTCCAATGCATTTCGCTCCAAGTCCAATGCTTTGTCTTTATCATAAAGATCCTGGTTCTCCCTTTGAAGATCCTGCATAGAGTTATGCATTGCAACAATGGTGCTATTTCCTAAATGTGCTAGTCGAGGCCTCCTCTTCCATTTGTCCCTCTTGGAGAAGGAAAATACAGGTCATTTCCTAGGATAGGAACCTATTTCTTGTGTTTCCGACAACTCCACATGCTAGGAGGTCATTAGTGTCCACCTCCCTAAACCCTAGGGGTGTGAGATGGGCTCAAAAGCGATCTAAACGCTTCACGAACCTAGGTTCTTGATTGAACAAGTACTTCAAATAATCAATTGGGACCCATCTTTTTGTAGACTCATCAACTTGATATGCGAAACTCACGATGTAGTCTTGCATGTACTTGATGACGTCTTCAAAATCATCTCGGGCTCCCAAGTAGGTGCCTAGGACATCTATGCTCTTATCAAAGACTGGAAATAACTCCTCCTCTCTATCAATTAATGGAGTACGGGAGATGAAATCGTGGAAGGCAGACCTAGCAGAATCCATGGTAGTTTGGTAGCTAGGAGAACTATGGCTATGATAGTGAAACTTTGAAACTAAAGTAACTTTATAACCTATATATACCCAAATGTTCTAAATATAAAAAATAAAAAGAATTATAATTTTTTTGGAAAAAACTTGACATAGACATGAAACAAAACCATTCAAAACATCAAAATTAATTGCACCACTATTAATTGGAAAATGTCAAAATCCACAATTATTCCACCCCACATTGTTTACAATCTTCAATATTGCAGGAGGGATAAAAGTGGCACTATGCACGAGCTTCTCTGCACGCTTTCCTACCTTTTCACCATTTAAGGTAAAGTGAAAGGACTCAGACATGCCATCCTCCATGACCAATAGGTGTTCCCGCACGTCCCTGAGAGTCCACTGTGATGTGACAGTCACATTCTTGACATCTCCTAAATGAGAACCAATACATAAACTTACCCGTGTATTATCATTGTTGTTAGAGTCAACGGGGAGCCAATTGCCACTTGTTTTCTTCCAGCGCCTATATTGGAAAGCAAAATATAACATTTGGCGGGAGATGTGGTACTTGACAACCACATTGTCCTTACATACATGGCATTGAAATAGATCACCCTTTTGTTCACCTGACCTGCTTCCCCAATTCACCCCAAGAAATTCCTTAAGGGCATTCTCATGTAGGCACTTGCATGACCACATGGTTTTTGTTCTGTGCATCTGGATATTCTAAAAACGAGAAGCAAAAATGTGCAGAGGCATAAACCAAGACAACCTTACCCATTTAGAGCCAAATGTAAACTTCATGGCCATGCCCACATCCTTTGCAATCTTTTCCTTGTATGATTGCATTGTTCTTATGTCCACCATGCTGCAATCCATGTCTTCAAGTTGTGATGTTGCAATGCATTGAAGACGGCCATAGCCTGATGCCATCCTTGGAGTAATATACTTGGCATTATACCAATAGATATTTCTCTGTTTCAAAGCAGAGGACTTCTCTCCAGCATGCATTTGCCTTCCTAAATCCTCATGAATGGCAGTAAACTTTACCTAAGAAGCACTTGACTGGTTCCCACTCCTCAAAGTCTGAAGGAAATACATCTGCTATGCACAAGTGCTATTTCAAAATATAATTTCAAACTGACTCATTACACTGGTTCTATTTCAAAATACAATTTCAAACTGACTCATTACACTTCAAAATCTTACACAAAATGCAGACTCACAATGTGATGGTATTGTCGATTGATTGCTTGACGGAGGAAGGTGCATGTCCTTCCCCATGTAGATGTGTTGCACCTTTGCAAGCAATCCTTTCTTCCCAAGCTTGAACTTCATGATGCGGCCCTTCCATTCATGCAAAAGATCACCTCTTTTGCTCTTGGGAAGCTTATGTGGACCCTTGGTCGATCCTCTCATGACTGTCCAATCATTCAAGCTGTAGGTGCAAGGCACCCATTCACCCAGTGCATTGTTGCTCCTGTGGGACATAGAGTTATAGAGGGTGCAACTGAAGGTTGAGAGAAGCTCCAAGAGGTACTGTAGCTAGGAATGGAGGGAGAAAGAGTAGAGGGGGATGAGCAGCTGCTCCAGGAGGTGTTATAGCTAGGAATGGAGGGAGAAAGAATAGAGGGGGATGAGCAGCCACTACAGGAGGTATTGTAGCTAGGAATTGAGGGAGAAAGAGCAAAGGGGGATGAGCAATTGCTGCTGTAGGAGGTGTTGTAGCTAGGAATGGAGAGAGAATGAGCAGTTGCTACAGGAGGTGCTGGAGAGGGAGAAACACAGTGGACCAAAGTAGGAGGGGGCAGAGAAGATGCCAAATGAGTTCCCATATTTGAAAAATGGAGGGAGAATGGAGCTAGACTAGAGAAGAGGAGGGGGCAGCCTGTAACAAGCTGAGAGGGGGGAAAAATTCACCCAGAAGGGCCCACCGCCTCTTGAATGACTTGTAGGTTTGTTTGGGGGAGGTGCATATGGGAGAAGGGTCAAGCATGGGTTGAGGGGGGGGGATGGTTTGAGTGGTCCCCGGTGTAAGAGGAGTAGCGAATAGGGGCTGTTTGTAGGTTTGCCCACCCTCCACCTCAAGATGGCATTGCCCACAAAAAGGAGCACTCCCATTCGTACACCTCAAATACCTCACTAATCCCTTGAAATTAGGAAACACTAATTGGGGGCCCTTTGGAGACCCCAATTCTCCCCTAATGTGAACACCAAAAAAGTAAAATAGCTTTTCAAGTAAGCACTAGGAAATTGGAGCTGAAGTCACTACTACAACAACATGGCAATGCCAAAATAAATGAGGCATAGACTCTAGTATGTTGACGAGCCAAGATCTACAGTGGAAGAACACCAAGCAGAACTAAGGGAAAGTTTGAAAGGCCAAATTTGTTGCAACCTTTTTAGCCACCATTGAGAAGTACATGTCATAGACAAGATGTGATTCACATGAAGAGAAACCCAAGGCAGCGGCAACAAAATCTTATACAACGATGTAACTAGGAGAAAGGGGTAAGTTGCCAGCAACAAAAATGCCATACACGTGGTTGATCACCGTGCATGAAATGAAGCATTATTTTCCCCTTATGAGCTAGAATATGCATATAAATATTGAGAATATTCAAATCATGAAGATAGGCATGGGTGAATCGAAACAGGTTGTTTAAAGAAGGGGATTGGGTTTTGATGTTATGCTTGTATTAATCTATCCAATTGCACATTGAAAACAACTAAAAGATAGTTTGCAGATAGCTTTCATTACTATTTTACAAATTTACTTTGTGCAGCTCCATGATGCCTTGGTAGCTCATAGTTTGTTTCAAAAGGGGGACTTTCTAGTGGACACAGCCTCCCTGCAAACTGCACCCACATCCCCCCCCTCATCTCGTCTATCCTCCCTGGCCTGCTCTTGCCATCGTGAGTGGGAAATCAGGAGGAGACAGATCAGGGACTAGATCTAGGCCATGGCACTAGATGGTGACCACATTCAAGAGGTCACTATTTATGAGTGCATTGTTCTCCTCCTCGAGCTTGGCTCCCCGAATACTGCTTCAGCTCTCATGGTGAGGAGCCCCATTCTCCTAGGCCCTCATTCGGTGTATCTCATCCCTTGGTATCATGGATTCACGGTGGAGGACATGGATTCGACTCACCATGTCCCCCGTTTTCCTGTGATGCTCCGCTTCTGAGGGCTTCCGAGGGAGTATAGGTCCATCCTTCCCTCCATAGGAGGGTGGGCCTTTGGCACAATTTTAGAGTACCCTTCAAAGTCAAAGATGGCAGTAGTGACAAATGACGGAGTCCCTTGACTCAAGCTAGTGGTATAGAGAGTGAAAGAGAAGCTTCAACAACATGCAACTCTCCATGGTTGCTTTCACAAGGACAAAATCTTTTGAAAAGACACCCACCTAGTCCAAAAATAGTAAAGCTATTAAAAAATACAATGGCCACTAGTCAAAGGCTTATTGCTTTCTCTTTCATTCTATGGATAGCTACTTGGCATGGTGAGCTAAGCCTCTACAACACAAGAATTGCATAATATGTCTCGTTGATAGTGTTATAAGGCAACCCGTTCTTTCTAATCTTTTAAGTTGAAGTTTATAAGGGGAATTCTCAAAGCCATAAGCATGTTCCAGGATGACACAATGGTGGACTATGTTGTTTGAGTGAGAAATGGATTTGCAACTATCAATCAAAATTTAATCAAGGAATGATTTTACAAGCATGTTAGTGCAAAATATATCATTTTTTAGGGCCACAAAGGCAACAAAAATTATGGATGTTGGAAATTCAAATGGAAGGTATTATTGCCTCAAAGCATTTATGAGGATTTCTTATTGGCATGATTGCATCTCCAACCATTGATATACATGATCAAGAAAAATGCGATGAGAAGGCTAATCAAGCATTGTGTATGCTCAAATGTCAAATTCAAAGATGAGATAAATTCTATTGTCCATGACAAGATGCATCTACTTGACTTGGAAGGCACTTAGAAGAAGTCTACTTACAAAATATGTTAAGAGTCCACTAAAAATTTAATACTAGGATAAATTTCACTTAAAGTTCATCACCAACGAAAGGAGATTTATAGAATATAACAATAGTATTGAAACAACCCAAGGTAGGGGAAATGTGAATAGAATCAAACATTTTAATAATAGTTTGATCAATATCATAAATTTTAGTGAAAACTCTCTAAGCAATCATGATAATCACAAATATTATAAATTTCTTGATATTATGAGCTTCACTACCATAAGAATCAAAGAGATAAGTCACTTAGACAAAGACCTAGATAGACTAGGAATTATCATAATCATGAAATTTGTTAAAATATAGAGAAGCTAAAATGCTTTTGTTATACAAGGCAAAATGGTTCTTATAGAGTTTGCTCAATCTCTTCATGTTCATAGCCTCTTCTTAGTCCTATAGCCTAGTTATGCTCATACAAATTAGCTGTAACTATCAATGGGATATAGAAATTGGTATTATGCAAAATCAATCAGTAATTTGGAAATCTTCAAAGCAAGACTATCTCGAAATTAGGTCCTAGGAAGCTAAATTCCTGACAACATGTTTTCATCTAGATCATCATCTATGTGAGATGTATGTCATAGATATTTTGACAATAAAATATGACTCAAGTTATAAAAATATTATTGATGATATATGTGCAGGTAATATATCTCAAAGGCTTCTATCACAGAAGAACCTTGATGTCACATTCAAAAAAATTATATAAAAATAATCATTGTCAAATTAGTCAAAAAGGACTTAGTTTAACCTTACAATTGGTATGGCACTTCAGCAAGTAAATGCTATCAATCATAACATATAATTCTAGTAGTATTCTTTAGCATAAGGGGTTTGGTCACCTCAACTACAAAGGAATTACTTTCATGAAATAGGATATAAGCATAGTCTAATGACTAGTGCTAGATCACCACCCAAATGAAGCATTTATAACTTTCTATATTAAATCCAAGAAACATATATGTTGTTCAATTGATCCATATGATCATTCATGGAAATGTCACAATTTATCTCTTCATGGTGTATGGTAATTCATTACTTTTATTGACGCCTACTCCAAAAAGACATGGGTATTTTATGAAAAGAAGCTTGAAGATTTTGACCACTTTTAGCCTTCTAAAGCTTTACTTAGGAGAGAAACCAATAAAATACATCAAGATATTGAGTTGTGGAAATGATATGAGTGTAAGTCTCATTATTTCTTACCTTTGTAGATATCATGGGATAGAGAAGCCATTTACATGCTAGCCACAAAGGTATGGCAAATCAATGGCTCCACGTCCAACTCCTTGCTCACTACCTTTCTCCCCTATCTCACTCTACCCCCAACTCACTCACTTTGTCCACCACTCAATTTTTGTGTGGTCATTGTCTTTCTTCCTTTTTGTCTCTCATAATGGTCATGAACTTGGTTGCATTCATTGAAGCCCCACTAAAGCTCATTTGAAAGTACATTCAAAACAACTCTATGATCAATATCTCAATAACTACTAATCATGAGATCCTAGAGGATGCCATTGATGACATGAAAACAGTGATTAGGACTTAGTAGCACATGCCTATGACACCATCAAAGTGCATCAAGAAAGAGCAAACTAATGATGTACAAGACAAGAAGGAATGAACTAGGTGGACACAAGCCTACCAGATTGAAGCAAGAAGTGCCAACCTTGGGCAAACCAAGAAGAAGGGAGTCATGGGACTGATATTAGAGATGGTCCTAACACTTTTCTATGCTAATATACATATACATAGTAGGTTAAATGTCAGTTTTAATCAAGTGTAGCCTTATATGTTTATGTAATTTCTTATACAATCAATTATATATTATGTATATATTATGCTATGTCAGACTCTCTCTCTCTCTCTCTCTCTCTCTCTCTCTCTCTCTCTCTTTGTGTATATCTATGTATCACACACACACACACACCCACACATCTCCTTATCTCTATGCTTTGTCTGCATCTTTTGTGCATATCTTTCTCCCAATAAATTGTTAGATCATTCATGGTGAAAATGACACCTTTAAGAGTGTTGTGGGCCAAATCCACAAGCTTTTGGAGCCCCAAGCTAGAAACAGAATAGGTTGTTGATGGTTACAAAATGCAACTCTCTCTCTCTCTCTCTCTCTCTCTCTCTCTCTCTCTCTCTCTCTCTAATGTGGTGAATAGAGAACATAAATTCATTATAAGGAAGATTATTATGAAGTAGAAAATAATATAATATGTATTCTTTAACATAAAATGATTATGGTTTATGGATGATGATAATATGTTGACAAAGGTAAAAAATCAAATTCATGTAATGAGGTTAATGTGTGTGTGTGTGCATTGTGGAGTAACAGCAAAGCTCCAATGGTAATAACTTGAGCTCGAGAGCATATTTAATAAATCTAATGGGATAGGTATAACTAAAACACTCTTTAAAAAAGATTTGGACATACTTGCAAAATTTGTGAGTCTAATTCTTTAGCACACAAAGGTGGGTGTTGATTATAATTTTGAGATGAACATCCTAGAGATCAAATTTCCTATAATTCATTTGTATGTGATCATAATTTTGTCATAGTCTAGGCACAGAATCAAAGCAGAGCCCTTTAATAAACCATTTTAAAGGACATTTTTCCTAGTTCTTCCTAGAATATATTTGAGCTAACTCTGTTTGTGCCATCTAGAATTTATGAGTGTTTTTTGAAACATCAAAGAGTGAAGAGACATGAAATCAGCCAAAAGCCATGCAATGGAAGGAGGTTAGCTTATATATTGTGATACTTGGCATCAAGATGATGCATAGCTATTCTTCAACCAACATTGGTCTCTTAGATTGCTACACCACCACACTATAAACAATTTCCAATATAGAGGAGTTCAAATGGGGGCTTGACTCTTGGCTATGGCGATGGTGAAGAGATGGCACATTGAAGTTCAAGGAGGTGATAATGAATTAGAGCCTAAGGGGGCTAGCTATGGTATTGCCAAGGAGATGACATTGTATTGGAAAAGGCTATGCTAGAGTGAATAAGAGATTAGGAGGTCATATGTGATGATTCAAACATTAAAGGTTGAGACAAACACCAAAAGGCAGTGAAAATGGAGCCTTTAAATATTAAATATATATGTACTCACAATTCATTATGATCACTTTAGAAACTAGTTAAGATGGCTTGGGAATAAGTACAAAGTCTCTTATTCCACTATATCCTATCCTAAAACAGGATAGGACATATATTCCATCATGCCTATTGTGATCATTAAGAAGCAATTTTTGGTCAGCATCAATTTAACACCACAACTAGATCCAATGCCACAAACTACCAAGCATGGCCATCATTCAAAGGCAAACGAGTGATGAATTTCAATATCTGGCCAATCTTATTAGCCAACTTCAAGATCTTTACCTACTATATGAGTTGAAGTTAAATCTCTCTACAAGTGTTATGAATTTATGAAAGAAACAAGATCCTTGCAAAAATCAAATAATAATCATTTGCGAGACAAAGCACTATATAAAAATAACAATAATAAATAGAGGAAGATTGAAATGGGCAATGTGCATTGCCCTACAAGTGCTCTGAGAGCCATATCATTGAACCTATGAGGTTCAAAATTACTAAGGACCAGATGGGGTGAGGTTCAAAATTACTAAGGACCAGATGGGGTGCTACTGCAATTGCTCTAGCTCTAACTCACACTACTTCAACCTTTCCGTATTTGCCACAAAACGTTGGCTATTTATGGCATGCAAGGTATATAGAAAGGTTGAATTAGTGGAGTTAGAGTTGTACCCCAATTTCCTTAGCGGTAAATTTCCTTACCAAAAATTTCCTTTCGAGTACCAAGCTTACAAAAACAAAACAAACCAACCTAGCCCATGATAGTAATAAGGGCGCTCTTCTCCCATATTGTGTTGGCTACAGCTTTGAGCTCAGGAACAATAGCCACTTCCTTTGCCCACCCACAAGTTTGCCCATAAGCCCAGAGGAGAAACATCTTCTCTTTATCATGTTGTGCGACTTTTCTAGTAGAGCAGTATGCACCTGTCAAAATTAAGCTGAAGAAGTCGGCTTCCGACCGGCTGATTGGGATATCCTTTGGTGCCTTGAAAGCTTCCGTCTGTTTTGGGGGGGAGGAAAATTCATCCCTTATTTCCGTAGCAGTTTCGAAATCAATCAGGTAGTAGTGCTCATCGACCACGATGAAGTTGTCTGGTTTGATGTCGTTGTGAGTGAACCCAATTTCGTGCAATGCGCGCACTGTTGTGTATCCCTCTTGCATCAACTCCCCCACAGACTTGGTATCCAGGGGTACTGAGTCCGCCATCGGTTTCCCACGCCGATCAAATACCAAGATGCAACATGAGATGGACGTAAGGCCTTCTATATCCAGATTGCACCTCCAGTGATCGACCATTTGCAGTACTGACGGTACCTTTCCTTCACCAAGCTTTTGGTACACCTCGATTTCCATGTCCCCGAAACCATACGAATTCATCTTCAGAACTTGGGGAGCTGCGGGAAGAACCCCTCTGTCCTCCTCGGACCGTCCGCTCTCAATCGTAAAGATGGCATTGTCATGTCCACTACCGAGGCATTGGCCTAAAGACCACTTGTTGATTCTCGCACTCTTGCTTTCGTTTGCTAGTAGGCAATGTATCAGCAATCGGAAGCCTTCAGGAACAGGATCAAGGCTACCCTTGCCCCTGAAAGACAACATGTGTGGTGGCACGACAGGAAGCGCTTGGGAATGAGTAACCGTGAACGTCTCATCTTGAGCTCGCTCCACTCGAATAGCCATGCCATGAACGATACTGAGAGCAAGCACCACACATTGTTGCACTGTGCCGTCTGTACGCACAGCCTGTAGACCTTTTTCAGCAGCGATTGAAATTGCACGTTTAGCTCCCTCGCTGGTGTCCAAGCCAGTGGTCAATAGCACTTGAAGACCCCCGCGTGCGGTGATCCAAGGCATCGCTGCGAGGTGGCTGTCCTGTTCCTGAGAATGCAAGTCTAGCTGCGGACTAGAGGGTTCAGAAGCAACCTGAGTTGGCAAACAAGGCGCCGTTGGAGTAATTCTAACATGTTCCCAGTCCGCATGCGCAAGTATATCTTGAGCGAGGGATGCAAAAGATGGCGAGTCGGGGGATAGACGGGGAGCTTCGATGAAATGCGACTGGTGACGGCATAAAAATCTGGAGAAGAGAATCCAAAGAATGGGTTCGTTAGGACTGGGGAAGATGGATTGATCAGGTGTGCGCAAGAACAAGGAGAGGTTAGGCTCTTCTACGACGGACTGATCAAAGACGGCTGCCATGATATTGCCCAATGATCCAAACACAACATTGAGAGTCTCTTTTATACGCGAATTACGTTGGCCGTTTTGTGCTGCTTCTCCCACAAGCAAAGCTTCAATTCCTAGCTTGCACAAGAAGAGTTTCCTGCGATTATTATCCATCACTAGTCACTTCAAGTATCATCATCACGACATAAATTTCAGCTACTACTTTTTGAGGCAGATTTTTGAGAGATTATGATGTGAGCATCGCCCATATGAAAGGAGACGATTATCGAAAAATCAAGATAGGACTATGTAGCTCAGAAGCGAGATGGGCAGCTGGGAGAATTGAAAAAGAAAGAAACTATGAAATGAATTTCAGCTAGTGCGACCATTGTTGAAAATCAAGATAGGACTATAGCTAAGAAACTTCGTGGATGTTAAACGATTGAAAAACCAGAATCAAATCTACCTGGATGATTAAATAAAATCAAAATGGATAATTAAGGGGCATTCCGAGAATTGAACTCGGGACCTCTCGCACCCTAAGCGAGAATCATACCACTAGACCAAATGCCCTTACATGATTCGAGGTTTTCTCATTTAAATATTTTAATGTAAATATTTTCTTCCTATGTGCCTTAGAAGATCAACCATCGAGAGAGTGGGACGAAACCCTGCTTGGGATGGTGCTCTCACTCCTTGTTCCTCCGCCCATTTGCTGATTTTTTTGCTCAAGGATAGGCTTTGCCACAACAAAATAACTCTACCTCCGCATTGGCATCTGGCATAGTTAGAGTTGAGTTTGACACAAATTTATGTAGGGACGACAAACTTCCTTAACTCCCTGTCTCATAGTCCATATTTATACATACACCATCCTTTCATGGCATGGGCTTGCCTCCATTTAGGTTATTAGATCAAATCAATAGGAGAAGAGAGATACTATACGCGAAACGCATGCTGATCCACACCAACATGAACCATCAACACAACGAGCTGACCACAATTCTGATACAGACTCTAATGATAGTAGCGGAGAAGAAAGAGCCCGCGAAGGTCAACATCGTCCATAGAATATGGTCTCGCTAACCCTTGCTTACTTGAAGATAGCACTGAAGCCTCGCCATGGCTACCTCATGGTGTTTGGTATTTCATATGTCGTAACAATGGCCATGGAGTAGACGAATGTGGCCTCAACCACTTATGGTGTGCCATATGCCAGATGACAACTCACACCATTGATACATGTAGGTACAATTCCGACAAAATGCCACCCCTACCCCAAACGATTCCTACCTAGACCATGGCAATAGCCCCAATTCAACCAGCGTCAATGGCCGTAGTGCTCGCATTGATGCCAGACCCTATTACCCTCGCCAAAGACAACCTCGTGGTCCTCTAGGCCAAATCATTTGTAACTACTGTGATGCGCTTGTTCACCGAAAGAACGAGTGCGAGCTGTCAAGTGCGAGCTATTCAAGAAACACTAGGCAAAAAGAGCCATGTTGCATGTGCATATCCCCGCGGCTATGCTTGTGACACCTCAAATTCATAATATGCAAATTATGGAGCCGATGACCCTGTAGCTCCAACTATTGACATTGGCGCCACCGCCAATGTAGTGACAAGGGTGATGAAGATTTCATCGAGTTCCACTTTGTCGTATGGCCGACCAGACAAGAAGATAAAGGAGCCAATCAATTGGCAAGAATAGGTAGCTGTTAGGGACACAATTACAGTATCTATGCCAGCTATTAGGGACAGTGCCGGATTGCAGCCTCTAGTTCGCCCAATTCTTGGTGTGAGAGTTCTGGTAGAAACAATCCCAGAAGTCAATACTGAACTCCCCCAGATTGGTTTAAGCTACAAAGAGTGCCAGAAATGCCCAGTAAGGGTGAGCAAGCATCGTCGAAAGTTGAATTCGACACATGGAGCGCACTGAAGGACCTGTAGATTAATATATCTATGAAACGGCTATTGCATTTGGTGCCAACCTTCCGCATGTAGCTTTGTCAGTAGCTCAGTGTTTTGACTGATTTGGTAGTACCAATTTTGCCAGTTTGCATTGCAGAAGTGTGCAAACCAGTCAGATGGTTTGCACATCCCAGCCCGAACTGTCGAAGTCACAACAACTGAAACCACATATTTACAAGACAAGAATGTGGCAGTGATCACAGTGACACTGAAGGGCCAAGCAATCTTCTCGATGGCAGTTCAAGGGTCAATATTATATCCGATGACATGTGCTGACGATTGGGATTCTTCAGATGGGAGCCAGTGCCATTTGCAATAAGGATGGTAGATCAACCGCATGTACAACCAATGGGCCTCCTTTGCAATATTCTGATCATAGTGGCAAACCTAACATTTGTGGTTGTGATAGTCGTCCTTCATATGTAAGATATCAGCAGTGCCTACCCAATATTTTTTGGCAGGCCATGGTTGTAGCAAGCACAGGTAAAACACGATTGGCATTACGACCAGATCATGATCGGATAGGGCACGAAGAAGGTAAAGTTATCCACCATGAAAGCTCGAAGGCCAATTCACACGCTCGCCCAACAAGTAGCTAAAGGAGTAAACTTGACAGAAGGATTTGATGACGATGAAGAGGAGGAATTTCTTTGGAACAACCCTGACGTTGTGACTCTCTTTGAGGTAAATGTAGTCTCCATCCTCAAGTACCATTTCCGTCAAGAAAGACCGCCATTAGACGATGATCTGTCGCTGGAGGATGATCCAAACCCTTAGCCAAAAGCAGCTGATGATACCCGGGCAGATATCCTATGGCTTATTTAGGCTGAACATAATTTTGAAAAGGAATAGCAGCACTCAAAACGAGTGATAGAATATGCCTTGACAAACATGAACCTCGACACCGAGAATGACTCGTGGATGGTCCGCGTCAACACCAAACTCAGTCCAGAGTTCTAGATGAAAGTGAAGGAACTCCTAGGCGCGTTTGTCGATGTCTTTGGATGTACTTACATGGATATGAAGGGGATAAATCCTCAATTTTACTAGCACAAAAACATCTTTAAGGATGATGCAAATCCCATCCGCCAACAATGTTACCGAATGAACCTAAGTATGCAAAGCGGGTGAAAGACGAGATCGATAAACTCTTGCAATTGGGATTCATCTACCCAATTGACCATGCAGCCTGGATCTCCCCAATTGCAATCATCTCGGAAAAGAAGAACAAGTTACGAGTGTGCGTAGATTACTCCAAGGTCAATGCCGCAACTATGACCCATTTTTTCCCTCTCCCTTTTATGGATTCCATATTGGACAATGTTGCTAGCCACGAGATGTATTCATTCCTCAACGGGTTCAATGGATACAATCAGGTCTGAATGGCAAAGGAACTCCAGGAAAAGATGGCATTTATCATCGACTGGGGAGTCTTTGCATCCAACCATTTGGTCTTAAAAAAGCACTAGTGGCATTCCAACGCTTGGTCCAGGAAGTGTTTGAGTATCTCAATTCCTTCATGAGCATATTCTTGGACAATTTCAGTGTCTTTAGGGATCAAAACCTGCATATTGACCATCTCCGAATGTGCCTTATCAAATGTTGTGCTATGCAGCTATCCCTCAATCCAGCAAAGCATGCCTTCGTGGTCAACAGCGAATGTCTACTTGGCCACATCATCTCGAAGGACGGTATCACCTTGGATCCGAATAAGGTTGAGTGCATCTGCAAGGTAGAAGAACCCACAACGAGCAAGCATTTTGCTTGATTCCTTGGCCAAGTACGCTGTCATAGCTACATGCTACGATACCTTGCAGATGTGGCTATCCCTCTCAATGTGTTTCTCAACACCAAACCACTCATATGGACACAAGATTGCAACCGAGCTTTTTGATTCCTTGAGATGCTACTAGCTAAAGCCCTCATGCCGATTGGAAGCTTTCCTTCCATTTCTCTGTTGATGCCTCCAATACAACTATTGGCACGGTCTTAATGCAAGAAAGGTTCAGTCTATGCAAGTCACCAACTATTGAAGCCATAGAAGAACTATGGCTTCAGTCTACGCAAGTCACCAATTGTCGAAGAGTTGGTTCAGTCTATGCAAGTCACCAACTGTCGAAGCCATAGAAGAACTATTTAACGATGAAGGAAGAAGAACTCAAAATGAACTACTTGAGAGTGATCTCAATAGAAGTAGAATGGAAGAGGGTGAGAGAGAGAGAGAGAGAGAGAGAGCCAGAAGAGAGCCACACAAGTTCTGGTGGGTGCAGAACACCCTAATCTTTTATGTCATCCATATATATATGTATGTTTGAGTATTGTACATTACCGAGGTCAAGGCACAGTGGCCTTTAACCCCCACAACCTTCCACTTAAAGGCCAAATTGAATGTTCCTTTAAGTGTTAACCGCCAGTGAGCATACTATCCAATGCCCATCAATACACGACAATACTCAAACCGTTGACTAGGTAGACTCTTCATTAGCATATCTGTAGGGTTATCATTTGTATGAACCTTGACAAGCTCTATGCGCTTGTCCTCAAGTAAATCCCTGATGAAATGGTTCCTTACCTCAATGTGTTTGGTCTTTGCATGAAAAACCAAATTCTGTGCTAGCTGAATAGCACTCATGGAATCACTATGCAATGTTTGTACACATGTATGAATCTCCAAGTCTTCCACTAGTTGATCAAGCCATATAGCCTTCCTACAACCCTCTGTGGTTACAACATACTTGGCCTCTATTGTAGACAAAGCAACACACTTCTATGCGCAAGACATCCATGACATTGTACCACCTGCAAAGGTGAACACATAACCGAAAGTGAATCTCCCACTAGCCACATGCCCTGCATAGTCAGAATCTGTGTAAAGTGCATGCATCTCTCCTCTGCCAAAGCAGATGCACATCTCCTTGGTACCTCATGATGCCAAAGCAGATGCACATCATGTACCTCATGATGCATATAACTACCTCCCAATGCCTCTTTCCTTGATTAGCCATATACCGACTAACAACACCCAATGCAAATACAATGTCTAGTCTAGTAGCTATCATAGCATACATAAGACTCCCAACCGCCGCTGGTGCATAAGGAACCTTGGCCATCATGGCCCTCTCCTCATCTAATTTGGGATTATCTACCTAAGTGAGTTTCACATATGGATGTAATGGAGTACTTATTGCCTTCCCCCCCTCCATATTGAAATGCTACAACACTTCTGTAACGTACTCCTATGAAATCCAAAGGAGTTTCCTACTCTAGTCATACGCGATGCGCATACCAAGAATATGACTTACAGGTCCTAAATCCTTCATGTCAAAGGCCTCATGCAACTTGGCCTTCAATGCATCCAACTCATAAGTGTTCTTGCTAGCCAATAGCATATCCACATAAAGTGCCATGAGTATTAGGTTATTATCCTTATCCCTTTTAGTGTAGAGGCAGTGATCAATCTCACTTCTTCTGAAACCTTGAGACCGAATGAAAGCATTAAACTTCTGATACCATTCTCTAGGTGCTTGCTTAAGGCCATAGAGACTCTTTTTTAGCTTGTAAACCAAATGTTCTTTGCCCTTTTCTTTAAAACCTTTTGGCTGTACCATGTACATTTCCTCATGTAGATCTCCCTGCAAGAAAGATGTCTCGACATCCATCTACATAAGCTGCATACCCTTTGCTACTATCACAAGTCCAAGTACGCATCTAAGTGTGGTCATCTTAAATCATTATTTTCTAAAGAGTGGAAAGGAACGTCACCATCTTTGATTTTTTGGTCTGCTATACCAAGAGAATGTTGACCTACCAAGCATGCTCAAAAAATAGTATATGGGTATCATTGTCATTGGAAGAGCGGTCTGAGAACTTGGGGTACTTGACTGACATGACTGCATGGTAAGAGGCTTGATGATGGGAAATATACATGTGAAACTAGTGGAGGAGGATATGGTAGCGGATCTGAGATAAACTTCCACGGTGATGGTAATGAGTTGAGTACAACAAAATGCATTGTTATATGATCTACTATAGCTTTGTTATGGCTCAAGAGACGACAACACACGGTCTCCATCCTATGGAGGCTAAATAAGATAGGAGAAATTTGTACTCGTTCAAGATCACGAGGGGACTTAGCAATTTATGATTTTTTCCATGTGAGTTTTAATCCCACAAAAATATAAGTAGTGGCTAGCCATCATTTATTTTAAACCCAATAAATGCATCTTCCCCCAGATCCCGCCCCGCCCTCCCCACCCACCCCCCTTAACCTCTGCAAGTAGTAGAATTTCATAAATGTTTGTTGTGACTAGTCACTTGCAAATCATGCTACCAATTGACACCATACACAGCTGCATATTTGGAACCCCCCACGCAATATGCAGGTGCAAAGATGAATTTAAAATCTCACCAAAACGCGCTTTCCTCACCCTAAAAAATTGATTGGCGTCCAAATGGATTTGCAAGGAGATGTGCAACTTGAACAATGAATTCATTATTTGAGAGCCAAGAGATGTCTATATTGAATTGCAACATTTTCTATTGCATGAACATATAGTCCCTTAATAAGAGGAAAATATGTGCCTGTGTCCACACCTAAAAACCAATTCACCAATGGCTTACCATAACTACTGAAACAACCTTGTGGTTTCTACAACAAGTCAAAATTTAGAAGAGTCACATCGGAGAGTGTTATGTCAAGACCAAAAACCACTATGTACACAAATTACATTTGCTTGCAAGTCATGAACTTCCCTTTGTCGAACCTCTAAATAAAGTCTACACATCTGCATTGTGGAGTCTCACTCATAGCCACACTATAAATTCTACTAGAAGGAGTTGTTGCATAACTCTCAATCTGAAACACAGCCTTTTGATTTTGGTTATTGACTTGATCTTGCACAACCACCACTTTCAAATTTATTGTCATCTTGATCTTGTCATTTGCTACACAATAGAAATGATTCTTCTTTGTCTTCTTATTCCCCTTGTTGCATGCCCATGTGTCGGGAGTAATTTTTGACACCATTTTATCTGCCTACACATTGTGGACCTCCAACATGTAGCCTCCTTTTTTCAATGCATCCACTTCCTCATAGCTCATGTTAGTTCCAATATCAACAACGAGCCATTACTATAGAGGCACTACAAGTGGATTCATAATGCTCTTGTTTGGATGCCATGTATGAGTCATTTCATCAGTACAAAACCACATAATTGCATTGTATCACCACCACTATAAACCCACTTTCCAAACAATCCTAGGGCCGAAATTCTTTCCATTTCCGCACCCAACGTGATTCCCTCCCCACATTTTTTCTTTTCATTGCTTGTGCCCATATATACGAGTTTACTACCATTAGGAATGCACCTAATCGTCCAAAAAGTTTTGTAAATATGCTTTTTCACCACATACTGAACCAATTGGACATGATTATCTGGCATTGTAGATCTCCAATGACACCTAATGTTTGATTTAGTGTCCTTCCACATTTTACATACTCAATCTCAGGTCAAAGTGACATGTTTGGTGAGGCCCTAGGTCAACTTTGACTAGTCTTTTTTTCTTGATTGTGTTCTTATCCCCACCCATCCTTTGTTTTTGGCACCCGACAAGATTGGCAGTACCAAGTAAATAAATTATGTGCCCAATATTTTATGCCAGTTGTGACGGTTAAAAAAATTAGCAGGATTGGTTTATTTAATTTGCACTAAATCTTGTAACCTGGGACCAGTTAGTCTATGAATAAAAATTCAAAATTTTTTATTTGTGTGAACTTGTATGGATTGTGACTTAATATAAGACAAATGACTTTCAATTAGAATTGTAGAGAATGACTGCTAGTAGTCCATGTGTGAATTATGGCTTCAAAATTATCTTAAATAGTTTTTTATTTCGCCTAGCAGATCAATCTATTGATGAGAAAGAGAATTCTCCTTTGTCCCATGAGCCTTCCGCTTCAACATCTCAGAATACCAATCCATCTTTGCTCCATGGAGTTTCCTCATTGTTAGCTAGCCCTCCACCCCCATCTTTGGTAGGGTCTCCAAGTGGTAGGACCTCTACCAAGTGATCTTTGTATGAGTGCAACTCTTGAGGACAAGAAAGCTAGAACATTGGCATTTCGAGCTGTCTGCTGAAACTTTAAACAATGCCTCCCATGTTGACCCCTTTCCTTTAACTCCTCCAGGATCATCTGATCATTGGAACAATGAGAAGAAACCAACAATTTGTGCTCCATTGAATAGTAAAC
Organism: Dipteris shenzhenensis; assembly: GCF_047967505.1. Taxonomy (NCBI): domain Eukaryota; kingdom Viridiplantae; phylum Streptophyta; class Polypodiopsida; order Gleicheniales; family Dipteridaceae; genus Dipteris; species Dipteris shenzhenensis. The sequence goes on from NC_141627.1 coordinate 28,538,978, forward strand.
CTTTGTGCATTCGGGATATTGACTTATCAATTAAAACAGAGTGTTTGAGGGTAGGGTGCTAAACAAATATGGCACTTACGTGTTGCAAAATGTAATCCCTAAAGATTGACTTGATGGATCAGAAAGGTATTAGATGCATTACTCTTCATACATATGAGGTCTTCTATGTAGAAGTTTTGAAGACATTGAATGTGGGAGATTGTGTACGCATTGTCAACTTCTCTGTTTGTGTAATAAATGGGAGAAATGATAGGAACACAAAGCATTACACCCTCACATTTGATCCCTCGACCCGCATCCAAAGGATTCCTACTTTCATCGTAGAACCCTACTTCTTGACAAAAAATAGCATTTCAAAGCACAAGGGAACTTGCAAAGACCTCATTAACAAGGGTGATGGGAACCAGTTTCCTTTGGCCACTTTAGTAATTACTATTATAAAGCAAGGCACCTCTTTCAAGCAAAGGGACAAGCCAATAATTGGAGATGGTGCATTGGCTGATAACTTGATTACTGTAAGTCCACTTAATATTTTATTTATTCATTGACTTTGATTGCTATCATTAATGGTTAGTCAATCTAACATGTGGATGGATGCCCTCCATAGCTTACTTTTTGGGGTAATAAAAGATCAGACTATATGCAAGTTGTTGAAAAATTCAAGACTTTGGGTAAGTGTCAGTTTATATTGCGGAATGTGAATGTGAAACAAAACACGCATCCCATTTCCCTTAGTATTTTGGATGTGATCAAAATTGTACCAATTAAAGACCTTGTCTCTCAAACAAGATTTCTAAAGTGTTTTTAACACGTCTACAACTGATAGGTACAAAAACTAGATACATTGATCCTTCTTGAAACTTTTATGATATTACTTTCTAATGTTTACACTTGGTCAAATTATTTATTACTTTTTCATGCCATGAATGAGTGTTAACCTTTCATATTAACCAATCTTACGCATATCATTATGTGTACTTTGCAATGGCAATAAGATCTCTAAGCAATTGGATAAGGTTTTTTATATGAGCTATGACAAACACAATCCTCCAAAAGATCCCAAAGATGACAGACATAATCACAACACTACAATAGTGGATAAAGTGATTTAGCTGTCTTTTCCCTCCATACAACTGCTTGAAGAAAACATCCAAAGTTGAGGATCGTTTTTTGACCAATATGTTTAAGCTTATGATAAGTTTCATTCTTACAAAGAATGAGCTTGAATAAATGCTGTTATTATAATTGTGCTTTATTAGAAAGCCTTTTCATTTAGAGTTTGAAAATAGTATTAAGACCAATGCGATAACAGAGCAATAGTATGAGAAGCGAAATGCATAAAATACACAATAAAAAGGCACACAAAATGGAAGAGACAAAAAAACACCGATATACGTTGTTTACTCAATATGGGCTACGTCCATAGAGAAACAATTAATCCTACACGTTTCTTATCGTGCAAGTGAGAAGATACAAGATACAAGCAATATATCCATTACTCTCTTGCTATGTGAGCCACACCCTTATCTTATAATTTTTACTCATAAGCAACTCACGCACCAATTTTCATGTAGTTTTGGCTTTGAGAGTGCTGCCCTCCTAAAACCCCCGACGAGATCCTGGGAGGTGCAATGCCCCTCCTATTGCTCCTTCATGGAATGGGTATAAGCACGTCTGGATCCAAAGAACATCCTAAAAATAACCTCTAAAAAAGGAATCAAGCTCCACATATAACAAAGAGAACCTTTCTTGTACTTATTTATTTCAAAATAAGTATCTTTCTCATTATTTTGAGCAATGTTGTACCTTTTATCTTTCTATTTGAAATTGTAATGCAAAAATAGTATGTTGACATATGCACATATCTTCATTATCATTGTTCTCAAGGTTTGCACAATCTCATCCTCACTTGAAGCAAAAAAATCTTTACTGTTATTCTAAATCTTGTGTTTTTCTTTCCAACAAAACAAAAATTAAAAATTGGTTTCACCTCTAATTATATAGTGGTAAATATGTTGCTGGTGAATGTGCAAGAAAATATTGTTGACAAATGTCAATATTTTAGTTAGAGGACATGTGGATTACAGACCATACTCAAAATTAGAGACAATATTGAGTTTGAATCGAGAGAGATGTATTCTCTTCAATCGAACTTGCATTAATTACCCCTCATTAAAAAAATAGCTTGCATTACATCTCCCTATTTTCATTTGTGTAAATTAAAATGATTCCTCCATTTCTTTACTTTTATTTTCAAATTATGACTTTAGCATATGGATAGAAATTTCAAAACACTATTCCTATGTTGAACTTTATGTTGTCAACTAAGAAATCTGAATTTCTGTTCCTTCTTCAATCATAAGGAAATCATAAAAATTGATCTTAAACATAACATTGATTTTGAATTCGACAACTCTTTCATGGATCTTTATCTAAATAATAAGTGCATTTTCAAATGTTTGACATACTCTTTGAATTTTCATGTTAGAAAGGAAGTGATTAGATAAACTATAATTAAGAGCATAAAAAAGGCATTCAAAAGATCATAGCTGAGGTATAGTCAACACTGAAACATGGATGAAAATGAACTCTATCTCAAAATTATATCCTCAAGTGAAGAACATGGACGGGTACATAGACATGCTAGAAATAGGTCCATTTGCTATTTCTCCTTTGGATTCAATTGTATTCAATCACATAGTCAATGCCTTCAACTTCAAGATTGAACTACATCACAACATGAAGTACAAAAACTACATGTATAATTCATTCTAAAAATGAACGTAGTGCAACTTGTTATACGCCATCCCATGCACATTCCATAAAGACTTCAATAAGAAAAACATTTGGACAACTGAATTGGAATCTTCCCTCCAAGAGATTATAAACAATAATCAAAAGAGAAGTATGGGGCATATTGCTACTACGTTCACAGAATCCATCCCCTTAATTGGCAAGTCCATACACACAATCATAAAGCAAATTAGGTACGTAAGAAAGAATGAAGAGACATCAACAAAACTTGAACAACACTATTCTCAAAGTAGCAAGCTAAGCCAATCACAAATTACTCAAGTCCATGAGAAACTAAGACAAGAGAAGCAAGGGCAATAAAGGAAAAGATCCATTGTTATAAATGAAGTTTAGATGGGATTGAATAAGCTTCCATATTTGGTGATGCTTCAAGTCCATTCTCAGACATATTCCAATAATTAGAGATACACCATGTCATAAATGCTTTGCGCGTGAGCAATTCCTCTTTAAAAAGCAAAACTTTTTGTTAAATAAGAAAAACTATGAGTGGATTTGCACTAAAGCAGAACAAGCCACAACTTACATTCGACATGACAAAATTTGGCATTTGCAAGGAATGTCGAAAGGATAAAAAATGTGGTGCCAAAAGACTTTACACCTTTTCAAACACAACATATTCTAGAAGTTACACTCTTGAATGAAATAGAAGAAAGGTTAGTCTCACAAAGACTAGCATTCACACGATTCATGAATTGAGTTTTGATGGCTAGCTTGGTGTGAAAGGAAGCATTGTTAATGTGTTGGCCGACAATTCAAAAATTTTTGAAATCTTGCCAAGGTTCATGGACAATGAGGCACATATCAACTGATTGTTATAAAGAAGAAATTGGAGTACGAATCAACTTATACGTTGTTGCTCATGGATGCAATGACTAAATTATTTCCAACACCCCTATACAAAAGCACTAATGTAACTATAAATAGTGAATGGTATAATCATTTAAATGCACTCAAAGAGCAACAAAGTCGTGAATGTAGGAACGACATGGAGCCAATGTTGGAGGACAAGGAGAACAATGAGCTCGATACAAACACATTGATACACAACCTCATTAATGCAAAGCAAGTTCTTGATTATGAAGGCTCAATGCACTTCATACCTCCATGTGAGAACCAAACGACATTAGGATTATTCCAGGATAAGAATAGTGAGGAATTGAATTTCCCAACACTATTTTTTAGGTCCACTACGTGCATTTGAAACAAGTTAACATACTTGGATACTGTAAAGTGATAGTTGACAAACAAATCATCAAAATTCAGTCAAGACATACCAAGTCAGAACTCAATAGATGAGGTTGACAGAATCATTTACCTTTAGGTACCATGACTTTACCATGCTTGTGTACGGATATGTCAGCGGAACTAACTCTATGGATTCAAGAGTTACTTGATTTCTAGAGAGCAATACTCGAAGATACGTAACCTTGTTCAGATGGAGTTGGTTATCAAAGATAGTGGCTTGGCATTAGCTTCTCTTTGATTTGAGTGTCATACTCAAACTGATAGCCAGAGTTTCGTTATTGGCATTGACTAACCTTCACACAGAATTTTCAACTTTCTGGTTAACTAAGGAGTAAGTTCTTAGAGGAAAGGGAGTATGTCATGTGCATGGTGTACCTAGGGTTGGATAGCACGTGAACATGGGTTATGGGATAGCTAAGGACTGGATTGCTATTTTTAGCCGAGATTGCTATATATAGAGATTACTTCATATGTAGTGCTCACTTTATATCGAGGGAGCTATTCATAGTGTCATGCTATCTATAGCGGGTTTAGTATGCACCCATATTTTTACGAGTATAGGCACTACAAAAGAGGATACACATACCTCTTCAGAGCATGAAAGAGAACCCCTACCGCCTAATATACAATGTGTCACCCCTTACATCAATCATACGCTCTTACTAGAACTAGGGGATAATATGATGGAGAAGCCCCAGAAGGATAAATCCTCAACTTCCTTTGAGGTGTCCCAAATGACAAAGGATACAACCTCAAAAGCAACTAAGGATGCAAGCTTGACGGCCAAGGTGCTAAACATGGAAGAGTTGGCCACCGATCTATTGAACAAGTTTAGCAGGCTTGGACCCTAGCCAAAACTCTAGCCATCTACATGGCCAATCATAGGTGGTATATCAAAGGTCCTCTGGATGGGCTCAAGTGTTATGGGTCGGATTGAGGATGAGTTTCTAGGTCAATGATAGGGTTAGATCCTGCGGGGTCGTGTCAATATGGTATCATGTATCACATAGGGATCCACTTCTTTGGGTACTGTGCTGATGGACCAAAGACGAGGCCACTCAACATTCCACGACTCGCTATTGCCTTCTACTTGGGTTAGGGATCATCTCTTGGCACAGTAAGAAGCAACCGTCACTCTTTCATCTAAAGACATGGAGTAGAGAGGGGCTTGCATGGCATCGTGCAAGTCAATATGGCTCAGATGGGTCCTTGAAGAAATGCGGGTTCCACAAGAAGCCGTGGAGATCTGCTACAATCAAAGTTGCATTGCAATTGCAAAGAACATCATGTTTCCAATGATAGAAGAAACACATCGAGGTTCACTACCAATTCATCAAAGAGCTAAAAATGGACAGCTCACCGAAACCAAGGCTCTTTCTCGTAGCAGATGGAGCATCTCATTCCACATATGGGGTTGGCCCACATTGAATCAACGAGAGAGGGTAAGAGTCCCCATATAATGACAAAGGGAGCAATAGATCTATAGGTTACGCAGGTTGGGCAAGGATGATGAGCAACTACCGCAGTCCTCAACAAAGGTGACTACCAACAAATTAGGGTTGCAGATTGCAACCAATCGAAGTAGCAAATCAGAGTTATTTATTGTGGGTGATGCAGGTGCCTCTAAAAGGCATGCAAGACTGGCCTAATCATCAGCAAAAAATGGCAGCTAAGGTCGGCCACCTAGTGGTTAACTTATTCGGATCAACTATATCTGGTTCAAATATGGTGGGCTCATTGGCTCAAATGCGCTATAAGCGAGAGTCTCTTGCCTCAGTATATGCATTCCACCAAAGCCACCTTCACACAGGTAACCGCAACCTTGCTCTTCTCTCAGTCTTCTGTCGGCCACACCTTGGGTTTCAGCTCATCCTTGAGCTACTACTTTCCCACATCAGTGGATGCGTAGACTAAGTATTTTGTGAAGTTCTTTGTGCTTTTTTATCTCCTACATATCTCTGCTATTGTGGTTTCCATTACAGCATCTGCTGTTCGATGTGTTTGGATGAGAGCCCAAGTTTGTCTTTCGCCACTCTGTGCAGGCACTATACCCAGCATTTGGCCTCTCACAATGTGCGCACGCACACCTATGAGAGAGAGAGAGAGAGAGAGATCTGTGTAATACCTCACGGGCCTATGGGACAAGGTACAAAGTACACCAAAAGGATGATCTCATACAAGCCCCAGTGGGCTGGAGCAAAGGACGCACTAAGGCCCTTGCTGAGAGCTAATACTGCTAAACTGAAAAATGGAAAACCTGATAAGCTGATAAACTGATCAATAGCTCTAACAAAATCAGATATAATCTGGAGACTACCTGAGAGCTGTAGCATGCTGAGGTCTGAGATCTAAGACTCCGGCTCAGAAGACAAAGCCTGGCACTGTGGTGGCTCGCCTGTAAGCAGTGAAAATATCTCAGATCTGTGTGTGTGTGTGTGTGTGTGTGTGTGTGTGTGTGTGTGTGAGAGAGAGAGAGAGAGAGAGAGATTCCTATGGAGATGTATTGTTGGTATTCTCCCAGTGGGAGTGAAATTGGCTAAACGACAAATAGCTTCACCTCTATGTCCAAGATGTCACCTTGCATCGGAGAGTATTCCGCATTTATTGTGGTTTTGTTCATATTCCAGAGACCTTCTAGATAGAATCTCCTATTTTCTATCTCTCAGATTTCCAGCACACAGGTTCTACAGGTTTTTCTGGATGTATGGCAAACTATCAGCTTCTTTGTCACAGTATTCTCTCTTCTTCCACTGGATCAGATACTGGGCCTTATGGACCCTCTGGCTGCAGCGCATCCAAGCATATCTGAATTCTCCTCTTCAGCATCCTTATGAGTTTTTCAGAGCCTCATTAAGGCAGTCTTTATATGATGCCTTACATGAGGAAGATTTGGATGTTTCTTGTATTCAACTTTTCTTTTACTGTTTCTGATGGATAGGGCTGTAGCTCTATTTTGAGCACGGCCTGGATGTAAATGAATGTTTTATAATATAAGTATCTTGGTTTTACAAAAAAAAAAATGTGTGTGTGTGTGTGTGTGAGAGAGAGAGAGAGAGATGGAGACGAATATAATGGCTTGGACAGAGTTGGAGTCACAAACTACTACAATCTACATGGCAAATCATAATTTGTAAGCAGATCACAAAGAAGAATTGGCATCCCGCTAACAAGAACTTTGAAAAATGATCAAGATCTAGCACATATCATCTCTAATGCAAACTTATAGGTAGAGAAATAACCAACTTCATCATGTCTAGATAAGCTCAATCCATTGAGAAGGTTGCCATGTCACTTCAATCAGAAAACCAAGAAACATTTATTGCTTCTTACACTGCCTTTAGGCAAAGTGTTTAGGTTAATGGCACAAAGCCTGCACAGAGCAACGAAAAAGTGGGTGACTAATGCAACCACGCTACGATTTTAGCCCCCGCTAATTCAGAAACCTGTTTATCAATGTAATCCTGGACATGCACGAATAGAAACGTCCTCAAATCATTCCTAATGTTCCATTATAGTCAAAAAAAGGTTGCAAATGCATGACACAAAAGTTCACGTACCTTAGAGAACAAAAGTTGACGTACCTTAGAGTTGTAAACACGTACACCATATTTGCTGCTCTTATACCACATGACTACCAGCTGATGAAGCCAACCAAATCAGACTCTCATATAACGATTTACATAAGGGTCATCTTTCTCCTCTTGCCGCTTCTTAAGGCTGCATCCTCCTCCCAGATTCACAATTCCATGTTAATTATAAAGCTTGAATATAAATGCCCCTTTTACAGGTGCTCTTGCTTGTCTATGACCTGTTGTTTGTTAGATACTGAGTTCCGTACCGTGCATTACGCTCCTCTCGTGCCTCCAAGGCCTCCACTTCTTCTCTTGTCAGAATTTCCACAACAGGTTCAAACAAATCCCATTCATTTCTTTTCCTGTGAACATAGGCACACAATATATCGGTAGAATGTTACTCATCTCCTGCGCAAAATTTTAGTAAATGACTTGAGATCTTGGTTTTTGTCCTCATCCCAATAAGAGAAAATAGTCTGTTGGGAATGAAGTTTCAAACGTTCATTTGAAAGGTCACATTTCTATGTCCTCAAAACCACCCTCTACCTCAAGACATTGTGTTATGCAAGTTATTGGCAGATCACAATATCTACCTTACAGCACTGCTTTTACTACTTGATCGTTTCATAAGTTCAAATGCAGACACCGCCTTACTGCAACCAAAAAATATACTGAAAGTTATCAATAGCAAAACTTTGGCATACTCGCACTCAGGCACTTAAGCAAAGGCACGAAAGTAACAGAATCCTATGGTGTGTGATAGTCAGAGGTGCAGAGAGACAAATTCAACCTACCTTGGCGATAACAAATTTAACCCACCTTGACTGAGTAAAATCCATCGACCATTCCCGGCGAGTTTTTTTGCTAATTCGAGTCTCCCTTCCAGATGATACACTCTGGACTGCAAGCTATTAAAGGCTGGAAACTGTTACATTCTACAGAGAAGACCTCCTTGATGATCCTCAAAAGGCCAACAAAGAAGACCCGCTTGATGATCCTCAAAAGGCATAAGTGGAGGAGCCAATACCAACCATTGCAGAACTTCAACCTCTTATCTCTCGGTGCTGTAACAACATACCTCATAAAGCTGTTCACGTATTGCCACAGCTATTGCAGGCTGTTGACACATTATTACGTTACGTAAGTGCAAAGCCTCTCTCTCTCTCTCTCTCTCTCTCTCTCTCTCTCTCTCTCCCCAGGACATGCCGGCCCAGTAGCTAGGTGCCTACACAAAGGAAATCCCAGGACATCACAACCAAGTCCTCGATAGGCATAGCAGTTAGCTAAATATGTGCTTGCAGCATAGCATAGCAAATGATATATAAAGTTTTCTCAGATTTTTGAATGTAACCACTACCACTTTGAGATTGGTCATCAGTCCCATAAATCCCAAAGGGTCTCTAGAGGACTTTAATACAGTCATATTATATCATCTCTCTCTCTCTCTCTCTCTCTCTCTCTCTCTCTCAGTGCATGCCAATTCTATTAGTACCATTAAGTGATTTCAGACAAGCAAGCCTCACAAGAAAGGGCACCTCTTTCCTATGTAACAATTGATTTAACATTCAATGCAAGGCCACTACACACATATGGAACAACATGCCAGACAGCGATGAACGAGAGAAGGCCCATAGAATTTACAGTTCCACAACCCAGAGGAAACATAGGCGAATTGACATAACGCAAGAACATGAACAGGCTCACATGCTTGCTAATCATGATTCCTCCATAGACGTTTTGGAGGCAAGTACAGGGAAAATGAAAGGATATCATGGGAGATTTCTCAGCCTTGCTGAATTATGCCAAGACACTCTATGTTTGCAGAAAAAGCTCTTCAGCACCATTATAGAACTGAAACTCAGCAAATGCGCAGAGACACAGGAAAAAGGGCATGAGGACAAGCAGGTTTCAGACCACCAAATAGCAATCCTAATCATCTTGTTAACATTTGAGTACTTATGGAGAAAGTTGTCTGTGGTAAGGGTCTATTTTGTTGTTTTGTAGATTTTAAAAAAGCTTTCGATAGCATCCCACCCAAAAGTTTACACGTACAAACGGAGAATATTAGGGTGCCCAAAAGTTCTACAGCAGCAGTAGCTCGCCTTTATGAGAAGTTCATATGTCAACTCATGACATATGAAGGTTTGACACAACCTTTCTTCACACAGGGGTAAACATGGGACTGACACAGGGATGCCCAATCTCAGACAAGCTGTTTGGGCTCTGCATTGATGAGCTGGAAACAATTGTGCCTCAGTCCCAAAACCCAGCCCACCCTTCACAACAAGTAGGGTGTCTGGAAGAGCCATGAAACAAAACCAAAAATAACAATAACAATAATTTAGTTGGCAATAAAGTTCTTGTAGTATTCAAGCATAAGCTGCTATCCGGGTTTCGATAGACTCCAAAAGAGGTAGTAGCAAGTCGATAAACTTCTTTGCCAATGCAAAGAATTTCAGTCTTGCATGTTAATGTGCACATTTTGTTACTTGCTTTGTGTGGGCAATAGCCTAGAGGATTGGTTGAGTTGGTTCCATAGTTGCACGTCAAAATGGAAACAGCAGCAACATGGAAACGGAGTTTCCGGCCCAAGCCAAAATGGTAGAACAAGAAACAGCAATATGGTACAATTTGTGTGTAAAATTATACATAATTCAATTATCAATATAGTGCTTAAAGTGACAAGTTATGCTACTTAGCATCTGCCATTAAGTCATGACTTCAGCATCTACGATTCTATGATCTATCATTCATGAATGATGATTCAAGAATCAACTCGTTATAACAATCTGAAACGGATTACAATTTGCAATTGGTAAGTAAAAAGCGTCCATAGTATCTACTATTATCCAGATTCCAGATTCGTTAACCATGTGACATGTCAGTGGTCACATATCAATGTCAGAAAAATAAAAGCACACCCATCGTAGCATCCATTATCATGCATCATGTCCAAAAAAAGGCAGGCAGCTGCCAAAGTAAACTCCGTACTGTATCAATGATGAAATAACATAGTCTAGACTAAGAGACTCTAGGGCGCATCTGAAGTGTCCCTAGGGCCTGATCTAGTAGTACTAGGATAGCACTGTCCAACTGAAGATACAGTACTCGTCTTATCTCCCTCATCTACAGCATCTGCATCATCCATCGACTAGTCATCCTCTAGCTCCTCGTCCTCAAATAAGTCATGAGTATCAGCGTCTGATGAAGTAGCATCATCAGGTGCAACTGAAGTGCTAACACCATCTCTAGATGGCTGCGATCATGTGCGGTGTGCTAGTGCCGACATCTCCTCATACAACATAGCATATATGTTCAGCCCCTCTCGTGGGATATCCGGAATGACTTTCATCTTCTCCACGTCCACCTCACTTGGCGAGGTTCGGGGGAGCTAGCAAAGTACTCAAGGAGATGGAGTTTGAAATGGCAAAACACCAACCACTCCAATTGAGCCATGCTCAATCTATTGCTCTTCTTTGTGTGGAAGAGGGCTCATGTGCTCCAATTTCTCTCGCAAGGACCCGAACTGCAGAACTCGTATAGCAAGGCATTTCTTCCATAATCCATTCAAGCAAAGATAGGTGTCAATAACTTGTTATTTATACAACTTCAAATTGCTTTAAAGTTAAGTTACGAGTGGTGAAGTTTCAAGTTGTCTCTTACAAAAATAAGAGCATAATTGCCATATTTCTCCCACCAAGCGACACGCTGAAATTGCATCTCTTGGAGCCTAGCCATAGGACCAAATGAGGGGCTGTGATTGTGGAACAACACAAGATTATTCTCCAATCTTCGTTGCATTTGCACATCACCACCCGTCCACTTTTGTAGGTATTGTTGCATCCCCTCCTCCAACTCCTCATTTTCATATTGATAATTGATCTTGAGCACGCCATAAGGGATGCAATACATAATTCCACCTATAATTCTAGACTCTATGGATGTCGTGGACCCTAAATCACACCACAACATACAAAATTTATACACAAACTTAAAATTGCAGCAATGAGCTTTAATAGTAATTCAGTAAATATAAATTGTAGGAAAGTGTTTCTATTGAGGGCCTCTCCAATCTTGTCCATAAACTCGTACAAGAGCCTTAACATGCTTCCCTCCATGTCCGTGATGCGAAAGCACCATGTAGATAGGATTAACTTTGAGTAATGTCTCCACCTCATTCCACCAAGCGTCATCCATGATCATGCGTGCAAATTTGACAAACTTTGCATGGCCTTTGTCATCCCAATCATTCCACTTTAGAGACATAACCGTGCATAGCAAGCCTTGGCACACTCGCACAAGCCTCTCCATCTTCCAACATCTCACCACAGCCACACAATTGCTGCCATTATCTGTCACTACTTCCACCATATTCTCCGCACCCATCTCCAAGATGGCTCCGCACATGTGGTTCAAAATGTACAATCCTGTAATCATTATACCTGCGGGAAGAGGTACCTACACACTCCTCTTATGTACATCCGACCATCCATCGCATAAGAATGTGCACCCATACTTTACCGAAGCCTCTTGCTGCATTTGTGCTTCACACATGTCCTCTCTCTTCTCAACTTTCTTGTGCTCAAGGCTTCACATGTAGGCCCTTCCCATTCATACCCAATGCGACTGACATCTCTCATGGCCTTCTTCCATCGCAAAGTCTTCGCCACGTACAAGGGTATGAATCCTTGATTGCCTGCTTTTCCTCGCAGCACTAAGGCCCACTCTCAATGTTCATGATGCCCCTCTACTTCTCTTTGAACCCAATGTGCTAGCATCATCCAATCGCTCAATGGCTCGGCCTCTTCTTTTCCTTCATTTGTTAAGGTCATGCGGTTACGCTTCCATTCTTGAAGGCCATCTTTCACAAGAGGCACAAACTTACAAGGTCCTATATCCTTGTTGGGAACACTCGCCAGATGGTCTTTCACCCAATGTGACAAGCCCCATTTTGCTTATGCCACAATAGTGGCATCTGCACTTCTTGAAGCCACCACCTCTTGCATAATTATCAATGTGGGTGACATGGCTCTAATACGCATCTTTTGGCATTGTGAAGAGTAAGTGAGAGGAAAAGGAGGAGGAGGGAGAGTATGAGGAGTAGGAGGATGGAGAGAGGAGGAAGAGGAGGAAAAGTATGAGAAGGAGGGGGGAGAGTGTGGGGACTCGCGCGGATGAGGGCGAGTATGGGGAGAAAGAGGAGGGAAAACAAGAGGATGAGGAGAGCAGTAGAAGGATGGAGAGGCTGAAGTAGACTAAATGAGAGGAGTAGGAGAGAAGTATGAGAGAAGTAGGAAAAAGAGAAGAGTAGCTGAGTGGAGAGGGAGGAGAGTAGAGAGGAATAGGACAGGGTAGGAGAGTGAAGAGGCTAGAGTAGGAGAATGGAGACGGCAGAGGAAAATGGAGAGGCAACAGGCTGGAGCGTATCCTTGACGATGCAGGCAGCGAAAAAGAGCACAACGCAACTAAAACCTTGTTCAGAGTTTTTTACAAAAGCACGTAACCCGAAACACCGTTTCACTGATTCAAAAACGGGTGGCAGCGTTTCGTGCAACCATGGTTGGTTCTAGGTCATAAAAATCTCGATGGACATCCATGCCACAACAACACTAATTGTGCCATCTTTGTCAATCTATCAACCACAACCCATATGGCATCATGACCTGTGCGCGTTCTTGGCAAACCCGTAATAAAATCGATGGAAATACTCTCCCACTTATTACTGGGTATCTCCAATGGCTGTAATAAACTCGCGCTCCGAAGCCTTTCAACCTTAGTCGTTTGACAAACTCGGCAACCTACGACATATTGTTCAACAAACTGTCTCATGTAAGGCCAATAGAAAGTATGTTTCACAAGAGACAAAGTCATGTGTACCCCTGGATGCCCTGCACTACATATCATGACACTCCCTAAGAATCATAGATCTAAGATCCCCAAAGTCCGAAACTCCCACTAATGAGCAAAAGCTACCAAACATAAGAAATGCACGAGCCTTATCATTTGTTGCACTTTCTATTGAATATACATATATTTATTTATTTATTTCTCTCTCTCTCTCTCTCTCTCTATAGAGGCTAACTCTCTCGATATAGATATTTCAATAAAGTCGAACAGTTGATCACCACTTGGAAAAAAATTCACAAAATTTGCATGTCCGCTAAGATGAAAAAAATATAAGAATATATCCAATCGTACAAATTCAAAATTTTGTTGTTCTAAACTTTTTGCAGTTGGGGCTTCTACACCCGTGTAAAATATTTCGAGAGAGATGAACAGCTGATCACCACTTGGACAAAAATTCAAAGAACTTGCACGTCTACTAAGGTGATAGAAATATATATGTATGTAAGTGTGTGTGTGTGTGTGTGCACGCGCATGCGCGCGTGTGTATACATATGTATACATGTATGTATGTATATATATGTGTGTGAGCGTGCGTGTGTGTGTGTGTGTGTGTGTGTGTGTGTGTGTGTGTGTGTGTCTGTGTAACACACATATACACATACAACCTATGTGACAAAACACACGTGCAAGAAGAAACAAACACATACACTTAGAAACATATAGAATGCATGGCAAAACATATCTTCACTCTCTAGCACTTGCATTATTCTTTTGTACCAGCAAAGGAAATGAATGCACATTCTAATCTGCAGTCTTATTTTGAAATGTCGGTCAAATATACTCACTCCAACTTCAGGGTCTTCAAGTTCAAGATCCTTACAAAGACACCTGGCGAACTCTTCCGGATCACTGTCAAAGTTTCCTAAGTCCTGAAGAAATCGAACACAATACGCAATTACCACAAAACAATCTCCTGCAAACGCTTCCCTAGCAATGATAAAGTAATTTATGCAACCCCAAGTATAGTTGCCATATCTTTTCTCTAAAAGTGAAGCTGGACCTTGATGTTTGCTACACCCAACCCCCCCAACCCCATTCCAAACAATCTAGAAAAAAGAATGCATATATATTTACACACACACACATGCATATGTATATGTATATGTATGTGTATGTGTATGTGTATGTGTATGTGTATGTGTATGTGTATGTGTATATGTATATGTATATGAATGTGTATGTGTGTGTGTGAGAGTGTGTGTGTGTTTGTCCTACACGGATATTTTCTCTTGATGTAATCTTTCAACTTACCAGTTTTCTAGCATAGGTATCTTATAATATAAAGCATTCAATGTGTGTGTTATTTTATGAATATTATATTGATATGTATGTACTTTCTTACTCACAATCTTGGACAAATGCATGGAGGAGATACAAATTAATAGGTGAATCATTTTTAACAGAGTGAATAGGTCAACCAAAACTAGTTGCCAACAGCCGGGTAAATAGGGAATGATGTGGTGCTATGCTCTGCATCAGCTTAGGCCATTCATCCACAATAGAGCTTCTGGGCATGTGCAAAGAGAGAGAGAGAAGGGGGGGGGGGAGGAGAACTCGAATCACATGATGGTTTTGGGGCCTAGAGATGAGAGCACAAAGCAAACTACAAATGGTTGTAGGGAATTGTAATGACCCTCTGTTCCAACCACTAACAGGAATGTGATCTTTTTACACAGAGACCCATGAGAGCCCACAAAGGGAGTTGCCATAGTGACAAGATATAAATGGGAGTCAGCACATAGAAAGGAGATGCAAAGAGACAGTGGTGTACGAGGCTCGGGAGGGGTGGCAGTTCTCTTTTTGTCACATATGAGACCCTATATATTTGTGATGAGGAAGGAGGAGCATTGTAACATGCAATGATTAATGATCGTGTAATGTGCAGCAAGACCTTCTTTAAATGTTGGAGGAGAATCTGCTCCGGCTCAATGACTTCTGTCTCGTCAATCCCCTCGGGCTGCCGCTCATCAAAGATATCTTCAGTGCTGGCCCAAAATATGGCTTCAACCATGCCACATGAAAGACGTTATGCATTGTCCAACTTTCTGGTAACCTCAGCTTCATGGAGACGTCATTGATCTTCTTCATGATGGGGAATGGTCCGAAACTTATGAAGGATAACTTCGGGCATCGCTTGCCCACATGTTTTAGTCTTTGCTTAATAATCCTCACATAAACACAATCACCCTCTTTATAATTGACATCTCGAGGAGACTTTGGCTTGACGCATGTACGTTGCTTGTGCTTTGGCGAGGCGGTCTTTAACAGACTCCGTGTAGTCTTGTTAGCTTCGAGGGACAGTGATATTATCCTCGTGAGGAGTGAAGAGAACCTCCTACCGAAAGCGTCTTCATACGAGGTACGCCCAATACTTGAGGAATAAGTATCGTTCAAGATGGCATGCATTAATGGAAGGTACTGCTCCCACTTGGACTGCGCATCATGACAATACGATCTTAGTACATTAAAAGCCAATTGATGGAAGGTACTGCTCCTACTTGGACTGCGCATCATGACAATACAATCTTAGTACATTAAAAGCCGATTGATTGTATAGCTTTGATTGCCCGTTGGTTTGCGGATGAAATGCATTGGTGGACATCTGGAGCTTGGTGCCAAAGTTTTCGAGGAGAGCCCTCCATAGATGTGAGGTTGATTTGGAATCTCTGTCCATGGTAATGGTCTGTGGCAATCCTCCAATCACAAACCAATCCGTGATAAATAAGCGGGCTACGCCTTCTGCACTGGCTATCTGCTTACACGGAATAAGCATACAAGATTTACTAAAACGATATGCGAGGGGGTCCCACAAATCCATCGTGATGTCCTGGAAAGGACCTTTGGGGATCAGCACTCCTACCATGTCACGGTGTCAGGTGAATGAATTGTTACAGAAGGGGCTGATTCAGCCAAGCTCTTCTCCCTATTGTTCTCCAGTCCTACTTGTGCAGAAGAAGGATGGATCTTGAAGAATATGTATTGACCACAGGGCTTTGAATAAGATCTCTATCAAGAATCGATTTCCTATTCCACGCATTGATGACATCTTGGATCGATTAGAGGCATCAACCATCTTCAGCCACATTGACTTGAAGAGTGATTATTATCAGATACAATCAGGCCCGAAGATGTACACAAGACTGCCTTCAGAACTCTTTGGGCTTTATGAATTTCTTGTCATGCCATTTGGTCTAACTAATGCTCTTGCTACCTTCAATCGCATGATGGATCGCATTTTCAAAGAGCACAGAAAGTTTGTGGGTACATTCTTGGATGACATTATTGTGCACTCGAAAGATGAAGAGGAGCATAGGCAACACTTGGCAGTTGTATTTGCAAAGCTCAGGAAACACAAGTTGCTGGTCAACACTAAAAAGAGTGAGTTCTTCATGCCAGAGATCCATTTCTTGGGACACATCATCTCACAGGATGGAGTAAGGATGGACCTTGCCAAGATAGAGGCAATCAAGAATTGGCCTCCATTGAAGAACCTACATGAAGTCCGTAGTTTTCTTGGCTTGTGTTCATACTACAGGTGCTTCATATGCCATTTTGCTGAGAATAGCTTCACCCTTACATGCTTTGCAGAAGAAGGCAGTGCCTCTCCATTGGGGGAAGAAAGAAATTGCAGCATTCATGATCTTGTTATCATTTTGCCAAACTTGCGAAAGCCTTTTGTTCTTCAATGCGATGCAAGCGGCAACAGTGTTGGTGGAGTATTTATGCAAGAAGGCAGAGTGGTTGCATATGAGTGTAGGCTGCTCCGAGATGCTGAACACAACATGAATGTGTATGAGCAAGAATTGGTAGCTGTTATACATGCTCTTACTGTGTGGAAGCACTATCTTTTAGGTGCTGATTTTTATGTGCAAACCGATCATCAATCGCTGTGATACTTTCTCACTCAGAGAAAGTTGTCAGAGAAGCACATGAAATGTGCTTCTCTGACAACATGAATGTGTATGAGCAAGAATTGGTAGCTGTTATACATGCTCTTACTGTGTGGAAGCACTATCTTTTAGGTGCTGATTTTTATGTGCAAAATGATCATCAATCGCTGTGATACTTTCTCACTCAGAGAAAGTTGTCAGAGAAGCACATGAAATGGTCAAACTTCCTTTCCATTTTTCATTTTCAGATTGTTCATGTGGCTGGAAAGAAAAATGTAGTGGCTGATGCACTTTCCAGAAGGCCACGTACGGAAGCTATGTCCAAGAAACCACAGGTATCTGCAATTACTATTGCTTATCACAATGAACTAGATCCCATGAAGGAGCAGTATGGTACAGATGATGCTTTTGCACAAATTTATGATCAGCTAATGGAGGGCAATCGGCATGATCATTATACACTCAAGGAGGGATGCATGATGATGCATGGTAAGCTGTGTGTAACGCAGCCATTGAGGCATAAGGTGCTCACTGAAAGTCATGCCCCACGTATGCAGGGCATAGGGGTATTGAGGCTACAATCAAAGCAGTGGAGCACTACTTTTATTGGCCTTCTTTACAAAAAGATGCTGAGCCTTATGTCAGGACATGCATCACTTGCCATAAGGTGAAGTATGGCAGGCAGAAACAGCCCGGTTTACTTCAGCCTTTGCCTATACCAAATAGACCATGGCAGAGCATCGCTATGGATTTTGTTTTTTATCTCCCTCGCACTCCTTCTGGTATTGATGGCATATGGACTATAGTTTGCAGATTTAGCAAGATGGCTCACTTCATTCCAGTAAGGAAGAAGATTACAGCCAAGCAAATGGCAAAGGAATTCTTGAAGTTTGTTTTCAAGTATCATGGGATGCTTGAGTCTATCCTGAGCGATAGAGATCCACGGAATACAAGCATGTTTTGGAGAGGTTTGTTTGATAACATGGGTACCTCACTGCTGTTTTCATCTTCATATCATCCATATTCTGATGGTCAATCAAAAGAGGCAAATTCTACAGCTTTGGATTTGCTGCATTGTTATGTGTCTAAGCACAAAGCAAACTGGGAACAGTATTTGCCGCTGATTGAGTATGCATACAACAATACAGTGCACTCTTCCACGGGTAAGGCACCGTTTGAAATAGTGGAAGGAGTGAGAAAGGTTCCTCCTATTTTGCATACAAAAGAGAAGATATTTGTGGCTGATGAGTATGTGAAAGACTTGCAAACAACGTGTGAAAAGGTTAAGTATGCCCTTCAACGCAGTCAGGACAAGCAGAAAAGTGTTAGAATTATAGATATAATTCAGCAGTGACCAATGTAATTTCATAAGCTAGTTAGGGGCACTTTTCCCTCTTTAAGAGGTTTTTCCCCCTAACCGCAGTTAGTCCACTAACTATGGGTAGTGACTACTAAGGTTTTGTCACTAGTACAAAACCTTATCTCTCACTCTTTCAGTTGTACTCTCACACTCTTCTATTGCAACTAAGCTTTCAAGCTTTAAGCTCTCAGCTCACTCTCTTGCTCTCTCTCTCTCCCCAAAACTCACATTTGGTATCAGAGCCTCGTTGAGCTCCTGCTCCCAGCCCAAGCTCCTCTTGCCCGGATAGTTCGTGCTCCTCCTCCTGTTGCATTCCGTCTGTACGCTGCATTCCCATTGGAGCACGCCATCCGTACAAACGTCGTCCGTACAGTTCGTATGATTGTATGGAACTGTGGTGAACTCGTCCTTGCAACACCTTCCGTACCACCATCGCAAGTTTGCTGTACAAATTTTGCGGGTGTGACAGTTGCCATACAGCTTGCTGCAAGTGCGCCATACCAACGTACTCTGCTAGCGCCGTACTCTATCCGAACATAGTGCCATACTCTGTCTGTACAACGCCCGTTCTCTGTCTGCATATCGCCTCATACGGTTCTGTGCAACTGTCCGTACATCGAATGTACTCTATCCGTACTAGTTGACTGTCCATACCGCCGTACATCTGTAGGACATTCAGTACAGCTGGTCCATACATCGTTGAGTGTCCATACACCATTGGCCGTACACTTGTACGGTTCTTACTCCAAGTGTGTACCAGGCCGTACAGGTTGTACTTGCGCACAAGCTCTTCCTTGCAGGTGATCTTTGGTAGGCACAATTTGCAGACAGCCATTGTTTGGCTTAGTTTTTGGGAGCACATTTAAGCATCTTGTTTGTTGCAGACATTGCAATCAAGTTGCAGAATCTGCTTTAAAAATTTGGGGCTTTTTGGTTCTGCTTGCAATCTTGCAAACAAAATTTGGGACTTTGCAGATAATTGCAAAATTTGGGGCTTTTAGTAAATTTGCTCCTTTCTCGTTGCAATTTCAAGCTCGAAATTTGGGGCTTTCAATTTTGCAGTACAATTTCTTGAAGAAATTTGGGGATTTTGTGATTACACTGCAATTTCGCAGTGAAATTTGGGGCTTTTGCAGACAGAGCGCAATTCTTGCAACATTTGGGGCTTTTGATCAATTTGCCCCTTTCTGGTTGCAATTTCGGGCCTATTTTGGGGCTTTTATGTTGGGAGAGCAATTTTGGAGATTTCAATTCATACTACCTTTCTTGAAGTGTTTTGCAGCACTTTTGGCAGATTTTGGAGAGTTTTTTTATGCTTGGGCAGATTTCTGACAGTGCAAGTGCAAAAATTTGAGTTGCATTTACAGCCAGTGCTTGGCTGTGTTTTTTGGGAGTTATGCATTTCATTCCTAGTAAGGGAATCCAGTAATGATTTCTAGTTCGGTGGTCTTTCACAGGAAGACAAGTTGGATGGTACCAACTACTCCCTCTGGAGTTTTATGGTATGCAATATTCTGATTTCTCGCAATTTATGGGATTATGTGAATGGGGGTGAGATCCGACCAGCAGGTATGGCACCTAATACCCCTCCCTAGCAAGGAGGTGGAAGAGGTCGTGCACAGGGTGCAGCTACAGAACAAGTTGTTGGTGCAGCTATAGCCACTACTCCAGAGCAGAAGAGATGGGATTCACGGGATGCCTTAGCTTTGTCATGCATCTCTCTTTCAGTGAAAAGATTTATCATTCCGCATATCCGGTCGTGTAAGACCTCGAAGGCAACGTGGGATATCTTAGAAAGCATGTATGCAGCCCGGAATGATGCAAGGGTATCTTTCTTGAAAAGAGAGTTAAGTAATACACATATGGAAGAGGGTGACTCCATGTCAGTCCACCTCACAAAGCTAATGGATCTCTGAGAGCAATTATTGAACATAGATGAGATTATTCCTGATTCACAGATGATTACCACCACTCTGAATTCTCTTCCTGAGTCTTATCTCAGCTTTCATACCTCGCTGAACTTACCATTGAGGGGGGGTGCAAATCCTCTCACTTTTCATGAGTTGATAGGACTTCTGCTTCAGGAAGAGCGGACCAGGAAAAACTTGGCTTCACGTGCAGGTGAACAAGCTATGCTCTCAAAGTTCAAGCCAAAAACAAAGGGACAAGCAAAGACATCAGTAAATCAGCCTTCCAGTGGGTCAGGACAGCCTTCACAAAAGGCTAAAAATGATGCAAGTAAGCCCAAGAAGAAGGGTTTTTGTCATTACTGCAAAAAGCCAGATCATCACATTGCAGAATGCAGGAAAAGGCTTGCAAAAGAGAAGAAAAACAGCTCCGGTATGGCTGTTTCAGATTCAGCTCCTCGTGCATCTGACAGTGGGAATGCTGCAGCCAACTTTGTTGGACAAGATTATGCCTTTTTATCTTGCATTTCAGATTCTAGGCTGGCTGCTCCAGATGCTCGGGATAGTACAGCCACTTGTAATGATGATACATATGCCTTTTTGACTTGCAGTTATGACCCCTCTACGAATGCATCAGCTTTCAGTGTCAATGAAACACTGAATACTTGGTATTTTGACAGCGGTGCCTCCAAGCATATCACTTCTAGGAAGTGTCTCTTTACTTCCTTGCATCCACCTCCCGTTGGTAAGAAAGTCACTTGTGCCAACAACTCGTCATATTCAGTACGTGGCACAGGAGAAGTTGAGCTTACCGCCATTGATGACTCAGTTTTCAGACTTTCAGATGTCTTGTATGTACCTGGTATCACTAAAAATCTCCTTTCAGTGTCCACTCTTAACAGGGCTGGATTTCAGGTCATCTTTGAGGATGACAAATGTGCTGTTCGAGACAGGGAAAATGATTATGCCTTGAGATTATCTGGTACTCTGCTGCGTGGGCTTTTTCAGCTTGATCTTTTTGAGAAAAGAGCAGCCCATGCTCTTGCAGTTTCTACTCCTACTGCTGCCATGCAGAATGCAGAATTATGGCATGCCCGATATGGCCACATGCATTACAACAGCTTGATGACACTTCAGAAGCACTCTATGGTTGATGCATTGCCACCTCTTGAGATACCTCCTCCACATGCCTGTGAAGGGTGCATTTTAGGCAAGATGCATAGATTCCCCTTCAAAAAGGATGGTTTAGTTAAAGCTGTCCGCAAATTACAGCTTATACACAGTGATGTCTATGGTCCCATGAGGACTCCATCATTGGGTGGGCATCTCTACTATGTTACTTTTATTGATGATTACTCCAATTTCACTTGGGTCTTTGGGCTGAAGCGCAAATCAGAAGTGTTTATGGTGTTTAAACACTTTTCAGCCATGGTTGAAAATGAAACTGGACTCAAGATACAGACATTGCGCACAGATAGAGCTGGGGAATACTTGTCTGCAGATTTTGATGCTTTTCTGAAAGGCAAGGGTATTGTGCATCAGCTCACAGTGAGGCTGACCCCTCAGCAAAATGGCAAAGCTGAGAGGAAAAATAGAACTCTTATGGAGATGGATAGATGTATGCTGAAAAGCAAACACATGCCTCACAAATTCTGGCTTGAAGGTCTGATGTGTGCCAACTACATCTTAAATCGGGCTCCCACTAAGGCTTTGAAAACAAAAACTCCCTATGAGGTCTGGAATGGGAGAAAGCCTTCAGTGGATCATTTCCGAGTCTTTGGATGCCTTGCATATGCTCATGTGCCAGTTGAATTTCGGCATAAGTTGTCAAATAAGGCAATTAAGTGCATATTTGTTGGGTACAGTGCAGAAAGCAAGGGGTACCGTCTCTACAATCTTGCTACACGCAAGATCATTGTCAATAGAGAGGTGATATTTGCAGAAAATTCAGCTCACACTCAGGCTGAATTTCATTCGCCTTCTTCTTCAGAGGATGTTTTTAAGGGGTTGCTACCCATTGCCTTGGGTTCCCCTACTGATATTTCTGATGCAAATCAGAATTTACAGCCACCTCCCGATGCTCCAGTTCAGCCACAAGATGTCTTGCCACCTCCACAGGCAGTGGAACAAGTGGTTCAGCAAGAAATTGCAGACATACATGCAGCAAAAACAGTCCCAAACTGGCTGTTACAGACTCTCAGGGAGAGTAAGATTGATGCTCCATTACCTGGCAGGACTCGCAGTGCAGCAAGGCACATGGAAGGTGCTAATTCAGTGGAATCAGCATATGCAGGTACTCTTCTCGATGAGGAAGAGCCTGCAACATTCGAAGAAGCAAAGGACAATGTGCATTGGATGAATGCCATGCACGATGAGTTGCAGTCCATTACGAAAAATCAGACTTGGGATGTTGTAGACTTGCCACCAGGTAAACATGCCATTGGCACACGATGGGTTTTCAAGGTGAAACGGAAGCCAGATGGCTCCATTGACATATACAAGGCAAAGCTGGTTGCTAAAGGCTATGCTCAGAAAAAGGGCATAGATTATGAGGAGACTTTTGATCCTACATCCCGGATGACCACCATCCGATTTGTTATTTCAATGGCTGCACATTTTGAGTTGAATGTTCATCAGTTGGACATAAAAACAGCCTTCTTAAATGGAGATTTGTTGGAAGAGGTTTATGTCAAACAACCTCCAAGCTTTGAAATTACAGCAAATGCACTTCAGGTATGCAAGCTAAACAAAGCTTTGTATGGGCTGAAACAGGCCCCTCGTGCATGGTATGCCAAGATTCATGCCTTTTTTACCAGCAAGGGGCTGCACAATAGTCCTACTGAGAGCACCCTCTACATCAAGATGGATGGGGGGGAATTTTAGTCATCCTTCTTTATGTCGATGAATTACTGCTCACAGGGTCCAATGAAGATAATATTGCAGATTTCAAAGCTGATTTGCAGACCAACTTTGACATGTCAGATTTGGGACTGCTTCACTTTTATTTGGGGATCCAGTTCTCTCAAGAGAGACGTGGCACTGTTATGTCTCAGTCCAAGTATGTGCAGAAACTCTTGGACAGATTTAACATGCATGATTGTAAGCCCATAGCCACTCCCATGGAGCCGGGGCTGAAACTCACAATGCAAGTAGGAGAATTAGTTGATGCCACACTTTACAGTCAGACTGTTGGATGCCTCATATATCTCTACAACACTAGACCTGATATTCAGTTTGCAGTATCTTAGGTGAGCAGGTATATGCACAGCCCAAAAACTATGCATTGGCAGGCAGTTAAGCGCATCTTCCGTTATTTGCAGGGCACGAAGTTTTTGTTATTTCCCAGGGGGGGTGACTTGCAGATGCATGCCTACAGTGATTCAGATTGGGCTGGTGATTATGACACTAGGCAGTCCACTAGTGGCAATTGTTTCTTTTTGGGTAAATCTTGCATTTCCTGGCTGAGCAAGAAACAATCTACAGTGGCTACCTCATCATGTGAAGCTGAGTAAAAGGCAGCTTTCACAGCAACAGTTGAATGTGTATGGCTGCGACGTCTATTTGCTGATCTTCATCTGTCATTGGAGGGTCCTTCTCCAATTCTCACTGATAGTCAGAGTGCCATTGCAATGGCAAAGAATCCAGTGTTTCATGCTCGCACGAAATACATTGAGGTTCACTATCACTACGTCAGAGAGAAGTTGCATGCAAGAGAGATCAGTATGATCTTTGTGTCCACACATGACAATGTTGCAGATATTTTCACCAAAGCACTACCACATGAAAAGTTTGAGGCATTTCGCAGTGCCCTGAACTTATATCCGTTTGGTGATTAATCAGCCTTGTACATGACATTGGCACTGCAGGGGGAGGTTAGAATTATAGATATAATTCAGCAGTGACCAATGTAATTTCATAAGCTAGTTAGGGGCACTTTTCCCTCTTTAAGAGGTTTTTCCCCCTAACCGTAGTTAGTCCACTAACTATGGTTAGTGACTACTAAGGTTTTGTCACTAGGACAAAACCTTATCTCTCACTCTTTCAGTTGTACTCTCACACTCTTCTATTGCAACTAAGCTTTCAAGCTTTAAGCTCTCAGCTCACTCTCTTGCTCTCTCTCTCTCTCCCCAAAACTCACAAAAAGAGCTGCAGATAAGCATCGCAGGAACCTAGTCTTCATGGAAGGTAATTGGGTATTGCTGCGTTTTCTTAAGGCACGCCTTAGGAGCAAGAAAGGGTACACCAAGCTCAATATGCGGTACTACAGGCCCTTTCAAGTTCTTGAGAAGATCAATGAGGTAGCTTACAAGCTGAAGTTACTTGAGAAGCGGACCATCCACAATGCTTTCCATGTTAGCTTGTTGAATCCTATTCATGGAGACGTGCCACAGGATATGCCAGTTGAAGAGCAACCTGAAGTTGATGAGCAAGATGAAGTCTTGATTCCTAAGCAGATTGTAGCACATAAGGATCGGAAGGTTAATGGTAGAGTTGCCAGATGCTATCGAGTAAAGTGCAAGAAATATCCTGCAAACGATGCGATCTGGAAGAGAATGAATTGGCAGATTCACCACAGGTTTTGCAGCTCTACCTTCAGGCATTTGGTCTCAAGCCTACTACAGTAGCGGCTCATTCCGGTTCAACAGAGCACAGGTCTAGAGCATTACCGGATGCTCATGGGGAGGGTAGCACCTCCGCACCCACACTGCAGACAAGCTCACAGGATATCTAGAGGTCGCTTGGTGACACTGCGGTTTCCCCCGAAGCACTAATGTTGACAGTGTTTCTACTAGAGACTTCTACGATGAGTGATCATGACACTCTAGACGGTTGATACACTACCATATGGATGGATCTGCAATCCTGTTATATGTACATTGTATTTTTCGTACTTCATGTGATGTTGTACTACGGATTATGGGCTGTTTATTCCTATTGTGATACCCTTTTCTATTTGCTGTAATTTTGGGACAGCAAACAAGATAGTTTGTTGTTTCAAGAGGGGGGTATGTCACGGGGATGTGATGGTGATGGTGAAGTGTCTAAACTAACTGTCACTAAATTTGGCCTAAGGGGTGCCAGGCTAGAAGCCTTAGTTAATGCCCAAAGGCTACCTATGATTTCAGGTGCAACAAGTGCAACTCCTAGTGCTATTATAGTGGTTCTAGTTTCTAAGGTCATTGGTTTAGTTCACTAGGGTCATCCTTTAAATATTGACCCACTAGAGGTCCTATAAACTAGGGCCATTGGTTCCAAGCATTAGGGTCATGGTTTGCCAAATGACCCCCCTAGGGGCATTAAAATCCCACACCCCATTTGCCATGTCTCTGTGTGTGGAGCTTGTGTGGTCTCTCTGCTTGCCTTGTGGCACCTGTGTGTCACACCTGGAAGCACCTGGAGCCTTTCCTTTCCCTTCCTTGCTGTTTTGGGTCTTCTCCCTTACCAAAGGTCTCTCATTCTGAAGATGGCGGACTTCGCGACAGTTCTCCTCCCCTTGGTGTTTCCTACTGCTGGCATGCTTCCTGGACCTGGACGGATGCCTTCATTTTGGGCCTTTTCTGAAGGTTTTCTTGACTTTCTTCACGACAAAAGTCCTCCTTTCCTGCTTCTGAGGCCATAATCTTGGACGCCTCACTCCTAGCTCCTAGCACTAAAGGAGAAGGCTAATCAAAAAGTAGTCCTAAGTAAGAACCAAGCATCCCAAATTCCAAGATTGCTTTTGCTCCCTAACTGAGAACCAAGCATCCCAAATACCGATTGACTTATAAAATGCAATCCTTTAAATCTTCCAATTTCCTTGAAAATGTCCTTAATTTCCTTAGATCCTTTAGGCGCAATTCTTTGCTTCCTTCACTTTTCTTGAAGAAAGAAAATGATTGAAAATGGTCTATGGATTTTGTAGTCTTTATGATGCATTACCATATGTTCCTTCATCCATGAGATCATTTTTCCTTGTCTAAAATCGGTGCACAAGTTATCCTATAAGGCCTATGAATTCCTCACCAAATATCTAGAATTTTCCAAGATTCCACTTACAAAGAAATTACAAATGCACCACAATGTGCCAACGTTATTTTGCTGTGAATGTGAAATTTGCATCTTTGTCATTGCATTCATCCGTCATCTCTCTCCCACCTTGCATGTAGGTCGAAATAGAAACAAGTACTCTCACGAGGGCGCTCTTCCCCATTGAAGGGTTCAAATTCTGCATGCATTGCACACCTTTGCATTCTCCAAAAGTGTGGATTTTCACATTTTGGTATCAGAGCGGTGATGATCCACGAGCGGGACGAGAAGAGGGCGACAGTTGCAAACGATGGAAGTCGCAAGAGAAGTTGCGGAAGAGGATCACGACCGACCGATCTCCGAGGTTCTGAGACAAGGGATTTTTCTGAAAATTTATGGTCTTGAACGGTGAACGGGGTGTCCTCACGAGGTGAATTGCCCCCCCCCCCCCCCCCAAAAAAAAAGTGAATGTACCCTTAAAAGCCTTAAACCGTGAGGAAAAGGGATCCCCCGTTCTCCCCAACGGAAAGTCGGATCGAAATAAGATTTTAAGGGGGTGATCCACCCATCAAGTACCCCCTATAACGGTATCTAGAGCTCCAATCCGCTCAAAACAAGTAGCCCAAACAAAGCGTACCAGTTTACAGCAGAAATACAAGAAGAAAAGCTTGAAAGAGAAGGGAAAGGAGGTCATTTTAAGTGTCTTCTCAACACAAATGAAGCGGGAGTCGGATAAGTACCACCAACTCTACAACACTTGACTTTTGTTGTAAAATAAACCTTTTTTTTTTTAAATTACAGCAAGGCATTTTCTCTCTTGTATTACTAAAAGGAAAGAATGGAAGGGGAAAGGACATATAACAATGAACTTATTCCTTTTTCTCGATTACCCCAAGGAGAGAGAGAAAGAACACCTTCACCCCCTCTTGAAGAGGAGGGATTAGGTGAGAGTTATACACATCTTGAGTACGATAACCCACAAATAGATTTACAACAGTCTCTCCTTCAAGAACCTCTTGATAGGGAGTTCTCCTTTCGTAATGAAAGAAGAAATGAGACCAACCAAGAACAAGGTGATGAGGTCACGCCTTCAACTCCTGTTGATAAGCTGATTTTCCAGCTTAGCAATATGATTGAGCAGTCCATTATGACAAGATTAGGGACTAAGAGGACTTTAAACTTCGGGGATGAAGAGTTGAGTACCCCTTCTAAGAGGTCCAAATTCCAACCACGAGAGAGAATTGAGTTCCCCAAATATGATGGGGCAAGGGAGGCTGACAAAATCCTCAATTGGACTCGCCATTTTGAGCTATACTTTGCCCATCAAGACAAGACCGAGCAAGAGAAGCTTGCTCTTGCCACATTGCATCTACAGAAGGATGCTCTAATGTGGTGGTCCTTGTCACAAACAAGAAAAGAGCCTATTCATGAATGGGCTAAGTTCGTGGAGCAACTGAAAGCCACTTTCATGCCACCGAGGCATGAAGAGAACCTAACCTTTCGTTGGGAGAGGTTTAGGCAGTTCGATAATGAGAGTAATGCAGATTTTGCAGCCAGATTTTGGAAACTCTCTATAGAGTTACCCGAAAAGAGTGAGGAAGATAGGAGAAAGAAGTATTTAGCAGCCTTAAGCCCAAAAGTAACGTATGAGGTTGAAATGTTTAACCCGACCACGCTTAAGGACCTCACTAAGCTGGCTGAAATAGCCGAGAGGAAATTGAATCCGCGTAAACCCTTCAACAAAGGAAATGAGAAAGCTATTGTACAAAATGTTAACAACCAATCACATCCTGGATGGATACCATTTCCTTCCATGACTGACGATGAGAAGAAAAAGCTAATTAAGGAGGGAAAATGTTTCGAATGTAAGAAACATAAGCTAGGGCATCCATGGCATAAATGTCCTACTCTATTAGCCAAAATTGTCAAAACCAATTCTATAAAAGGAAAAGGCAAAGCATCCAAGCAGGAGGGTGAGGCTTCTACCTCCTCATCCCAAGACTCTACGATGAACATAGAACCAAAAGTAAATGCTATCCATTCAGCCAACACTGGTGTATGGATGTGTGAACTGAATAGAGAGTAGGCATATTTATTGTAGAGTATGGACAGAGAATTAATATTTTTCTCCTCCGTGTAGAGCATCTGATAAGATAAATAGGGCTGAAATAGAAGAGTTGGAAAAAGAGATTGAAGGTCTATAGTTTCTATAGACTAAGTAGCTCTCCATCGCAAAATCATCCATAGCCAAGGTCTACCTAGTTCAATGAAAACATTTGGGTGAAAGAATCGTTTCAATACTGACCAATTTGTTGAGAATGTGTTTAAGCTTATTGAGCAGGTTACTGTAAAGAGATTTCAGCAGCTAAGTATTCATAAGAGGATTCTGAGCATGAAGAGATACTGAAGAGGCACTGCAGTGGTACTTTTGCATTTTGAATATTCAGCATCAAGAGGAACCAGAACTTGAAGATGAGATTTAAGTTCGGATTCAAAAGAGATCGTGTACTACCAGGAGAAGATTATTTGCAGATTATGAAGAGGAGATGCAAATGCAAAAGTAAAAGAGAAGCGTATGCAAGAGAAAGAGACGAGAGGATCCAGAAGAGGACTTCTGCCCATTCAAGCACGAGGGAGTGTCATGACAAGAGAAATCACTAATCTGTGATTAGTAGACATTAAAACATTATAATTATGTTATACACCAATGGTGTAACATGTATTTGTATTTATGATGGACACCGATCGATTTGTCATGGCGGTGGATCATCTGAGTAGATAGCACTAGTCGAGCTGGAGCCACAGCTTCAGACGGCATCGAATTTGGACATGTGATACTTATTCTATTAATAAAAATGTGCACACGTGTCTAGGTCCTAGGGGCAATAGGAAGGGAAGGGTACATTAAGGTGCATTGAAGGGTAGACGCTTGGGTCATAAGCTAAGGGTAGGAGTAAATGGGAAGATGGAACTTCAGTGATCTCAAGGGACGTTAATGAAAGGGTATCACCCTTTCATTGTGAATCTCACGTTGCATTCTCTCTACCACATTGCATTCATCCCTCATCTCTCTCCCACCTTGCATGTAGGTCGAAATAGAAACAAGTACTCTCACGAGGGCGCTCTTCCCCATTGGAGGGCCAATCGGCATTCAAATTCTGCATGCATTGCACACATTTGCATTCTCGAAAAGTGTGGATTATCACATTCCCTTACCCTTTCTTAAGCCTTCCAACTTTGAAAACTATAGGGTTTTCTAAATTAAATCATAGCACGAACTAGATGATTTCATAATCCTAAACCAAGTTATAGTTTGGAGCATAACCTTACCCATAAAAATTGATCACGAATGACAGTGCTATTCACTCTCAGGTCCAGCTACAAAATAAATGAGAATCATTCAATCAACGAAAACAAAAAACCAAACCATCAAGCTCTTCTATGATTATAAAACGTTCAGAAAGGAAGAGAGCAAGTCAACTAGATAAGGAATTTTACGCATTTGTGCATTCCACCTTCAAGCAATGAACCCTCTCTCCCGTGGTCATCTCCAACCCCTCATAAGAGCGAAATTCAGTCACTTGCGCCTGAATGTATCAACATTAGAGTGAAGAATGATTCCGTATGGACAAAAGTAAGAGTGAAATTCAGTCACTTGCCCTTAATTGCATCAAGATTGGTTCCTTGAATCAATTCATAAGGACAAAAGTGCAGCAACCTCTACAAAGATTATATGGTAACTTTACCTGGATTGATTGCACAATAAGTGGAGCAAAAGCAATGGGAAGATTCAAATCCTTTATTGTACACTTAGCAAAGAGAGGTATTTCAAAGTCAGGATCTGCAAATCAAGAAAGCAAAAAGAGGTATTTCAGAATCAGGATCTGCAAATCAAAATAAGCATGAATCTCTCTCTCTCTCTCTCTCTCTCTCTCTCTCTCTCTCTCTCTGTGCCACAATCTGTGACGTATTCCTTTCTCTATACCTTAGACTTATGGATGGTTTGATGAATGGACACTTGTCGAAGGGTATGCCCTTTCGACGGGACACTTCCTATGAGGCACAACCCTTCACAAGAGACACATTCTATTGAAGAGACACTACCATTATAATGTACCCGCTCATCAAGGGTCACACCCTTCACAAGGGGTACACACCTCTTCATGCACATACACTTTGGAGTACACACCTTTTCATGTGTGACTCTTCACACTCTATATAAGAGAGGCCTAATTGTATGGATGACACACTACAAACACTCAAGCAATTCAAATATTCCTTATTCTTTGCTATTCAGTCTCTATTCTGTTCCTTAGCACATTTCTAAATATAGTAAATCGAGGATTTCTTACAGTGGTATCAGAGCAAATTTTGCTCCTACTTGTAGGAAATGTCCCTCACCTTCTAGTGCCTATCTGATACCTCTACTTCCGCTAGAAGGAGACCCACGCACATTGTGCATGGAAGAGATGGAGAGAATGGCCAACCCCATCTAAGTCATCGATGACCTCTCCATCTTCCTCACATCACTAGTTGATGTGAGTGGACACAACAAAAATCGTGTCTTTTGATGTGCTTGGGCTATCCCAAAACCAAGGGACGCACCTTTTTCACCTTTGGACGCACCTTTTGATGAAGTGTTTTTGACTCCTCATCCAAGGGGCCCTATCATGAAAAAGGCACACCTTTTCCTGTGGGGACACCCCTCTTTAAAACAGGGATTCATCACCATACCCGCCTGTGACCAGCAGCCCGTGCTGCCCATCTATCACAATTCAGACCAGTCTGCCGCTCGCTGATTTCTCACGCCATCTTTGCCATGAACAGCCGCTTTTGCTGCCTTTCCAATTGTATGCAGCACATAGCGCAGTTTCAACACAAGAGATAGCACCAGGTTCCACGCAATCTGCCCTCTTCTGCAAATCGCCTCGATCAGCCTTGAAAGTCTCGCCTGGCGCCTCTTTCTGGTTCACCATTCAATGTGGACTTGCACAGATAATCGATGGACCTCCAGACGAGATTTTCAGGCCTGGCTATGCAACTAATTGGGCAGAACTGATCTATGCCAGGTGGATTCTTTCCATTCTCTTTTTCAAAGGATTCTCTTTCATATTGTCTCGCAGTACCACACATACAGAGGATGACGTGAGGCCACCCGACAACTACGTGTACCTAATTCCACTAGAGGTAGAAAACGTTGAACTTCGTGCCCTCTACCACTTACTTCAAGCTAAAGACTTGACATAAAACTACCAGAAGCCTACACTGGTCAACGGAATCGCCGAACAGTTAACCAGTGGCTCACCAAAATGCGCATGTACTTTGACATT
This sequence comes from Dipteris shenzhenensis, assembly GCF_047967505.1. NCBI lineage: Eukaryota > Viridiplantae > Streptophyta > Polypodiopsida > Gleicheniales > Dipteridaceae > Dipteris > Dipteris shenzhenensis. The sequence continues at coordinate 28,571,009 of NC_141627.1, forward strand.
GTCGACCTCACTGAAGGCAAGAAGATTGCCTTGGCAGCCTCCCTCCTCAAAGATACAGCTTTTCTTTGGTGGCAAGAACGCTTAAAGGACGGCAAAAGTGTGCTAACCTAGGAACGTTTTGAACACATGCTCCGTAAGCAGTTCATACCTGCCAATGCAGACTTCCAAGCACGCTCAAAATTTCTGACAGTTGGAGCAAACGGGCTCCTGTCTTCCTACATCTCCCAGTTCACCACTTTGGTACTGGAGATCGATGGTTTGACTAATGATGATTGCCTCCATGCTTTCATCTCAGGCCTAAATCCCCCGTTACGCATTGATGTCCTTAAAGCAAACATCAAAACCACTGCTGGCACTATTGCTTACGCAGAGCACATTACAAATTTCCAGAATACAAGGAGCAGGGTTCTAACAAATCACAGAACTCTACATCGGCCAAGGGTGCTCGCCCTCAAGATAACTCAAAGTTCAGAAAAAACTAGGTTCTCGACAGTCTCAAGATCCCAACAAGTCTCAGAAATCATATGTTGGATCCCAACAAAAGCACTCCTCTAAGGATCGTGCCCCTTCCTCTTCACAAAGCCATGACCATCATCACCAACATTAAGGTGCAGCCTCTAATAAGAAGAACAACTAAAGCACAAAAGAACTTTGTACCATATGCACTGGTGACCATAGATGGTTCAATTATCCAAATCGACCCAAGTAAAATTCCAATATGGAACCCAGCACTTCCCAGAATGCTACTCCTGCACAAGACAAGAAGAGCAAAGCTGTTCGAATGGCAAATACCATCCACATGAACCTTGCTAGCAACCCCAAACATTCCCTGGCCACTCAAGTACTTTGTGTCCAAGGATCGATTCGTGGAACGGTCACTATCCTCATCAATAGTGGCTGCTCTCATAACTTCCTAGCTAGTTCTATGGTCGAAAGACTTCGGTTGACCACTAGTCCTAGTTCCAAGGACTATCAGATCGAACTCGCTAATGGAACTACCTTCTTATGCAACACCAGGGTCAAAAACCTATCCTTTCACATCCAACATTATATAGACAAGTTGAATTTTGACATCATGCCTCTTTCCTGGTACGATGTCATCCTCGGACAACAGTGGCTATATGACTATGATCATCAATCGATTTTCGCAGCCATACTATCCAATTTGTCCACTAGGGAAAACTTATCGAGCTAACTGGTTCTAGGGACTCTCCTTCAACTCCAGTTACCTCGGCCTTACAAGTAAAGAAGTGGATTCGTAAACGTCAAGTAAAGATTGCACTTCTATTGGCTATGGCAGTTGAGGAGACACCAACAAAGGGTCCTCTTGAGTACCTCAACCAACCCTTTTTCCAACCTTACCTGGATATTTTCCCACAAGAATTGCCAAAGCAGTACCACCTCGAGTAATCCACCATTGAAACCTCCTTATCGGGTTTCTTACACTCAAAATGAAGAAATCCAAAGACAGGTCACCGAACTACTCGACAAAGGTCACATTCGACCTAGTCCCAACCCTTTCGGATCTCCTGTACTACTTGTGGAAAAGAGAATAAGTCCATGCGCCTTTGCATCGACTACCGATGACCTTTTCGATCAACTTCTACACGCAACACAATTTTCAAATATTGATCTTTGTTCAGGTTATCATCCAATCCACATACGAGAAGGTGATGAGTATAAGACGGCTTTGCGAACAAAATATGGACACTATGAATGTTTGGTCATGCCTTTCGGGTTAAACAATGCCTCGACCACATTCATGACACTAATGAACAATATCTTCAAGCCTTTCCTCGATAAGTTCGTCATCGTTTACCTCGATGACATCCTTGTTTTCAGCAGATCCTTAAATGAGCACAAACAACATCTTCACCAAGTTCTTAAAGTTCTCCGTGCAAATTCTCTCTACATCAACATTAAGAAGAGTGAGTTCTTCAAAACCCAACTCAAATATTTGGGACATGTTATTTCAGCCCAAGGCATCTCTGTGGATCCCAAGAAGGTCACGGTAATCCGAAACTGGCCTACTCCTAAGAACGTTCATGATGTCCGCTCTTTTCTCGGATTGGCAAACTTCTACCATACCAAGGTCTATCAATTTTCCGAGATTGCAGCTCCGATGTCCGAATTATTGAAAAGCACGGCAATTTTCTAGTGGCTTCCCGAAATAGAGTATAATTTCCAACAACTCAAGCAAGCACTCACTACCACACCTATTATGGCTATTGCTGACCAAACCTTCCGTTTGAGGTCATGATCGACGATGAGCAGTCTTGATGCAAGAAGGCAGAGTTATTGCTTTTGATAGCCATAAACATTCCGATATCCAAACCAGATACCCGGTTTATGATGAGGAGTTTCTTGCCATTATACATGCTTACCACTCTTGGAAACATTATCTCATGGGAGCCGACTTGGTGGTGAAAGCAGACCATCACTCCCTAAAGTATATCTTTACTTAGCTAGTGATGAACGCTCATCAAGCACACTGGGTACATTCCAAACTACGCAATGTGGTTGCAGATGCTCTCAGCAGGTTACCTCTAGCATCAGCTATGGTAATCTCTCATCACCATTGAGTACATTCCAGGACTACGCAATGTGGTTGCAGATGCTCTCAACAGGTTACCTCTAGCATCAACTATGGTAATCTCTACATTATCTATGGATGTTCCGAATTCTTTCAAAGTGAAGTATCTCCAGAATCAAGACTTCGGCACCGCAGTACAAGTTCTTTCAAAAGATCAACCTTCAACTTTACAACAGAAGATCTTCTCATCCTATTCTTATACGGACGACCTTTTGTATTATCAAGATCACGTCTATGTACCACATGACAAGGATGTTCGAAGTCTTTTGTTAAAAGAGCATCATGTAGTTCCTTATGCTGCACATCTAGGCATCAACAAGACTTACAGGTTACTCAGTGCAACATATTGCTGGCCTCAAATGAAAAGCGACATCATCAAAAGGGTTACGTCTTGCTTATCTTGTCAACAAATGAAAGCAAGTCGACGACTTCCAGCAAAACTTCTTCAGCCTCTTCCAGTTCCAACTGAAAGGTGGGAAAGTATTTCCATGGATTTGATTACAACACTACCACCATCATCCAGTGGTAACACTCAAATTATGGTAATTGTTGATCAATTGTCCAAAATGGCACATTTTGTTGCTTGCAAAAGCAGTGCCCACGCTCCAGACATCGCCAAACTCTTCATACAACATATCTTTCGACAGCATGGATTGCCCAAGAACATCATTTCCGACAAAGATCCTAAGTTTACCGGTCACTTTTGGATTTCTCTGTTCGAATCCTTGGGTACAACCCTATTGTTCCCCTGCGCAATGGTGACTTGAACTTCGGCACCCAGACGACCTGCAGCCTACCACCCAAAATCAGATGGCCAGACTGGAAGAGTCAACCAAGTTTTGAAAGAAACACTTCGACATTATATTCAGTCACACTTAGCAGCTTGGGGAGTTTGCTTATAATAACTCTTTCCATAGTGCCATTAGCATGACTCCATCTCAAGCAACTTATGGACACACTCCGATTGTACCAACGATTTTTTATCATGGAATTCCATGTTCTTTGGGGATATCTGGACAACTCCAACGCTACTTGGCAATCTGATGAAGACTTACAGCAGTACCCTGACATATTACAGCAATATTTTCAGAATTTACCATGATATTTTTCACACCAGTTCATTATCTCCACCAAGGTCTTATTTTGAATGGGAGGGGATGTCACGATCTATGACGTATTTCTTTCTCTGTAACTTAGACTTATGGATGGTTTGATGAATGGACACTTGTGGAAAGGTATGCCCTTTCGACGGGACACTTCCTATGAGGCACAACCCTTCACAAGAGACACTACCATTGTAATGTACCCTCTCATCAAGGGTCACACCCTTCACAAGGGGCACACACCTCTTCATGCACATACACTTTAGAGTACACACCTTTTCATGTGTGACTCTTCACACTCTATGTAAGAGAGGCCCAACTGTATGGATGACACACTACAGACACTCGAGCAATACAAATATTCCTTGTTCTTTGCTATTTCAGTCTCTTTTCTGTTCCTTAGCACATTTCTTTCTTTCTTTCTCTCTCTCTACACATATAAATACCTAGGGCTGAATTTCACAGAAATGGAATGCATGTGTGGAGAGGAGGATACTAGGAGGATTGAAAGCATTATATAGCTTCCAAAATAAATGCCAAATATCACATTTGTGGAATTGGGAAATGAGAAAATTATTATACACTATGGTTGTGCAGATAGTAATTCTTTACGGATGCCCAGCCTGGGCACCTAGGCTCTCTAGGATTACTAGGAAAGAATAGAAACCAAACATAAATGTTTCCTTATAGGAGAGCTAGGGGTTCAAGCACAGACATCCTACCCCATCCTATTCGCTGAAATAGGTATGATACCTATAGAAAGGGAGGCCATGTGTCGATTCATGGCTTACCTCAAGAAATTTGTTAAGATGGACACCAATAGGGCACCACACAAGGCGATGGAAGCTACTCAAAGAGCAGGACGGCATAGGGAAGGGATGAAGTGGATGGAAAGATGGGGCATGACAGCTGTCAGAAGATGCATGTGAAATCAGAGAGATAGTAACGCAGAAAATGCTACTGAAGTTATGGCAAAACCCGGGGACAAAAATGCAGTTTTACAAGCAGGAGATTAACTCAATGGACAGCTATGGGATACAGAAATACCTTGGGGAAGACATCAATATTTAAAAGCATCTAATCTGCAAAATCAGAACCAGTTTACATGATCTAGAGGTGGAGAGGGTAGGTGGCCAACACCCAAAAACCCCAAAGAAGAAAGGATCTGCAAGATCTGCCCCACAGGGAGGTAGAAAATGAGCAGCATGTACTCCTAAAATGCCGAGCTTACACAAACATCAGAGAGAGTTATGGGGACAGCAGAACTAACTTGAAAAGTCTGCTAGAGCAACCAGCAAAAAACCTAGGGAGTCTTAGAACACCGTAAGGTACTAGGGCTAGCCGACAAGCTAGCTCAATAGGTACTTGCTACATAGCTCACAAGCTAGCCCACAAGCTTTGTACAAGGGCTAGCCCATGGCTTGTAAGCCTCCTCGCGTATGAGGTGAGATCTCATCTTTGGGCACTCAAGCATCAAACATGTCCAAGGCACAAAGGATCTCACATGCCGTAAGAGGCGAGCTCTCATCTCACATAGGTCGGATGAGGTGATTTGCTCTTTTCAAGGAGAGGACTCCACTATTGAGTGGCATGGAAACTTCTCTTAGATGGGAAGCCACCCATCCCCATCACCAACCTAGCTATCTAAAACACATATGCTACGTCGCTCTATGATGTCCCAGCCCATGCACCACTTAATATGTCCTCCCTGCCCAAGCCCACCACATCCTACTTGCTTGGAATGTGCAGGCTGCATTGCATCGACTCCATAACAAGAGAGCCCAGGACCACAAGGGGCTACAGAGCAAGCACTCTACACATGGACAGGAGGCCTTTTTGGTCCTGATCCTAGGACAAACATTCAACCATGCCGGATGCCATGGCTTTCCCCCTGGTTGGTATACCACAACCATAATGCCGATACATAAAGAGCTACTGCACTCTCATGATTGACCACAAATTGGCCAAGATTTCTAGAGAGAGAGATCAATCTCCACACAAAGACACAAAGGCAGGGAGCTTTGAGACAAGCTGGATTCTGAAGACACCATACCACATCTTCGCTCTACGGGCCATCACCAAGAGGCGAATTCGAGATCAAAAAGTCTACACTTGCTTTGTAGACAGGAAGTCCCTTGAAACAGTCTCACGCTCTAAGAAGACTTCAAGACTGGCATATCCCACGACTCGTTATGTGGCGGGTGATGAGTCTATATGAGTAATTATTTTGGGGGTGATGAGTCTATATGAGTCATTATTTGAGGGCTGACAAGTCTATCTGAGTCAGCAAGAGGGAGAGTACGTGCCCCAAGAGGCTTGCCAAATTGGATTGAGGGCACGATCGGAGTGAAGCAATCTCACTGACTTTTTGGGCTCTACCTTGATAAGATCACGACCTTTATTGACCACCTAGGAGGTGAGGGGTCACTGCTTATGGACTTGATGATACAGATATTGTTATATGCCAATGATATAATTCTCCCACTTCCCTTCACTAATCTGTTCCATACCGTTTTCTACATTGAGATCAAAGCCCAAACGGAGCCTCTGTACCGTTTCCTCCCTACCCCTTCAGCTCTAACTTCTCCTTTAGAGACCTTTTCTTAGCTCTGTACCTTCAGCTTCAGCTTGCTTCCATCTAAGTTGCTGCCATGTAGTGCCACTTGTAGAAGAAATTGTGGTGCACGTAAGAAGACTAAACAAAGTCATGATCGAATGCCAAAGTCGTTAACTACTGCTTATCAAGGTTGAATGTTTGTGACACGAAATGCTTTCAGTTCGTGGTGATGTAGCCATGACTCAAGGTATTGAGCCGCTATGATCGCCGTGCCAGTCCCACACAAGACGCACATTCGGCAGCAGGAAGAATATTCGTTAGACAACCAGCCAAAACTTTCCATCTTTCTGTTATTCATCCTAATTCTGACCATTGGTGGGGGATACTTTCCCATCCTGTCCTTGCTCCACAAAGCCTCCTTTGTGCAAAGGCTTTCCCACATCCTCCAGCACTTTACCATTATTCTGATTCAAAAGGTAGGGGATCCATGCAGGCACCCCAAGTTATACAGATCAGCACTGGAGATAACATCGGGGAGTATGCTGAGCAAGCATGCATGCGAGCCATCGGTCAAGCCGAGAACGGATCATAAGCTCTCACTAAGGATGCCAGAAACTACAAACAAAGAGTATATTCTGCTCTGTGGATTTTCAGAAGGCCTTCAACTCTACACCACAGGCTCGCCATATCTTGCAACGTCGCACATTAAAGCCCAACGAGGGTAGGGATAGGGGGCACTTTTGCCTGTGATTTTCTGATGAAAAAGCCAATTTCAACATCGGAGAAACATACCGTTTGCGTTCCAGGTGAAGGCGTCCTTGTAGCGTTGTCCTTCTGCCTCGACATCGATGCGGATGGGAATGAGGTTTTCGGCAGTTGGCCTGGAGTGATGCAAAGGAAGCTCGATCAAAGCAAGGAAATCAGAAGCAAAAGGCGAGGGAGACAATAGAAATACATACATTCGAAATCTAACGTTCGATCTGGAGGCACTGCTTTGTCCCCCCTTCATGTGGAACAAAATGGAAGCAAACTCCTGCCCAGTTTTCGAGTGACCTTACGTTGGATCCTTGCACATGATAATCAAATGTTGGCTTCCTAAACATTCATGCTTTGATTATCAAATGTTGGCTTCATAATCAAATGTTGAATGCAGGCATACGGAGAGGTGTGAGACTCTGAATGCTTGCTGACACCACAACCAACGTCCAGTATGAGTATGGCAGCTCTAGTTCGAGCACCCGCTGGTTTATGGAGTTTTAACGTGGTGAGCCGGAGGCTTGAGGGTCAAAGGCAAGTCCTGCATGCCTGGGTTCGTCAGGGCCGTGGTATCTTCTCCGCTCTCTGGTTTCATGTTCTACAGAGGGTCCACACTTAGGTGGCGCCCAATAAATAAGGCAGGGGGAAAGAGTTCTCCATGAGATGTCTGGTGGGTGTAAGCGCCTCACACAACAAAGTCGGCTCTCAAAACAAATTAAAGTAGTTCATGAGTTTGTCACCACGTGGTTCTTTGATTTTTTTTTGCCATGCCAAAGGCAAAGCCATAAAGTTTGTTTTAGGTTCTCTTTAAATGACTATGCTTTGATTAAAGTAGTTCATGCGTTTGTTACCATGTGGTTCTTTGATTTTTTTTTGGGCAGGTGCAGGATGAGGTCAAGAAGGACCAAGACGAAGAGACGGTGAGGGCCATTTGCATTCTCCATACCACTGTATAAACCGTGAACCGTTTGGGTACCGAACCGGGACATTGGGATTGCCCGAAGGGGTCTAACGTGCCGACCCACGTAACGGCCGTTAACTGGGAAAGAAAGTGGGCTGAACAGGACGTTGCGCGGAGGACGTTCCTGTGGGTCTTGGAGACCCGGGAGAACCTGCAGACCAAGGTGTTGAAGCCTAAGGGCTTGCCCAGTGGGGCGTGTGGCTAAGTGGGGAAAAACGGTGGACGGCCCGGGCAGGGGTCGTGTTGGATAAGCTGCGCATAAAGGGGATTTGGTATCAGCAGAGACGTTAAGGGAGGCTGGGACTCGGAAACGGGTCCGACGTAAGGTGCTCGCATTTGGAGACTAAGTCCGAAACTACCGGGCCCTTCATGCCCAAAAAAAAATCAAAGAACCACATGGTAACAAACGCATGAACTACTTTAATCAAAGCATAGTCATTTAAAGAGAACCTAAAACAAACTTTATGGCTTTGCCTTTGGCATGGCAAAAAAAAATCAAAGAACCACGTGGTGACAAACTCATGAACTACTTTAATTTGTTTTGAGAGCCGACTTTGTTGTGTGAGGCGCTTACACCCACCAGACATCTCATGGCATGCCCAAAAAAAAATCAAAGAACCACATGGTAACAAACGCATGAACTACTTTAATCAAAGCATAGTCATTTAAAGAGAACCTAAAACAAACTTTATGGCTTTGCCTTTGGCATGGCAAAAAAAAATCAAAGAACCACGTGGTGACAAACTCATGAACTACTTTAATTTGTTTTGAGAGCCGACTTTGTTGTGTGAGGCGCTTACACCCACCAGACATCTCATGGAGAACTCTTTCCCCCTGCCTTATTTATTGGGCGCCACCTAAGTGTGGACCCTCTGTAGAACATGAAACCAGAGAGCGGAGAAGATACCACGGCATACAATGTTAAACTCCATGTTGATTCCTATCATAAATATGGAAATAACACCGTTATTTTTTTTTTTAATACACCATTATTAAATTAAAGAGATAGAAAAAGAACTCAAGCACCTTTAATTAATCAATCAATATCTTATGCGTGCAATTTTCTTAGTGGACCTTTAATGCATCATCTATTATTTAAAATTTTTTAAATCATGATATTGATTCTCCCTCCTTCCCTCCCCCCCCCTCTCTCTTTCTCTCTCTCTCTCATAACAATTGTATGCATTTCGATACCCTTAGCATTTTTAGCTCTAATATATATAGCAGTCACAATTTCTTACTTGAAAGACAAAGCAATATTTCAACTTTAGAATGTCCATATCAATATTTTCATCTTCAAAACACTTTTTTAAGTCTCAATATTTTAACCAAGTTTTCAACTTCATAATCCTTTTTTGGCTTCATATAGCAATTTCTTAAGTTTTGTATTAGTTTTTCAGTTGTATAATGATATTTCCACCCAATTAGAGAAAAGAAGAATCCAAAACATAAACATATGATAGAACCAACCACCAAACTAACAACAAAAGAAAGAGAATAAGTCCAAAGGTAGTAAGTCTTAGTCCAAAGGTAGTAAATCTTAGTCCAATCCATTTTGGCACCCCCATTCGAAGAGACTTTTGAATGAGTGAAGATGACAAACCAAGCACACGACCAACAATGCTTCCATACATAAAGATATCTCTTTAGGGAAATAAATATGCATACAACCAAACAACATGAGAATATGATCAAAAGAGAAAAAAAAACCGTGATGAAACTTGTACATTAGGAAGAGCAAAACGCTACTACAATCAATTGAGAACATGATTGAAGAGAAAACAAAGGAGATAGAAAACCTGTATTCTAGGGAGCAACATGACATGTCATTACAATCATTACTAAATGCATATTCAACTTCTAAAAACCATGAAGAGCAAGTTACTCACCCTCAAGGGAAACACAAACAACACCAACCACCAAAATAGAGGACGAACAAAAGACTAAAATCCAAATAGAGGCACATCATAAGAGAGCTAGCACAACTGTTGTCTCTTTTTCTCTCATTTCCAAGTTCAAGGGTAGAAAATAGTGTGTGCTCAAGAGGATTGATCCCAAGGATTAATGGAGGTTCTCACCTTCATGGGAGTTCAAGGCTTAGGAAAGGTTTGCAGGGATGAGAAGTAGGATAGGTTTGAGAAAGCTAACTAGGGTTGTAGGGGTTAAAAAGAGTCCTAGGGTTTGGGAGGAGTTCAAGGTTGAGGACTAGAGAGCTAGTCTCTTTCATGGATTCAGAGAGTAAAGGGTTGAGATGGTGTGAACATAGTTGAGGAGAAGGGAGAAAGAGGAGCAGGGAGGAGGAGAGAGAAGGAGGAAGGAGGAGGGAGGAGAAGAGAGGAGGTAGGAGGAGGGACGATTGGGGTTGCATGGGTGAGAGCATGCTCGAACACTGTATTGATGGTGTGAGGGAGCATATATGCTAGGAGATCAAGCACATGAGCACAAAATTGAATTGAACACTAAGCCCCAAAGAGTGAGAGCTTCTTTGCAATAATACATGTTCCTTAGTTGAATCTCTCTATAATACAAAGTGTGGATGTGTATCTAGTTTCTCTCTCCAATACAAAGTGTATGTAGTTTCTCTCTCTCTCTCTCTCTGACATAAATTTTATGGAGTTTCTTTCTCTGACACAAGTGTATGGAGTTTCTCTCCTTTTTTCCTTTTTTTTGGGCAAAGAAAGGAAACTTTTATTAATGCTTAAAAGACTTCATACAAAACAGCAGCCCCGAAGGTGCTGAGTATGGACGGCTTGTTCCAGAGAAACCCAACTCACTGCCTAGGGGATCTCTCGTATTGGGGCTAATAGCCAGGAGGGAGGACTATACAACTAGCGAATCCCTCACTGAGTGAAAATGTAAAAAATCCTTGTAGGCCAAGCCTTGTAGAATCGAGCATGCCTCACGACAGTCGCCCTAGAGCCTGGGGTCCCACACTCCTAGGTGGAGCATAGGGTGTAGATGATATCCTGCCAAATGGTGACCAAGGTAGCCGAGGGTGGAACCGAATGCTCACCCATCACCCGACTGCAGCGAGCCACCCAAATGTTCCATGCAGTGACACCGGCTACTACCTCCGATATGCTGTCTTGCAGAACAGAGGAGAAGCCAGGCTATCAGGAGGGATTGCCTCATGGAGCTCTATCCTCTAAATGCTCTGACCCTGTATCCAATAAGCTGGGGAGATCTCATCAATCTGAAACGCGTGTCCTCCCTCAGTCAACCAGGCCACCATCCCCCAACTGTAGTCCCTCTGAAGACTCTGCATACGAGTCATGATCCTGAGGGCTCCCATCCAAATCCTCGCTACACTATGACAACTCTAGAGACAGTGCAGGATCGTCTCTAGAAAACCAGTAGAGTAGCAATGGCACTGCCCCTCTACCTGCATCTGCTCCAACCATGGTCCGATGGGCAAGCCTCCATGGGCGGCTAGCTAGAAGAAGTAGGATATCTTCCTCGGCCACAAACTTGACCATAATTGCATCCAAAACCTAAAACAGACATCCCAAGGCACTCTCTTGGCCACCCAATGCCTCTCCCTTGAAGTGGTCTACATCGAAGAGTCCACCATTTGAAGCCTCCTGCCAATCCATGTGGTGTAGGAAAAGAAGGGCACCTCGTCCACCGGCTCGGCAAGGCTGCCCCTGGAGGGCTAGAACCACTCTCTCGAATCCTGCTGGACCTCTTCTCGAATCCTGCTGGACCTCCCTCAAGGGTCTACCCTCCCAAAGCCAAAGGCGCCATCTAGGGGCATGCTACTTTGAGATACTGGGAGGGTCAATGTGCCACTCCTTCCCCAACTATCCCACCACTCTGATCATCTTACAGTGAATCCCATCAAGACTCCCATCCATATCGGGGTCTCTCTTAGTGAGGCCTGGAGTAGGCCTCTAAGTCCTACATGGAAAAAATTGAGCTGCGTGCTGCCTTGCTGCATCTTCATTTTCAAGGGGACAACAGTTCGAGAAAATTGGCCCAACCATCTGCTGTCCATCCATATGCAAAGTCCCTCCCACCAGACTCAAGGGTGGCTAGGTTAATCTCTCATCTGCTGCCCTGCCTCGCGCAGATGCGTGACGGCACCAAGCCTCGCCTCTACCTCCATGGGTAATCTGCTCCAACTACCAAATGACCCAGCTGGTTCATTGTCCCATTGTGCCCAACCAATGTGAGTCTATTGTCCGAGCATATGCCCCTCCTGATCAAGGATCTCTAGGTGCCAAACAAGGGGCTGACGCTTGAACTCCTCTATGCATCTGAGCTGAGCATGAATGAGGCCCCTTGCTAGTCTTTGCTAGACCCTATGGAGGCTCCTCATCAAGGGGGAACCCTTCCCTATAAGGGGGGCCTCTGAAAAGATCCATATGTGTGAAAGTTGCCACTGCCCCCAGTGCGTGTGGTGTTCCTGAGAAGCCCTTGTTGTAAGAGGAGCTTCCAAGGCTCTGCACCTAGGATGAGGCTGCGAACAACCAACTTGCCCAAGAGGGCTCTGCTCTGCATCTCCGGATCAATGATACCCAAGCCTCCCAGTGCCTATGGCATGATCACCATCTGCCAAGTGACCCGAGCTCTAGTATTCCTCGTGCCATCTGAACCTACCCAAAGGAACTTCTGAACCAATCATCGGAGCTGCCCAATGCACCCTATGTGAAAACACCAGTAGGAGGTGATATACAAGGCCATGGCAAGAAGGACCTAGTTTGCCACTAAGGCACGACCTGCTAAGGAGAGTTTGGCCGAGCTCCAGTAGAGAAGCTTGCGCCAAACACTCTCAAGGACTGGTGCGATCTGCTACTTTGCTGTAATGTCAATACCAACCTGGCATCCAAGGTATCTCGTTGTCTAGCCCTGTGGTATCCATGTGAAGCCAAAGTCACTCCCCCACTCACGAATCTCCTGTGTCTCCTCAGAGCCTGTGAAGAAACCTATAGATTTTGTCTAGTTGATCCGCACACCCAAGGCCTCACAGTAGATAGCCAGGGCTCCCCTGACTCTCTCCAAACTTGCTGTGGTGCCCTCTACATACAAGGCCGTGTCATCTGCAAACTCAGAGTCTAGCAGCTCTTCCTCCTGCCTGATTGGGAGCCTCAACCCTATGCGGTCCACCACCTGTGATCTCAAGTAATAGCCCAAAGCCTCTGCCACAAACAAGAAGAGGAAGGGAGCGAGTGGGCAGCTCTGGCAGACCCAGCGAGAGGAAAGGCCTCGCCCGTGTGTCCTCCAATAAGCATCTAGCTAGAGCTCCCCGCATAAAGCGCAGAAACTCCTCTGACCCATCTGTCTGGGAAACCCAATCTCTGCATAGTACCCTCTAGGAAGGACCACTCCACCCTGTCATAGGCCTTCTCAAAATCCAATAGGAGGATGGCTATGACTCCTCCCTGGACCAATCGACTGCCTCCTAGAACATGAAGATGTTGTCCAAGATGCTGCGCTCTTGGACGAGAACCCAGTCTGTGTGTCGTGAAAGATGTCAGTAAGATGGGGCCGTAACCACAAACTCAAGACCTTGGTGAGGATATTGTATGCAGTATCAAGCAAGTAGAGTGATCAGTCTCCACTGTTGGATATATGACCGATCTCCCTCTTTTAGGATCAAACAAATTCACCCTTTGTGAGAGACGGAACCCGTGTCAAAAATCTCCTGGCAAGCTAGTCAGAAAGGGGTGGAGATAATCTCCTAGAAGTTTTGGAAGAAGTCCAGAGTCAAGCCATCCTCACCAAGACACTTCTGGGTCGGGAAAGCCTTGAGGGCTTCCCAAAGCTCCTCATCCGTGAAAGGCTCCTCCAGAGACTACTGTCGGAACGTGATCCCAAACTACCTCCCAGGCCACAAGACCACAACTGGAGTCATCCTCTCTATTTGAAAAAGCTGGCTATAAAAACATGTGGTCAAGCAGATGCGTGCCTATTGATCGGGGCCCAGTGCCCTACAGATCTTGAAGACGCTGCAATTGTGTGCCTATTGATCAGGGCCCTGTGGATCTCGAAGACATTGCAGATGCATGCCTATTGATCGGGGCCCAGTGCCCTATGGATCTCAGAGACGCTGCAATTGTGTGCCTACTGATCAGGGCCCTATGGTCTGAAAAAATTGCTTCGTCATCCTGTCACCCTGTTGTACCTGTCGGGCTTGGGAAGAATGATATGAGAACTCAACTCGCCGAATCTCTGTGTCCTGAAGCTCGAGATGAGTGCTCTCGAACCTGTCGCTCAGTCACTGAGAACCTGGGTCTTGCTCCTTGAGTCGCTCTATGGAGGCGACGTCTCTCCTCAATGCCCGTTCACGCTCCTGAAGAGTCCCCCTCTGCCTAAGGGCATGAGCCTGCTGCTCCTCTGGATCGAATTAGCCACCCACAAAGCCGAGCTCTCGCATAGAGTGTCGTCGTCTTTGACTGCTACCAAATCCCTGTCATGACCTGCTGAATCTCCTCGTCTTGCAGGAGGTCCTCTGGAATGCGGACCCCCTTTTGGGGAAGGCCTTAGAGGGGCTGCTCTAACTGAAGTACTACTGGAGAGTGGTCTAACATCATGGTACCTGCTAGAATCCCTGTAGAGCCGCTATGCAATGCCCAGTCCCCAACATAAAAGAGGTCTAGCCTCTCAAGCATTCCATCATGTCTCCTCTATCCAAAAGAGAAGAGGAGGCTGCTAGGTATCCTATTGAAATCTGGCTCTCACCATGGGTCTTTGCCACCATTAATCATGAAAATGAAATGCTCCCAGGTGCTCCGCTCTGCTGCTAGCATCTCAGAGAAGGAGGCGCCACCTGCTTGTCCTCCCCAAACTCCAGGTTGTTGAAGTCCCCTCCAACAATCCAGGAATCTACATCTAGAAGACACTCTGAAAGCCTCCTCCGAAAGGCCGAACGGTGCTATCTGCATGCTGGGGCATACCATTCAGGATCCCAATCCTGGACTCTCCCATCCAAACTGCCCTCGTCCTAGGATAAGCTCGTCTTGATCATAGACCTCTGGAGCCACTAGCTGTGAGACCAAGATGCAGACCCTTCCAATCCGTCCTACTGTAGGGGACTACACCTCTGGACTTCTCCTTGGGAGGAGGTGGTGTCGTCGTCTGATGTTTGATGCTGAGAACATGTGCTCTTGAATCAAAAGGATGTCCATTGTCCATCCTACCACTACCCTCTACAACTCCTGCCAAAGGACCAGGTACTATGGTTGACTACGAGCATGGTCATGGAGCTCGTTCCAACTCACAATGGTCCAGCTCATGAGGACGGGGATGTAGAGAACAAGGCTCTCCTATGGGTGGGTGCCAGTTCCAAAAGGTTGCCTTATGTGACTTTGTCGGGGGTTTGGAGGGTGAGTAGTCTGTGTCTCTACGTCGACGTACTAAGGTGGACACTGGCTCAATGCCAATCTTACCTACCCACTTCATCATGAAGGAGACTTCCACCCCAAACAACTTGGGATACTTCTGGAGTGGCCAGTCGTATGCCTGATCAACCTTTGCCTCAAGTGGCAATCTGATAACTCCTACTGCCAAGCCACACATCGGCTTCTCTCGCGTGAAGTCCAACTAAAAATTCACCTCCGCACCATGGACGTGCCACAGGTCCAATCCCTGTGGCCCCATCCACTCCTGATCTCCCATAATAGCATCAAACACCACTGGGGACCACTTCTCCAACCCTGTGGATGCTAATTGGAATCTCCAAACTGGGTGTGTCTAGGAGCCCACTATGCTGATTGAACCTCCTTTTCGGAGCTGTAAGACCACAAGCGTTACCTCTAGGGGTAGAGGGTACGAGTTCGGAATCTCTAGATAGTTCCAGGGTCCCACCAGCCTCCAAAA
This sequence comes from Dipteris shenzhenensis, assembly GCF_047967505.1. Lineage (NCBI taxonomy): Eukaryota > Viridiplantae > Streptophyta > Polypodiopsida > Gleicheniales > Dipteridaceae > Dipteris > Dipteris shenzhenensis. The sequence goes on from NC_141627.1 coordinate 28,586,797, forward strand.
GTCCCGTAGTAAGGGACATCCAGGTTGGAGATGGGGAGCTGCTGACCGAGAGGATGAGCCCCTTTCCTCTAGATCCCTCCTCGACTGGACCGGATATTGTGGTGAGGAAGCAAAAGGGGACATTGTCTTACCCTTGCATGCTACCAGGGGTGTTGAGGCGAGGGGGTTGGGAGGCTGAAGAACCTGCTGAGGAGGTGGAGAGAGAGGCAGAGGGGGAAGGGGGAGGGAGGGAGGGAGACGGATGGAGGGGGCGGGTGGTGAGGGTGACCATAGCAGGAGGGCAAGGGGGGCGGAGGTGGGGGCAATCCAGGAGGGAGGGGGGGTGGAGAGGGAGCATAATCTAGAGGGGGAGGAGGGTGAGGGGGAGTAGGGGCAACCACGAGCCCCCTGCTGATCAGGCTCACCGCACACTCCTCCTCAGTCTCGTCGCTACCGGGCTAACATCCTAAGCTTCCACCATTGCAGCGTTAGGAGCTCACTGTTGCTGAACCTTCGTTACATGAGGATCCTCTGGCTAGGCAATGGCCCCTACCACTGGGGGAGGTGGATCTCCACATAAGGGCTCCTACTGCTACTACTCCTCCTCAGGTACCTCTTGAAAAACCTTCTCTCTCTCTCTCTCAATGCGTCTAGCCCTCTGCCTGTGACGCTTGTGGACCTATTTGCTTACTTTCTTTTTCTCTAGTCCTGTCTGAGACTCCTGTTGCTCCTACCTGGGGGGGTGCTGGCCTCTGGCCTCTACTGACTCGGTCTGCTCTTGCGAGAGTAGGGGGGAGGGGCGCGGCCATGGCCACAGGGGCAATCTCTAGCTAGGTGACCCATCTGTCTGCAATGAAGAGATTGGCATGGTAGCCCAGAAATCTCCACTCGTTGTGGCGGTGTGCCCCCTTCGAGGGTCTTTAGTAGGATCAACTCTGGGAGGGACTCTGGGTTCTCAACCACCAGTCTGCTGATCTTGAGGACCCATCATCTACAACCACTGAAGCGGCTAAATCCAACGGAGACCTTGACCAATGGAGGGGAGGATGGATCAATACTCCTTTGGGAGCCCTAGGAAGCAGAGGGTAATCGAAAAACAGGGAGCATGGTGTGCCGTGTCCATGTCCTCCACTGTAAAGCCATGGTACCAAGGAAAGAGGTACACCAGATGCGGGCCACCAAGGAGAATGGGGCTGTGCTCCAGAAGTGTCGAGGTAGTGTTGGGGGAGCTCATTGGATGAGGAATACGCCTCTTCCATCAATGGTGACCTCTTGAATGTGGTCTCCCTCTAGTGCTAAGCTCGCCTGGATCCACTCTCCTTGTAGGCATGAGGCCCACAATTTTGTCCACGATCGCCTTGTCCTGAAGTGATCGAACTACATGCTTCACCTATTGCTTGTCAGTTGGGGAAAGAAGAATCTTAATGGTTGTGGGATTCGAGGGTGTTTCCATAGAGCCCCTCTAGCCAGACCAAGGGTCACCACCAAGAAGATCTTCCCCGGAGATAAAGAAAACGCTCACCGCTGTTGGGGAAGAAACCAAGAGCCACTTGCAGGGAAGCACACCCTTGCAGTTGGCTACCAATGGAGAGGGAGAGCCCTCAAAGAGGAGAAGGCAAAGGGGGAGACGAACAGGAGGCGAGGAGGGAGTCAAGGAGGAGGTGAGGTGGAGAAGCTGAAGACGGATGGGGGAGAGCGGAAGGAGGAATGGAAGCGGGGAGGGGGTGAGAAGAAGCAGGAGGTAGAGGTAGGCACAAGGAGGCAAAAGGAGATGGAGGGGAGAGAGGAGAGGGTGGGGAGGCAGCAAGGGCAGAAGGAGAGGGTAGGAGAAGGAGGAGAAGGAGGCAAGGAGGAGTGCGGGGGGGTGTGAGGTGGCAAGAGGAGGCGAGGTGGCCGAAGGGAGGCATGAAGGAGTGGGGGTAGAGGCAAAGGCTATCGAATGGAGGAGGTAGGGAGGGCAGAAGGGGAAGGTGGGGACCGGTGGCCTGCAGACAAAAGAAGGTGAGGGAGAGGTGGAAGAAGGCGAATAGGAGAGGATACGCTAGGGAGGTAGATGGGGGAGGTGAGGCGGGGGTGGAGGCTGTGGCGGAAGGAGGAGGGGGGGCTGAGCCAAGAGCTCAGGACCAAGTATGCCATTACCATTCCTTAATAGTTAAGGCAAGCTATCACATGCATCCAGTTGTCTCTATAGTTTTTGATGAATGGTTTCTCAATTTATGGAATTTCTCTCTTTGACACAGGTGTATCAAAGATTTGGGAATGCCAAATCCCCCCTAGCTACAACTAAATTGTTGCATGCACGCTCACAAGAATATGAATGTTTTTGCACATATAGGTAGACCTAACCTAGGGCTCAGAGGTGATGAACTGGGTCCTAGCTACCCTATGAATTCCCAGTTGTTTTTTTTTTGGGGTAGAAAAAAGTATTTTATATTAACTTGAGTAAACTTTGTACATCATCAGAGTTCATCCAAAACAAGTGAGCTGACCTCACATAGGCTTACTCTCCTACAAACAGTGATAATAGCAAAAATAGTAGATTCCTTAATAAATATTGAGAGATGCTTCATGAACATGGAAGGAGAAATTGGTGGATTCCTCATTGGAGTCAGTGTAGGAGCTATGACAGCAGGAACAGCAGCAGCAAGAACACCCTGGGTAGGGTCAATAGACATCTCCTCAGTATCTTGCATCTGAGAGGAGAGAGTAGCATCAGCCAACATATGAGCAGAAGGAATCTGAGTGGAGGGACCAGTAGTAGTAGGGTTGGGATCAACTATAGTAGTTCTTCTTTGCAGGAAGTGAGGAAGTTTTGTGGGTCCCTCCATCAGAGATAAAGCATGAACGTTTGTGTCTTCAAATATCAGCATTCAATCTTGAGTGTTCCAAATTCTAGGCACTTATCTAGCAATCAAGGCATCTTTTTTCTTGTCCCACCATGAAGCAAACAAGGCATCAATACATAGATCTTTATGGTTAAATTGAAAGTTATTTCTAGAGATCCATATGAACCATAGAGCATGTGCCCTTATCTGGAACCAAGGCTCATGGCTTATTTTGCAAGCATCTCCTAGTAAAATAGCATTCCAGTTAATAGGTTCTCCACACTCAATTTGAATGAATTTCCAAAGTCTTCTAGTATGAGGACAAGCAACAAAAAGATGAAAAATATCCTCCATGGAGTCAAGACATCTTTGACATTTGCCATCTCCCTTTCCTATTATGAGCCCTCTAGCATTAGTCTAAACTGCTTTGTAGAGAATAAGCCAAGCAAGACAAGACATCTTCTCTAGAACTTTTTTATCCCAAACTCTATTAAACCTGGCATACTAAAAAGCTCTACTATCCTCTATCATTAAGAGTTATGAAAAGGTCATCCATATTAGAAGTTGGAGTTGGTATTGGAAGTATGGAAGAACATCCTACCCAACAGAACTCTTTATGTATACACGACAGAGCCACCTTTCCAGCTAATTTCTCCCTTCCATAATTCTAGCCTACCCATGATAAGTCCCTGGCTTTGGTTGGTGAGAGAAAATTCCCTTCTAATTTCTTGCCATGTCTTCCATTTGAAAAGTTATCTGTTCCATAATTGCCCCCAAGATTGTAGTCCCTTCTTAAACAGAGAAGATGCCAAGCTGAATTGTTCCTCTGTCAGCGTATAGCTTTTGAATATTGTTGATGCCCAGATTGAGTCAATGGCCATGAAAGCACCTTTACCAGAGAATTGAAGAAAGGCTTTTATCTCTTCAAAGGCACCCCAAATAGATTTCCACAGTGAGCTTCCTTTGGTCTTGCAGGGTTTAGGGTTGAAAATAAATGAGGTAAGAGGATAATTTCTCCATTTAAAAGCCCTATAGGGTCTGATGTGCCTCATGTTTCTCAATAAAATCTATGAGCCTAGTCATCTTTGAAATTTAGTAGAGCTTGGATTATCAATGTGGCAGAGAGTTTTTTGGTAGCAACTTAAATGTCTATAACACTTAGACCCCCTTCTTCCCTGGGTTTAATGTAGTAGCTCCATTTTACCTTGGAAATTTTATTGTTTCCCCCCACAAAAAGGATCTACACATTCTGATAAATCTATCTAGTCTAGTTTTAGAGGGAGAGCATCAATATATATAAAAAATAGAAATAGGGTAAAGACAGTGGTTAAGCACCAATCTCCTCCTTGCTAAATTTGCCTAAAAGCTTCTCCACTTATCTAACTTTTTTTGAAACTTGTCTAAGAACCACTTCAACCTTTGCTTCATTGTTATCTCAAAGCCCATTGGGATACCCAAAAGTCTAAACACTGTGCCCTTTTAGATTTTGAGACACCCCAGCTATTGTAGAAATTCTTTGTTACTTAGAGTATCATAACCTATTTTGGAATGATTAATTAAGGACCCTGAGGCTTTACAAAAAACATCAAGACAATCCATAACACACCTAACATCCTGCTCATTATTTCTAGGGGTAGGTGTGGTGTCATCTGCAAATTGTTGACAGACAAGCTGTTTACAATTCATAAGCTCAATCCCCTAGAGACTGCCCTCTTGAATTTGACTTCTGAGGAGCCAACTAAGAGCATCTATTGCTATATCAAAAAGTAGAGGAGCTAAAGGGAATCCTTGCCTGATTGATCTTTTAAAAAATAAGGGTTCACTCATCTCCCCATTGACATTCACTTTAGCTGAAGCATTAGTGATAAGGAGCTTGACATTAGAAACAACGGATGGACCCAGACCCATGTCTTGTAAGGATTGAATTAAAAAATCCCATTCCAGCCTATCATATGCCTTATCAAAATCAACTTTAAGAAAGCATATATCTTGTCTAGATTCTTTGGCATACTCACACCCTTCCCAGATATTAATGAGGGCTTCAAGAAGATGATGTCCTTTAATGAAACTCTTTTGTTTAGGAAGAATTCACTCTTTCATCTTAATTTGTATTCTAAGGGCTAGAGCCTTTGCAAATATCTTATAGCTACAATTTAACATTGTTAAAGAACTTAATTTTTAAGTTCATCTTTGGGGCCCCCTTTTGAAATCAGTTTATGGTATGAAGGGAAAGAGCACCCTTACACAAACTTTCTTGCCACAATAACAAAAGGTAAGGGCCAACCAACTCCCAGAAAGTCTTATAAAACTCAATAGGTAGCCCATCCTCTCCTAGTGTCTTGCCATCTACCATAGTTGTAATCACTTCCTTCAATTCCTCTATTGTAAAAGGTCTCTCCAGATAGGGTAGATTCATGCTCATGGTGCTTATAACATGACGCAAGCATAGATATCTACAAGTTTGAAGAAATGCCACATTGCTCTTCAAAAAATATCTCATAATGTGTGTGTATATTTTTCTATATATTTAGTTTTTAATAATAGGCAAAGTGACAACCATGTAAATCCTAGTGACTAGAGGTGCATAATCATTCCAAAAGGATTTGCAAAATTGTCTAGAGAAGACTATGAGACATATGGACCTAGTGTAAAATTGGACTTCATTATATTTTTAGTAACATTCGAAACCATCAATCAACAAAATTTATATATATTATCTTCAAAGAATGCATTCCTAATTAGATACCTAGATGGAGAGGTAAGTAATCTAAGAAAATTCAAGACTTGTTTCCTTAATTTATTGGGTTTTTAATTCTCCACTTAAGAAGATTTGCAATAAATCTTCCAATTATAGTCTATCTTTTTTAATAGTTATGATTTTATAGCCTTCAATTAACAAAATACACAAATATATGAATGCTCACCACTAAAGTAGTGGTCGGTCAATAGTAGGGGTTTGGAGAGCTCTTACCTTATTGAACATGTCGTATAAGATAATTTTTAAGGAATTAGCTCTAAGGAAAAATTCCTTTTCCTAGGACTCATAGATGCCCAAGAACATGTGTTTGTGCAAGGGAATATCATGAGCAACGTCCTAAAGGCTTCTATTCTTCTCCATTTGGAACTTGAGAAATCATATTACAAGGTTCCCTAGGGGTATATTAGTGCAATTGTTTTAAATATGGGAGTTAAAATTAAATTTTGTAGAGTCATACAATGCCTTTGTCAAAATGCTACCTTGGTAGTGATCTTGAATGGTAGGAATTTTAGCATCTTTCCCTTACAAGATCTATGATGAGTAGGGACACCCTCTAGCCCTATTGTTACTACAACTGTCACTAAGCCTTTGTTGCGGGCCATTTGCAATACAACACATAATGGAAAGTAGAGAATGATTGCTCAATTGTTTGTAGATGAAACCAATCTAGTTTTTATGGTAGATGAAGGTAAAGTTGGATGGGTGATATTAATGTTTGAAAATTTCTCATGGATTAGTTACACATGTGCTTTGTAGCAAGTTGCTAGTCCGACACCTGAATTTTTGCAAATGCATGAGAATTCAGGTAGTTGCAATGGTCTTGAGTCTTGTAGATGAATTTCTTGGAGGCATAGAATTGTAGCAGAGAGGATGCTTTTGTCTACAAGGATGTCTTGCAAATGTGAGGCAAGAGAGCATGTATTAAGGGATTGTATTGTTTCAAATTTGTTGGTGCTAGCAAAGAAGTTAAGCTGCTTAGGATTCCATTTTTTGTCGTTGCGCAACCTTTTAAGTTCTCGAAGCACTTGAATGTCAACTTTGATGTGTTGTTGCAGAAGAGGTTTGATAAGGAAAAGGTTGTCAGGATCTCGAATATGGGATAGTGCTGTGTATGTGAGTCCATGTGACTTTATGGAAGAGGGGTTGAAGGCGAGGGAATCAATTATCAATCCTTGTGATCTGTGTATAGTTCTAGCAGCTGCTGGTTGAATTGGAAATTGATGGCAAGAAATTGTGTTGAGGAAATTGTTACCTATTTGAAATACTCTTGTCATTGCAAGCATAGGAGCCCAAGAGTGAGGGATATGGTAAGAATAAAGGTGTGCATTGTTCATTCTTGCCTTTTTTCCTATGTTATTATGGTTAAAATGAATCCAAACAACATTTGGCTTTATTTCTTGGTTGGAGCTCTTGAATATTCCATTAGATCCATTAACTAGTCCATCTGAAATGTCCAAGTTTCCTGAACAAATTTTGACTATCATGCCTAGCTTTAAATGCAATGTTTGGTGTAAACCTAGTGTGCTCTTTGGGTTTGTTGGAGGATTGCATTGCTGACTTTGCTAATGCATTCGTTTGGTACTGCATTTGCCATATTTCTTTGGGAAATAGCAATTTTAACAGCTTCAATTGTTTCCTTGTCGATTTTGGTAATATAAGAGGTGCAGTATGATGCAGCTCCATGTGGATTAAGTAAAATTGAATGTCTGTGTTCGCACCCCATAATTTGGACAAAGTTGGGTTGAAATTATTTGTAAAAATGTCCTTAGGTTGTCTTTTTAAGAGTATAGTTGGTTGTGAGATTGATGCTTGAATTGTTGAGATGTATTCTTCTTCGGTAAGACCAATTGCTTTTAAGAAGGAGTCATAGTCCAATAACATCGTAGATTGCTCATTTAGAACAAGTTGTATGTTTTTCATGTTGTTTTTGAGGGCATGAAGTTTGTCATGAGTTTTAATTGGTAACAATATACATGTTTTGGCCATTGGTGGTCTTGGAAAGCCAAACCTACATTTCGTCTTTCTTTTAAAGCATGTTTTGAGATGTTTGTGTGTTTGAATGTGGTTTTCTTGAAGTTGAAATAAAGATATCTCACATGAAATGTCATTATCTACAAAAGCCACAACTTCTTCATTTGTTGATATCCCATATGTAGGTGCATTTTCAATCCAAATTAGGCCATGATCATGTTGGCTTCCTCTATTTTGGAATTCTGTTACAAAGAAGAAGTCATGAATTTTCCCTTATTATCTTTCTTAAGAAGATGTTTAAGAGCTTTGAATTTGTGAACATAATATTGTGCTGTAGTTACCGGATCGGAGCGTATGAGTTGTCTTATTCGTACATTTGTATTTTCTTCTTGCTCATTTGTTGTGCTTGGATTAAGCTTGTGCAAACAATCTAAAAGAGGTTTCCACAATCTTTCAGCTAAAGACAAAGTTACAAAGAAAGTTGGAGGCCCTAATTGCCTTATCATTGCAAATACATTCTTCTTGAGTAAATATTTGTATTCTATTGAAGTACGAAGGTGTGTGAAATCTTTGTAGCCAATGTTTGATTTCAAGAGTTTCTCAATGTTTGTGTCTAAAATTGCATCCTTCGCTTGTAATGCTCTTCCCTTCGTTTGTGCTTTACGCATGTGAACCCAAGAGGATGAAAGTACCTACTTGACAAGAACTTTCATTGTTTTGAAAAAAATGTTTTCAATTGATAATGCAAATCGACGATCCATGTTTACAAGTTCCCAAGAAGCAATGTCTTGGTATGAAGTACACGTTGGAATGTTGTAGTTATGTTCATTACCATAGAATAGTTTTGGGTATGCAAGCTCCTCACAAAATTTGTCTTTGAAAATGCTCAATGGGGAAAATCCCTCTGAAGGAGCTACAATAATGCTTTTATCTTCAAAGTCAACAGCTTGTTGGCTAGTATATATTCCATGGACCAAAGTATCTATATCCAAGAAGTCTTTCTCATGGTCTTCTATGTTTTCTTCTTCATTTTGTTCATGTTCTTTTTCTTTCATTTGATAACATTTTATATGATTCTCCCACAATGTGTTCATTTTTACTTTATATTGTTTGTATAGTGGGGATTCCAATAGTTCTAATAGTGCTAGCATTGTGGTTATTGGCGGCACTACGCCACTCATGTAGCTATGCTTATATGCAAGCTTGCGTTTGATTGCAAGTGCTACTGTGTCATGTTGGTGTAGAAATCTTGGCAGCACTTGTTGAGCTCTATCAACATCGACAAAAACATTAACAATGCTTCCATGCAAACCATATTGACCTTCATGATTTAGCTCTCTTATTTGAGCAAAAGGTATTTGAATTGAGATTAAGCATGCTTCAATGTCATTAAGCTCGCTTGTGTATTTTTTTTAAATAGCCATCTTCATGGTTTTAAAAGACAACAAAGGCATTTTGTCATTTTTAACATGTTTGTAACATTGAGAACATAACATGTTCGTCGATAAATTTAAGTTTGTTGCATCAATTCCATTTGCTTGAAGAAATATTGCCATGTTTGATTTTACTTTTTTCATGTTGGACAAAAATTTCAATGCAACAAGCGCATTCAAAGCTAGGAGTGTCCAAAAAAAAATTCTTGTATTGATCTACAAAAGAAACAACATTTCTTTTTCTTTTACAACTTATGATTAATTTAGTTGGTTGGGTCATATTGATCAAGGTATTTGTTACTATTAGCTGTGGGCTATTTTGTTGTGCAATAGAACTTGGAAATGTCATTATTTTTCTAAGCTTGTAGATTTTGTTCAATGTGCTTTGGATTGTGTAATTCTTATGGTGATCTAGAGATGAGAACTTTTCTACAATGGTTTTGGCAGGTTCTTCAGGATTTTTAATGATTGAGTCGTGCAATTTTGTTTCATCTTCTTCAGTCGACTTTAAATATGTGCGCTTTATGTTCAATTGGACTACTGGCACGATTGTGCAAATTGACTTGGACTCATCTAACAATAGAGTATGAACAATAGAATGTTTTGTTGGTCCTATAGTTGCTTTATTTTCGAGTGTCTTGCCATTAAAGCAAAGCAAGGTAAATGTTGTTCCAAAAGTCTTTTGGAAATTGTTCCAAAAGTCTTGTGGAAGTAGTTAAGAATTTCTACAACTATCGCCCGAGGACTTGATTAATTCAAAAGTAAGTTTTGAACCATGTCAATAGTCAATGTATCATTCATGGAAATTGTAGAGAGGATGTGCCATGGGGTTGTACTTGTACTTGGATTAGATAATGCTTGTTGAAACAAGATCTCTATCAATTGATCATATGTAAGGCATTGATATATATGTTTAAGACATAAGAGAGTGTTTTTATTCATTGGGTTCTTTTCCATAAAGTCCAAGTCATAAACTAAGAATTTGCTTTGTAATAATGCATCTAAATCCATTGTTTCGATTTGAGATTCCACTCTACAAATGATAAGAACTTTGAAGGAATATATAGAAGTCAACAATTAATGGAAATAGATGTTTCTTATTTCATTCACTTGCTTCAAAAGTAATAACAAAACCTGAGCTATTGACAGTGAAACTGCCACTAGGTTTTGTTGACTTAAGTTTGCCATGTGCTAGCATTACATCTTGGTCATACATGTCAATAAAAGGAACACATAAATGAAGTACAAGATCCACATATGGTCCTCGGATTTGAACAAGCACACGCTCACCACCACACTGTAGTATGTCACCTGTCAAAGAAGGAACTTGAACAATACTTTGGGCACTTTTGCAAGAATAGCAATAAGGTCAAAGTGGATCCCTGCTGCTGACACGAAGGCCTCCACAATTCTCGTACTCGTGCTCGATCAAATCAGCATTCACATTTGTAAAGTGCAAGATACCAAATACCTAGAAAAAGCAAAGTGTGTTATGGATGCATTTACATTGAAGAAGCAGAGATATGTTTTCAGAGTTACCTTTGTACCACAACCCAAGTGGGAGATTTGGGCCACAAATGCTTCCTTTAATCCATCCTTTGTTGGACCATCTGCAAGCTCTGCTAGTATGGTGGAATCAAACACACAAATTGTTCCCTTTGCTTTTAACAATGAAACATTCTTAAGCACATACACAACCATGCCATCTTCATTGAAATCTTGTACGAGTTGTGTAAGTGTGGATTTGCGCTCTTTGACAAATGCAAGCTTTAACCATCAAAATCAAACACAACAATAGAGATATAAGTTGTTGAAACATTTTGTCTAAACCTATGATATCACAAGAAAAATTTACTTACAGCTGCTTAATCTTGGTCCCTAGGCCCGTCCGCAACAATGATTTGATCAATCATCCCATCCTCACTAGTAACCTTAATGATCACTATTGCAATGGTTCCCACAACATTTGAAACATTCCAATTGCAAAGGTTTATCATTTTTGCAGCCCAAGGTACATAGGTGCATAGAGAATGATTCGGCTCCAAACAAAGATTCCCATCAAAAGGCTCTCCTCTAATAATGCATGTAGTTGCATCAACAAGTAGAGAGAATTTTGAGGTTCCACCCTCACTTGTTCCTTTTGGAACAACACTATCACCCTCAATTCTCTAAAATTGACCAACTTGCAAGAAGTTAACGAATTGGTGAATGTAGGTGGAGGGTACAAGCAATGTGATAGTATGGGAACAAAGCTTGTCTATCAAATTGACCTTTAAAAAGACAGCATATTTGGGATTTGGTACTTTATAAGTACCATACTTAGCAAGGAGCTTGCCTTCAAATACAAACCTACGAGGTACACATTCAGATAGTTGGGTAATGGCCAAGGACACTAATGAATTTCCACCACCAACAAAATTCTCTTTGCTAGGGACAATAGCTTTAGCATTGGATAAAATATAATGGGGTGGTGCTTTTGAATTGTTATTGTCATTAGGTCCATTATAGGAATTCACTTCATCATCATTTTGTTTGGAGACATGCTTGCTAGCTGCAAATAGAAAAATAAAACAATGAGAGTTTTGCTTTTGTATTTTATGTCTTAATTCATATAATTTATTGCCATGAAATTTTTTTATTTACCATTAAAACAAGAATTATGAGATTTGCAAAAAACAACTTTAGATTAATAAAAACCAAAAAACATCTAACTATAATATACTCATTAATAACACAAGTACATTTGCAAAATTATTCCATATTATAATAGATCAAAGTAATAACTTCTACTTGAGTCTCAAGTCCATCACATAAAAACAACAATAAGTGACTCTATCAATCTAACTCTATATTAATGATGTCAATCATGCCACTATTAGTAGGGGAAGTGCATATTTTTTACACGCTTGGCACGATCCTTAACACTTGAACGAACCACTCTTGCACTAACTTTACATCTAAAATCAACATACTCCGGATTTTTCTTTACGAGCTCCTTCATTGATAGAAAACATTGCAAACAAATTAAAAAAAAAAAACAAATCAAATAAATCTAAAAATTGCAATGAAGGTGCGCTACTATTTCAAAGTTTATGAATATAGAAAACAATGAAATCTAAACTATTTTCCAATTGAAAACAGTGAAATCTAAACTGTCTCAAGTCCATCTCCAGAACAAATTCGTCTTGCTTTCAAAACGGCAAGCCAAAACAAATGTGCCTGTCTACAACTAAAGGTCGTGATTCAAAGGCACAATCTCATATGCTTGCTAGTTGTTTGAAAGGCTACGATATGCTTAGCAAATAGCTATAACTTTGGCTAGGAAATGCGTACGCCAAAGACACATAGGCTTCTGCACAAGTTAAGAACCTACATCAATAGCTTTACCTAGTCGCCAACGTTTTATAAAAGAATGAATACTGAAGCAGTAAATCAATCTGGATGGATCTCCATGACTCCCTCAAGATGGACACCACACTGGAAGCAGTATTACGTAGGGTAGGCAAGATGAATCACAAAAATTGAGCAAAACATGCAAAATGGAAAGCCGTCGAGTCTTTTCAAAACTCAGAATCATAGCATATCAAACAACTTCGTTAGAAATGACGAGATCTAAGATATGTCAATATTGTTGCTTGTAACAATACTCTTGCATGTAACAGTCCTCTTGCTCTAAAGAAAAACAAACAAAAGCTATCCATTCTCTTTGAACTCACAATCTATTAACGAATTAGAATAAACTAAAAATCAGTTTGTAATGAAAGAGCAGGTCGATACTTTTCTCTCCAAAGTTTTCTCCCACATTTTCCTCAGCCATGCTAACCTTGTTCTCCAAAACAACCTTTACAGCTATAGGAGTGGCGAGTGATTGACATATGTCAGGGCAGACCTTTGCAAGACCTGCATGCACAAGATAAATAGTTAGAAGAGATAATAATCACACCGAGCCAGCAAACACAAAGCTCTATGGAAGAAAAGCACGAAGTTAAAATCAAAGAAAGAATGAAGGAAGAGAAGAAATGGAAGAAAAGTTAGCTTCAGTGGAACCTCACTCAAATGCTCCACTATTAGTGTCCATGTAGTTGCTGCTTCGAAGAGAAGAAATGGAAGAAAAGTCAGCTTCAGTGGAACCTCGCTCAAACGCTCCATTATCAGTGTCCATGTAGTCATTGTCTCCTTTGAGACTAGCCATCAAAACAAAACCAAGAGGTCCTGGATAGACAACAGACTGAGGAAGACTCTCCAAGCATCCACTTAAATAGGCAGGAGAGAAACTAAGCTCACGAGAACTTTTCGATAAGCTCATCATGGAGACTGGTGTGGCGAATCCTCCCTAGATACACTGCACAAAGAATGTAATAAAACAGACAAATTATCACTGCCATCGCCATCGTCGAAGACTCCACCCCTCCTTCCCTATAGTAAATTCATGTTCGGGCCATCGAGCCCGTCCGAGAAATCCCACAATGCATGGACCAAGGCCATGCAACACTGAACCAACCCATTTAACTAAGCTAACTCTCAGTTAGCATTCCATCTACCAGCTAACTATCAGTTAGCATTGTGAAACACCACGTGGAGGGCTGCCCACCAAACAATAAAGACGTGGTAGTTCATTCATATCAACCAATCAAAATATAGGAATTTTAAATCTAAAAAAAAAGTGATTTTTAGCTTTCCCAAATTCACCTCTTTGCTAAGGCTACCCTGAGAGGGCAGGCCAAAAAGGTCAGTATTAGTGTGTTTGCATGTTTCTTGCTACTTCTTGCATGTTTTCTTCTGGAGATCTAGCTTTTTAACTTCAACCTAGCTACCTATCTTCACCATCTCCATCTTCTTTTCTCGTTTATTGTCTCAGACCCTATTCTCCTAAGTGCAATTTCTCCCTTCATTCTCATCTAAGTCATTCTATCTATTCCTTGTTTCAAAGTTTTCTAGTGACTATCCTATTCACTTGCTACCAAAATGTCAACCCATTCTACCTATGAGGCCTTCTATCAATCTCAAAAAGATCCACACTCCATAGTCTTAAAACAAGGAAAAAGAGACTAAAATGGAGGTACGCCATGGTCATTGTTTGCTTGTTTTTCAACATTGTCAAGCAAACTAGTCGCTATCTTCTTTTCGTTGTTCTAATCATGGGCCCCTTACTCTATTATTCAAGATCTTCCATCTACTTTTTCAAACCAACTGCCCTGTTCTTTTTTATTAATGGCCTCATCTCCAACCTATTTTTCCTTGCTTTTAGTCATGAACCTCTTGCCTTTTGCTATTTATTATTAGTGTCCTTGTGTCCAATCCATGTGCATTTCATCTTTATTATTGTCATTAATGCATGTCCTTCTTAAAAGGTCTACTTGTACATGCTACTTTATAAAGATAAGAATAGAAAAGAAGATGGCGATTAAGTTTGGTCGAAAATGTTAGGAAAAATAGTAAGAATGAACATGTCTATCTTCATTTTGACCTCTCTTTCATTGTTTTTAATCATGGGATTCTTCATTAGCATGTTCTTCTTTCTCTTCCTCATAATCTGAGCTACACTTTTTTAAAAACAAATCATGGCCCTCTTTTTTAGTCGTCTTCATCCTCAAGTTATCTCTATCTTTCTCTCCACTATTGTCATCATCATACATTCATCAATCTCCTTTATATTCATGGTGTTTGCTATTGTATATAGTTTCTTCATGGAAGTAGAGTTAATTTACAATGGCAATGTACTCAAACCTATGAGGCTTTTCTATCATGTGCTTCACTTGGAAAGCATTAGCATCCTCATCTTCTAATTCAACTCCATTCACGCTCTCTTTAAATCAACTTTATAATTAGCTTAATCTCCATCTACTTTTATATCTTCACAATGTCTCTACCTCTTTTATTACCAAGGTGATGAAGAAGGAGAGAGGTGGAACTAACAATAGCTTTGATGTAGAGGAGGTGTGACTGGAGTTGAATTTGATGACAGGAATGATAATGGCTTCAAAGAAAGTACCTCATAGAAAAAGCCCATAGTATGTAAAGAGGGGGGGGGGGGGGGGGTGGGGCATGGGGTAAAGGAGAATGAATAATGAGGGCATCCCTCTATGTATGAGGGAAGGGCCCACAAATTGATAAGAATGCAAAAAGGTATCAACTAGGGTAGGTGGAAAGCAAGGGAAGGGGCAAAGTCCCCCAAATTGAAAAGAATGCAAAAACTTAATAATTTTTGGAAAAGGTAGGAGGGGGAGACACTCTTCATATATGAAGGGCTATCCCTTCTTCTTTTTGCAATGGCCAAATTAATGCACACGCTGGTTCAAATGTGTGTTTGGTGCGAGTCCAATGTGCAATCACTCACGTGAACAGTAAGCAAAATTGTCTACATCAAAAATCGATGTCAATAGCACTGTGTGAGCATAGAGCTTAATAGGGGGACCTGTGTGAGTGCAGAGAGTTCTGAGTGTTGGCAGACGAAACTCCAGAGGCAGTCGATTGGCTGAGGCCAAAATGGAGCAACGATGGCGCACTGGTGCCGAATTTTGCACCTGTAAAACTGAAGGTGCTATTTCTCGCACTGGTGGCGCTTTGCCTTTCTCTCGATCTCGCATTTCCCTACATGTGCGCACTGGCTTTAACAAAACACTTTTCCATCTAGATGGTTATGTTTTAAGGCCACCATTCTTTTACAATTGAAAAAAATTCCCCCCTTCTCCAACCATTTATTACTAACTAATAATTTAAATTTTAATATTAAACATTTTCAAATTGTGAGAGTATTTAATCAACTATAATTCAAATGATATAAGACAAAGGAGGGCGAGGACTAGTCCATTGCAAGGGGAGGTATAAAGAGGAGAGTGATTGGATATGGGGGCTTATTGATTAGTGAGGCATTTTAAATGGCTAAGTTTGCCTTTGGCAATGTAACAAGGTGAATGATATTTAATCATTCATAAGGCCTGCCCAAGATCAAAAAACAAACAAAAAGGAAATAGTGTGGAGGAAGACTTCAGGAGATAAAGGGGGGAGAGAGAGAGAGAGAGAGAGAGCAGAGAGCAGAGAGAGAAGGGGGGGGGGAGGGAGAAAAGGTGGAGATGGTGTGTAAGAAGACTTGAGGAGATAACTAAAGAAGGGGGGAGAGAGAGAGAGAGAGGGTCAACTAGTTTAAAGTCTTCATTCACGTCAAATGAAGAAAAGTCAAGAAAAATGCACTTCCAAAATTTCTAAAAATGCCTAATTTGAAGCCTTGCTAAGCCTACTCAAGGCAGGCCAAAAACCATGGACCTTTAGGAGGGTTTGTAATTCAAGCTTTAATTTGAGTTTTTTATTAGCTTTATTACTTCTCTTCCACTTCATGAGTCTTAATGCTTTTCACTAAAATTGTAAACTATTATGCTCTTATTTGAAATACTTAGGAATGCCCTTTATGCCGTGAGCTTTGGAAAGAAGTAGGGAAGAAACTGAACAGTAGTACTTAAACTCAACGATTCAGGTGTAGGAAGAGTGTTCAACGATTTGAGTCATCTTGCCGAATAATGGCTGGGGAATGAATCTTCCACACTGAAGAGGTTGTCCATTTGCACAAGAACCTCTCCGAACCCAACAGAAACAAGAAAATTAGACTTTCTGTTGCTGGAACCTGTACTGAAGCGTTGCTCAAAAGTCAGCTTGAAATTTTACGATGGATGGACATTGTCGAACCTAATATCGCGAAGATCTTTGCGAGCCCCAACAATCAGATTGAAGACCTTAGCTTGACAGGGTGCAGGAGCATATGAAAGAGCAGGTAGAAGAACTTTTGAGGAGCGCAATGCTCAGTGAGCATTGTCTTCTGGCACGCTTGCGTTTGGAAGACGTGTGGGTGGACTCTTCAACAGCAACTCGTGCCGCCTGATCGATTGGGAAAGCTCTCGCTCACCCCTCATGCCGATTGAAATGTGTTGAATTAATGTCGAGATACTTCGACCATGGAGGGAGGTTGGCTAGCATCGCTCACGCCATCGCAATCCAATCCTGTCCATTGGAAAGGCTCGAGGTGTGGGTGAAGGCATCAATTGTTGGTGAATTGGCGTTGGAGCTTGGACAAGCCTTAGTGAAGGCTGGCCAAGAAAGCAAGTTGGAACACCTGAAGGTACACACATACGGGGGAACGCCAAAGGCTGAAATCGAATGGAAATCTTCTCAATGCGTTCGAAGCATTCGAGAAGCAGTTGCGCTACTGGTTGCGGTTTATTGTTTCCCACTGCAGATCTAATGCCAGGAAACCGAAAGTTGTCAACTTCTTTTCCAGGAATGCATGCGTGCCCGGAGAGTCCATGTCTCGCTCAGCCGAAGCACGCACCAGAAATATTGTAAACAGGTTTCCATTTCTGCCAACGGAATCCATCCGCACGGCGCGTGTTAAGCTTGACAGAGTTGGCAGCTGCATGCCGTGAAGTGCGGCCGGAAGGTTTCACTCGGGAAATGTTAAGTGATGCCCTCCTGCTATTGCATCATATGGGACAAGTAGTCTTCTTTAAGACGGAAGAAGACGACACCTCCACCTCCACCTCCACCTCCACCTCCACATCTACAGCCCTATGGTCATTCTAGAACCTCAATGGTTCCTGACAAAGGTTGTAGGAACGCTCATAGCGCCATCCAACGATCCTGAGTTTAGGTCAAAGCAGCGCATCTCTCAGGATTCACCATGGATTTGGAGCAGGGTTGACATTCAGAATCTAATCTTGGGAAAATGCGCTGCTAAGCGTGACGAGCTTGAGAAGATGTTTGACTACCTGCACAAGCTTGAGCTGGTCTATCCCCATGGTGAAAATCCCTCTCTCCCGCCTTCAAAGGTAATAGTTCCAGCCCTGCTTGAGAATAAGAATGTAACATGGTCACCACTACCAAGTGCAAGTAGTAGTAGTGGCGAAGAGTATACAGGGGAAGAAGGCTTCAGTGCAAGGATGAAGATCGAACTCTCCTTCCGAAAGGAATCTTCACGAGATTACAAGTGAGGCTCCATAATGCATATCCCAACGACTATGATGTAGGGGATGGATGGATATCGTTGAGTGAGAATGCGATGAAAGTAATTTTGAGATTTTTGGGAAGATCGGCAATGGGTTGACATTCTGGTTAGCATGGAAGCTGAAAGCAGGCTCTCTGACGCAGAAGTGTTACTCAGTCAGCTTAAAAAGCAAATTCGAGACATTTGCGAACCAGGCACCGGGTTCTCTTCCTCTGTCGAATTACTAGAGATGGTCATAATGAATGAGTCGGTGGAGAGATTCAATACGCTGGACTTGCAAGTGGAACGTGTCTCAGTGATCGAGGAGGAGTTTCAAACAAAAGGTAAGAACTATAGTCATACTTGGAATCATGGCTATACAGATCGAGTCGTCCATCTGTTACTTCCAAGGCGTTCAAGCTGCTTGAAATTGCCGAGGAGTTTGGTATCCCCAAGTCTAGTTTGTTGGTGGGCAAGCAGGAAGCGACAAGAGTCTGAAGATGGATTCGGGAGGGACATTCCGATGCGAATAGACCTCACCAAGAAATTCAAGGCTGTAATGCAAGAAATGTAGGATATCAAAGAACATATCAACAAACTAGAAGAGACGATATCAGAGCTGGGACATGAAATCTTGAGCAAGTGCTCTAATCAGATATTGGAACAGCTGGTGGAAGGGCATCTACCACAGTACCCATGTTTCACACTACCAGAGGACACTGGTTACGTGTGGCAACAGTTAACAGCTCTGGTTGGAAAAAGGGTTCTGCTTCGGTTCTCCTGTGAGTGTCCAACACGCCCACATCCCATCAACGATGACAGCCACAAGCTTGGGCTGGATGTGTTCATAGAAAGGGAGTTGCTCAGAAAGATCGCTCCAGTGCTGGTGCCTTCCCTTAAGGTGGCTGCTTGTGCAGCAACGATAGCAGCTTCTGTTCTCTTGCCTGGCATGGGAGCAGTCATCCCCTCCTTCAGCTTCATTGATGGAAAGGCTCTTCAGCAAACAGTCTTCCCAACACTTCTTCAGAAATTCGCAGATGGGCTGCAATTTGGGGCTGATGAGCTCCTCCTCCAGTCCACCCGCCAAGCTACCATAGATCAAGGGGAGCTCCTAGAAGTGCTGCGTCATTTTCTGCCTGGAGTTGTTGACATGGGAAAACAGTTTGGCCTCTACAAAGTGAAGCTGAAGGTTGCCAACAGGGTGGCCTGGGTCTGTAAAGAGCATGCTAGACATGGAGTCATCTTAGGAGACCAGAAGTTGCCTTTTTGGTAAATCGGACTCTCCCTTGACCGACCATATCCATTGTCCATTGACTCGCCAGTACAAAACGCAACCTTAAGCCTTTGCCTCATGCTAAAGAAGATGCTTTTGAATTGAGTAGTTAATGACAGAGCCTATTTCGTGAGGCTAATGCGCTCCTTACAGATTTAATAAATCGAGTATGGGGCCTGTGGTAGAACATTAAAAGGACAGGGTCTTTTGACTTTCTAGAAGTCTGTTCTTCAGAGTAGTATTTTTCATCTTTGTTCACCAATGCTTCCTCACAGGACATAAACAGTTTGAACTTTCCTTCAAAAAATTTGGAAACTCGCAAACAGGGATGTTTTGCAAACTTGGGTGAGCAGTTCTTTGTGTGTATTGAGCCTGTTAATGAATCCGAATTTACCTTTGTTGATGTACTTGTTGCCCGAATACCTTGTTCATCGTTACTCTTGATAAAAGGACGGCTCTTGTCATAATGTTCATGAAGCTTTCAACAAAATCTGTTGAGTCTCTATGTATTATAGTCTTAGATCCAAAGTCCCAATAAGAATTTTCATAAGTCATCATGCAATATTGGTAGAGTTTTGAATTTTCAAATGCACTCTCAAGTCTCAATTGGACTTTCAAGTTTCCCGATGGATTCTCATAGAGTTCTGACATCTCAATCATGTCTTTTACAAAATATGCATAAAATTTAAAAGTGGAAAGGGTGCATCATGCACAAGTTTCAAATTTAAATTCTCTTCTCTTGGATCTCTTTCGCATTGTCCATCTACCCTAGCTACCCTTTGAGCCTTAACTAATATGGACACAACAACTATTTATGCCATAAGTTTCATGGACTTAATGCATTGAAATTTGAAACTTTCACTTAAAAGTTTGGAAGGCTTTTAGCGATATTGGCAAAGGGAACCTCTAAGTCCTCTGGCCATGGCCAACTTGGATGAATTTAAGTTAAACTCATGGTTTCATTCAATTTCGTTGGGCAAATTTCAATGAAAAGCTTGGGAGTTTCAAAGATTTTAGCGTTCATACATATTTTGTTGGTTACCTCTCTCCCTTACCATGGCTTGAATATAAAACCTTAGACGTTTGAGAAGAAATGCAATTTCACCCAAGAGGCCTAAAATGTTCCATGAACACCATTTCAAAGGCTAAGAGGAGAGGCAAAAACTCAACCTTTCACATGAAACCTTCTTGTTTAAAAAACATTTCATGTTTCAAATGACTAAAACACACATACATTTTGTCCTTCTAGGTAAAACATCCTTGTAAAATGGTTATCGGAACTTTACAATTTTGTACCATATCCCTAGGGATAGCATTCAACAACATCTAAAAGTGTAAGAGATACATCATGAATATGAAATCCTAGCCCTAACTTTGATGAAATGGCAAATTGATCTACCAAATATCTAGGAGACCCATCAATTCATAGAGCATATGTGATTGAGGTGCTTAACTACATAATTCCAAGATAACCAATAAAGACTACGAGACTTCAAAGTACACTATGTCTCGATAGTCATTACAATTAGGAGGATTATATCTTACAATCCTCCCTTACATTTGACATCTTTTTCATGACCAAAAAGACCCCAAAATACAATTAATCTATAGCAACTGCATGAATCCCCCTCTTCACGATTAAGTTGTTGAGAAAGCCATAAGTGAAGACACTTAAAAAAATCGTCCTTGGTAAGTGCCTTCATAAAAATATCTACAAGGCTATCTTTGGTAAGACAATAGTCGGCCACCATGAACTTTGCTTGGCCCTATAATGATCCAAGTTAACGCTAAATCATGATGATAGTGCGATTAATTAGACCCTTTGCATTGTGCCCCTTTGTTCGTCCAAGTATGTAGGGCTAGTGTTATATACAAGACTCCTATTTGACATTTGGGATGGGTACTACCCACTTTCTAGTTAGTGCCATTACTTCATATCAGTCTAGGTTGGAAGACTTCACCTAGACGAATCCTTTGCATATGACCTTCGATGCCATCCTTGGTCAGGTGATGCGAGGCTTCGTCACTTGACATAATGGTGATTTTCTTGGAATTCGCACCCGTTGCGTGCCTCTTATAGTCGGCATGCTTCATCAACCTCTCATCAACTTGCTTCATCATGTAGCATGGCTTACCTTGTCATCTAGTGTTGTTGGTCTTGGATCCTTATCTGTCACCTGAAGTGCATGGTGACCTTGATGTGCAATCCATCCCTCCTGCTTTTAGATTGGGCATTCTAAACATGATGTTGGTAACTAGATTTGAGTTGCTCCCTACTTTTCTCATCCCTTTTGCTACATGCCCCCATCACTTTTTACTCTAGAGCTCCATTCACCCACTTTGTCCTTCAATCTACGAGCTCTCCTTTTTTTGTCAACGTTGAGGAAGTAAATATTTGCCCCACCTCTATTTCGAGTTGTGTCCTCGTGGCTCTAATCTTTGGCTCTATTCTTGGATTCATTCCTGGGTGCTACCTTACCATGTTTAAGTTAAAGGGTTGCTACATTCGTAAATCAGGGCGTAAATCTTGAGGGCCTCAGCCACCACAGAGATCTCATTCATTCACTAGTAGATCTCTTTGGTCATCTTTATACTAATGATTAGACTCCGATTAGATCATGTTTTTTTTACACATGGTGCAACAACCATAGTGTGTTTAGCTTTTCAATTAGGTACAAGCAATGGGTTGTTTTCCATCTCCTTGCTCAATCGAGCCTTAGCTTGATAGCTCGTTTCCATTCCTACTCAGTGTTAAGTGGTTTGGAGAGAGAGATGGGGGGGAGGACTCTTTGTCACGCTTTTCCTCTTACTCCTTAAGTTGCCTTTGTAGTGAGATTTGTGGTGGGTTCTTTGTGAAAGATGGTGGCATTGAGGAACCTTTGGCATCTAGAGTGATCGGTTTTTTCTTTGTCACTGCTTGCCCTTTCCTACTCCCTTAGTTCAGTGATCCACTTTTATTTGGCCTCAGAACTTTTGTTGTGTTGTTTGAGCCAAGCTTGGAACCTGCTTCAATGGCCTCTTGTTTCTTTACTTCTTGTATGCTTATCACCTTGGACACCTCTTCAGATTTCCTCCTTCTAGCTTCAACTACTTGGGTTTCATTTCGATTGTGGTTGATGCCATTACTTGAGCATGGTTAGTTGTTCTACAACTATGTTGGTTGTTGGGTCCATATGTGCCTCGGCCTCTCAATGGATCTACATGTTTTCAGCTAGTTTTTGTCCCTCCTCAACCACCTGGATCTTCATTGGATTGATGCCTCATAGCTCTTGGATCATGTGCACTTTATTGGTTGCTTGACTACCTTTGCATCAACCTTCTTCTTTTGTTGAATTCCTTTGCCTTTGTCTTTTTTTGATGGGTTGTAGGTTTGGTTGATATGTTGGTTGCTCTTGGATCACCATCTCCTTTAGTGTCATTGTCCTTGGTCTTCTTCATCTTTTTCGATCTTGGGGTGAGTTGAGTAGCTAGAACAATTTCCCTTCTTATTATTGCACGCTGTGCCAATCCCCTCAAATATTTTGGACCCTTCACTAGTGAGCTTGTTGCACTGTAGCAATTTTTACTTTTGAGACTAAGAACTTGTACTCAACCTTATTGCATTGTGCTTCTAAGATTCTGACACAACCTTTAGCTCTAGGTTTTTTTGGTCAATCTGGTCACTATATTATTGCGTGTCCTCCTGCATCTTTTGCCGTTGGCTTTGATGTTTTAGTTTCTTGATCTTTTACTGAACAGATGGCACTTTCCATTTTTCTACATCAGCCTCATAAATGGCCATGACTCGTTGCTTTATGGCTCCATCCATTTTGGCCTGCCTGTCTTTCTAGTTCTTTTCAAACAAAACCTCAGTTCCTAGTTTTCATCTTCAAGCCTACACAGATGGTAATTGAATAACCCAAGGAGTAAGGAGTGTTCACCTATGTAACACATTATGCTACAAGCCTATCAAACCTTTAGAGCAATACTTTGTGTAGTCTACTTGATTGCAATTGGAGACATTGAGTTGGACAGGGGCCATCATCGGCACTATGAAGGGATACCATTCTCGTGCTTTGGCTTGGAGTCTTGCTTTGGGTGGTGACCTTTGCATTATGCAGTCCTTAGTCCCTTTGGTCACCTGTGATGGCAGTGGGTGTAAATGTTCCCCAACTCACTCCGACTTTTGCTTCTTGGTCTGAATCTTCTCCACCTAGTTAGATAGGTGTTGTTACATGCCCTCATCTTCTTGGCTTGCTGACTCTTGAATTCTCCTAGGGTATGCCTTGTTGGCCTTCACAAATGGCTTTCTCCTGTGATAGTTGCCTCTTATTGACAACAGTTTCTATGCTAACTATTGAACGTATTGAGAGCACATTTGTATGAAAGGAATAGTCACGATTCAAATTGAGTACAAAGATAGATGATGTAGCAACTCAGAATAGACAAACATAAAACAAAAGAACAAAAAGATAAATGAAAATGCCAAAACTTAATGACAGAATACAATGCTCGTTTACTACGGAGTTTTGTACACAATGTTGGATATATCTGAGCTAAAGAGTCATCCATTCCATTAATTGATAACTCTAATAACCTTTACAATGGGGCAACTCGCCCTTTATGGATACGTTCCCGCTAATAGTCATCGACATTGCATGATGATGCTGGGTGTAATCTAATGGACGTTCAAACCTGCAAAATGGTTAGACACCTAGGGTAACTACCTAGGAATTTCAATGATAGTATGGCCATAAAGACATGTCAAGTGCAATCTTTGAATAGAGGTCAGACAGCACTTAGCCAGAGTCACACAAGTTGGAGTCGAATGAGCAAGACCTATAACACTTTGGCACTCATGGTGGATGGATGAAAGTCCACAAACTCCTATAAGGCTTGATGAGAAGTCACATGGCTCAAAGTGCTATGCAAAGCAATTTTAAGATTGCATTATTTTAAGACTAAATGCTAGGGTGAAGAACCCATAATCACTCGAACAATACTAACCATGAGTCGAGAATGACTCATATGATGCTGCCTTCTTGCTAAAGATTGCAGATGGTAATGCTCATCAAGTAGCCTTATAGACAATCCTATCTCATCAAGATATCTGCCCGATTGCCTCAAGTGTATTTTGTGTGCCAACTACCCATTGTATGTAGTGGATTTTAGGCACGAACACTAGAGACCGCTTTAAGTTGGATCTATTTCCTTCACAAGTGGCTGCACAACTTTCATGGAGGAGACAACAGAGAACGTGCTAGCTATGGTGAAAGAGAAAGTGGCCGTTGAAATGGTCTAATTTTTTGATTATTGCCATTGAAAGCTCTTTAGCCATGCTCCATGCAAGGGATTCTATATCCCAACCATGCATGGGGGAAGCCATGCTTGGAAATTTCCCTAACTATGGTGATGCAAACTGTCATCTGTGGACCCATCTTTCTTCTCCAAGATGAAGGTCAAAAGCTTACAAGTCCGGCTCATTCGATCTTTAATATTTCGGGGTGGGAGCCTAGTTGGGATGATTGGAATATTAATATTGGGTCCTTCACTTTGAAGATCCAGATCACTGCATGGCAATTGAGCCATTTCTTCCGATTCCAGTACATCCAATGCCAATGTACTAGATTTAAGGGTGATGTATTGGTCTTCACTTGATCTCTAGAGCTGGTCCATTTGGTTGAAAAGGGACTCTTTTAGAATTAGGTGTTTAGACACCATGAATCAGAGGCTCATAGCCAAGAACTCCATCAAGACCACTACCTCAATCCCATATACCATTTTAAAAGGCGTGATTCTAGTAGTGACCTTATATGCTATCTAGAAGGCCAATAAGGCAGCAATGACTTCTTGTCCTAGCCGGTCTAGTTCTGATTCTTGATGATTCTGCTTGACCATTGACTTGAGCGATGCTTACTCGATAAAAACAAAGAAGGGGCGGGCGGGCACTTTTTTATGGATGATCATGTACCATTTGGTGAGCACTTGAATGACATCATTGAGGAAATGGCCACCTTGGTCACTGATCAAGTCAATGGGGCATCGAACCAAGTGATCATCATTTTGTGGAGAAATTTGGCCACAGAGGCCATCGAGTTGCCACGCGTCACACATGCCTCAACTCTCTTGATGGAATAATGTCTCACCATCAGGATGTATCGATTCCCAGACTAATGGGTAGCTAGCTGGCTTGAAATGTTTTACAAAATCTAGGCCCCAATTTTTGGAATGATTCAAGTGGTAGAACTAGATTGTGTGGCATTTGATGGAGATCCGATGGTTGGCTGGCCCAACGTTTGGCAGACATTGCATTTCTTGGCATAAGCACAAGCATTTATGGCTATTGTTGGCCACTAGAGACCGGTTTAGAGTACCTTTTGACCCATCATGTCACCCTTGATGGGCCTTGCTCAAAATTTCCAATTTATCATATGGGGTTGCACATCGACGAAGCATTGCATTGGGGCCAAGGTGATAAAGGAAACTTATAATAATGCAAAAACTTCAACTTCAAAGGGCAAGCTACTTGCACTTGTCATGGGACAGGTGCGCTTTGGGGATACTAGTGTCAACAAATCAAAACATATTGTTGTATCAATTGGGCATAAATACTAGAAACTAGTCTTTCCCAACCTCGAACATGCTAGCATCCGAGAAGTTGTCAAGGAATAAGACGAGGTGCTCTCCACTCTCCAATTGGGATAAGTTGTTGGCAATCATGTGCATGGAACTGGGAGTATGCACAATAGAGAAATCAAATTCTTGCAACAAAACATCCAATAGGCTAACTTACCTGTGAGATTCAATTTCTTGATGAGGTATAGTAACGCTGAATGGTGCATATGGAAAGTGGACTTGTTGCCAAGGAGATATTATTGAAACTTGTTCACAGCATAGATCATGCCAAGTGCCTTTTTTTGGTTGTACAGTAGCTCTTCTAGGCCTTAGAAAACCTCCAACTTACATAATAGAGTGGCTAGTACCACCCTTTCATCTTCTACTGCATCAACATCACACCAATAGCCACAATGGATGCATCAACAAACACATGGAATGGTAGTGTCAGTCTAAGGTTAGACAATTGGGACTTTAGCTAGCATGAGCTTCCAGTACCAAATGGAAAGGTCACACTTCACGGTCCAGACAAATGGCATGTTGTTGAGCTATGTGTTGAGAGGCACGGCTACATTTGTGAGGTGTCAAAGCATCTGGTTGTGCTAGCGGACTTGGCCAAGGAACCTAGCCAACTTCTTGCCATTAATCAAATAGGCGGTCTTGTATATTTGTTCCACCATAGTCATATCCATTGCTATCCTAACCTCTGGTATGATATGACCTAGTAGCATTTTGCTACGAACTACAAACACACATTTGGATGGGTTCAATGACAATCATGACTCTTGGCATTTGGTTAGGCTCAATGTGAGGTGGTGGAGGTTCTATTCTTGACTCTCGAAGACAGTAAAATCACCAAAAAGATCCTCATGAACAAAGTCAAGTACTTGTTGAGGATCTCCTACACAATGCATTGAAATGCTATAGGCATATACTCTAGGCCAAAGGTCATGACAGTAGACATGAAAATCCCCCATTCCTTTATGAAGTCCATCTTCTCCTAATCTTGCTTGGCCATTGGGACCTACTTATAACTATTGAACCCATCTAAGAAGGAAAACATCTCATGGCTAGCTACCACATCAAGCATAGAATACATGAAAGGTAATTGAAAGGGGCTAGACAAATGAACGAAGCTACCTCTTGTTGGGAGAATCCCAACCTCTGACACATTGTGTTGGACATTATTTTGACACCTGAGCCCCCATTTTGCAATATGTCAGGAATTTCTTGGCCATTTAGTGTCATTATGAACACTACAATATTCTCATCATAAATGGGTCCTTTTGGACAATCCAATTGGAAATAGGGTTGTGCAGCATAGACCATCAAATTGGCACCTGTCGGTCCTACATTGCAAATAGTTGCACTGTGTCACACCAATGGATCTGCGTCCTTTGGGATTGGTGCAATCATTTCCTCTAGACTCAGAATCCTCTTACATAGTTGTTGGTGGAAGGTTGGCACAAGATCCAACAATTCTTGTACTAACATGTTGTTTGCAAATCCTTCAACACTTTTGACAAGTCATATCTAGAACCTAAAGATGACTCTCCCCCCAAACTAGGGGTCAACACATCTTGTGGAACACTCAACCCCTCGAGGGGGAATACCGACACGTTCAAACCCCTCCTCGGGAGTATTGCCACATTGTTAAGCTTTGATTTTTCTATATCTTATTCATATTTTATTCTAGTATCATGCCAACCAAATGCAACCTTTCTTGGACCCACTCTTTGACTTGTGCTCAAATATCTTCATGCCAACCAAAGGCTGCCTTTCTTGGACCAACTCTATGACTTGTGCTCGAATATCTTCATGTGCCTACAAATATCCTTCTAGATTGAAGGTGTACGTGGTCACGCTGGACTCAATTTAATTTCCATTGCCCTTGCAATGAACAATACTAAGGTAGCATCATCAACCAACTTACTTGGCTCATTACGAGCAATAATATTACCGTATTTATATGGAGATTAGCACAGTGGATATTGGCAAAACAAATAATATTACCGTATTTACATGGAGATTAGTAGCTGATATTGCAAAAGAAAATGATTTTCTCGATAACATCACCATTGAATGTGCATGGATGAGGATTGTAAGGACACCCCTTGGTAGTGGGTGGTGTTGCAAGTGCCATAGTCAATGCTAGCGCAACAACAAGGGTCAAGATAGTAGTTGTCATGGCTTGTTGACATGCTCAATGAACATTATATCAACATATGTGGGTTGTGTGCATGGTGTTCTAGTAGATAGCAAACTAGAGGTGGATGTCCACATTCTTTGGGTCCATGTCCATGATTTTGGCATTCACTATGTTAACCAGTCCAACCACCCCGAGCAGGTAGGTGTTTTGATAACACTGACAGGTCCGACCTCGGAGTCACCCAACTCAGACCTCTCTTTTACAAAGCCTTTAGGGTGCAGTCAAGAGGGTGGTAGATGTTCAATGAGGCGGTGTCCCTAGTTATTACAATCTCGCCCGCACGACCGTAGCCATTTTAGGATACGACAGTTAATTAAAACCCCACGATACCTTACGATGACCGTTGGCAAAAAGTAGACTTCAAAAGGGGCACCTTACCCCTCTTTGTAAGTTGTAAGTTATTGATTCCAAACTTCTAAAACACAAGTGACATTGCTCGGTTAGGACCTATTGGGGGTGAATCGTAGTAATCTATGGATGTATTTTCAAAGTTTTGCATTCTGGCTTCCAACCTTGTTTTTTTTGTTTGTTCTTGTTGTGTTTCTTTTAAGTATTATATCGAGTGTTTGATTCAAGAAACCCATTTCAATTCTATACCGTTTAACGTTCGATCATCATAGTTTAGAGAAATGTTGTATCGATATGACTAGCTAGCATAGTAGAAAAATCCCCATTAATACTTTAGCGACCACAATCATTAACTGTGGTTGTTATGCCTTCGCATCTACGTTGTTACACTTTCCTATGGTACATGTCTGCAACACGAGAAGCTCAATATAGAAACTATAAACTGTGTTTCTCTCAGGATTTTGTCAAGTCAATGGACTTTGAAAAAGCTATTAGTAGCACTCTCGCCGTCGTTGACGAGAATTCTTACAATTCTAGCACTCTTCCTCCATGTTTTTCTACATATGCATCAGGTTGTATCCCCATTGTGCCTTCGTACCCTCCGTCAATTGTGTTTCACCGTCTACCCATTCATGTTCACGCTCGGCACCCAATCATGGTGGTCAAGTACCCCAAGTTCTATGACTTCCCACAAGAGGATGCCGATGTGCACGTAATGTTGTTTGAAAGTGCATGGCAGGCCAATGTTCTAGTGGTGCAACAAACGAAAGCCGTCAAAATGGCAACGTTCCTAGCTTTGCTCAATAGTAGAGCTATGATTTGGGCTATGCAGTATGCCATTTCCCCACTCTCAAACTTTGATACCCTTTGTGTAGGCTTTCTACTTTGCTACCATGTAGAGAAGACTGTCGTTCACGTCCTCATGAAGCTTGGATGCATGAACCAAAGAGATCTCACCTTGGATGATGTCATCAAGTTCTTGCCAATCGCCTGCCGCATGCACAATGCCCCCACCCCAGAAGTATTGAATTCATACTTCGTGCATGGGCTGAACCATAAACTGAAACAAGTGGTTGCCTCTTTAAGCATGGTAGCATTGAACTTCAACTAGCTTGTCAACGGTGCCTACTGTCGAATTTGAATTTATATGCACCAAATGTTTCTAAAGATACAAACATCCATAAACTCCCTCAATCAATGTCTTCGCATTCATCATCCCACAAAACCACTATGAAGGCACGAGTGTTCCTTGCTTTGTTGATCATATCGCTTGTCTCTCAACATGGCGCTAGCCATTCCACAATCGAAAAATTCAAACATGATAGGAAAAAAATAGCAATATCCATTTGCAATCAAACACAAATTAAGTATGCCTACTACTAATGTGTGTAATACAACAAAATGGAAGTGAAGTCTCTCACTCATCATCAAAGGGATTAGAAGTGGGATTTGTTAAATAATCATCCTCCCCAACATCTTTGTCATCCATACAAGGCATCCTGCCAAAGGATGCCTGCACTCATGGCAACACATGTGAGAGTGCTCTCAACGGAAGCAAGAATGGAAGAAGGAGAGAGAGAGACAGAGAGCCACACAAGTTTGGTGGGTGCAGAACCACCCTAATCTTCTTTTTCATTCATTTATATATGTGTTTGAGTATTGTACATAACCGGGGTTAAGGCACAGTGACCTTTAACCCCCACAACCTCCCACTTAAAGGACAATGTGCCTTTAAGGGAGAACAACCAATGAGCATACTATCCAATGCCCATCAATACACGACAATACTCAAACCGCTGACTAGGTAGACTCTTCGTCAGCATATCTGCAGGGTTATCATCTGTATGAACCTTGACAAGCTCTATGCGCTTGTCCTCAAGTACCTCCCTGATGAAATGATACCTGACCTCAATGTGTTTGGTCTTTGCATGAAAGACCGGATTCCGTGCTAGCTGAATAGCACTCATGGAATCACTATGCAATGTCGGTACACCTGTATGAATCCCCAAATCTCCCACTAGCCGATCAAGCCATATAGCCTCCTTGCAACCCTCTGTGGCTGCAACATACTCAGCCTCTGTGGTAGACAAAGCAATGCACTTCTGTGCACGAGACATCCACGACACTGCACCACCTGCAAAGGTGAACACATAACCGGAAGTGGATCTCCTACTATCCACATGCCCTGCATAGTCTGAATCTGTGTACCCAAGTACACGCATGTCTCCTTTACCAAAGCAAATGCACATCTCCTTGGTACCCTTCATATACCTCATGATGCACTTAACTGCCTCCCAATGCTTCTTTCCTGGATTAGCCATATAGCGGCTAACAACTCCCACTGCAAATGCAATGTCTGGTCTAGTAGCTATCATAGCATACATAAGACTCCCAACTACTGATGCATAAGGAACCTTGGCCATCATGGCCCTCTCCTCATCTGATTTGGGACTATCTGTATGACTCAGTTTCACATATGGAGGCAATGGAGTACTCACTGCCTTCCCCCCCTCCATATTGAAACGCTGCAATACTTTTGTAACATACTCTTTTTGTGAAAGCCAAAGGAGTTTCCTACTCCGATCACGCGTGATGCACATACTAAGAATATGACCTGCAAGTCCCAAATCCTTCATATCAAAGGCCTCATGCAACTTGGCCTTTAATGCATCTAGCTCATAAGTATTCTTGCTAGCCAATAGCATATCATCCACATATAGTGCCAGGATTATCAGGCTACTATCCTTAGCCCTTTTAATGTAGAGGCAGTGATCAATTTCACTCCTTCTAAAACCCTGGGACCGAATGAAAGCATCAAACTTCTGATACCATTCTCTAGGTGCTTGCTTAAGACCATAGAGACTCTTTTTCAGCTTGCAAACTAAATGCTCTTTGCCCTTTTCTTCAAAGCCTTCCGGCTGCACCATGTAGATGTCCTCATGCAAATCCCCATGCAAGAAAGCTGTCTTGACATCCATTTGCATAAGCTCCATATCCTCTACTGCCACTAGTCCAAGCATGCATCTAAGTGTGGTCATCTTCACAACCGGAGAGAATATCTCATCAAAGTCCACACCCTTCTCTTGCTTGAACCCTTTAGCAACCAAACGGGCCTTGTACCTAGGCACATCATCACCTGTGACCTTCATTTTGTAGACCCATTTACATGGCAATGCTTTCTTTCCATGTGGCAAAGAAACCAAGTCCCAAGTCTTATTCTTCATAAGTGAACTCATCTCTGATTGCATAGCATACTCCCACTTGCGTTGATCCTCATGCATCATAGCCTCTTTGTAGCAAGAAGGCTCCCTGCAATCAGTAAGCATCACAGAGTCTACCCCTGGAACAAACCTATCAGGAGGTCTAGACACTCTAGATGATCTTCTCAATGGCATTTCAGCTTGCTGTCCCACTTGCATATCAGCCATATTTGGCTCATCATTTCCACCAATAGATGATCCATCATCTACCCTTGATTGTATACCTGTGGGAGTACTTGGTGGTACCATTTCTTGCACATTTGGTGCATGGACAGCTTGCTGTCTATCAACATATGCAGGTGGATTCACATCCTGGAAAGTGCTTCTCCTCATTTCCACATCCCTCATGGGTGCCTTATGCATCTTCTTCTCATTGAAGACCACATCATGGCTGCGTATGATCTTCTTTGCTTCTGGATCCCAGAGACGATAGCCCATCTCTCCACTTTCACCATAACCCAGAAAAATGCATTTCCTAGACTTAGGATCTAGCTTCTTTCGAAGCTCTTTTGGCACATGTGCATATGCCTCACACCCAAATATACGCAAATGAGAGTAAGAGGGCTTCTTGCCACTCCATGCCTCTTTAGGAATACCACCATCCAAACTCTTACTAGGTGATCTATTGATCACATGCACTGCAGTCTTCATTGCCTCAGCCCAAAAACCACCAGAAAGACTTGCATTGGAAAGCATGCATTGCAACCTTTCTTGAATGGTACGATTCATCTTTTCTGCAACTGGATTTTGCTCTGGAGTACGAGGGGATGTGAGCTCCCTCTTAATCCCACGTGTATCACAGAAATGCTGAAAGTCATGAGAGAGATACTCTCCACCATTGTCAGTCCGTAGGCATTTAAGCGTTCTACCTGACTGATTCTCAACCAAGGCCAACCATTTCTGAAATACCTGGAACACATCACTCTTCCGAGCTATAGCATAAGCCCACACTTTCCTAGTTGCATCATCAATGAATGTCACATAGTATTCAGCCCCGCCTAATGACCGTGTAGGCATGGGACCACATACGTCTGAATGCACCAAATCAAGCTTTTCAAACTCTTTCTTTCCCCTTCTTTTATGGGCTGATTTAGTCTGCTTCCCATAGAGACAATGCTCACAAAATTCAAAATCAGAGAAACTCAAATGCGGTACATAACCCAAACGGCATAAGAGTTTCATTCCATTCTGGCTCATGTGCCCCAACCTGCAATGCCACAAAGAAGTGCTTGGCTGCTCGGTTATTGCAACAACATGATCAAATACCCCTGATACATGTAAGGGATACAAAGTCCCACACTTGGCACCCCTGGCCAAAAGCATAGAGCCCTTTTGAATTTTCCAACTTTGAAAGCCAAAAGTGGTGTGAAAACCAGCATCATCTAGCTGACCCACTGAAAGAAGACTCTTGGTCAGCTTAGGCACATGTCTCACATGTTTCAAAACAAATGCAGACCCATTTGCAAAAGAAAACTTTATGTCACCTGCTCCCACTATGTCACATGCATAGTCATTTCCAAGATGCACACAACCTGTCTTTCCACTATCATAAGTGGAGAACCATTCCCTATGGGGAGTAACATGGAATGAAGCACCAGAATCCAAAATCCAATCCTGGGAATATGCATCATCTGAAGTGGTAAGCAACTCTGCAGATAAAGTAGACATGAAGAGAACATCATTGTCACTATCACGTGTGACTGCATTGATGTCCTCGATCTTCACTTTTCCTTTGTCCTCCCTTGGACTCTTTTCCTTTTGATTTGCACCCCAATTTGCATTCTTTTTCTTATCCTTTTGCTCTCTTTTCAGCTTGTAGCAATCCTTTTTCATATGGCCCTTCTTGCCACAATGGTAACACTCAATGTTCCGTGCCCTGGATTTGCTACGAGACTTCCCTCTTTCTTGGGACTTCCCCCTGAACTGTGATCTGCCCCTTTGCACATTTAAGGCTGCATCCTGCTTGTTGCCATCCATAGACTTCCGTCTAATCTCCTCGGCCAACAAGCTACCCACAACATCATCAAATTTCAGTACTCCACCAGGTGCAGAGTTACTGACAGCTGTACGGAAGGTATCCCATGAGGATGGCAATGAACATAAGAGAAATATTGCCTTAGTCTCCGCATCAAAATTCATTTTCTGAGCCTGAAGCTGGCTGAAAATAATATTGAATTCATTCAAGTGAGAAGCAATGGAGACCCCTTCCTTCATCTGCAGCTCAAACAACCTCTTCATGAGGTAAACTTTATTAGAGGCAGTTTCCTTTTCATAAGTGGCACACAGTTTCTTCCACAAATCTTCCGTAGTCTGCTCATTTACTACTGTGAAATAAACTGACTCTGCAAGATGAAGTCTAATAGTAGACTTTGCTAATGCATCCAACTCATTCCAATCATCCTCAGACATATCCGCAGGCTTAGCTTCAATACCTGCCAAGGGTTTAATCTGCTTCTTTTGAATAAGCACATCCCTTATTTGTTCTTTCCATAAAGAAAAGTTTGTCCCATCAAACTTTTTAATGCTGAAAAACTCCTTTTCAGGCATGGAAGAGGATGCCATGATGCAAATAAAG
Source organism: Dipteris shenzhenensis (assembly GCF_047967505.1). Taxonomy (NCBI): domain Eukaryota; kingdom Viridiplantae; phylum Streptophyta; class Polypodiopsida; order Gleicheniales; family Dipteridaceae; genus Dipteris; species Dipteris shenzhenensis. The sequence goes on from NC_141627.1 coordinate 28,620,993, forward strand.
CAAAATCCCAAATGCTAGTGCCTGCAAGAGAGAATCACACGAAATACCAGGTGCACCCAAATGTGTATGCCACAATAGAGTGAAATATCACCAAAACTCAAAACTCAAAGCATCTGACTCATGTGCATATACTATGCATCCATATGAGCAAATCTGGCCCAAAAGAAAATGCCAATAAGTGCCAAATGACTCAAGCATAAACACTGTCCACTGGCATATGCATCAATAATGTCTCATCCAAGAGAGCATAGCACTATCAGTGCATCACCTGCAATGTGTCAAAGCTGTCCCTTAGCTTAAAATAGCATCCATGTGCGAAGCGTCCATAAAAAATAGCATCCCACAAGGCAATTTGGGCCTATCAGCGCATCCAACAAGGATCGCAAAGCATCCAAATGGCCTATAAATCATCCATTGCAACCCAATGCATACCACGAATGAGCGCACACTGCTCAAACTGTAACCAGAGTGATCTGCATAAGGTATGCTCAAGAAATCATAGTCCCACGGTAATGAGCGCTACTGAAAATAGAACCTGAGATGCCTCAAAACATGGGCGCCATTGCATAATCGAAATCAGCAAGAAAATCTGCAAATATCTCTCTTCTGCCAGAACTCCAAAATCCCAACCGATGAGTGAGAAATGGGAGTCAACACTTATCCACTGCCATGTGGCATAAATCTAAGGTTTCAAAACCTTAGTATGAAAAATGCATAACAGAGAGACGAAATCGAATACACAGAGATTTATAACTCTGAAAATCCTCCACCGAATCACGCAAGAACTGATAGGTAGGGGTTTTTGGGCATCCGGAACGCAATGGGACAGACGGTTTTGGAAACCGTGGTCTCAATCACTGGGTCCAACACACGGACTGAAAAACGTTTTTGGAAACAGAGCTATCTGTAAACTCCACCGGAGTGCGAATGATGAGCAACATAGAAGTTTTAGGACCTCCTGAGTCCACCGGAACTGACAGATCTGCAAATGGTTGCTCCAAACTTGAGTTCCAACACCGGGCAAAAAACGCAGGAATTGACACAGTGAGTCAGAAATCCACTGAAATGATCTCAGATTCAAGAATGAAGGTGTTTCCAAGCTCCTGAAGTAATGTGGACACCAAAAGCAAGCAATAGTTGCCTCCACAAGTCAATACGGAGTCTCTGTCATCGAACGGAACAGGGAAAAGCTCAAAAAACGACTTTTTCTTTGAAAGCTCTTAACAAGCTCTCAAAACCACTTCGTAAAGCCAAAGTGACTTTTCCAAAGGTTCCTCCAAGGTCTCTGCACACTCGGATGCAAGTAAAGTCACACACAAAGCTTTCCACAGAGCTTCTCCTTCCTTCCACAGAGCTGCTGAGCTTCAAGCATTCACGCACGCTCAGCTAGATCACCCGGGCTCTGATACCAGTTGAGAGTGCTCTCAACGGAAGCAAGAATGGAAGAAGGAGAGAGAGAGACAGAGAGCCACACAAGTTTGGTGGGTGCAGAACCACCATAATCTTCTTTTTCATTCATTTATATATGTGTTTGAGTATTGTACATAACCGGGGTTAAGGCACAGTGACCTTTAACCCCCACAACATGTGTATCTACTAGGAGTGCATCCATATCAAAAGAGTTACAAGTGCGATGGGACTATGCCATGTCCATCTCAAGGACCAGACCTCCTGCCACACATAAAAAGCTCAAACTCGAACGAGCCCGTTCTGCCACTGCCGAGGTGCAAAGCAACACCTATGGTGTTTAGCCGTCTCCTCGCAACCCTCCTCTGATTGTCGAACTTTTGGGGGTTGTCCCTGTTCCCCTTCTTCAAAAACTTCTAGTCAGCTTTATCCGCCTAGCTGGGTTTAGGCTTCTTTGCTATGATGGCATCTCGCAAGATTGACCTGCGATGCTTCAAAACAACACACATGCGCTCTCACGTGTAATTGTCTTCGAATTCCCAATTGGAGGGATTAGGGTATCGTCTTTTCAATTCCTCAATGACTGCCTTCTTCTTTTCGTCATCCTGGTGCTGCCAGTCAATTGTTATGCCGTTCTTGAAATGGTGGCTCATCAACCGCCTCATGGTGACTAGCACTTCTTTGCCCTTTTTATTTTCTATGATCTCTTTACCCCTAGTGAGGTCATAGTATAGGTCCTCGGGCAGGGGCGGAGGAGTGGGAGTGGTAGTAGCAGAGCTAGAGCGAGGGGTGGCACTGCGAGCACTTACGGAACGAGGAGTAGCAGAGGGAGTGGGAGTGGGAGAGGGCAAGGGACCTGACTGGTACTGGGTCTCATGACCAAGTGGAGACCTATAGGGATGTGAAAGCGCTAACTCGTCTACATACCTTGAGTCACCATAGTAACCTCGACCCTTCCTACTCTTCCTAGACTTACGATGGGTACACCCAGGTGACGACCCCTCAGTCGAAGGGGCTACAGGGGACGGTTGTCGAGTAAGTCTAGCCATCGATGGCCCTGATCTACCCCCAAGGGATGTAGGAGAGGGAATAGCTGAGGTCCTTTGGGATAGCAAAGAGAAGTATCTCACTACTTCCACATCGATCGTGGATGCGACAAACTCGTTGGGACTCCCGAGGAAGCCATGGGTTGCTAGAGCAAAGGAGTTCCCCGAGGGGTAGTCGTTGTGCTAGGACTGAGAGGAGTCGGCCTAGGTTTAGTCGCAGGGGTAGGCCTTGAGGAGTTGGCTGAAGGAAATTAAAGTCCTCAGGAGAGTATATATCATGACGTCTCCTCCTATGAGGGGTTCAGTACTCATAGGATGTGCGATGTGATGCCATGTCTAATTTGGGGGGATTGGACAAACACAGATGACACAAACACGAAAAAAAAAACAAACACAAGAGCGGGTAAGAAGCGAAAAGACAATTTACTTAAAAGATAATTTATTACTTCAAACTCAAATTCAATTTAATAAAACTATGAAAAGACAATTATTTACTTAAGACAATTATGAATGGACAAGTATTTACTTAAGACAAGTGGAATCCAAGAGAGTTTTCATATACAAAAAATATCACAAAAAAATAGTGTTGTTAAACAAGAGTTCTCATATACAAAAAATATCGCGAAAGTAATATTGTTAAGCAAAATCTGTCTCCAAAAAAGACATTCTCCAAAAATGCCAAAATTGAGGAGGAGGTCTACTGCTCTGCATTACTATCCGAGGTACTTTCCTCCTCCTCACCACTAGATGGGTCACTTGGGACCTCATCTTCCACATCTTCTAATATATAATCATACTCTTCATGGATTACGTACTTGTAGTCCATGAAGAACTCTACACAATCCATTATGTTCTTTATAGTGTCATCCTTGCTTGCTAGTTGGTCGTAGCAGTCTCTCCAAATATTACAGAGAATTCCTCAGTCTTTCCCACTCCACTCACGATCAGTCAGGACCCTACCCAAGCACACGTATTTCGACGTTATACTTCACCCAGTGTGTATCATGAACAATCTTCTCTGCTACATGCGATAGCAGAGTTTGGATGTCCTGAATCACTCTAACGTGGGGAACCAGTTGGGGTTTTGGGAAGACACTCGTGTGAGTGCGTTCCATTTAGAATCTGTTTGAAAAAAAAGAACCAAATACAGCTAAGGAGCAAAAGAAAAAAGAGGTGGAGGATAAGAAGAAGAAGAGATGACAAAGAGGAAAAGAGAGAGGGGAAAAGAGAGAACGAAAGAGAGGAAAAGAGAGAATGAAAGAGAGGAGGAAAGGATGAAAGAAAGGATGAGAAGAGAGGGAAAGAGAGAATGAAAGAGAGAAAAAGAGAGGGGAAAAGAGAGGAAGAAGAGGATGGAAGAGAGGAAAAAAGAGAGGGGAAAGGCAGAGGAAAGAGAGGAAAAGACAGAAGGAAAGAGAGGAAAAGAGAGAAGGAAAGAGAGGAGGAAAGAGGGGAAGAGAGAGAATGAAAGAGAGGAAAAGAGAGGGGAAAAGAGAGGAAAGGAGAGACAGAAAGGAGAGGAAAAGAGAGAAAAAGAGAGGGGAAAGGATGAAAGAGAGGGGAAAAGAGAGGAAGAAGACAATGAAAGAGAGGGAAAAAGAGAGGGGAAAGCAGAGGAAAGAGAGGAAAAGAGAGAAGAGCTTGAGGAGCTCTACATGAACCTCTTGCGCGCCTTGCCTCTGAAGAACTCGGTGACTAGTAGTCAGTGGAGCTTGGTGGGGCTAAGGGAGTCAATGGTGAAGCCTTTCCTTTGGAGTGCATATTCTAGAAGCCTTGAGTCTCCTTGGCTTGCAAGATAGGTGAAACTATGGGGCTCTCCCTCTCCCTCAAAGCTCACTAAAATTCAGTCTCTCCCTATCTCTATCAATAGGATATCTTTCAATAAAGAAGTTCTCTCAAGCCAAAGGTTCAATCGAGTAGGTGAGAATTATGATTCTCTCTCCTTATGCAACAAACAAATCTCTTGAAACTCTCTCACAATCTAAATAACTCTCTCTCTCAAAGCTGAACAGCAACATGGATGAAAATTTTCTCCCAGAAGAATGGAAATCCTTCGCTCAATGGAAGTGAATGGAGTAAGCTCGCAATCACTCAATCTCTCGATTGATCTCTCTCTCACAAGAAGGATGGTAGCTCAACGGAAGGCAGAACCATGCTTTGATACCATGACAAAAGATGAAGAGGGGAGAGGAGAAGAGTGGAGATGAGGAGAGAGGGCATAGCTAGAGAGCACACCACAAAGGACTAACTATACAAAAGATTTAGTTGAAAATGTAGAATATATATAAACCCTTTTAGGGTTAGGGTTAGGGCTTTTAACCCTTTCCTTTATAGCACTCTATTGGGTTAGTGCTATGTACAATATCATGTTGAGCATGGTTTCTCAATAGGGTAGCCCTCGTCCATATGAGATGCTAAGTCCCTTGCAGGCTGATAGCAAAAGTCACAGAGAGAGAGAGAGAGAGAGAGAGAGAGAGAGAGAGAGAGAGAGAGAGAGAGAGAGAGTGTGAGAGAGATAGAGAGAGTATGGCAACCTATCAAATCTGTATGCTCAAAACTATCATGACCTAAAGGTCATCTGCATGGCTAGATATCCATCGACATAGGATGTAGCATCTGTCATCCATCGAAGGACCTACTCCAATAGTCTCCTCCATCAAGGAGTCCATTCTATGAAGGTAGACCTGCACTAGCAAAATGAGCTAATGACTCCATATGATGAAGAAATGCTCTGCCTTCAGCTTCCACCTAGCCAGGCCACAATCGGACTTTTCAAGGATAGCCCCACTATTTTATGGTATAGGCAAGATTAAAAAAGGACACCATGAGTATAAGTGGCATGTCCAACATAGGTGGAGTGGAAGGATCCACTTCCCAAGCCTTTACATAATAGATTCTGGCCGCCACAGAGGACCTAATGTCAAATTTACCTATGATGACCATGATGCAGCCATAATATAGATGTAGAAACAATGGTTAGAGTCTCTCCTTACGTGCATGGTTCAGCTCTAGGAGATGTTGGAAAAGTGTAAGCAATCCCCTTGAGAGAGCAGCTTGCGAGGCAAAATAAGAATGTGATTAAGAGGTCGAGGAAGCCAAGGAACATTAAGATGGTGATCAGGTTGAGAGCAACCATAGGCTCACAAAGCCAATGTGCTTTGAGTGCTCAAGTCTAAGCAAGCTAGGGAGCAAGCTAAGGAGCATCAAGATCGAGAATAGGTGACCAGAGACCATGAGGCTCAAGAGGCCAGAGAGCTCATAGAGCAGACCACTCAATAAGATTTAAATGAAGAATGGTAGCATATTGCTCAGTAGGTGAAGGAAGAATGGGACCGGCAACTCCTCATTTCTCTACTCCAACCAAATGGGGAAGATAAAAGGGAGAGAGTCCAACCACCTGTCAAAATTAAGCTCAACTTCATTCGGTATGACAATAAGCAAGAAACTCTAGTGTTGACTTCATGGCTCAATCAATTTGAAAGCAACTTTTCAATTGTGCCTACGAACAACAATGAGTGGTGCATTTTAGCATCAATGCACTTCATCGGCAAGGTGGTCACATGGTGGCTCAAGCACCAAAAGGACCACTCTGATGCAAACCAAGAGAAACCTCATTATGGGTAGACGGAATTTGTGAAAGATATCACATCACGTTTCTTGCCACCTCAGTACTTGATCAGACTTGATTAGACTTCAGAGTCAATTCTATGAGCTACGCTAGGGAGACATTGAAATGATGAATCATTAAGCCAACATGTTGACTCAGGTGCTCATACAATTGCAGCTAGAGGAAAATTAGAAGTTAAGTTTCTCCATGGGATTCATTCAGATATCTAGTGGTATGTTTGTAGTTTTAGGCCACAAGATTACAAGTGTGCATATGAGCTTGCTTAGAATTTTGAGTTCATGCACAAGGGTCAAGGTTCCAAGCAGGTCAATAGTAAGAACTCCTAAGACTCCCCGTCAGTTGTTGATGGTGGGAGGGAGTCTGGAAATGGGTAGTAGAAAAAGAGCTTGATAGTAAAGGACATCAACGACTATGGTGTGTACTTGGATGCAGTGACTTGAGGTACCTATGCCAAAGAGAACGGATGTTTTCATTGTTAGGTGTAAGGCCACATCAAGTAGGATTGCCCACACTTCAAGAAGCTTCGGGAAGGAGGAGCCACGTCAAGTAGTTCATCTACAAACACATATTTCATTAATTTTGGACTTGTCAATGTACAAATTCATTTTTATTGATACTTTTAGACTAGTTTTTGGATAAAATTTAAGGAAAAATCCCACTATTCCAAACACAAATAAAAAATAAAAACAAGCAATTTTTTAGAGTTTTTGAAGGAAATGAAGTCAAAATTATAAAATTTAATGTGACAAAATTAAGTTACACCAAAAGGTCAGTATAGTTGTAAACTCTCAAAATATTTATACTGGTGTTAACAAACACCTGCAAAAAGTTACAATAAGCCTCTAGATTATTGTCACTCAAAGGCATTAGCATTTGTTATTTCTATCCAAGATTCAACCAATTCTTGTGCTGCCACCATCTCATCATGATCAATGTAATTGTAACTACAGAATAGCATCATGTGCATCATCTCTTAAATTGAAATTTTAATTTTAAATATGAGATTATACATTGGTTCACAGCTTCAGATAGAAGCAAAGGCTGAGGCAGAGGCACATTATTCCAGCAAAGTGGTCATATGATTCTTAAAAATAAGAAATACAAAAGTAGGATTTAATAGTAGTTTTTGCATTATTAGTGCAACATTATATAGAGATCTTGTGGAATTTATTGTGGATATGACAGTGCTAGAAAGTAAACTTTTGATTCTTGAATGACATTTTCATAAAGTAAAGTTTTCATTTGGGAAGGATTTTTAGGATTAGTCCAAATGTAGACATATGAATCCAGTCCCAATGTGTTGGACCTCCATGAACAGTTTCATGCCAAAATCATAACACCAAGACCATCATCTTTATTTGGATCTCAACTTTTATTGTTTTACATAGAATACATGGATTTCCAAGTGTTGATACTGGTATTTATATCTAGATTCCAATGATCAAATGGTCATGGAGTGTAGCATATAAATATGTCTTAATAAATTGGATAATCATGCAAAGCTCAATGGTCTATCATGTGGAAATATTTGTGAAAACATGAAAACCAACAATGTACATTGAATCTTGAATGCACATGTTGGTCTCTAGGTCTAAAAACCAACAATGTACATTGAATCTTGACTCTAAAGCCTAAAATAGGCTAAGTTAGAACCAAAATAAGGAAACCCAAATCCCATGAAACTTAAAGCTACCAACAAATAGTTCTTGAACAATGAAAATCAAAACCCAAGACAAGTGAATCTAGAATGTGGAAGCACCCACAACAAGTGAATTCAAAAGAACTAAATTTGGAATACATGAACTAGGAATGTGTGAAGCTTAAAACCATAGTTTCAAAGAGTCATTTGGAAAAAATCCATACATACTCATGCAAGTAAAGAAGTACCAACAACCCATTTGACTATATGCAACATGTAGGTTATCTATTAAGTCCCTTATCTAGTAAGCAAAGAGACTTCATATAGGGTACAAATAAAAATGTGTGCATGCATGAATGCATGCGTGTGCATGTGCATGTGCGTGTGCATGTGTGTGTGTGTGTGTACGGATTCTAGGGCTCTTCCTCTTTTCTCATAAATGGATTTGTTTTGATTTTGCAATGTTCTCAAAGACATGAATGTAATTCTTTGTCTTGATTCACAGCGTTGTCACATTTTTGAAGCTTCCTATCCAACGTGTGTGCTAGCAAATTGTATTCACTTGTGTGTACAAGTATTTCATAGGCTTGTATGTGTTCTTAATAGTTTTAGCCATTACTATTTCACAAACAACTTCATGTAAATGTTGCCATAAAGCCATTGTTCTTTGTACACTCTTTGTTCCCTCTTACAACAATTCTGCAAAACATGCATCGAAAACTGCTTACATTTGTATACAACCCAGATTAGTGTGCTAAAATTTCTTGCTAGCTAGACCCATGTTTGTGGAATAAGCCAACCTCCATAAGCATCTATGGAAATAGCAAGCCTGGCTGAACCATCTCTTACAATATGAAGGGCCAAATAAACAATTGAGTAAGTTGTTGATTCCAAAGAGATGAAGCAGTCCTTGACATGAAGATTCAATGGCAATTCAAAAGGCATGGCTTATTATTTATGGCAGCACAATGTCAAGGCCAGAGATTAAACAATCAATAAAGATGTAATTAGATGATGTAGATTGTATTGATGTGGATGGTGAAGGGCTACATGTAGTGCTAGGGAGGAGTGAGGAGCTCAAAGGCGTTGCAATGGCAAGTGCCTTTCTGCTTGAGCAAGTGAGTGAGAGCATTGATCTCAATGAGAGATTTGGCGATGTGGGTGATGGGGCTAAGATTGTGGAGCTCTTGCTTTTGATAATGGTCGCCCATAGCTTTCTGATCATCACCTTGCACCAACTGTAGGCTATAGAAGTGAGAAAATTGAGCAAATTGGTGCATGGAGGGGTGGTGAGGATACCAGATGGGGGAAAGACTATATTAGGATCGCCATGAGCAAGCTTCGACTGCCATGGAAGAAATGGAGAATGTCCACATCATCACAAAGGCTCTAAAGTAGCTTAATGCTGAGGATGAAACCTCCACAACAAGCATGGTGATCTGTAGCATACCTTCCCATTCCCCTACCACCCTAACCCCTCCAGTATGCTAGGTAGAGTCCACCAGACGTAAAGGAACATGGTCGGTGAAGGATGAATCTCCGCCGTCTGTTTCGGACTCTTTCAAACACAAAATCTCCCTATCATAACTACACCTATGAAAACCCTTAACCACACCTAAAAACAATAAGCCAACCACTTAAAAAATAAAAAAATATATCAAAGCCCAAATTTTATAAACAAATACAAACAAACATAGTGCTAACATGTAGAAAGAAACATTCTATTAACATTTACACACAAAATACTAGTAACATTTAATAAAAATTCCTAACCTTCAAAACACCTAGCATTAAACACTTCACTACACTAACATTAATCTAAACAATGACAATTGCAAAATAATTATAATTATTAAAAACTTCTCCACTATTCAAGTACACATCCAATTATTTACATCTGCTATCCAATACCAAATCTATAGCAGAATTCATATGCAAAGCTATTGCAAAATTCATATGCAAATATCTACATCAGGTGTCCATCACCAAAACTTGTCCAGGATCAAACTATTTACAAAAAACTATAAAATTGTTGAAAATTGCTCCTTCTCAAGAAATGCTCCACCAAGGATGTTCACAACACAATTATTGAACACAGGCTACTGAACCAAACAACTACCAAACAAAAAACTATAATTATCCCATAGCTCCCTCCAACCAGCTTTCAAAAATCAACTTCAAGTCAAGATTCTCCTATCGATTAAACACCTCCAACACCTTAGCAAGTCCCTTGGAAGTAGCAGCAGAAATATTCAACGAGTGAACACCAACACCAGCAGAACTCTTTTCACCTTCACCTCCAATAGAATGAATTCTAGCAACTTTACCCTCCACACTAGTCCAAACTATATCACTGCCATCTCCAACTTACTCTCTAGCAAAGCACACCTATCACTAGCAAGTTGATCCCTCCCAAAACTAGATGAACTTACACCAGTAATCAATTTCGTAGTAGCAGAAGAATCAATAGTAGAAAAGAGACACGGTAACACCTCTGAGATCTAAATTCGCCAAACCACAACTCAACCCCAACATCTCATGAACCATTCCACCTATAGCAAGAACAACCAAACTGATAGAAACACCCTGCCAACAATAAACAACAAAACTAATTACAAAGAAATATTAAAATTTCACAAAAGAAAAAATAACCTCGATAGGAACAACTGAATCAACACTCTTAGTAGCAAATATCTTTACCAAATCTAAAGAATCATTAACATTACCACAAACCGGTGCAATAACAGCAACAGAACCACCCTAAAACAACCACAACAAAACATTAAACACAAAATCACAACAAAACTTCAAAAAATTCAAGTAAACAAGCACACACCTCCACATCTACAAATGAATCACCTTCCCGAACAGCAACCTGAAGAGAAATACTTGCCGAAGCACCGATTCCATCCACCTTCAAGGCACAGTCATGAACAGCTCTCTTCAACACCTCACCATAATCCCTCACATTACCATCAGCATCATACGGATTAGACAAACACCTCGAAAGCTGCTTGGACTTGCAAATAAGAAGTCCTATCATAACACCAAAAAGAGTCAACATTGATGGGATATCTCAAGGTGTATGCCTCAGGCACACCTTGGGTTCTATGTGTGTGTGCTAGAGGCACAGTTAGGTGCCCATAAGCATTGTTAGGTGGTAGTAGATGCCATATAGGATGATTGAGAGATTCTAGGAGCTAATTGAGGAGATGATTGTGGAGCTTGGTGGCTCATGTAGAGGTGCCTACATATGGACATCACCTTTCTTCATTCCATAAGCAAGCAAGCATTCTCTTGTCTCATGTTCAGCTTCATGCTTTCCTTTCACTTCTTCATGGATTTCCGTGGGGAAACCCTGGAGTGCCTTTAGAACGTGATCCTGGAGTTGAATGGCACCATTTTGAATGAAAACTTTCATTTCAAAAGATATGTACCTTGTAGCCTTGCCATTCTTGTAAGCATGGCAAATCTTGAGAGAGCCCTTCTAGTGACAAAATTTGGACATGTGAAATTTGATATGTAACATTTTTAATTTCATAAAAAGCATATGAATAATATATACAAGAACTATCACAAAATCTATTAATATGCCATATATTTGCAAGTACATTGGATGTGAAAAAGAATGCCTCGTGAGCATCAAGTGGCATAATTTATAGCATTATAGAACTAAGAGCAAATGCCCACATCAAATGGTTTGCATAGGCATAGCTTTCCTATTCTTCAAATGTTTCCAAGCTTCAAAGCATTCATCCCAAAGTACATCTTCTACGTGTTTTAACTTTAGAGTATTCAAGGAGTATTCAAACTAATAAACATTGCTAAGGCTCTAAGCATATTGACTGACAACCGGTTGCAAAACTTGTCTTTGATATTGTTCATCTTTGAGAACCCTCTCTCACATGCTAATAATGAAAGAGGGAACACCAAGAGAACTCTCCATAGCTTCATAGTCCATGGAAAATATTGCTCCCACTCTTCATGGTTGCCATAATCTTGCCAAGCTGAATGCATATCTTTACCCTTGAAACAATCTCTCATTTTGTGTGATAAAAGACCTACGTTCCCCTTTGCACTCTAACTCATCTATAAATGCATGTGGAGCTTGTCCAAAGTGATTGCAAAGAACTTGTAGCCATTCTCTTGTGGAAACATCTAGTTGAATTAAATCCTCACAATAATCTTTCGAATTGAAGATTTTTTTTGCCACAAAAAGATCAAAATCTGCTCTAAATTGAGCACCCAATGCTTGATCTAAGCTTCTAATATAGCCTTGCCATATTGAAACCAAATGCAGTATTGCATTAGCCATAACAAAAACAAAAGATAATTATTAGCTAGCATATAATAAGATGGGATTTTTAGAACATGGGGATGCTACATTGAGACAATGTTATGTGATACTTCTTAAGCATGGATGAAGTAAACAAGTTAGAAATCATTGGAACAATGTGCCTTGGTAGCATATTTAAGTAATTGAAGGGAGTTTCCATTGAAAAAGTGTTAAAGATGTTAAGAAAACCATTGTAAAAACTAATTCTCACTTTAGATGGATGGTGGTGTAATTTAATAATGTTTGGTTTGTACTTGACAATATAGTTAGTCTTAAAGTATGGTCATTGGATTAATCACCACCCATGTAAATAAGGCTACCTATGGTAATGTGCATGGGGCATATCGTAGAGGGAATATCTTTACACAATCTCCAAGTGTAAGACCTAAGATTAGGTTCAAGTTAGGTGGCTACCTTTGGCATCTTTATTTGGTGATATCCTTATCATCTTTGGCCTCCATATCATAGTGAATGTTGGTAATATCCGATGGATTGATTATCTTGCTAGAGGTGAGCCCTACTAAAGTGCCCTATATCCCAAAAAAGTATCATATAGATAGAAAGATTCCAACTTCGCAAACATGGAAAACATGTACATTATTGCCATCTAGAAATCATGGTTGAAACCTACTTCACGCATACAACAAACGTGCATTTTATTTTGTAATACCACTTGATTTTTAAAACAAAGAGGAGGAATATCTCAAAATTAAATGCATGAAAAATATTTATTATATGTTATCAGTATTCAATGCATGAGAAAACTTTATTATATGTTATCAACATGAGGAATATCTCAATATTAAATGCATGAAAAATCTTTGTTATATGTTATTAAAAAATATATATCGTGTCCAAAATAATATTCCTCAACCTGAGGGTCATCCCTAAAACCTACACTTCCAGAACAATTACTTGTAGATCTTTTGGATGTTGATGTGGATGACTTATCCCCTTCTTTGCTATCAACAATCACACCATTTGAGTCAACTTTAGTATTGCTTAATATTTCAATTATTCTTGGTTGAGGAAATGCATGCCTCCACACAATCATTCCAAATTTTGATTAAAGCTTTTGGAGGGAAAATCACTACTCACAAGGATCATTTAACATATGATAACATTAACGGATCATAAGAATATGAGAGAAGTATGTCCTAAACTTGAAGGATGAGAGGAATATAAGGTAAACCACATGCTTGTGACATGATGGTAAGGAATGACTGATTTCAAGGAGCCTTTAGTTTCTCATTTTCTTGAAAGATTAATTATAGAGACATCACCACACGTGACTCATTAATCATTGATACACGCTACTTCCTAGGGAGAGTGACAGCTTCGCTGGGCAAGATTATGCAAAAAGGTCTAAGCTCAATATCCTTGACATTGCATAATCTCCCCAAGCTTTAATTGACTATCTAGAGAGAGGCTTAATGATAGGAGCTTGTAGTAGGTTGAAATTTGGAGGGCCAGGCATGCCTAGAACAAACAAGAATGAAATGAGGTAGCTCGTATTTCCGCTCCCCCCAAAAAAACTCATTCTTTGCATAATGATTTTCCTTTTTTATGTGCATATTCAAAGTAAGAGGAAGGTCTTTCAACTCTAGTTCTTCTATTTTTAAATTTATTGTGCTACTCACAAGTTTCTAGCAATGTGCCTAAACCATTGGAGCTCTCTTCATAGTAAGACTCATATTTATCTTTTGTAAGTTGTACTCTAATAAATATGGAATAACATTGAAATCCTCTTTATGACTACACATCTATAATGTGAATTGGTTTTTTCTTATTTAAAAGTATTCAATCAAGTTTACTCATCCATGAGGATGCATACATGAGTGCATCCGACTTTGGTCTCTCTTCATGTCAAGAACTCATGGCGCTCATGGGACCGAGTCTTTGAGGGCATCCAACATATTGACCTTCTCATGTCATTCATATTTCAAGTCAACTAGCTTGTATTTCAATGTGTCCCTCTTAGTTATTGCAATACCCAAAGTAGTTGGTGCTACACTCAGACTTGTTGTGGCTCTTTGTGTGGTTGTAGAGAGCTCAAATAATTGCTTGAGCTACTTGTTTTTCTTCTAGCACCAAATTGTATTTTCCTCAACTTCATATTTAAATTTCAAAACATGTCCAAGACATTCATGGTTATCACATGGACTATTCTCATCCTATTTCACTTTCCATTTATGTAGATATTTAGCGTTCTTTTACTAGACTAGCTCAAATTGAAGGCGGTGAGCTTCCTTGCACTCCACAATGTGCATAGGTAAACAATTACTATAACCCCTAGACTGAAAGATAGTCTCTAGGAATTGTCATGGATGTAAGAGTACTTTTGAGGCACCTATCTTGCCCTTTTGGCCTACAATTCTTTGACCAAAATGAGCAGTATCATACCCATTGGACACAAATACATATGCTCAAATCACACTGATGCATATTTTTTACACTCATACATGAGCATGATAAGAATTACAAAAATATGCATGCACAAATATGCAAATAATACCTAATCCATATCAACTTTGTCTACACAAGGATGTTTCTCTCGTTAATGCCTATTCAAAGTATCATACCCATTGAACCCACATATATGTGACCTCATGACATTTTCCATTGCCATTTCTATCTACTTTTCTTGTAGTACCATATTTTGAGATTTCAACATGCATTTATCCATATCCATGAGGTTCCTATTCTGGTGCTCAGCTAATCATTTTGCTAAGGTGCATATACATAAGTGCATTAATGTAGAATATCTTTTTATTGCAAGTAAGTAATAGTTGAAATTCTTGGACATATACTCTCCCACTATGTTAGTGTGGCGAGTTTAAATTGTACACAAGCCTTAAAACAAGTGAGTTTTGAAGCATTTTGATACACATCATCTTGGCTTGGAAAGCATATTTCCTTGTTTTTCACCATGCATGATGCATGAATGTTGAAAAAACACACAACGGTGTGCTTCTAGCCATGAAAATGATATCAAATGGGCATGATACTTTGTACATGCCTTAAAATAAGTGTTTAAGGCTTGTACAGAGTCTGATGCACACTGGAGATCACTTACATGTTTTGAAAAGCATGTTTCCTTTTTTTTTCACCATAGACATGCATGACCATTGTAAACATGCATCAACGTGCTTTTATCCATGCAAAAAATATACCATGGCTATGATACTTTGAATAGGCCTTAAAGCATATTTCCTTGATTTTCACCATGCATTATGCATAACCATTGAAAAACGTGCACCTGTGTGCTTCTAGCCATGCAAATGATACATGATGGATGCAATACTTTGTAAAGGCCTTAAACCAAGTAATATCAAGGTATATATAAATCATGATACCTGTTTCATATCATTTTCATGGTTTGGAAAGCATATTTTCTAGATTTTCACCATGTATCATGCATGACTATTGAAAAACATGCATCGGTCCACTTCTAGATATGTGATGGGTATCATACTTTTCAAAAGCCTTAAACTAAGTTATTTAAGGCATATGCAAAGTATAATACCCATTGGATATCATTTTGTTTGTTTGGAAAGAATATTTTCTTGTTTTTCACCATGCACCATTCATGACCATTGGCAAACATCCATTAGTGTGCTTCTAGGCATGCAAATGATACTTGATGGGTATGATACTTTGTAGAGACATTAAACTAAGTTATTTTAATTCCTATGTAATTAATGATACCCATTATCATTTGCATAGTTTGGAAAGCATATTTCCTAGATTTGCACCATGCATCATGCATGACCATTGAAAAACAAGCATCGGTTGACTTATGGACATGCAAATGATATTTGATGGGCATGAAACTTTGCATAGGCCTTCATTTTACTTATTGTAAGTCTTTTGCAAAGTATTACATCCATCAAATATAATTGGGTGGATGAGATTCCATCTTAATTTCAAATGCATGGTGTATAGGTGCAAAAACTTGCAACTGTGGATTGTTAGGGAATGGTCAAGTTTGAGATGGGAATACAGCTTTTCACAGAGATTAATTGACTATCTTTTTTGTCATAACAAAGTTTCATGTTGTTTGGAGATTTTTTGGAGATTGTTTGACTATGCACATGCATGGTATATAGGTTGAAAAAATTACAATTGTGGACCGTCATGGAATGGTCATGTGTCAGATGGGAATGCAAATAATTTTGTGCTATCTCGAAGTTTCATGTTGATAAGAAATTGGCAAGGTGGATGGCTATGCAAAATTCCCAATTTGTGCATAGGGGGGGGGGTGCATAGTGCAAAAAAAAACCACTTTTGGACTGTCATGGAATGGTCAAGCTTCATATGGGCATGCAACTTTGCATGGGTAATAATTTGACTATTTTTTTAATCTCACAAAGTTTCATGTCCATAGGAGACAGTTTGGGTGAATGGACATGTGAAATTCCCAATTTGTATACATGTGCATTGCATAAGTTCAAAAACATCCCATTCATGGACTGTCATGGAATGGTTAAGTGTTAGATGGACATGCCACTTTGCAAAGGCCCTAAATTGACTAGATTTTGTATCCTCACAAGGTTAAATGTAGATTGGATGCCATTTGGATGGATGGACATGCAAAATGTACAATCTGTGCACATACAAGGCGCATAGGTACAAAAAACTTGCAAAGGTGGACCGTCATGGTCAAGTGTTAGATGGTCATTCTACTTTTTAATACAATTAATTTGACTACACCTTGGAAAGTTTCATGTCCATAAAAGAATGTTTGGGTGATCTAGTTCATGCAAAACTCCCAATTTGTGCACATGCATGGTGCATATATGCTAAACAATCCCACTGTGTGGACGGTCATGGAATTCTTAAATGTTAGATGGACATGCAGCCTTGCATGGGTCATAATTTGAATACATTTTTAATTCTTGTAGAGCTTTATGTCAATTTGAAACCTTTGGGTGGATGGGCATGCAAAATTTTCAATTTATGCACATGCATGGTGGATGGGTGTAAAACAATCACTACCATGGGCCATCATGGAATGGTCAAGTGGTGTCAGATGGGCATGCAAATTTTGGTGTTTGGTATAACAATTTCAAAGAGGCATGTGTAACCATGGGATTACTAGAATTCGATGAAGAGTGGCATGAATGTCTACATGAGGCTTCTCAAGTTGAGTCAGGGCAACAACTTTGGCAACTGTTTGCTACAATACTACATTTATGTGAACCCAAATATCCAAAGGATTTGTGGAATTCATTACAAGGCTTTATTTTAAGATGATTTTATTTATAGGTTGCTACAACAAAAGGATTCTCTTAGTATTAGAGATATTGAAGAGATGGATCTCAATAAAGTGCATTATTGGATATCCAAAGATTGTAAGCAAGCAATAAAGGCCTTAATTACTATCCTGATCTACCATGACTTCCTGATGAAAGCATTGCAAATGAAACAAAATAACAATTTGATAATTGAGGAGCTTTGTTACAATAAAGATGAGATGAGGCTTATAGGCACACAAAATGTGTGCATCACTTAATTTAGATCAACGAAGAGCATTTGATATTGTTGTAGATGTAGTAAACAAAGAGTAGGCCAGTGTCTTCTTATTAGATGGACTTGGAGGTAGAGGAAAAACATTTGTCTGTAAATTCCTTCCATCACAGGATTGTAAAACTTTGCTTGCCAGTTCCATCTTCACATTACTCTTGCTTGGTGGTCGTACTGCACATTCTTGATTTAAACTACCTTTGAATCCAGATGAGAGCTTCACTTGCAAGATATCTAAAAATAGCCATCTAGCAGAACTCATAAGAAATACCTCTTTAATTATTTGGGATGAAGCACGCATGACACATACATAAATTTGAAGTACTAGAATGAACTTTGAATGACATTATGGGTTGTAGCTCAGATTCTGATAAACCATTTGGAAATAACGTGATCCTTTTAGGAGGTGACTTTCGTAAGATATTATGAGTAGTACGCAAGGGATCACATTAAAACATTATAAATGCATGTTTGGTGAAGTAAAGCTTCTGGAGTCATGTAAAAGTTCTTCAATTTTCACACAATATGCATTTTCAAACAAATCTTGCACATGGTATCAATGATAATGATTCATTCTATTCTTGGTTGCTTCGGGTTGGAGATGGAAGCCTTCAATTGAGGAATTTTTCAAAATAAAACTCCCAAAATCAATGATTGTCAACTCACAAAATGTCATAGAATTGATTGAATTGACATATCCATCATTGTCAAACATACAAAACCCTTCAGAATATTTTAGAGAAAAAGCTATATTGCATCGAGAAGCGATGAGGTGGATATTTGCCTAACTCTGCTCACAAGCCTCTTGGAGAGCTCTATGCATCAAAAGTTTCTAAAGAATCCAACCCAAACGTCAGTGACTTGGTCTTTATACGCGGCAAGGTCCTTTGCAACATAGACCTGGGGAAGATGCCAAGTGCTCTTCTTCAGGTCGATATATTCTAACAAAAACTTAAAAAAGTCTTGCATGCCATCATAGATGGCTTTGCTAATGAGATACCCTTGTGAGTGAGAGAAGACCTCTTGCTCTGATAATGAATAATTGTCTAGCAATAGCCTATATTCAATTGAGTTTCTAAATTCATTGAATTTGGAAGGTGGATTTCATCCTCACAAATTATTTCTAAAGGAAAATGTTCCAATAATGCTTTTGCAAAACCTGGATCCCTCTTTAGAGTTATGCAATGGTACAAGGCTTTTGTGGAAGGCTTTCCACCGTAGAGTTATCGAGGCAGAAATCACATCACAGGTGTCCATTGGTGAAAGGTATTTCTTCCATGAATTTCTCTCTCTCCAACTATTGGAGACTTGCCATTCACTAATATGCAAAGGAGGCAATTTCCAATCAAACTTGCATTTGCAATGTAAACAAATCTCAAGGGAAAACAATAAAACAATTGGAAATTACTTAAAAACACAAGTATTCTCACATGGGAAAGTATATGTTGCTCTATCTAGAGTTAGCATCTCCAAATAACATCAAAGCCATTATTAGACAAGAAAATACAACATTGTTTGAAAGCGAATGCACAGATGATGAAATAATTAACATAGTCTACAAAGAAGTATTATTATATAATTAAATACTAAGAAAATATTTTATTTCTTTATGCTATTAAATTGCAAATTCTTAATATTAAATTTCTATTTGTATTTTCAATTAATCAAAATTTTCCTTAGGCATCAATGGATCTAGAAGAAATAGTTCCATGTTCACCTGTTGATAATATTGAAAATATTATTTGTATTTTCAATTAATAAAAAATTTCCTTAGGCATCAATGGATCTAGAAGAAATAGTTCCATGTTCACCTATTGATAATATTGAAAAGATCAGAAAAAAAAAAGGTTCATCATCAAGTGGAGGCATTGATGAGAGAATACAATTGATTGTTGATCTAAATGAAGATGCTACAAGTGACTATCGAAAGATGCCTCCTCAAATTTTGAATAAAAGAAAACATGGAACCAGCTCAACTAGAAAAACAAGCAAAAGAAAGAAGATATCATTGCTAGAAATATTGACTCCAATTTGCAATACAAATCAAGTAATAGAAAGCTCATCTTCTACAATTATAATTACAAATGTCATGAAAGACTTGCAATTAGAGATGTTAAAAGGGCATCAAATTATATTAAATCATAGCAGAGAAATCCACAATTCATGACTTGGATCTTCAGAAGGAACAACTATTAAAATTGTTGGGGTTTATAAACGGACAATTGCAAGAAAACAAGGCAACTTTTGAACATCATATGGAGCAACATATCATTCTAATCAAATTAAAATATTACTGCATTGAAGACAAATGTTGCAACATAAGAACAATAGCTCAAATTGCTAGAATCAGGTATTGCTCAATTGCATTCAAATGTGAATAATTTAAATGTATTATTGACAAGAGCAACGAATTTAATGTCATCAATTGAAGGAAATTTCAAGTAAAAGGCCAAAAGCTTGAGCTAAAAATAGGTCAGTTCTCTTTTGGGAAAAAAATATTTGTCTAGAATTAGTAAATAGTCTTTTGAATTTAAATAAAAGTTACTAGTATGGTTTGCTATTTTATTGAATTTAATTGTATTTCTCACAAAAATTTACATTTAACTTTAGGATTTCAACATGCTATTCAAAGTTTAAAAATCAAAGTTTGAGTGCCCAAAACTCCATTGTCTCAATTACAACAAGCTTTGATACCAACGTAAAAGAGAACTATTGTGTGCTTTCTATTGGCGCATTCTCTTAAATTAATAGATTATGATGATGCAATTTGTTATCATACACTATTGTAAGGGTAAAGAAATTACATATCATATACATAACTATACAAAAGAATTTGATTTACATGTTGTTAATAAAATTTTCATACCAAATGTCTGGATGGAAATTTCCAACTATGATCACAAATTTATACAAAAAATAAATATTTTTAAAATTTTTAGTTTTCAACAATTTCTTTAAAAACTAAAAAACAATATTGTTTGAATTAAATATTTTTTCATATAATCCATTATCTCCAAATGGATTTGAAAAATACAATACTTTTTAATATAGATGTAAACAAATATGTTACAAAGTTTTAAAAGTCATTATACTACTAATTTTTATTTTTAAATACAAATATATGGTACAAATTATTTCTTGCATTTTTAATATCATGTCTACATATGAATTATGTAGCTATATAAATATAAATAAATAAATATATGATTTTAAAGACTGCATAAATTAATCAAAAAATTATTAATACTCTTGAAATATGAATGTTTGATTTTGGTAAAATAGTATAATTTTTTGGTATACTAAAAATCTTCAAAAGAATTATTGTTTAATAGATTCAAAAATGGTGAAAAAATGACAAAATGTATCAAGAAGGTGTTCAAGGTCTATGTCAAAGAAGACATTAATTTTGGAAAAAATGGAAAATTGTAATTTAGAGGTACAAGAGCAAATCAAAGATCTGGAGAAAATTAAAACTTTACTTTCAAAGCAACGATAAAAAAGAAAATACAAATAAAATTGTCAAGTATGAAGAGGAGTTGATAATGTATAAGCATTTAGTAGCTTATCAAAACAACAGAATTAATCATCTTGAAATTAAAGGTCAAGATAAATAAAAGAACTCTCTAAAATTATATAAATCAATCAATTCAAACAATGTAATAAATCTATATTATAAACTATACATTAAAGTCCTTGACAATAATTTCAAAACTATTATGGCTTGTAATTTCATTAGAAAATTTGAATTTTGTTTCAATTTGTTTATAATTATTTAAATTTTTACAAAATATAAATTTCAAAATCAAATATATAATGTACGATTTTGAAAATTTAATTTTGGGAAAATATCAATAATATGTTTCTCTTTAATTTAAAAAAGGAAATTTCTAAAAGTACGTGTGATATTTTTTTGGCAAAAAATAATATAATTTGAAAATGATATACAAGATGAACATTTCAAATTATAAATGATATGTAATCAAGTATATAACAAATTTTTTTGGAAATTAAATGTACATTGTTGCTCAATTCTTAATTTAATGCTTTTGGAAATAAATTTTAGATAATCAAATCATTTTTTTTAAAACGTGGCTTGCCACGGGTTTTACACTAGTATAGTATTGAGAAGATGCACAAAGAGGTTTGATCAAGTGAGAGAAGAGAAGAATGTGGGAGGCATGGGAGAGAAGATGATGGAAGAGGAATAGGGTATTGGGAAAATGGGTATGCTATGATATAGTGGATGAGAGAAGTGAGGCACCAGGTCCTGCGAGCCCTCTCCCTCCCTCCCGCAGCCTCTACCCCCCTAGCTCACCCCCGCCTCAGCCGCCCTCACCCCCTTGCCTCTCCGCCCTCACCCCCTTGCCCTCTTCCTCACCCTCGCCTCGCCCGCCCGCACCCCTTGCCTCTTCGCCCTCACCCCCTCGCCCCTCTGCCTCACCCCGTCCCCTCGCTTCGCCCTCACCCGCCCTCACCTGCCCTCACCCCCTCGCCTCTCTGCCCTCACCCCCTCGCCCCTCCGCCTTACCCCGTCCCCTCGCTACGCCTCACCCCCCCTCACCTCTCTGCCTCACCCCGCCCCCTCGCTTCGCCCTCCCCCACCCCCTCGCTTAGCCCGCCCCCCGCCCCCTCACTTCGCTCTCCCCCGCCCCCCGCCGCTTCACCCCGCCCCCTCGCTACGCCTGCCCCCCGCCCCTCCCGCCCTTCCGCCCCACCCCTTCGCCCCTCCTGCCCTTTCGCCCCGCCTCCTCCTGCACCTCCCGCCCCGCCCCGCCCCACCCCAGCCGTCCCCTGCCCTCGCCTCTTCACCCCACCCGCCCTCCATCCTTAGCCCCCACCCCCGCCACCTCCGCCTCCCGGCCTCCCGCCCTCGTTTCCACCGCCCTCTGCCCTCCAACCTTCCCACCCTCCGCCTCTGCCCTCGCCTACGCCTTCGCTTCCCCCACCCGACTCACGTCGCCCCATTTCACCTCACCCGTCTTCATCACACCCAGGCTCCACCCCCCGCATCTATCCCCCCCTTTTTGGTGGGTGGCAGCCTCTTCTTCATCAGAGGTCTCGTAGTTTGTCTTGGCGGTATGGCGGCTCCCTGCCCGGAACCGGAGGCCCAGTCGGACCCTCCCTCTCCAGATGCCTACCGCGTTATCTTGACAGAGCAACAATCGTCTCGGGTTCAGGAGGTTGCCAATGACTTTGCCCTTACCTCTGTCTATGGCAGAGTCATTGGACATTCCCCCTCCAGATTAGCCATCAGGGACTCTGGCTCCAGTCCACTCTCATGCTAGAGGACGGCCACATTGAGGAGGTGGCCCTTATGGGAAGGGGCATCTTCTGGCTCAAACTCTCCAATGCGAAAGCTGCGAGCAACCTGATTGCTGGTTCCCCCACTTCTGTGGATGGAAAGATCATTATGATAGTCCCTTGGTACCGTGGATTCAGTGCAGCAGATTTTGATGCTCGGTTCCGCATACCTCGCCATCCAGTGACGCTAGTTTTTCCAGGCCTTGCTGCTGAGCTGCGGCCGATTGTCAGGGACTTGGGCTCCCACTTTGGCTGGGTTATGCATGACACTTTCACCGACGCGGTGACTACGGCAGGAGCCCCCCGAGTCCGTGTGGCTATGGCGGACCCTGCGACTCTCCCTGCAGTGATCGAGATCATGACAGATGCCGGCAGCATTACCCAGAGCATGGTAGTCACAGGAGAGCCAGGCTAGTGCCTGAGGTGTCACAGCTTTGGGCACCTGGCTGCTATTTATCCACAATTCTCCAATTCCTCTCAGCCCCCCCTGCCCCCTCCCCCTCCACCCCCTCCCCCCCCTCCAGGCAGCCACGTCAGGAGGAGCAGAGGCAGCCGGAGTTCGGTCCAGAGTTAGCTGGCGGTTGGACTGAGGTCAGAAGGAAAAGAGGAAAGAATAAGAAGATTTCCGAAAAAGGCAAGGAGGCAGAGGTTACCCAACCTGCAGCAGCACCTCAGAGACCTGACAGGCAGCTGCCCCAGGGTCCTGGGAGAGCTTCTTCTTCGACGGTAGACCGCCCTCCACAGCCTCAGGTCCCCCTCTCTTCTGCTCCCCAACCCCCTTCCACTCAGTCCCAGCCCCTTCCCCAGTCACACCCCCCTCTTCCCGACCTGCAGCTTCAGCCCCCGCCTCTTCCTCTTCAGTCTCCTCCTCTTCCTTCTCAGCCCCAGTCCCAGGTGCAGCCCCATCCCCCCCCCCCCTCTCTCAGCTCTCCTGCAGTGTCAGCTGTACCAATGGTTCCTCAGCTGCGGGCAGCCCCCACTCCCCCTCCTCCACCCCCCCCACTAGTCGCCTCCGTGGAGTCTGAGTTGCCTACCCCCCAGCCACCTCCCCCTTCCCCTCCACAGGCAGGACACCCTGAATCTACACCACCACTGGAGCAGTCTTCCCTGTCCGCTAGCCCCTAAGTTGCAGACTCTGGTGGGCCTCAGCTTCAGGAGAGAGAGCTTCCTCGCGACTTTTACAGATCTGGCCCCTGGGACTACTTGGATGTGGCCGAACTTGGGACCTTCCCTGCTTGTCTCGACATCAGTATCTTCCTGCTCCGCAAAGGGGTGGATGGGAAGATCGCAGCCTTGGCCCCGAGGGATGGCCCTAGCTTTGCTTTCACATTCCTCAGCGACGGCACCGAGACTTGGATAGACGACTCGGTCTGGGAGGCTCCCAGAGAGCAGACGCACGCTCAAGTTTGCTCCTGGATAGGCCCGTCCGGTGGACAGCTTCTCGAGACTCAGTGGTCTGAGGGTGACGTGTGCCTGCGGTGGCGTTGCGCCGCCAAATGCTTCAGATTGATTGTGATCCTCAGGCCCCCTCTGTCGTGGCCCCTCCCCCAGGATGTCAGAGCCTGGACCCCTCAGAAACTCCGAGCCTTCTACGGGATGACTACTTCAGAGATCTCAAGTTGGCTCGAGAAAGCATTTGTTCATGGCATCAAAGGCCTCATGCCTTTGCTAAAGGTGTTGAAGAATGGGCAGGACGACCCCGCCTCCCCCTCCAAATCTTCTCATAAGCGTCAGCGCCTCCACTCCGAAATGTCAGCTTCTTCATCGACATCTGCCGTGAGCAGACAATTGTTCGCAGCTTTTGAGCTTGAAGCTAATTGAAAATGATATTAAATTCATTCAAGTGCAAAGCTATGGATACTCCCTCCTTCATGTGCAGCTCAAACAGTCTCTTCATGAGATAGACTTTGTTTGAGGCAGTCTCTTTCTCATATGTAGCACACAGCTTTTTCCATAAAGCTTCCATAGTCTTTTCGGTGACTACTATGAAATAAACTGTCTCCCCAAGATGAAGTCTAATGGTAGACTTTGCCAATGCATCCAACTCAGTCCATTCATCTGTGGACATAGGTGTAGGCTTAGCTGCAATCCCTTGCAAGAGTTTTATTTGCTTCTTTTAAATAAGCACATCCCTTATCCGTTCTTTCCTCAAAGAAAAGTTTGTCCCATCAAACTTTTTAATGCTGAAAAACTCCTTTTCAGACATGGAAGAGGATGCCATGATGCAAATAAAGCAAAATCCCAAATGCTAGTGTCTGCAAGAGAGAATCACACCAAATACCAGGTGCACCCAAATATGTATGCCACAATAGAGTGAAATATCACCAAAACTCAAAGCTCAAAGCATCAAAAGATACAACTAACTCATGTGCATGTACTATGCATCCATATGAGCAAACCTGGCCCAAAAGAAAATGCCAACTGCAATGGCAATCCAAAATGCCAATAAGTGCCAAATGGCTCAAGCATAAACACCATCCATGGGCATATGCATCAACAATATCTCATCCAAGAGAGCATAACACTATCAATGCATCACCTGCAATGTGTTAAATGGCTATCCCTCAGCATAAAATAGCATCCGTGTGCAAAGCGTCCATAAAAAATAGCATCCCACAAGGTAATCTGGGCCTATCAGCACATCCAATAAGGAGCGCAATGCATCCAAATGGCCTATAAATCATCCACTGCAACCCAATGCACACCATGAATGAGCACACACTGCAACTAGAGTGATCTGCATAAGGTATGCTCAAGAAATCATGGTCCCACGACAATGACCGCTATTGAAAATAGAACCTGAGATGCCTCAAAACATGGGCACCATTGCATAATTGAACTCAACAAGAAAATCTGCAAATATCTCTCTTCTGCTAGAACTCAAAAATCCCAAATCCCAACCGACGAGTGAGAAATGGGAGTCAACACTTATCCACTGCCATGTGGCATAAATCTAAGGTTTCAAAACCTTAGAATGAAAAATGCATAACAGAGAGATGAAATCAAATACAAAGATATACATGGATGCAAAGAATAAACATGGAGTAACATCAGTGTTTCCAATCATCATTGTTTGAAGATGAGACTACCATCAAGCGTCGCATAAGGTATGTTTGGTTCAATCTAATATCTTGTAAGATACAAGTTTATTTTATTTTTAATTTTTTCCCTGAAGGAGGGTACACAAAATTTAAGTATATTTATATTTATGCAAGCGGAATGCAAAGGATGACACTCTCATTAGGTTTTGTGGAATAGCAGGAGACCACCATCAATGCTTTTCAAATGATGCTATCATTGTGTGAGAGGGAGCACAAGTTTATGAGACAATAGTGGGTGCCCTTCAGAACCATGTGGTGGGAAATTATGCTAAGCTTTTAATAGTGAACCCTCTTCATGAGAGTCTTCTGTGACTAGCTTTAGTTGTGCAATGCATATGTTACTACTTTGATAGTGTTTTCATTAGAAACTAATGGAATCTAGTTAAGAGTTTATGGAATGTAAAGCTAAAGGATAAAATAGGTGAAGTAGACACCGCAAACTCATGCTTGAAGACTACCTTGGAAAGTGTGACAAGAAATTCTTTATCAATTGGTGGGTGGAAGTTGAGAGGGAGAATGGTAGGAGGACATGTATATGGCTTACATGATCAAGACTTCGTCCATGTTGGGGAGAAGCTTGTAAGTCCATTGGATAGTCTTACTCCCTTACAATTGGGCATGTTTGTATTACACTCAATCATGTTGTAATGGTCTATAATTCATTTTCCATCGATAAGCACAGGTTATGAGATGGTAATATACAACAAAATGATTGTCAAAACTGGGGAGCTGCTCAAAGGATTGCAAGCAGACAAGTGCAAAAATGTATGAAATAATGACAAAAGAAAGGAGGAGTATGCAGGGAACCATGGCATATTTGCAAATTGTGGCTGATTACACTATATTCTTATCACCATATTTAAACATGAAGGACCGTGTGGTGCTTGCAGCCAAGGTAGTTTTCTTCTTCAAGCTTTGGTGGTTGTGGATATATCACCATCCAACATACAACTTGAAGAGAAAGTTTATTAGTAAAGAGGCCTACACAGAAATTCAGCTTTTGTGCCACTTTGTTGTACTTCTCATAAAGTTATTTTGTGACTTATATTTAAATCTCAAGTGTGTTTTGCATCTCACTGGATCAAATGCAGTTGAAAACTATTTCAATCAAATAGGAGGCATGGTCAGACAAGAAAGAGCATTTGACTTTAGAGATCTTTTACATAGTGTAAGTAGTTTGAATAAGATTGCTATGCATGAATGTAGCTCAAACGGGCTAACTTTTTCAAAGGCTCATAAGAAACAAGAACATAATGGGAAAGATTTGAATAATCAGGATGGAGTTCTAGAAGTAGATTTAGGAAACTACGAAAGTGTGTCATCTCATGAAAAACTAATAAATGCATTGAAAGAGGGTTTGCAGCAAGAACAAATGTTATGTGAGTGAGTCATTGGGGTTGAAACCTAGCATAGCAGAGGGCTTGAAAATTGTGGTTGCAACCTTGGATGGATATAGAAACTATGGGGTCAAAGTCAGATGCTGAAATGGGGTAGGCAGATGAGTACGATAACTTTGCGCAGCCACATGATGATGACCATCCTCTACCTGAGGATATCGATGGAGATGATGAGATCATTTCCCTTAGCCTAGCTATAGAAGTTGATGGACACTTCATCTTCAAGTCTACATTGGTTAGCCAATTGAATGGAAATTCAACATTGTCAAAGGATAGATTGATTAAAGGCAAGGAGTTTATTTTGTCCATGGCCATCAAGCAATTGCAAAACTTTTTAGCATAGGTTGCAATTGAGCAATTTATTTGCATGATGACACACAAGGAAAAGGAATAAGCATTCTTTATCGCTCTTTGGCCTTGCTTTTGGACTGCCTTGGCCAACCGTGATTGCTCCCAAGGTTTATGGGCTTTGCATTCGAAGGCTACACAAATTAAGATCAAGAGGAAGCTGTAAAAGCTCCCAACCAGGTGGACTTTGTGATAGGCATGTCATCTGTATCTATCCATTCTGCTACATCCTGACTATATCTATCTTCTGCATCCTGATTGTACTCGCTTTGAGGTGGCCAACTAATAAGAGTCTCTGATCCTCTGGAAGCTTCCTAAAAGCCTTCTAGGAACCTCCTATGGAAGCAGGTCCCCTCTTCCATCTAGACCACTGCATATAATGTGATACTCTTAGTGATCTGCCATGCTCATCCAATATTATGCAGCCCATGTGGAAGGATTCTAAGCTACGCATGAGATCATACCTTGAGAGATATAGTTTTTGCAACCACTCGATGCTGCAAGGTTAGAGACACTCTGCTCACTTGAATGCCGTCAAACTAGTTGCATCTGCTCTGATCAAACACTATAGATAGCGAGGGTTGATCAAACACGAGTGTAACATGGGCTTATATAGTCATGGTTGCATGGCGATTCATTAACATGCCCTCTCGACATATTATATAACGTTTCCATGTCTTCTCACCTCCCCATTTACCCAAGTACTTCACTAGCTTGACTTAAAGTCTGGGCTTCAAGAACCCACCTTTTACTATACTATTGAAGTATCCACCTTTACATTTTCGTGCCCGTCTTTTTTAATAACATGCACGGAATGCTTATGAAAGACTATCAATTTTACTAATCCCATTTCCAATGATTGAGGATGCCAATACTTACCAAAATTATCAAGGATTGTGGTGGATGGGTGGGTGTGTGTTTGGGGGTGGACGGGAGGGGGGGGGTCCTACTTGTGTTAGCTGTGTGTAGTGTATCGCTCGAGTCTATGTGTTGCTTACAATGTGTGTTGTGTGTGGCTTTTGTCGATTTTGGCTTTGTGTTGAGTTGCATGTGCTACATCTTTTGCTTGTCTATGTGTGTGCGTGTGTGCAGTGTTTGAGTCGTACAAGAGTGTCGCATTTGCTATGCAAGCTATTGTGTGTTCCTTGTGTGTTGTTTACTTATTTGAGCATTTTGATAGTATTGTTTGTGGGGTATGTCATGTGGCTTTGTTTGTGATTGAGTAATTTGCTTTAACATATCCTTAAAGACATGCCCAACTACACAAATCTCAATCCCTTCCCTTACTACACCACAAAGTTGATGCCCCTAAGATGTTCTCAATCAAGTAAAGTATTCAGCCTCCTCTTTCAAATAGATTGACAGGTAGAAACTATCAATGTAACTATGGGGACAAGCCTTGCAATCATAATGAACGAAAGTTGATTCGAACTAACTAGAAAGGGTGGTGAGTCGAATAGCCTGAGGCCTTCCCGCTATGATTTTGGCAAACCTTTATCTTCCTTCCGTTCGAAAACGGAAGGAATCTATTCGAGGTACGAAGATCAATAGGAAGATTGCATTCAAAACTCCCAAGATGCCAAAAATTAGGTTTGTATCTAGTTCAGCATTTTGTAGGATTTAGGGAGATGCCATACCCCCTTCATTTGATTAGAACTACTTCAAGACATTTTAAGTGGTCTTTCTTGGTGGAGTGGATGCACAAATCATCCAAGAATACCTGTAGGAACTTATTCAGCAACAATGACTTAAAGACGGTGAACATGACTCTCTAAAATGTGGCAGAGGCATTACAGAGGCCAAAGGGCATGAGTCTATAAGCAAAGATTCCCCATTCTGTAGCAAATGCTATTTTGGATTTATCGTCAGGAGCAATTTGCACTTGGTTATAGACACTTGCCTTAAGAAGCCAAGTCACCGAGGATGCCATGAAATACACAATCATTGGAGGCCAATTATAGGCATACAGTATTGAGGCGCTTAGGAAACCACCAATGATGGAGGGAGATCTCCATCAAGCTCGAAGTCACTATTCTCTATCTAAAGTCCCTTCTCTCGCGATTCTCTACTCTCTCTCCTCACACACAAACTCTCAGAAAGTCACACAAGCAATAATAAAATTCAAAAAGCAATATCCTTCTCACCATAGCTCCAAACGAGGAGACTACAGAACTAGAATGGTGGGGAGAATGCTAAAGTGAACAACAAGAAATAGAGAGAACTAAGCCTCATAGAAGGCACAAATATGACGCTCTAATATCATAACAAAGTAGGAGTTGAAAGGAGTGTAGAAACACAACATATATTAACATGCGCATGGATAAGGGGAGAGTGGAGGAGAGAGCTCATTCCTAGAATAGCTAATTGTACCCTATAATATTATTGGCTTGCCACGTGGATCATGGAAGCCTTATTGACACCAGGCTAGGTTGCAGAAGCGAAATTCACTATTTATTAACTTATTTCCTAAATTCCACGCGCCTTACTCTGGCTGGGCATGCCTCTTGAATGTATTCAACTTGTTCTCATATGCATATTCATAGATGATGTGATATTGCTTGTCAACCTAAGGCTGCTCCATTTGTAATTTGTCTTTAACGCACGAACTTGGCCTTATGTAGGACCAATTCTAGGCAGATAGCTCCTATTCTCTATGAAAATTGTTTACACAATAAATTTGACCCCTATACACCCTTGAAGTCAACCCAAGACCTGCCCTAAAAGTAGTAGTAATCCATGTCTTGCACATTCAATTCACATGATACACTCCAGTTGGCACCACCTTTCACCTTCATAGCAACAAACTCTTCGAGCTTATCAAAGGCACCCTCCAGGTAACCATAAACTAGCTCGTGCACCTCTACCAATATGGCTTCTTTGTAAAAGGCATAGAAGATTTCTATGGTTGTGCTTGTCTCCAATAATCCTTGACTCTGCAATAAGGAAAGGTCAGAGCTCATCAAATTGACTATTCTCATTGCAGTCAAGGAGTACACTCCTAGGATTCTAGTGCTGATTCGCCCACTTCATACATGGATCCTCTTTAATCTACAATTTTCAAGCCTCAGCCATAAAGGATTTCAGTTCAAGGCAAGTTAGAACAGCAATATGATTGGAGAATTATGACTCTTTATTTCAAATCTCAGCAATCGGAAGACCTTCAAATCAAGCCATATTCTGCCGTTTGGATATTCCTTTTTTATTCATCTTCTTACCTTGGAGAGTCCTTGGAGAGTCTCAAGTCTCAGTCTCAATCTCCAAACTTTGATATACCTCTTCTTAACGCTCTAATACCCCTACGTCATTCAAATATCCTCACTCCTCTTTACTCATTCTCAGCCCTTCTCACTCAACGAACTTAATTTCCCATTGTATTTGATCATCTCAAATTGTTTCTATTTCTAGGCACGCAGGCCCAAACAATTTTCCGACAAGGAATTCAATCACAAATTTTTCAGTATTACTTATGAAGAAGAGAAACAACATGGCTACAATATATCAGGACTCAAGAAAGATCCCCTCAACAGCAGTTGGAAAAGGCAATACCATAAACGAAGGAGATAGCCTCCACAAAGGAAAAGGTAGTACTAGGCATTAATACAGCACTGGCACACTTGCATCTGCAGACAAGAGCTGCCCTAAGGGCACTAGGGAATATACCTCTAATCAACGGTAAAAGGACACCTCAAGCCACAACAAAGCTCTGACAGCAAATGCCACTAACAGAAAGGAGGTAACCCCAAGCTTGAGAGCCAGAATTGTAAGAAAGGCCAATACAGAAAACATAGAGTCTCCAATCAAGGTACAATGAAATCTTCCAAAAGCAAAAACTGATCCTAAACAGAAGAACAAAGAGAACAAATGCCTAGACTCTAGAGGCCAGCACTAGTAGCACAGAACCCTACAACAACAGTAGAACGTGACCAATGTCTTCAAACACCCGGGTTCTGACAACACCACCCGCAGACAATAGTAGAACAGAATAAAAGCAAGCAAGTTCTCAAGGGCCCCTATTGCTCAAGGAGACGGAACTCATACGGCACCCTGGAAGCCTCTGAAGCTGTCCTCTATGATGATAGCAAATGCTACCACACAGGTCTATTTAAGAGAGCAAGGGTATTTTCAGCTGCCAAAGATGAACTCCTGAAGCCAGGAACTCAAACCACTACCAAGGTTACAACCGTAGCTGCCTGCCAGAATGATGTGGGCAAAAGATTACCCCAGCAGCACCATTGCAGAGAAATCATAAGCAGAAAGCTGGATCAGGAGCGTGAGAAGGAAAGACAGCCGCAGGCTTTTTAACAATTATGCTTTGCTGCTTCAGTATTCCTATTATAAATGCATGTCTCTACACTTGGGCAAAGTTACACTGTAACAGTCTCAGTCAACACACGGTAGGTATAAAAAGGAATTTTAAAACCATTGACTGAAAACTGCATCTCCATGGTAGCAGCTTTGTCCCCATTGCTAGTAATATGAAGAACGAGTAACAACTTGCACAACATGACGACAATTAAAGAAGTCAAACAACAAGAATGTAGAAAATTGTAATCTTCCCCTGCTCAGAAACAAATATGAACGTTTAAATCCAGCAGTGCGATATGTGAAAGCACCACGCAGATGTGGGTTGTGAATCTCCAGGATCTCTCAAATGGCAGGATGCTGTCACTGACAAATACAATGCAATTCTCTATCATACCACACAAACACAGAGCATCCCTCAAGGGGAAAAAAAGTCACCACGTTTTAGCTTCTCTGTTTAGAGAAGCTCCCTTCTCTATAAGCTTCAACATCTCCCTTTTGACGATGGCTCCACTGAATGAAAAGATCATGTGGAAGAACCAACACCTCATTAACCTCAGATCTCATTATGAGCAAGAATGTAAAGCATTGGCATTGTCAGGGTACCTATAAGCCCAAAATCTGCAGCGGTTTATCGTGCCACACAAGAAAACCTTGTGCTAACCACAACAAGCTTTCTTCTTCTCAACATTGGGTTGCCCATCTCCTGGAACAACAATTTTAGTACCGGATAAAGAAACTGTGCCCCCATTTCCCTGTTCAGCATTTGCAATCAAAGCCTTTTTGCTAACTATTCGATAAATTTCAGTCAACATAGAAGAAAAGGCAGTCTCCACATTAGTCGCCTCAAGTGCAGAAGTTTCCAAGAAAAATAAGCCTTCCTTTTCTGCAAACTCTTTTGCATCTTCCATGGGAACTGCCCTCAGGTTGCCTAGATCTGTCTTATTGCCAATAAGCATGATCACAATATTGTTGTCTGCATGCCCCCTGAGCTCCTCAAGCCAACGTGGCACATGTTCAAATGTTTGTCGCTTGGTAATATCATACACCAACATGGCCCCTACTGCACCTCTGTAGTAAGCACTGGTGACTGCCCTGTACCTGTTCATGGATGCCATAGTCATAAAAATTTGAAGAATCACATTATAGCTTCTAACTACTGTATTTGGATTAAAAAGTTAATTACAAACACACTTTTTGCATGCCATGATAAATGTTGAATATTTTAGTTCTCTCCCCTTTATCCTGTGATTCTTTCTCATGCAATGCACACAGATATCTGTATCCGTACAAGCAATCGTAATACTATCAAAGAGAGCCAAATTATCCCTTGCCTCAAAACTAAGTGGATTCCCACCTTAAGCAGACGCTTGGCACATATATATATAGGTAGAAACGGTATGCTTCCGAACTGACATCTCAAGATTTTAAAGAAGTGACAAAAAACAAGAATGAATATGTTCCTTATTTAATTACAAAAGAGTTACTGGAAAAGTGTCTCTGGAATAATTCAAGCTTTGTCGATCATAGTGATCTGTGCCCACGGATTTGTTTAGCCTTCAGAAAGCACACTGTCATATTGGACCATATCCAACCTTCTAGAAGCTTATTGAAAATGCATCCATGTATGCTTCTACAATGCTGAAATTCAGCAGATTAAACAGACAGACAAGCAGACACGACGAAACTCATCCTCTAAGAACAGAACAAACCATACAGTTTTTAACTTCATGACTCGCCTCTTTCACTCACAAATGTTTGCTACGCCCTAGACATGCAAATAGCTGGCTTGGTAGAGCATGCCAAACGTTCATCATCCTTGGATGGAAGGACACCCACTTCCAGTTGAGCCCGATGAGGAAAGTTTAACTTGGGTGGGATTGTCTTGTGGCCATATTAAGAGCAGACAGGATACAACCTTTACTGCGAGGGTAGGATGCCCCCAAGAGGGCTTTATACTTCCCCTTTGCTCTGCCCTTGCACCAATTCAGAATACTTTCCCTGCAAACCTCTATCAAAATCTAGCAGATCAGAGTGTTCCTCAGTGACCTCAAGGTCCCAATTCCCCCCTTCCAGGCCTCATAAGTTAGATGCTCGTGAGCTAGATCCCGCATGGTTTCTACAATTGTGACAGGCTATTAAGTCCGTATCTCTCCAACCACTCATTCTACCTCCTTGGTTGAGAGTTTACACCCTGCTTAGACAACACCACCAAGATCCAGCATCAGAACCACATCCCAGCCATAGACCCAAAGAACACTAACTCACCCTGAGCTCAAGTTTAGGCCAACCACGACACAACTGAGGGTGTCATGCCAAAGTCTAATTGAACAAGCTAACACTGAGTCCAAGCAGCAAAATAATCGATGGCCAAATGACGAGGGTCAAACCACGTATTTAGCCTCACTCCTCATGGCTATATATAAAGTGTTAGTACCTATCCTAAAAGTCCCTTTAGACGCTAGTTAATATGTCCTTAGCCTCGAGGATGATTCACCCTATATAGAGGTAGGTTGCCAACACTACTCCGCAGCTGAAGATGAACGCCGAGATCAAAAGATACTGATGCTTGTAACACAACTGAAACACATGTGCTTTACTTGACAGTAAGAGGACAATCCAGACCTGAAAAGAGTACTCAGATGTGTAGCCAAAAACAGAAAGATATAGATAGAATCTTAAGTACAAAAACTTTCCCTCCAATGTACCAACACCTCTGGAAGAAACCTCTGAGGTAAGTACCAAAACAGGCTCTGTTTTGCTGCAGCCTCTGTGCACCAGTCTGTCAGCCAACCATGTCTGTTCTTTTGCGGACTTGTTCTACTCCATAGCCGACTGTCCCTGTCTATAAATAGGCCTGTTTGCAGGTCCCTTTGCCTGTGCCTGGACCAGTGCTGCTCCTGCGCAGCCTGCTGCAATTCTGACCTGCTGCTGTCAGTCTTCCACTGGCTACTGCTGCGTACTATTCAAGCTCCTGTGTACCTGCTGTACCTGCTGTACCAGCCCAGGTACCTTCAGCCCCAGCCAAGAATCTTATGCATTTTTGTCCAGTCTGGGTCACTCTGAAGGCCTTGCCAGTGCCTCTCCCGCATATTTCCTGTATTGCAGCTTTGTTGGGGAGAGTGCTCCATCTTCCCAAGTGGGATTTCTTGGCTTCGAGCAGGGATATCCGAGTTTGCATACTGTGGGATATGGAACAACCCATACCTTCATGTTTAGACATTGATTTTGGTATGGTCCATCCTTTTCGCATTCTCTTACAGTTTTCTTTGATTCAATGCCCACTACACCTAGGTTAATACATAACCCAAGCAAGGTACAAGCTAACTATGGTAACTCCAGAATTCAGAACTAACATCCGAAGCAAATCGAGTAGGTGAGCCGTATGATGGGTGACTGCCTCCGGCAGTTCTGGGAGGACCATAACACTCCCTCCTTAAATGCAGATTTGTGTCCTCAGAAATCAAAGGTCAGAAATCACTTCTTGAGACTATTCACACTATCCCAAGAAGCATCATCTGTAATCCACGACAAACGCCAGCATCAATTTCCTGTGCTCACTCTGCTCTCTCAAACTCTCTCTCATCCCCTCACTCTGCAAACAGCTAGGGCCCAGGACAATCGTCGGGCTGGACCCCCCCAAAGGTACTTTATTACTTGAGAGAAAACTGAGTACAAGAGTTCAATGTGGAAGCTGTGTCCACAAATCCCAAACGTGAATGAATATACATGAGCTCTTAGGCTCTCTTTCTTGGCAACAAGCCACTTGTCAAATTCTACATTACTTCCTAATTACATGCCACTAAGGGCAACTCTCGAGTCTTCGAAACACTTGGTCACTCAAACCGCCTCCTAGATTCTTGTTAGACTCCATTGCGCTTAGGAAAATAACTCTTCCTAGCACCTGCAACAATTAATTAAAGCGCACCACCATGGCACCCATTAATTATTAGCGCTTTGCATGCAAATAACACACTGTGGACTAATTCTAGTCACGGTGGGCATCCCCACTGAACACATGTGCGCACATAACAAATATAAAAATATATATTTATTCTCTGGTTGATCGAAGCCAACGCCCTTGATCATAATTAAGGGGCTTTGACCAAGGGTCAAGGCGCCTTAATTATAGTCAAGTCTCTCCAACCGAAGTTGGCACATCTTGGTTAACCGTAGTTAACCCTCTTGGCGCATGCCAAGTCTCGTTGACCGAAGTCAACACTCTCTGACCATAGTCAGCTCTGTGCTTCTCTGGTCAACCGTAGTTAACCCTCTTGGTAATGATCCAAGTCTCCCCGATCGAAGTCACGTTTTCTTGACCAGAGTCAAGTATCTTTGACCATTAAAAGAACTCTTTGAGCATAATTAACACATAAAAACTCTTTAATTATGGTCAGATGAATGGTCAACTGTACTTTGACTTAGGATATTTACATTGTGGTGACATCCCCTCGGCTTCTATTCAATTGATCTCAACTGAAAAGCTTCCTTGTAAACATCCAAAAGCTGTGGATGATCGGACAACATGTCTTCATCCATCCACTTGGCATCTAATGCCGTATAATTCTTGAATTTTACAAGGTATCTGTAAAATTCTTTGCCTTGGGAACCTTTGCGTACGGTATGGTACACGATCTGCTCTGGCTGAAGAACCTCCTCTAGCTCATCCACTTCTGGTGGATCCTCTGATATTGGCTTTGTAGGTTCTGGCCCCTGGAATTTCTTTAGAAGACTAACATGGAATGCATTGTGAATCCTCCAACGCTCTGGCAATGCTAACCTGTATGCAACCTCATTTATTATTTTTGTAACCCTGAAAGGGCCATAATATCTTGAAGATAACTTTGCATACACTTTCTGTTTGCCTTTGAACTTACGGAGCCGAGCTTTCTCGAACTTTAAAAGTACCCAATCCCCTTTCTTGAGATTTAACTGTCTCCTATGCTTATCTGTAGCTCTTTTATGCTTCTCTTTAGACCTTTCAATTGCTGTCCGGACTTGGCTATAAGCTGTCTGGAGGTCTCTCACAAACTGATCAGCTGCAAATATTTCATCCTTGGTCCTCAGGATAGGTGGCAGAATCACCTTCCCATAACTTGTAGGATCGTTGAATGAAAAGAGAGTGCAAGGTACAAAGAGTCAAAGAGTCACAGCCGTCACGTCAATCTTGAGTAGTGTATAAAAACAAAGTACATAGTACTTGTACCTAGACCTAGGACTAAGTGTCCTAGGTATCACATAGGACTAAGTGTCCTATGTGGCATAAAAGGCACACAATAAACTAAGTGCCTATACCAATGCCTACAAGGCACATACCAGGGCCTATAGGGCATCACTAGAACTGGGAGAAGATGGCCTACAAACCCCCCTCCATGGTATGGGCTGAAGTATTCTAGAAACATCTCAGAATACCTGGTATTTTTTTATCATGGTGGTACATGTTCATCCAAAAGGATATACCCACCTATCAATGTACAAGGTATGTCAGATCATGTAATAAAGGGAACCAAGTGTAAAGCCTGGCGGAAGACCTCGAACTTGGGACGAGGAAGTGCCTTTGTAAATAGATCTGCTATGTTGTCCTCTGTGGGAAGAAAGGACAACTCTACGTCTCCTGCTGACAACCGCTCCCAAACATAATGATAGTGAACTTCAATATGCTTGGTACGCACCTAAAACACTGGGTTACGCGCAATGGCCAAAGCACTCTGGCTGTCAGTGTAGACCATAGTGGAGGATGTCTGGCGAATACCAAGATCTGTAAGTAACTGTCGAAGCCAGACACACTCTACTGTAGCGGTGAAAGCTGCCCTGTACTCAGCCTCACATAGATGTGGCAACTGTTGGTTGCTTCTTGCTAAGCCAAGAGATACATGAATTACCAAGCAAAAAACAATTGCCGGTATGTGACACTCTGGTGTTGGAACATCCTGCCTAGTCACTATCCGTGTAAGCATGCATGGTAAGTGAGCCCTAATCACCATAGAAGAGGGCTAAATTCTGAGTGCCTTTGAGATGCCCAGTTCACTGCCTGCCAATGCTGTGAACTCGGCATGTGCATGAATCTACTGAGCTGAGATACTGCAAACTGTAAGTCAGGTCTGGTGTGACATAAATAAATAAGGCATCCAACAGCCTGCTGATAAAGAGTGATATCACATGGTGGGCTCCCATCATGAGCTGAGAATTTGAAGCCAGGGTCCACTGGAGTAGAGATTGGCTTGCAATCCTCGAACTGAAAATGATCAAGGAGCTGTCCAATATACTTGGACTGTGACAACATGATGGTATGCGCGGATTTAGGCTTGCCCATAGGCTTGGAAGCCTTGCCTCTTCCTGTCTGCTGTGAAGCAAATGCATGATCAAGAATAATGGTTTGTCTATTAGCTCAACTTTGCTCTTTTACCACTGTAGGATCGTTGAATGAAAAGAGAGTGCAAGGTACAAAGAGTCAAAGAGTCACAGCCGTCACGTCAATCTTCAGTAGTGCGTAAAAACAAAGTACATAGTACTTGTACCTAGACCTAGGACTAAGTGTCCTAGGTGTCACATAGGACTAAGTGTCCTATGTGGCATAAAAGGCACACAATAAACTAAGTGCCTATACCAATGCCTACAAGGCACATACCAAGGCCTATAGGGCATCACTAGAACTGGGAGAAGATGGCCTACATAAATGACCTCAAAGGGGGCTTTCCCTATAGAGCTATGTACTTTATTATTGTAAGCAAACTCTACCAATGGTAGGTACTTTTCCCAGTCTGAACCTTGGTCACCCACGTAGCATTTCAGCATATCGGATATCCAATGCTGTAGAATTTGCTACTTCACTTTGACCATCTGTCTGGGGATGGAAAGAAGAAAAAAAAATTCAGATTCGTCCCCATATTATCAAATAAAGCTCTCCAGAATAGACTGGTCATTCTGGGATCTCGATCACTGACAATGGACTTAGGCATACTATGATGCTTAAAGATCTGTGCCATGAAAAGCTTAGCCATATGATCTACCTTTATGGTTTTGCGAACTGGAATGAAATGAGCTTGCTTGTTGAAACTATCAATGATAGTCCAAATCCCATCATTCCCTGACTTTGATCTTGGCAAATCAAAAATGAAGTTCATTGTAATACTTTCCCACGGTGCCTGAGGCACGGGAAGAGGCATAAGTAGGCCAGGTGCCTTCCGTCTATCATACTTCACTTTCTGACACGTAAGGCATTCAGTAACAAACTGATGTATATATTTCCGCATCCCTCGCCAAAAGAAATACCTCTCTAGTGCTAGAGTTGTTGCTGTAATTCCTCTATGTCCAGCATAGGGAGGTGCATGGCATTCCTCCAAAATCTTTTTCCTCATCTCCTAGATGATGCATAGGCAGTCATCTT
Organism: Dipteris shenzhenensis; assembly: GCF_047967505.1. Lineage (NCBI taxonomy): Eukaryota > Viridiplantae > Streptophyta > Polypodiopsida > Gleicheniales > Dipteridaceae > Dipteris > Dipteris shenzhenensis. The sequence goes on from NC_141627.1 coordinate 28,660,411, forward strand.
TTATTAGATACCCATCTTTCAAGGAATAGTGACTGGTGGACTGCCCCTCTTGCATTTGCTGTAAAATCTCGCCAAAATCTGCATCATTAGCATATTGCTCCGTCATGCCTTCCAAGTCCTGATGATAAGCAATAGTCACATTGTTGACCTAGGGTCGTCGGGACAAGGCATCTGCCACTCTGTTCCGAATTCTTGGGGTATGGACAATCTGAAAATGATACATTGACAGCATATTTGCCCATTTCATGTGCTTCTCAGAAAGTTTTGTTTGAGTTAGAAAATATCTTAGACTTTGGTGATCTGTTTTAACAATAAAATCTGCACCCAAAAGATAGTGCTTCCATGTTCCATGTGTTCACAGCATGAACTACAGCCAACAAATCTTTTTCATAGATTCCCAGATATCTTTTAGCATCACGCAATCTTCGGCTCTCGTATGCTACTACATGTCCATTCTGATGTAATGCAGCCCCAACACACTCTCCACAAGCATCACAATCAACATCAAAAGATTGATAAAGATCCGGGACTACAAGAATAGGCTCTGTAGTCAACTTCTCCTTGAGTGTATTGAATGCTTTCTTTTGTGATATTTCCCATGTGAAGGCTGCATTTTTCTTAGTAAGGTCATGTAATGGAGCTGCGATATCAGCAAAATGCCTGATGAATCTCCTATAGTAGGAGCAAAGTCCCAAAAAACTACGGACTTCATGCACAGTTTTCAACTCAGGCCATTCTTGGATGGCTCGGATCTTTGCAGGATCCATCTGTATCCCATTCTTGGATATTATATGCCCTAGATAATGGATCTCTTCCAAAAAGAATTCACTTTTCTTGCTATTAGCAAAAAGCTAATGATTTCAAAGTTCTTGAAATACCAAAGCAAGATGTTCCCTCTGCTCTTCTTCTGTCTTTGAAAAGACTAAGATATCATCAAAAAAAGTACCCGTGAAATGCATGTACTTTTGGAAGACGCGATCCATCATTCTATTGAATGTAGCTGGAGCATTTGTCAACCCAAAAGACATCACTAAGTATTCATAAAACCTGAATGTAGTGCGAAAAGCTATCTTATGCACATCTTACGATTGTATCCTGACTTGATGATAGCCACTCTTCAAGTCTATCCTGCTGAAAATAGTTGCTCCTCTGAGCTGGTCGAGCACATCATCTATGCGTGGTATCGGAAATCTATTTTTTATGGTCATCTTATTCAATGCACGATAATCAATGCACATTCGAAAAGAATCATCTTTCTTATGTACTAGAAGTACCGGTGAGCAAAAAAGGAGACGAGCTGGGCTGAATCAACCCTTTGGATAGTAAGTCCTTCACCTGAGCCATAATCTCTTCTCTCTGAGTCGCACTGACTCTATAAGGTGGTCTATTTGGTGGCTCACTACCAGGCATTAACTCTATCTGATGATCCTCTGGTGGCAAAGCATCGGAAAAGCAATCTTTAAAGTTTACAAGAAACTGAAATTTATCTTTGTCTACATCATTCATTTCAGCATGCATATCATTCTCTTTTTCTTTTACAAAAACCATGTACGTGGAAATTGCAGACTTTATTGCTTTACCACATGTAACATCAGATACAATGGGGATAGTCTCCCCTTTATTCCTGGCAACTAAATGCTGGTTTTTCCCCCTATGGATAAAACTCAGCACCCTCTCAGGGTATTCTATTGTTACTTCCTTTTGATGGAACCACGGTGTACCAAGTACAACATCATGCTGCTTGAGAGGAGAAATTAAGAAGTCCTCCTGATCTACATAGCTCTGCAAATGGACACGAAGCTTTCCAATCAAAGGAGTAACTTGCACTGGATTCCCTTGGAACATTTGATCAACATCAAGAGCTCTTCCTAGCTCTTCATTTTTTATCCCTAATCTCAGGGCTAAATCTTCATATATGAAATTGTCTGTAGACCCTGGATCAAATAGGATTAATGCTTGCTGATCTCTTATCTTTCCCCATGATAGCAAAAGCTCTTTTTCCTTTGGATCTGAGGTACTACCCCAAACATCTGGGACTGCTCCCACCATTGGCCTCGGTGGTACTTGTGGTTTTTCCTGCTCCTTAGATTCCGAAGGCTTCTCAGGGCACTGAGCAGCTATATGCCCCTCTTTCCCACATCTAAAGCATTTCCCATCTCTGCGAAATTCAGCTATCTGTTCAAGAGTGAATGGGGATTTGCCTTTGTGTGACTTTGAAAACTGAGTACCCCTCGGCTTCTGAGGCTGAAACCCTTTCTTTTCAACCTTGGGATACTCTTTCTTTTCTGATTTTGAAAAATCAGTTTTCTTTCTTTCAGCACCTCCTACATGCAAGGATAGTACTCTGGATGGATCTTGTAACGGCACAAGACTAGCTACTGAAGCTGAATGCATAAGGTCTTGAATGTTCTTTGCCCCCAAAGCATTCACTACTGCCTGAATTCTTGGACTGAGACTTGCTCTATACTTTCTCATTTGGGTTCCTTTGGAGATCTATTTGAAAGGTGCAACCTGCAAATAAGCATCCCAAAACTTTTGGTTGTACCATCCACTGTATCTCATGCATCCATATGCAAACTCTCCCAATCTTGAAGAACATGATCTCTAAACTGTTTAGGCATAAATTGCTGGTAGAAGGCTTTCTTGAAGTCCTTCAACCTCTTTGGGGCTGACCCATCTGTGGTCTGTGTACTCCACCATGCACTAGTTGTTGCTGTCAAGTTCAAACTGACCATTCTTAACTTGAAGGATTTTGAAAACTTTTCTGTACCGAATGCAGCATCAAACTGCCTAATGAAGTGCAATGCTTTGTCTGTATGACCTTGTCCATTATAGGTCATAAACTTGACAAATTTACCTCCCTCTTTGAGTTCCTTGGTCTCTCTAGAAGACTTATTCTTTTGAGACTTCTTGTGTTTCCTTCTTTTCCTGGATGGTTTATCCGATAAAGAAGAAGATATGGAAGTCAAGCTCGAGGTAGACGGTGAAGGACTGGGAGATCGGTGATGATGCCTCGATCTCTTCCTGCTATGAGACCATCCCCTATGAGATCTCTCTTACTCTGGCTGTACACGAGAGTGTGCCTCTGGCATTGGCACATCATAAGCTGCATTAGGCATATTTTCTGCATATTTTCTACTTGAAACAAATGCTGAGCTCTTGGATCCCTTCTGAGATTTTCCATCTCTTGCATACGAGTGCGTACCATCTGCTCAAATTCTTGCTGATTTTGCTGCACACTTCTCTATCCTGGATGTGCATCCCTATCTTGTGAATCCCACTGGTTAGGTGATTGGACATTTTTTTTTTTTAACAACTCGTCTGAGGTCTGCAAGTTTCTCACACACACTGTGTATGCAACTGATGCACGCAACCTTTGCTTTTCAAAGAGAAAAATTACCTCAACAAGAGGTGTCTTGCATTCACAATCTATGCCAATACCGGGCTGTCAACTCAAGGCATATACCCACAAAGTTGTCAAGGCATCAACAACTATATTACCCCTTTTCTGGCTGCTGCAAAAAGCACTGAGTATGCATCTGATTCCCTTTTCCTGAGCACAAAGGCATGCATCCCTTTGCTTGTGCAAATCCCTGATTTTTCTCTGATTTCTGCTTTTTCTGACAGTAAATACTCTCTCAGACAGGTGAAAACTGTTAGCAGAAACAGTCTCTGCAACTGTCTCTCTTTTTTTTTTTGACAGTAACTGGATGAAGTAACCGGCTGGTTACACTAACCAGATCAGTCCTGTTCTGATCTGGTTACATTGACAGACTAGTTAGTCTGTAACTTGGCCACTAACTTAACCAAACTGGCTAACTGAGCCAGTCAGACAGTCTGGTTGGGCCAACTAACTGGACCTCTGACCGGGGTTAACTAACCAGAGTTAGGTTCGCTTAACCTCAAGTCTGCCACCTCAGCTGTCTAGGTGGCAGTCCAGGTCAGCTGCCACGTGTCCTGCCATGTCATCTGTTGGGCTGGCTGCCACGTCATCTGACACGTGTCCATATGTCGCATCAGCAAGTTTCTGTGCACTGCCACGTTAGCGCCTGTGCCACATCATCAGGAGCCTAAGGTTCCAAACCTTCTGGCTGGTCGACGTCGCACATCGCGCCGGCGCCCTTCTCCTTCAGCAACGTCTATGCAGAGTGCCACGCCCAGACCTTGGTGACCGTCGCTCTGAGCTTGCACAGGAGCGATGCTCACAATTAACCTTCACGCCTTACAAAAACTATCAGCTTTGCGCGTCGCGGGACCTTCAGCATATGACGAATCTGTGCACCCCTGTCTGGCCGGTTGCCTTCGCCATACATCTACCGCCACAGGTCCCTGCTACTTATCTCGTCTCAACAAATAAATTCCCCTTTCTGCACTTAGAAGCGTCGTGATCATCCAAAGCGACGAGTCCCTGTTGCAGGTGGGAATTTTGGCCTTCTCTGTCGGGCTACTGAAAGCTAGCGCTCTCGTGCATATCACAAAACTTCTAGTGGCTGGCAGAACTAGTTATTTACTTGCTGGCGATTGAATTACTGACTTAGATCGTCATTTCGAAGGAAGGAAATGATAACCGTAGGCTCTGATACCAGTGTAATCGACGACAAACGCCACTCTGCTCTCTCAAACTCCCTCTCATCCCCTCACTCTGCAAACAGCTAGGGCCCAGGACAATCGTCGGGCTGGACCCCCCCGAAGGTACTTTATTACTTGAGAGAAAACTGAGTACAAGAGTTCAGCGTGGAAGCTCTGTCCACAAATCCCAAAACGTGAATGAATATACATGAGCTCTTAGGCTCTCTTTCTTGGCAACAAGCCACTTGTCAAATTCTACATTACTTTCCTAATTACATGCCACTAAGGACAACTCTGGAGTCTTCGTAACACTTGGTCACTCGAACCGCCACCTAGATTCTTGTTAGGCTCCATTGCGCTTAGGAAAATAACTCTTCCTAGTACCTGCAACAATTAATTAAAGCGCACCACCATGGCACCCATTAATTGTTAGCGCTTTGCATGCAAATAACACACTGTGGACTAATTCTAATCACGATGGGCGTCCCCATTGAACACATGTGCACACATAACAAATATAAAAATATATATTTATTCTCTGGTTGACCGAAGCCAACGCCCTTGATCATAATTAAGGGGCTTTGACCAAGGGTCGAGGCGCCTTAATTATAGTCAAGTCTCTCCAACCGAAGTTGGCACATCTTGGTTAACCGTAGTTAACCCTCTTGGCGCATGCCAAGTCTCGTTGATCGAAGTCAACACTCCCTGACCATAGTCAGCTCTGTGGTTCTCTAGTTAACCGCAGTTAACCCTCTTGGTAATGAACCAAGTCTCCCCGACCAAAGTCAGGTTTTCTTGACCAGAGTCAAGTATCTTTGACCGTAGTCAATTCTTTGACCATTAAAAGAACTCTTTGACCATAATTCACACATATAAAAACTCTTTAATTATGATCACATGAATGGTCAACTGTACTTTGACTTAGGATATTTACATTGTGGTGACATCATCCTTAAACCTATCCTACCATTGGATCAAGTATTGGTAGGTTCCTCCAAACAGATAGATCCAAAACAAAGTTAATTCCTTTTAATCGGCTCATGTGAAAAATATCGAGGGTTCGAAATTTGTAAGCAACACCATTTATCTTCTTTATGACCTATTGCTGACACAAAAACGAGAAGATAATTTATAATGCTTACACGTAAGCAACCTTGGGAACCTTAGGAATCCTTGGGACTTGTATAAAACCCACACCACTTCCTCTAGAATGTAACGTGTTTTGCGCTGGTTGGCATAATCTAGGCATTATGGATACTATCTTTTATTTGCTATAGCATTTCTCACATATCCTACAAAAAATTAGGCATGCGAAAGAGGCTTCACTTGCATGCAAGCAGTTTGTCTTTCTTAGGATGAAGGCACCCCTCATAGATCATGACAATTCGAAGAGGCCTGCTGAGCCTCTCCAAAATGACAGGATATACTAAGGCAAGTTCTACTCCATGAGCCAATCACAACCTTCGTGTTCAGCTTTAGGGTTGGAGTAACATGGCAAGCAATATTTAGTGAGAGCTGCTCCTTGCTACTTGTTTTTTTAACATAGTCGCAAGGGACTCAGTATCTCATATGGATGAGGGATATCCTATACCTAGATGAATCCAAGAACATTCCCAAACTCATCCTCTAAAAACACAACATATTGCAGTTTCAATCTCACGAGAGTCACTCATAAGATTGAAAACCATAAACTCCATCACGCACAGCAGGGACTAGCTACTATGACATCCCCACTGACGTCATCAGCGCCCAACAGTGGGTGTAGACCATAGTATAAAAGTATGCTCTCACACATACAAATCCACACATACTTGAGCATCCATTTATACAAAGTCTTCGTACTGAGTTTCTGTCGGCACTCTCGAGGTGAAGGGCAAACTTCGGAGGTGGATGAGGGATATCCTCTCTAGAAACATGAGTCGTCACATCAAACATGGTGTGCACTACTTATATTCTTAACCCTTAATGCTGAGGCAAAGATGTTGAAGGAGCATCCCTAGTAACGCTTATCTCTACAAGTTGGTTTGAAATTCAGCTTGTCCATACACAAATTATATTTGGAAGGACACTCATTTGATCCTAGTGTGCAAGTTCAATTTGGTAAACAACTGAATTGGTATCGTGTGCAAGTAAATACAAGTCACTAAGAACTTGGCAAGAAAGTAGTGGTAGCAGCCATTGTTAATTAATATGTTGACTACGGCACCTTGGATAGACCCCGGTAGTCACAAAAGTTTGTGTTGCCATAGGAGTTTCTTAATTGCTAGCGAGGCTCATGTTGATGGTGATGGTACCTCAAGCTGCCTTGCCTTTCCTAGCTTGAGAAGATGATGAGTCATCTGCGTAAGTATTGGTACTCTATTCCATCTTAGAACTTTGCTTGGGTTGTTTAAGGCAGTCTATAACTGACAGAACAACTCGTGCAAAGCCCTTTTGGAAATTATACTAGGACAATCCTCTAGCTGTTACTAGCCATTCCTTGCTACAATAAGGTCAACACCTCATTTTTCTGCTTTGATTATGGGTGCTGCCATGGAAATCTGACAAGAAACAAAGTTTCAAACCTAAAATCAAAGCATGCTTCCCACAGCCAAGATACAGAGTGTTTGTAGAAACATAGAACGAACAGTAAAACAATTTGAAATTAAAGGAATTGCAGATCTGACAGAAGGCCGTCAGGTTCTTCTTTAGAACTGCTGTTACAATTTACAAACCACATAAGTGCGCTTTCACATTTAAAAAAGATAGATGACTATGGTTATGGATTTTACTCTTGGTATGACTAATGTTGAATAAACAACACACATGTCTCCACAATATGAACAAGGATTAAAGGACTTACCTGGTCAAACCGACCATTGATGAGTAATGACATTTACTAGGACTGAACTTATTAAGTCAAACTGGTCAAATAGACCCCAATTAACCATATCCAAACTTTCAGAAACAGGTATTGCAGAAAATTTCAAACTTGGTTGAGCAAAAGTCAACACTGGTCAACCTTGGTCAAATGGGTGCCTCTGCAGAAACCACATTGTCTTTATAAGGTTTATTAAGGCTAAACCACGCCCTAGGCTAGGAAGGGTAAGTCCATTTAGCACGACCGTAAATGGCGAAATTATTCCAAAGTTCTCGTGTGTAGGACAATAAGATCAAGCTGATACCTCCTACATACAATCTCTCTCTGACAACATGATAATGTACCTCTATGTGTTTAATGCGAGCATGAAACATAAGCTTCCGTGCTACTACAATAGCACACTGCCTATCAATGAGAATAGGAGTATGTGGCTGCATTCTCCTCACCATACACTCTGCCCTATACCCAGCTTCACATGAAGAGGTGGCTATAGTGGGTTGTTTCCTGCTCAACCAAGATATGCATAAGCTACTAAGATGTTAGAAACATGGTGGAGAGAGAGGGAGAGAGAAGGTTAGGGAGTGAGGAAATAATACATGAATGAAGACATAATGAAAGGCTTTCATTCATTCATCAAGTATGACAAGATAAGTGAAGTGCAAGCCTTATATAGGCTACTCACTCACACACTAACACCTAGTGCATATGGGATAAGTCCCATCGTGGCACTCACACGTGAACTAGTACTAGATCACCTAGTACTACAAACCAACACATCACACCAACACACTCTTTGGCTATCATATCTCCAACACCCCCCTTCAGAGCAAAGAGTAGACCGATCCCCCCTCCACTGCAATACTACAAAGAGCAAGTCCAACTATCCAACACCTCCCATGTGATAGCGACTTCTCAGTCGGCTTGCGACCGGCAAGGGCAAACCATCACTCGTCACCCTCCCTTACTCTGAACTGGGTGGTCAATACCATTAAACCAAAGTAAAAGACAATACATTCATTTTTGGGGAACAACCCAAGGCGGAATACCTCTTATTGACTCCAAATACATTCAGTTTAGAGGGACAACTCAAGGCTGAGAACCTTTATTGTGAGACGTGGGAGTGAGAGAGAAAGAGAGAGCACACCGACACACACACTAGACACGAGAGTGTGGGGATAATGAAGTATGTGTGTACCTCCCCAAGCACACAGTCAACCTTTTATATCAATAAATAAGGTTACAACACTAAGTACACCGTACTTAGTGTACTTAGCAATAAAAGTACTAACTGTACTTAAGTGTACTAACTGTACTGGGGTGGCCATAATGCCTTTACCCCAACAACCTCCCACTTAAAGGTAATATGCCCTCAAGTAAAAATAAATGAGAAAAATACAGCATATACACAATGGAGTACATGGCCAAATGAGGCTCAACCTATACCCATCAACTATCGGAAGTGTGCAAACCGCTCTGCAGGCAAGCCTTTTGTCAACAAATCTGCTGGATTGTCATCCGTGTGAATCTTGACAAGCTGAAAAAGCTTATCATCTATCACCTCTGCATTTGCACGGCTTCCTTGTAACAGGAAGGTTCTCCACAGTCTGTAAGCATAATAAAATCTGCCCCTGGAACAAATCTGTCTGGCTGCCTCGTTTGTCGAGTGGACCTTCGGACCCATTGGTCTTGCTGTCCAGCCTGCTGTTCACCTAAAACAGGTGGCTGTTCCAGTAGATCAGGCTGCAGAATTATGCCTGGGAGATCTTCCAAAGGTGGCATATCCTGTAGGACATCTTCCGCCACTGCGGGCTGTCCATTTGAACCTGCTGCAGCATCATGCATTGGCTGATTACGCTGCTGTTGTGGCTGATTTGCAGCCTGTCTGAATTGTACAGGATGTCCCGAGTCATCAATGTCAACCTCTGAAGCATCAAAAGGCTTATCTACTACCTTAAACATACATGACTCATCAAATAAGACATCATTGCTGCGTATAAGCTTCTTATTCACAGGATCCCATAGGCGGTAACCCATCTCACCACTGTCACCATATCCAAGAAAAATGCATTTCAGAGACTTAGGATCAAGCTTGCTGGGATCTTCTCTGCGTATGTGCACGTACGCAGTGCAGCCAAAGACCCTCAAGTGCTTCTAGGAAGGAGGTTTTCCTATCCAAAGCTCCTCTGGCACTCTACCATCCAATCTCTTATTTGGTGACCTATTGATGAGGTGTACTGCTGTTTTTACAGCCTCAGCCCAAAATCCATAAGATAAAGCAGCATGTGACATCATAGAGCGGACCTTTTCCTGTATGGTTCTGTTCATACGCTCTGCAGTGCCATTCTGCGGTGGACTGTAAGGAGCAGGGAGTTCCCTTTTAATACCTCTAGCATCACAAAATGCATTGAATGCATTAGATATATACTCCCCACCGTTATCTGACCGCAAAGCCTTCAGTGTTCTACCTGTTTGGTTCTCAACCAAAGCAAGCCATTTCTGGAACACTGGAAAGACATCACTCTTCAATCGAAGAGGATACACCCACACCTTCCGTGTGGAATCATCTATAAATGTGACAAAGTACCGTGCACCTCCAAGTGAAGGACTAGGCATGTCACACACATCTGTATGCACAAGCTCAAGTTGAGCATCTTTATGTCCTAATCTCCTCTTATGAGGACACTGTAATTGTCTACCATATATGCAGTGCTCACAAAACTTTAAATCAGAAAATTTCAGAGACGGTAAGTAGCCAAGGCGAGCCAATTGCTCCATTCCACTTATGCTCATATGTCCCAACCGGCTATGCCACATAGAAATATTCGGCAGCTCGGTGGCATGAATATCAGTATGATTACATACTTTAGCATGAAGGGTATACATCGTGTCAACCTTAGGACCTCCGGCAACAACCAGGGCACCTTTGGTGACCTTCCAGAAACCATGACCAAAGCTGGTCACAAAACCTTCGTCATCCAACATGCCAGTAGAAATCAAATTTTTCTTGACTTCGGGTACATGCCTGACATTGTGAAGCATAAGCTGAGTACCATCAGCAAATACAAGCCTGACATCTCCAACACCGACAATACTGCATGCATGATTATCCCCTAGAAACACGACTCCATTACTGCCTCCTGCATACCTGACAAACAACTCTCTGTAAGGTGTAACATGGAATGAGGCACCTGAGTCAATGATCCAAGAGTGCATGTCTGCAAAACCGCCTGCATGGAGAGCATGAGCATCCAAAGTAGAGAGAAATAGAACCTCTCCCTCACTGTCATAACCGTGTGTAGAATGAAGCTCTTCAATCTTCACACTGCTCTTGCCCTTGCTTACTGGTACAATTGCCTTTGCATCTGACGCATCAGTGTCCTTGGCCTTGTCTCTCTTATCATTTTTCAGTTTAAAGCACTGCTTTTTGGTATGTCCCTTTTTGCCACAGTAGTAGCACTCAACATCTTTGTTGGAGCGGGACTTGCTCCTGCCTTTTCCCCTTTCCTGGGATTTGCCTCTTTGCTGACTTCTCCCCCTTGCATTCAAGGCATTGTTAGGCTTCACTGCATCTTGAGCTTTCAGCTTCTGCTCTTCTTGCAAAATCAGCCCTGTGATATCTGCAAAACTTATGAAAGTGTTTGCATTTGTCACAGCTGTGGTTAACGTATCCCAACTCTCAGGAAGAGAGATCAAGAGTGCCATACCCTTGGTTTCCTCATCCACCACGTACTTCTGATTCGCAAGAGACCACCAACCTTCGCGTGGCTGACTATGAATAAACAGAGGAAAGAGACGAAGGAAAGCGGCAAAGGTAAAGTCACGATTACCACAAAGGAAGCCGTGAACGCAGTAATTGCCAAGGAGAACGAATGTGAAGGTGAGGAAGAAAGTAGTGCCAACACCTCGATAAGTAGCTTCTGGACCTTCCATTCGAATGGGGCACGTAGCCTTTGTTTCTGGAGTTTAACGAACTAGCCTTCTCTTCGCTCCTTGGCCACGCCCAGTTTGACATGTCAAGCTCTTTCCATCGACTCTCCCTTCTACGTGGGTAAGAATCGAAATGGAACTCAAGATTCCGCCATAGACTTGAGAGAAGCTTCTCTGAATTGCCATCCACGCAAATGATGAATCGTGATACTGTTGTAAAACTCACGAAATTGGAATCCGCCATAGCTGAGCTTGAAGAGCTGCAAGATGGCTCAAATATCCACACGTGTGCAAGCATTTGTGGCTGCTAGGTACCGACCAATAGCTCCAAGAGGCTGTCAAATCCCGGGTATTGCTCCAAAAGATACGAAAAGAGGCAACTATGAAAGAGGCAGGCTATGGAGAGGCTCTAGGCAAGTACAAAGAGCAAAACAGAAGAGGCAATTGGCTGCAAAGGAGGTAGAGTAGAGGTGAAATATGCTGCAAGGAAGAGATAGCTAGAGGCGGAAATGAACACGCTGCATAGGAGAGGCAACTGAACAGAGTTATGGTTAGGTGAAGATGATGACATGGCAAAGCGCTATGGCAAGGTGAACCTACTCTGATACCATGTTAGAAACATGTTGGAGAGAGGGAGAGAGAAGGTTAGGGTGTGAGGAAATGATACATGAATGAAGACACAATGAAAGGCTTTCATTCATTCATCAAGTATGACAAGATAAGTGAAGTACACGCCTTATATAGGCTACTCATTCACACACTAGCCCTGGTGCATATGGGATAAGTCCCATAATGGCACGTGGCACTCACACACGTGTACTAGTACTAGATCACACACCAACACATCACACCAACACACTCTTTGGCTATGATATCTCCAACACAAGAAGCAAACAATTCACAGCGGGTTGATTGTCTAGTATCATAGTCACCATCCCAATCTAAATCATTGAATGCATGAGAAAGCCACCCCCTAGCATAAACAATCCAAGTTGCTGGGTGCCTTGCAAATATCTGAAAATGCACTTTACTTTCTAGGGAATGGCCTTCGGACTATCCTTGTATCTATTCACATGTGACACCCCTAAATAAGAAAATTCATATCAAAAAGTGAACTATGGATGTCAAGACGTGCATAGATAAATAAGGCAGCCAACAGCCTATCTATAAAGAGCGGCATCAAAAGATTCACTGCTGTCATACATGGACAGCTTTAGCCCAGGTTTAACCAGAGTTGAAATCATCATACAATCCTGCCTTCAAACCTGCGTAATGGCCCGTAATATATACTTGGAATGTTTCATGACCATGCCCTCTTCTAACTGCACAAACTGAACTCCAAAATAGTAATGCACGGCTCTCAAAAACGGCTTCAAGATCATTCTTGAATTATGAAATTCTGTCCTCATTGTTGCCAAATCATCCACATAAAGGATGACTATCAACAAATCCTTTTTCTCCCTTGACATATAGGGTACTTTCAGTTGCACTGTTTTTCAAACCCTGGCTGGTTAGTGTATCTTTTCATACCAGGCCGTGGAGCTTGTTTAAGCCCATAAAGTGCCTTACACAGCTTAAAAACTTTAACTTCATGTCCAGGCATCACCAATCCAATGGGCTGACTTGAATAGACTTCCTCCTGATACGTAGATCGCATGAGTTGAGCGTAATGATAGCATGACCTTGAGACTGTGAGATTTGAGTTAGTCTGGCTTCATCATCATCATAACATCATCACCCTTCTCAACCATCCAATCAATGTTAGGCATGGTTGCTTTGACATGTGCTATAGTGTCATTGAAAGAGTCCTCTTCTTTATATCATCCTTCAGGAAGTCCCCCTATTCTTATCTTCAAGGCTCTATCATGTCTAGCTGCGTGTTCGTTAATCTCTTCCTGAATGTCAGCTTTATTTACTTTGGTATCAATCTCCACAATCACTTCCTTTTTAGCGGTCTATACTTCAGTGTGAACTAGATCTTTGACTGTAGAGACTAGCTGGGGGATAGGGGGGGAAGCCTTGCAAGACTTTACAGCCTCATCAATTACTGCATGCTTGCCAGGTCCTTCAAGAACCTGAATTCTAGCTATTGCATCTGCCAGTTGCATCTTTAACTCTATTCCCTGCTGCTGTAGATAAAAAATCTATTCATGGTGCCCAATTATGGGTCTCGATCCAGACCTCCTCGTACGAATGTGTGTGCATACGGAGAGGGTGTCTTGGCTGTGGCATATCGGGCCTGCGCATACGGAGAGGGTGTCATCGCTACAACTGTGGCATATCGGGCCTTGCTAGTTGAGGCTGTTGGGGTTGAGGGAGGGGATTTGGAGGAGAGGCTCGGCCATTCCTTGCTGGCCATGTCTGCTGCTACCCTAGGCTAAACTGACCCCCCCGGCTGGGCTAGGGGTCTAGGCCAGCTAGGGGTTAGAGGGCTCCCGGAACTACTGGCTGCTGCAAGCTGTTAGGTGCACGGAGGACTAACGGATGGAGACGAAGGTATGTACGGGCTGTACGGAGGTCTGACAAGGGATGCACTAAAGTCTAATGGGGGATGTGTGGAGATCTGATGGGATGTGTGGAAGTCTGACGGGGGATGTACTGCGGTTTGATAGGTGTACGGGCTGAAGTGACGGAGGGTGTTTGGAGGATTAAGGAGAATGTACGGGGGGATGTATGGATACCCGCATGTCCAGCCATGGGAGAGGAATGCATTTCTTGCAAAACCAGCTGGCAATATTTTGAGTCTGGCACTAAATAAATCTTATCTTGGCACCACAACACCCCATTATGCAATTTGAAATTCGGATGACCCTGACTAGAAGGCTTCTGCAAATCTGAAAATATGGGAGCTGCCTTAAAATTCTGCATATACTCTTCCTGAATACCATGAATCCACTCCTGATATATGGTAGAGATAGCAGACAAATTGCAAGCCCACATCCTGCACAAGGCATCTGCAACCACATTTTCCTTCCCTTTTCTGTACTCAATGTCAAAATCATAGGATTGGACTGCAGCCAGCCACCTCTTCTACTTATATGACAAATTTGCTTGGGTGAGGAAGAATCTGAGTGTCCTACGATCTGTTTTCACCTTAATTTTACTTCCGTACAGATAGTGGTGCCATTTCTTGAAAGCATGCAAGATAGCCAGCATCTCCTAATCATAAACATGGTAATTGAGTTCTTTGGCATCAAACTTCCTGCTTTCAAAGGCAATTACCCCATGTTCCTGCCTCAAAACAGCCCCCAATCCTTTGCCACTGGCATCTGCCTCCACAATGAAAGGACGCAAAAAATCAGGGCATACCAAGACAGGTGCATGAGTGAGAGCAAATTTCCAGTCTTCAAAGCTACGTTGTGCTTCCTTTGACCACCGAAAAGCATCCTTCTTCAAGAGGTCAGTAAGAGGAGCTACCCTCTTGGAAAATTTGCAAATAAAGCGCCTATAGAAGGAAGCAAGACCTAAAAATCCTCTCAACTGGGTGGGATTTTGTGGCTGTGGCCAATCTTTGATGCATTTCACCTTTGTGGGATCCACCCGAATGCCACGTCTACTCACAATATGCCCCACGTACTCAACCTCCTTTGCCATAAAAGTGCATTTGCTGGCTTTTGCAAAAAGGTGATGCATCCTCAAAATTTCCAGCACTTGCTTCACATGTGTAATGTGCTCTTGTCTATCCTTGTTATAAATGAGGATATCATTAAAGAAAACCAGCACGCATCTGAAAAGAAGTGGCTGCAATATCTTGTTCATCAGTGCTTGGAAGGTGGCCGGTGCATTAGTCAATCCAAAAGGCATCACCTTGAATTCATACAAGCCCCATTCTGTGTGGAAGGCCGTCTTGTGCTCATCTCCTTCTTCCACCCTAATTTAATGGTAACCAGACCTCAGATCTATCTTCGTGAAAAACTGAGCACCCTTGAGTTCATCCAACAGGTCATCTATCTTGGGGATTGGAAACATGTTCTTGATAGTGGCCTTATTTAGATCCCTGTAATCAATGCACATGCGGTACGATCCATCCTCCTTCTTCACCAAAAGCACCGAAGAGGCAAAAGGAGAAGTGCTATGAGAGATGAAGTTCTTCTCAAGCAATTTCCGCACTATACTGCCACTTCCTCCCACTCAACCTTAGAGAGGCGGTATGGGGCTTTGCTTAGGGGCTTACTGCTAGGCTCTAGAACAATGACATGATCCACATCCCTCTTGGGAGGCAATTGGGGTGGCATATCAGTAAATACATCTGCAAACTCCGATAGCAACTGCTGCATATCAAAATCCTCAACACGGGGAATGCTATCCTCCTGAGATACTGACGCATTCAATGCGTAGAGGGCATGCTCCTTGAGCTCTCTGGCCAACTGCCTTGCTGAAATGACCTGCAATTTAGGAGTGGCAATACCATGCAATGCTACAGTTCTACCCTTGTGGACAAAGCTGAGTGATAGGGTATTTAAATCCATGCTGATTTTACCCAAAGCCAATCACAGCCCATGACAGCATCTATTGGGCCCATATCCAGTGCCAAGAGATCCCCAACAAATTCATAATCCTCAGAGAGCTTGATCCTTGCATCTTGGCAACAAAATTTACAGACCAAATGCTGTCCATTTGCCACCTCTACTCTCAGCCCATGATCAATCTCAGTAGCGATCAGTCCCACCTTCTGTAAGGTCTTAGAATTGATGAAACTATGAGTGCTACCGCTGTCCACAAGCATGTGAATAGTCCTGCCTTTAATTTGTCCTTTGAATCTGATAGTTTCAGCACTTTTGGCACCCATCAAGGCATGAAAAGAGATGGCATAAATTGTTTGCTGTGCATCCCAATAGATCTCCTCGTCAACATTCCATTTGCATCCTCTCGCACAAGAAAAGGCATAGCAACTTGATGCTCCACATGAAAGACTTTAGGCTAATGGCCTCGCCTGCTACTTGTGGGCTGAGTGTCATCAGATTGTATACCATGCATATTACGTTCATTAGCACCACCAGGATCAAAGGGGAAATCAGCCCCCTTCGTGGCTCCAACATCTGGAACTTCTTCCACGACCTGTGCACCCTCTGAATCATCATGAGTGGCATCCAAAGTCTCAGAAGCATCCATTAAATCCTCATCATCTGATATCTCAATAATCATGCTGAGTTTTACAGTACCACTGTTACGCATTTTGCAAACGTCCCGATACTCAGGAGTCCACTTCTCACCACACTTAAAGCATAAGTTTGCCCACTTTCTGCTGTCCATAATAGCCCTGGTGTGTTGTTTAAATTCTGATTTTTCATTTCCAACACTTGGCTTAGCTCCAGGCTTAGCATCAAATGACATGTATGGCTTAGCACATGGCATCTTGCTACCTGTAACAGTGGGAAACCTCGGAAATGGTGGTGGTGCTGCTGATTTTCTTTCATGCCAAGGGTCACCTTAGGCTTCTTCTCAGCCTCATTTGCATTCCCATATGCGCTGCTCGCTGTCATCTTATACTTGCTGGCATATTTGGGCTCAAATACCTCTACCGATTGGGCTGCACGCACAATTGTTTGAGGGTTATGTGCCTTCACAGCTGTAGTGAGAGAAGGACTCAATCCCTGGATGAAACGCAGTAACTTCCCTCTCTCAGATACGTCCTGAACAAACAAGGAAAATCTCCAAAAACGCTGCAAGTACTCTTGGACAGTACCAATCTGCGATAATGCATAGAATTCAGCCAAATATTGCTCCAGTATGAGCCGGGATACAAATGTGGTGATCATCAATTCCTTGAACTCTTTCCAAGTGGCTGGCCTCTCCGGGGAGTCCCTCATATAACGCCACCATGTATGTGCATACCCGCAAAGATTATGCGATCCTCATCCTGCTTTGGGTAGAAGCAGAAATAATCTTCTGACTTCGTAAGCCACTCCTCCAGCGCATTAGGTG
This sequence comes from Dipteris shenzhenensis, assembly GCF_047967505.1. Taxonomy (NCBI): domain Eukaryota; kingdom Viridiplantae; phylum Streptophyta; class Polypodiopsida; order Gleicheniales; family Dipteridaceae; genus Dipteris; species Dipteris shenzhenensis. The sequence continues at coordinate 28,677,692 of NC_141627.1, forward strand.
TGCGAGTGTCCCCTTTGAACTTATGCAATGTGAGTTTGTCCTTGATATCCTTGCCTGCATAATCCTTGTGTGTGTAACCTCCGGAAGTGCGGGCATCATCACGCTTGAGGTTCACATAATTGGAGAAGGACATCTCATTACATGAACGCAAAGAATCTACCAGCATGTCACCAAAAGTGGCTTGCTGCCCACCACTAACCCCTTGTTGCGTAGCAGTCGTTGTTGTCATGTGCACAGATTGGTATCTGACGTGTGCTGGGTACACAAGACTAGCTCAAGTAACCTGGGGAGGCTTTGAGCTAGGCAGGCTTGATTCTCGAGTTGAGTGGCAAGGGTATGAACTATTTATAGGTCTTCGCTATTTTTGGCGCTCGCGGCCCGAGTCTATAAAAGGGGCCCAGGGGGTTCAGTTCTCAGTGTGCCATTGGGAGCAAGTTTCGTTCCCAGATGCTAGGTCTGTTCCTGGATTGAGTCGCGGACGTGCGCCTGCATCTTAGCGTAGCCCAAGGCCCAGTGGCAGATCCCAGGCTTCACAGCGCCACCTGGTGGTATGGGACACCAGGCTGGTTTGGATCTGATTGGGAGTTCGTGCCAGTAGCTCAGCTCGTGGCTCGGAGGGGACATCTCCTGATTCGGGATCACATCCCGTAGGTGTCATGGTTGGGTGGTGAGCAGCCTGCTCAGTTCTCACGTGGTGAGTGTTTGTTTTGCAGATCAGAGGTTTCAGGAGTGCTGGGACGTGTCAGTTGGTCTCAGAGCCTGAGTGTATTCTTGAATTTCGTGACACACAGATTCGCAATCGATCTATCACGGAATACAAGATCAAGTGGAAGGATCGTGTTGAGGAGGATGCAACATGGGAGACATTACAAAACCTCCAAAGAACATTTCCGGGTTTTTTAGCGAACTCAGGAGTGAGTTCTTAGAGGAGGGGGAGTATGTCATGTGCACAGATTGGTATCTGGCGTGTACTGGGTACACAAGACTAGCTCAGGTAACCTGGGGAGGCTTTGAGCTAGGCAGGCTTGATTCTCGGGTTGAGTGGCAAGGGTCGAACTATTTATAGGTCTTCGCTATTTTTGGCGCTCGGGGCCCAAGTCTATAAAAGGGGCCCAGGGGGTTCAGTTCTCAGTGTGCCATTGGGAGCAAGTTTCGTTTCCAGGTGCTAGGTCTGTTCCTGGATTGAGTCGCGGACACGCGCCTGCATCTTAGCGTAGCCCAAGGCCCAGTGGCGGATCCCAGGCTTCATAGCTCCATGGTATGAGACACCAAGCTGGTTTGGATCTGATTGGGAGTTCGTGCCAGTAGCTCAGCTCGTGGCTCGCAGGGGACATCTCCTGATTCGAGATCACATCCCGTAGGTGTCATGGTTGGGTGGTGAGCAGCCTGCTCAGTTCTCACGTGGTGAGTGTTTGTTTTGCAGATCAGAGGTTTCAGGAGTGCTGGGACGTGTCAGTTGCCATCTGATGCACTGATTGCGTCTGGCTATATGTGCTCGCTGAGTCTTGACAGAGTGATAGGTGCATGAACCCCTAGCTGGGCCTCTTTGCCAAATGCATCTCTCCGAAATGATGGCATACCAAAGGGCTGAGAAGAGGACTGACCTCTCTCCCAGGGGTGTGGGCTGCCATATAAACCAATTCCAGCTCCAGGCATACTCGTTGGTACGGTGAAAGGAGCACTAACCAGATGCTGCACACCAACAGGTCGGCCCAAGAGAGACGGCTCAACCTGCACAGATGCAGAAAGCTGTGAACCAAAAGATGGCCTAAGATTCTACAAGAAGGTGCTCTGTGGCACAGAAAATGCATCATCCAAGTCCAGATAATCCCCATGCTGGGATACATGCAACAGTCCAGATAATCTTGCCTGTTGTCAGAAGTGGTACATCCCACTTCTCACACCAGGTAAGATTACAATAATTGAGACCTAAGCTAAGGTTGGGGAAATTGGGCGACGAAAATCAACGGACAGGTAGCAACGATGGACGGTACATAACGGCATTGGACAGGACGAACGGCACATCGGGAAGCAATAGCAGCCTCATGACGTGGGCATGGCAATGGAATTGGTAGAGATTCGGGTGTGGCGACGGAATTGGGGTTTCGTTGCAGTGGCACCACAAGACATCATTGCCACACCTCACGGTTCGTGACTGGCTCACAAGTCATCGTCACCACACGTCACAATTCGTGACTGGCTAGGCTGGTTCACTTGGTTTGTGATTGGCCGAGAGGAGACGCTGATGCACGAAAACCAAGCCATTTTGTTAGTGCGCCTTGGTCCTCTTGAGTCGAATTCTCCCAGCCACGTTAGCACTCCACATCGCTCCTAAGAACTTATGTCAGCATTCATTGGCGTCTGCTTGGTCCCTTAGTCATTGTAGCGTGAGTGCTTTGTCCATTTGACATTGTAGCCACTCACACTGTAAAGAACGTACAAATTGGAGCAGCTGAATCGGAGCAGGGAGAGAACAAGAGTGCCAGGATCAGTGCTCTGATACCAATGCAATGAAGGGGGCTGGGGCTGAATTGGTGAAGCGCCAAAGATGGCGGGAAAAGGGGAAAAAGAGGAGAGAGGAGAGGGGAAGGGAGAGAGACATGAAGGGGAAGAAGGAGAGGGAGGGGGTAGAGGGAGAGGAAGAGAGAGGAGAGAGAGAGAGAGAGAGAGAGAGATTGGGAAAAAGAGTAGGCAACACGTAGGAGGAAGGAGGAGGTAGTAGATAGGATTAGATGTCACATCCACAAAGGTAAGGTACATAGTAGGGGGTGGATGGGGACTTATATAGTCCCTCCACATTTTCCAACTAAAGGGCCTCAAAAGGGCCTCTAACTTGGCCCTTTTTCAGATGTACTAGAGGTTTTTTTGCTGTCCCAGAACGTTAACAAACTTTCTTTCTTTCTTTCTTTCATATATAGAGGTGGCCACAGTGGGTTGTTTCTATTGTATACATAATTATTAGTATATAAAGTCTATCATATATGGACTCTCTCTCTCTCTCTCTCTCTCTCTCTCTCTCTCTCGACAGAGTCCGGACAGGATCTGGGTGGATAGACGAGATCATGAGCACTATCGAGATCAAACAAGGGTGTCCCTGCAGCCTTTGTTTTGGATCCGGAATTTCAAGGGAAGGGGCAAGAGACTGACAAAGAGATGGTGCAAGGATGGGAGAAGGTATTGAAATGACTTGTCTTAAGTGGAGATGATAGGAGAAAAGTGCAGGAGGAGCTGTCATATTATAAGCAAGGCAAAGGGTTGTTTGGTTTGGAGGATGATAGGTTTAAGATTTCTTCCGTTCGTTGGTGGGAGGACTATGGGTCAGATGCTCCATTGTTGCAGCATTTGGCCATTCGTATACTCAGCCAGGGCACTAGCTCTTCACCTGTTGAGCGGTTGTGGAGCAATTTTGGAAACATTGCATCCAAAAAGAGGAACAAGCTTGGGGTTCAAAAGGCTAATGATCTTGTATTTGTTAATGCAAACTTGCGTTTGCTTAACAAGTTCAAGGCAGAGTGCACTCCTGAACCATATCTTGGATTTCGACCAGACGAGGAGTCAGACTCTGACAGTGATACAAAACAGGATGCTCCTGAGCATGAGGATGATGAGACCAAGGAGCAGGAGCAGGATACTGAGGCTCAGCAGGCTGAGGGAGTGGGAGAGGCCTCTATTGATATGTAGTGTGCAGCATCATGCATGCCACCGTCTTCTGCTGAGTTTTGTTCTATTATCTATATACCATGTACTTGGCTCGAGAGTCTTGAGTCCTATTTTGACATTTGTACTGAGGCATTCACATGCCCGAGGCATGGCCTCCTTTTCTTATATTTTGCATATTATATGCTCTCGGACCTATAGTATTGTCTACTTCTATGGCTCTATGCACATTGTAAACATGTACATTTCAGTTTTTAGTGTTCTAACTTCTTAGAGTGTCTTTAAATTTTAAAAGTCTATAAAGTTGAAATGGAAAGTGTAGAGCTGCTATTAGCTAAAAGTGATTTCCTTTTCATGATTTTGTATATTCTCATATGAATTGATGACGTGTCATATGACGTGGCGTTCCGGTTCCGTTTCTTGTTCCCCCTTCCCAGAACGTTCCCGTTCCGATACCCGAGTTTTCGGAACGTTCCGGTTCCCTAGTAACTATGCCATTATCACCTACCTTGTTTGGCCTCTACATTGACGATCTTGAGATAGTGATGCAAACACAGGGGGGAGGGGGTAGGTTGCTCTCTCGCGGGCACGCTGATCCGGATATTGCTTTACGCAAAAGATGTGGCTCTCTTGTCTTCCTCAGCAGAGGGTCTCCAGAGACACCTTGACGCACTACAATCCTTTTGTGAGTCTCATGATTTGAAGGTCAACTTGGGTAAACCCAAGGTTATGATCTTCAATACATCTCGAGCTGTCATGCGCCAGGAGCAATTCACATTTGATGGGTCACCTGTTGAGATAGTTTCATCATACGCTTATCTTGGGGTTGTCTTTTCCGGACCCATCTTCACTATGAGACCCGCGATGCAGGCACGCTTGAGCAGAGGATATGCTTCATTCGTCAAACTAGAGAGGCAATGCTTCCACTCGCACTTTCACGATCCACGGACCAAGGGGTTGCTTTTTGACTCCATGGTCCATCCAATGGGGATGTACAGCAGCCCACGTTGGGGGCCAGACTTGTCGGATACAGAGTGGGCCCGTGTGGAGCGGCTATAGGTTCTCATGTTATCACGAATGATTCATGGTAAGCCATCCGTTCCCCACCAGATCATTCAGACTGAGTTTGGGTCACCCCCATTACAGCTAGATCCTGCATTTCAAGTCATCACATATCTATACCGAGTCAGGGAGTATGGAGATTACACCTCCAAGCATAGCAGGCTACCATGGCTAGCACTGTCCTCTTCTATGGCCCTTGCAACAGGAGGGGACCAGAGGTGCTAGTATGCACGCACAGAGAGATGATTTGAGCGACTGGGGCTCCACATGGATAGACTACCTCCCTTCCAGTACAGCATGGATGCTCCGTTTTCTCCCCTCCTATCACACGAGGTCAACCAGGTTATCCGTGAGGACCTCTTACAGCCACACACATTTCGGACCTGGTTGGGACCGAGTGAACTCCCAGTGAAGCTTAGCTTCTACAGAGATCACTTCTTACATATCACAACGGAGGGTTTCATTGACCCCCCAGGATACACACAGATCTACTTACCCCACTCACTGAGGATCTCTATTGGGCTCTCTTCACATAGACTTCGTATCGAGAGCGACCGAGTTGAGCAACTACCCAGGGAGAGGGGGCATATGCACATTATGTGACATGCAGGAGGTTGAGACAAAGAAGCACTTCATCTTCAGGTGTCCTGTTTACTATGAGATCCGATGGTGTTTCTACTGCCTCTTCAAAGATAGCTATGGGATGTTGGCCCGATTCCTCTCCTACCCAGACCAGCGATGTTTGGCAGGTTTCATTCATGAGGTACTCAGACACCGCGAGAGGATACTTCGAGCACGGAGACACGAGCATATTTTTTCCTTGGTTGATCCCTCTCAAAGCTCTATCACGGAGTTTTTTCAGCCACATCACATGGATCCCCTCGAGATGAGGCCTCGACATAACCATGACCTGGAGCCAATGACCCGACAGTTCAGACACAGGATTGACACACAGATCACACTTGGGAACATCCCCTCCCTGTTTAGAGTCGGAGCCCGACCGACAGGGGTCACAGTAGCCCTGGTTAGACGCAGAGCTATGACGAGGAGATGTGCCAAAGCTGCACCTGTGAGTGGCCGACAGCACTCTATTGCTGATTTCATGCACCCATTGCCCCATCCACCCTGAAGTCCTGATGATGATGATGATGACGACGATGATGAGATTGATATATAGTCGACCACCGACATGACTATGTTGTACTTAGGACTTAGTACTACCATTCTGTATTTTTTGCATTTGGCATTGGTGTGGATGCTTGTTTAGTAGCTCCACCATCACAGCTCGCTTGTACTAGGTTTTTCACAGTCTCATAGACCCATCAGTCTTCTAAAGACTTTAATAATCTCTCTCTCTCTCTCTCTCTCTCTCTCTCTCTCTCTCTCTCCACACACATACGCTACGTGCGCACACATTGTATGCACAAGTGTGCACATATACACACGATTTAAAAAACCAACCTCCCAAAAAAAACACCCAACTTATTGTTTAAAGAGAAACCTTTCGCCTAGAAGTGCCACATTTCATAGAAACGTTTTTGCTAACACGTTTTGACCTGATGAAACACATTGTTCCGTCACACCAATCATGCAAAATTGAATGGATAGTATAGAGTAAGCTATCTATTTAGGCTCTAGAATGGAAATTCAGAGGGGAATGGAAGATTGGGTGGTGCTAGCAACGTTGATAAAGGCATGTCTCCTCAAACCTCGCAGCAATAACTCGGTAGCACTATCGAAATGTATCCATATTACAACCATCTTGTACTTTGAAAAGAACTTTCTAGTCCCAGCTTTGGACCAGCCTCTGCCCAAGGACAATTTCCTACTCTTCTACCTGTTGGCCCACGAAGGCCTTCCTATCGGCCCATTGGTGAATGCAATTGCGGAGAGATGGGACCTGTTATTGTTGCTCAGCAAGTGATCTGGAAACGATAGCGTACTACTTGTGGAGCTGTATTGGAATAGGGTTAGTCACCTCCCCATCTGTAAGCCCCCATATGAGGAGAGCAAAGGGGGGTTGGACCATAGCATGACGTGGTTGCCACCTGGGCAGCACCTTGGCTGCCATGTGGGCAGCATGCTCACAACAAAAAACAGAGAATTGGGGCTGCACACATGGGCAGCTGTCACCAAGTTGTAAATACTCCAAGTCAAAGTACCAGCCGACGTTTTAATTGGCCACAATTAAAGAGTTTTTCATTTATTTAATTATGGTCAAAGATTTTTCTTGATTGGTCAAAGATACTTGACTCCGGTCAAGTAGGCCTAACCTTGGTCAGGGAGACTTGGCTTAAGCCAAGAGGGTTGACTTCTGTCAACCACGACAGTCAAACCTCGGTTGGAGAGACTTGGCCATAATTAAGGCGCCTTGACTGTCAGTCAAAGCCCCTTAATTATGATCAAGAGGGTTGACCTTGGTCAACCAGAGAAATTAATGTATGTTATGTGCACGCACGTGTTGAGTGGGGATACCCCCAATGACTAGGAATAGTGTAGAGTTTTAATTTTGCATGCAAAGGCTAATGATTGATGGCTGCCATGGCTATGTGCATTTAATTAATTGTTGTAGGTACAAGAGAGTGGTTTAATTCCCAAGCTTTATGGAGCCTAGCAAGCTACTAGGGGGGTGTCCATGTGACCAAGGGCTACAAAGGCTCTAAAACTGCCCTATGTGGCATGTAATTAAAAAAATGACACTTGGCACTTGCCAAGAGAGGAGAATTGATCTCCATTGGAACCTGATCTTTCATGTTTTGCAATCAGCCCGAGAGCTGCAGATTCTACCCAAGATTTCTTGACCTGTAATAAAAACCTCCGGTGGCCGACATGTTGTCCTAGGCACGTGCACATTTGTATCTCCACTTGTATTGGATCAATACTTGGCTGAATTTTATGCCTTGTCACAGACCGATACGGTCCAAGAGTACTTGCAACGCTTTTGGAGGCTTTCCTTGTTTGTGCAGGACGTATCTGAAAAGGGAAAGCTGCTGCGTTTCATCCATGGGTTAAGTTCTTCTCTCGCTGCAGATGTGAAGGCACATAACCCTCAAACAATTGAGAGGGCAGCTCAGCTTGCAGAGCTATTCGAGCCTAAATATGCTAGCAAGCACAGAAATGCCATGGGCAGCTTGCATGCTATGGGGTATGACACTGAGTCGAAGCCTAAGTTTGCTTCATCACGCTTGAGGTTCACATAATCGGAGAAGGGCATCTCAAGATTGATGGCCTCAAGTAGGGCCTTGTATGAACGCAAAGAATCTGTCAACATGTCATCAAAAGTGGCTTGCTGCCCACCACCGACCCCTTGCTACATAAAAGCTGCTGCCATCTGATGCACTGGCTGCATCTAGCTATATGTGCTCGCTGGCGGAGCAATAGGTGCATGAACTCCGGGCTGGGTCTCTCTGCCAAATGCATCTCTCCGAAATGATGGCATACCAAAGGGCTGAGAAGAGGACTGACCTCTCTCCCAGCGGTGTGGGCTGCCATATAAACCCAAGCCAACTCTAGGCATATTCACTGGGGCGGTGAAGGGAGCACTAGCTGGATGCACACCAACAGGTCAGCCCAAAAGAGACGGCTCAGCCTGCATAGATGCAAAAAGCTGAGAGCCAAAAGATGGCCTGACATCCTGCAAGAAGGTGCTCTGTGGCACTAAAAATGCATCATCTATGTCCACATAATCCCCAAGCTGGGCTACATGCAATGGTCCAGAAGAGTGATGCTCATAGGCATGACAGGCATCTGCCATAAAACCCCTGCGTGGAGCAGACATAACATCCTGACTGTCTGAATGGTCCCCTTGCTGGGGTGCGGGCTGCTTACCCTTATCCTGCATAGCGATGGCAGATGTGATCTGCTGTCTCATCTGAACAAGAGCCGTATCCTGCATAGCCATGGCTGTGGTAAGCTGCTGGCTGAACTCCTATCCTATCTGGCGGAAAGCACCCTGGAGCATAGAGGAAAGGGCATCCAAAAACTCCATCTGTGCTGCTTGCACTTCCCGGGATGCAGGAGAGAGAGGCTGAGTGGAAGGAACCTCTGCACCACCAATGGATGCAACCACTGTGGCAGGCACTTGCTCATACTGAGCAGCCTCATCAGAGTCATGCGATATATCACGAGGAACACGCTTTGGTGCCATGGTGACTGGCCCTGCTGTAATGAGCCCCTGAGATAGTGTGGGGAAAACACGAAAATGTCGATGGAGAGGCTCAGAAGAAAGGTCATCAAAGAAGCTTCAAAACAGAGTCCAAATGAGCCCAAATAGGGTTGTGGAAAGCCCTTAAAAGAGACTGGAATTCTGAGTTTTAGCCCCTTTTTTTTTTCTTTCTTTCTTTTTTTTTTGGGTCCTAAGTCACCTAGGACAGCTCTAACCTAGGACCTTTAGGATTGTTAAGACAGTGTCTTAGACCAATCTAACCCAACATTTAACCTTAGTTAGTACTAACCTAACCTAGAGCCAAGCTGACTAAACCTAACCTAACCCAATCTACTAACCTAACTCAATCCACTAACTAAACCTAACCAAACTAGCCAGACCTAACCTGACTGACCTATCTAACCAAACCTTGTAACCTAACCCGCAGCTACTGACCTAACTAAACTAATCTAATGCATGCAGCGACGGAGGGCGGCAGTGACAACGACTTTCGACGATGCACTGCAGTCTACAAGCGGCGATTGTCGATGATGGGCTGCAGCCTACAAGCGGTGGATACGGCAGACATGGTATCGCATCCCGTCTGTGTGGGCAGTTGGCGATGCAAGACTCGTGTCCTTCGTCCGTCCGTCGTACACTCCATCACATCCTTCGTCTGTGTGGCGGTATTGTAGTTGGCGACTCAAGGCAAACCTCGTGGGCTAGGCCGCCATCGTGGTTGGTTACGGACAGGATGGTTGCCTTCCAGCATCTCGTCTTGGCATTGGTTACCGACAGGATGGTTGTCTTCCAGCAGCTCGTCTTGGCATTGGTTGCCTGTTGCAAGGTGCCACTGAGCGTTATGGCTGCCAATAGCTGAAACCTTATGTAGTCATGTTGTAAGCCTGTTTGGAGTTGGCGTTAGAGTAGGAGTTTGAAGTGAAAGGCTGCTGGATGCTTTGGAGATGACTCCAATTTGGCGATGGCAATCCTTCCTCCCCCAAGCAGGACATTGACTCATTGGTCGCTTGGTAGATGTCACGCACTGGTCGCTAGCGCTGGGTTGAGGCTACTGGCGTAGCTTCTAAAGCTTGCAATTTGCTGTTAGCGTTGGCGTAGTAGCTGTTGGGAATTTGGTGAACATGAAAGTGGAAGCAAAGGTCGGAGCTCTAATACCAATGTAGAGACGGGGGTAGGACAGATTTGGGAAAAGGGGAATAGAGGAGCAAAAGGGAGAGAGAGAGAGGGGAAGAGGGAGAGGAAAGGGTAGGAGAGAGAGAATGAGGTAGGAAAGAGAGGGAGAGCTAGAGGGGGAGTAGGGAAGAGAGAGAGAGAGTGTGTGTGTGTGTGAGTGAGCGTAGGCAGGAAGGAGGATAGGATTAGATGTCACATCAAAAAGTACATAGTAGGGGGTGGATGTATATAGTCCCTCCACATTATCCCCCTAAAGGACCTCTAACTTGGCCTCTTTTTCCCCTTCATTACAGAATTGGGGCTGCCACATGGACAGCACATGGACTGCCATGCAGGCAGCAGATCCAAGTACCTGGCAGTTCAGAGCTTCCATGGTGGACAGAACTGGTATACGTGACTATCTGTGATTGGAGACAGCATAATTGCACAGGGATTCCAGTAAGGATGATGTCAGCAACAGTATGGAACAGGTGCGACGACATCAGCAGGTGTGCGGAGGGATCCTGCAGGCTGTACAGACCTGAAACGTGGGCTGGAAGAGGCCTGACAAGAGGCGGAACAGCAGATCTGAAAAGGCACCTGTTTGGAGACGTTTTCAGGGCAGATCAGGCCCTGGAACAGGTCCAGGTAGGCGCTGCATAGTCCGGTCCAGTGGCAGCCTGCCACGTGGTAAGGCAGGGCCAGCCCTACCTCAAGAATTGTGCCCCCACCAGGGGGTATTTAGTATTTACAGACCAGCAGGTTGTCAGGTGGGGGGCTGTTTGGGTCGGCCCTACCACATTGGTTGGTTGGGAGGCATCCAGCCCCTATAAAAGGCACATCATCTGGAGCAGCAAACAGCAAGCAGACTGGAGCATCAGATCAGCACTCTTTGGGCCTTCATCCAGAAGGACAAAGATGGGCAGAAGAGTTGCAGACAGAGCTTGGAAGGGGCTGCCCACCTAGGCTGACATCAAGGCAGCAAGGTGGAGAGATCACCGCACGGAGACTATGTCTACAGAAGCTTAGTGAGGAGAACGTCAGCTCATGGATCTAGAAGTGCCAGGAGATAGTAGGACAACTTTTGGTAACGGTTTTGTATTGTGTCCATTTGATTGATGAAAACATCTCTTTTGTTGGTGCTCTCTCTCTCTTGGATCATTGTCTATTTACTGGCTATGTTTGTGGAGTACACACAAGTAAATAATTTTTTTCCCGGATTCCATAGTTAAACACTTCTGCATGAATTCCTTGGATGCTCTATCAGTCTTCTGCTGTGGATACCCTCTGTCTGGTTCATTTATAAGCTGCCCCTCAGCCCAGAGGATTTGGGTTGGCTCTCTTAGCATACTGACCAAGGTGAGGAGAACCCGTACTAATTAACTTGGGGGAGACACACTATCTCCATCGACATGCACCGGCCTAACTTATTGACAAAACGCGGGTTACTAGTCAAGATATCCCCAACTTGATGGCTCCCAAAGCCCTTGTCGGGGGACCATATCTAGAAGACAGTTTCAGACATTACAGCTTGGTACATCTAGGTAGCCCGCTGCAGCCTGCTGGTCATGAGTCCGCAGCAGGCCCGACCAGCAGCCCACCCTCGGTACTTGGTATGATATTCTCTACTCTATGTGCCATCTGGGAGTATGGAATAGAGGGCTCTAGCCTTTCTACAGGGCTTGGCCTGCAGGTGTATTTCATATTATCACGGATCCAGGTATCCATTGGTTGTATACCCCTCCCCCTTGGCTGTTGGTGCCTACTTCCAGTGCACTCTAGGCAGTGAGCTAAAACCCTAAGAAGCAGGCTGCAGGACAGCTAGCATTGTTTTTCATCTCAGTGTGTCACGGATTGCTGAATTTGTATTTCTCAAAGTTTCTAATAGATGGTTCCTTTTTCAGGGACATACATACACGTGTGTATTAGTACATATACACACATTTATATACCTTTGTAAGACTAGAATATATCCAATCATACAAATTTATATTTTTTGTTGTTCTTTAACTTTTTAGCTATTGGGGCTTCTGCAACACGTGAATTCCACAACCACTAACCTCACACAAGAGAATTCATGTAAGATAATTCGATGTAGTTGTACATATACACACATTTATATGCATACATGTGTGTGTACACATATACAGACATATGTACATACATGTGTGTAAATATATACATATACATACACACATATATACAGACATGTGTGTATATATACACACACATACACATAAACCATTGAAGCACTCTTTCCAAGACAAATCTTTCCATAGCCTGCCCAGCTCTTCCTCCCAAACCCTGTATTCAGAAGAAAATTAGTAGGCCAGCTATCACCAGCTGCAGCTATCTCCCTGTCAGGAAAAAAAATTGTCTGCAAGCATTGCCATAAGCCGCTAGGGAGGATACATGTCCTCTTGGGCTCTCCAGCTGGGTTCACTTCTGATTCCAAGATAATTTGGCTCTTTCTTAGAGAAGCGTTATTAAAAGCAATCTAAAAATTTGGATGCCAAGAAGTCTGTCAGTGGTTTGCAGAATATGGCTTGCAGAAGCGGTGACTTCATAAGAGTCCAAAGGGAAGTCTGGTGATCTTGATGTGGAAATTTTGATTTAGTGTAATGCTGACTTGCCAGACGAATCAGTGGCTTTGCTCACGTTTGTGATACTTTGGTTGAATTAATATAAACTGGCCAATCCGCCTCCTACCCACCCTGGAAAAAAAAAACAAGAAAAAGAGGCGCCTATTCTATTTAATGCAGTCCATTGGGCGTACCTCAATGACTCTCCCTCTTGAAGAATTCAATCACTAGGCTCCTCGTGAACCCCCACCACCCCCAATTTAATGCCCTCCATTGGGCGTCCTCAACGACTCCCTCTTGAAGTATTGAATCACTCGGCTCCTTGTGAAACACCCCCCCCTGCCCCTCACTTCCCTTGAGCATCCAACGCACCCTTACCCACATGATATAGACCTGCACACCCACCCTACCTCGTGAAATCCGTCATCTCCTTGCAAATCGCTGAGGTCATCCAGTGCATGCTTACACTGAGCTCTTCATATAGAGCTGCCTTAATAAACTCTAAGATAACAGATTCTTCCACATGCATCTTGCAAAGACACTTCTGAAAATCTTCTAAATACCTCTTTCAAAATCTCTTCTGGATATCTCTTCCTAAGGGCTTTTCTAGACATCTCTTCTTTCTCACCTTTTCTGAAAAGAAAGAAGGATCCTGCATGACCAAATTTGGCAGGTGGAATCAAGCTGTTCTTTTCTCTTTCACACTACAACCCACGTTTTCAAAAAAAGTAACGTATTCCCGGCTTTGGAGTACAAAGCGTTAAAGTCGTAGCGGAGAAACTTTACGACAAACCATAAACTAAATAGCTAGCACACGTTTGAACTGCCCATAATTTACCTGGCAACCCCATTCCTTAGGAAACTTTACGACAACCCATAAACTAGCACGAACTAAAATTTATCTGGCGGTCTCAAAGAGGTAGTCTTAGTATTAACGGAAAAAAGGGAGAGTCTAATATATTTAATATTACTGTGGCATTCCATTAGGAACAGAGCTACCGTGGCGCTCAAAACATGTGATTAAAGGGTACCACTCCACATTGAATTACAGTGTGCCATTTTTTGCCGCTTTACAGCTGCGAATCAGAATTGCTAGCAAGTAATCACGCAGGGTGGAAGCTTTTCCACTTCTGTCGAGTTGGACCCTTCCTCAACAAAACCCGGGACACTAAGATGTGCGTCTCATAAGCTAAAAGTTCAGACCATAACACTTTACCAGCTGCAACGACTTGAACTCCAGACAACAAGCATGTAATCGTACCTCTCTTGACCTGCAGTGTCCCAAATCTGAGCTTTAATACTTTTCTTGTCCACTTCGATTGTCCGTGTCTGAAATTCGACCCCTATGGTAGCTTTAGAATCCAAGCTGAACTCATTCCGAGTAAAACGAGAGAGAAGCTGCGACTTCCCAACGGCAGAGTCACCGATTAGAACGACTTTGAAGACATAATCTATTTTCTGGTTGTAGTCCCCATAGGCTGCCATCCTGGAGACGGCAGCGAAAAGATGTGAGGCGAGATTGCTGGTGATGGATGGGTTTGATTCAAAATTCAAGGTATGGTGATGGATTGGATTTGGGAGCGAAGATTTGAAGGCAAGCAGCAAGATCGATTTGCTGCAATCGAGAGAGAGACGATCGATGAAGCGAAATAATGAACGATTGCACAAAAATGTGAAGAAAATAATGATGATCGAAATGATGGTGACGACCATTTGTAATAAAAGGACTCTTTGGAAGCCCATACACGCTACCTTCCACATGTCACCTTACCATTGGTTGTCAATCCCAACACTTCATGTTTTTCTTTTTTGGCCTGCCTTAGGTAGGTCTTAGTGAAGATTGTCTTTTGGAGAATGAAAAATCGAGATTTTAAATTATTTGGCATGAGAATTAGGGATTGGTCCACGTTTCCATGTGAATTGGGTGGCTGGTCCAAGTTTGTATTCAATTAATGTTAGTCCACGTTTGTGGTCTATTTATGTTGGTGGTGTAAGTTTAGTGCCCATGCATAGCTCAATGTTCCACTTTTCTTGGTGTTTGGGTTGACGATGGGAGATGCAGTTGTTAGAAAGGTATGGACTCACATGCCTATGTAGATAAGGGTAGTCGCTCCAAGCTCAGCCAGTTTCTCTACAAAAGCATGTAAGCTCTTCGTTTAGTAGGCGTATGAAATTTGTGTGTTGTTGCTCATTCAGTGTTGAATATGGCCGATTGTGAGGGCGTAGGAGATTCCACTGGTGTTCAGCAGGTAGAAGGTGCTGTGCATGGAGGTTCTCCTGTGTCCATGGACATAGGAAACAACACCTTCCACAGAGTTTCATTCCTTTCGTATTCAACCTTCTGAATTCCTTTTTCCCATTCATTGTTCAATTTCGATTGCAAATTAGCAAAAATGACTTTTGGTGTGCCAACGCTATTGCATAAATAGTCAAGTGCGTGAGTGGAAAGGCTACTTTGTAGTTGCAAGACGACGTGATGTCGTCAGTCAAAGGTGTTGCTCCTTATTGAAATGGTCATTTTTACAACCCTTGCAAGGTAGTCTTTCAAAGTCTAACATACGTTGTTCGCGCATGTTTAGAAGAAGATGCTGCTAAAAAGTTCAAGCAGAAGGCTTCTCACTCAGCATTTGGTTCTCCATTGATGGTTTCAACTGGTGGCAAGCCTCCTAAGTAGAGTGAATTATTGAAGAATTCTCCAATTGCTAAAGATACAAAGCATTCCCTCCGTAAAGCTTTCTAGGCTGTCGCTCGGGAGGCATACGCTGAAGGTAGAAATGGCAGATTTTGTGACGGAGATAACCGCTTGGATTCGTCTTGTTTTCGTTTTTGGGTTCACGTTTTATGGTGATTGATGCCCTTGTATTTTGTGAGTTTGTGGACCTGTTGGGATTTTTCCACACCCAGCTTCGACGGGCTTTGGCTTGTGATCACTGAAGTTCAACTTCATCACGGCCACTGTTCTTGTTTTTGTTGTTGTGTTTTGAAGTAGTTGTAAGCCGAGATGACTCCCTAGATGGTGGCATCTCCAAAATCATTAATCTAGTCTCTGTAATAAGTTGCTTCTGATTTGTCGCCACTGTCACCCATCCGCTTGTTTGTGGATTATCTGAAATAGGGTCACCTTCAATTACATTTTGCTTGGCAAAATTGTTTTCATCACTGGCCTCAGACCCTGCCTAACACGAAATGTTTCCACGAGCCCTTTTATTAACTGCGACTTTCGTTTGAGTTTATGGACCTGTTGGGATTTTTTCGCAAAAACATGGTTGTTCCAAGCTCCGTTGCACGTTCACCCAGCTTCAACAGTAGGCTTTGGCTTGAAATTACTGAAGTTCAACTTCATCATGGCCATTGTTTTTCTTCTTGTTTTTAGCTATTGTTTTGAACCAGTCCAACACTCCTTGTATGCTTGCTTCATGTTCGCCCTCTTCAAGGCTCACATCCATCCCATCTCTCACAAGCCTTTCCTCATTGCCTCCTTGACCGAATTCTGGGGAGAGCGCTGGAACTTGACCGTCGTCATTGTGCTTCGAGCCACTGTGTAGACTTCCCAGATTCTGGCATCTCCAAAATCATTTTTCACAACCAACATCCAACGGCTTCTACGATCTCTCCAACCAACTCTGGGAACTATAGACAGCAACGCAGATGGATGTTTGTCTTTAGTTTCTATAGTTTCTCCAACTTTGAATCGTGAGTGTGAGCTTCCCATAGACAACAACGCAGACGGATGTTTGTCTTTAGCTTCTATAGTTTTTCCAACTTCAAATCATTAGTGTAAGCTTTAAAACAATGGAGACGAATTTCAATCTCTAGTTAAAATCTACTCACACTCGAATTTTGTTCAACCAGGTCCACAGAGTCCATTTTCCTGTGAATAGAGCACCCCCCCAAAAGCTTCACACAGCGGTTTCCATGATCTTCAAATGACGTAGCTACTCCAACCACGCTTCAGGCACTGACCTCCAGCAACAGGCTTCACAGGAGAGGGTGAGAAGCATTGTAGTAGGAGGATGAGGATATGGAGGGATGGGTGTGCATAAGCAGTTGAGGGCTGACTGGCAAATGGGGATGGGCGTTGATTCTGATTGTCAACTAGCAATGTTTACAGAATCGAAATGTTGGCTGTGTTTATATTGCCAATTTTGTTCACTTCAAAGCAAATTACATCGACTGTTTCCCTAAGTGATAATCTTTGTTGTGATTTTATGCAATCAATGGAATTGGCAACCATGCATTAGCACACCATAATAAAAGGATTTGTGATCATATGTACACTCAAATAGTGTGCACTACCTTGTGTAGAAGCTCTTTTAACATTGTGCACACTTTATCACCTCTTGCAGCAAGTAAAGCGTTGTCAGTCAACAAAACACCATCCAACCAAATCGACCAACCTTTGGATGCAAACGATGCAATCTCAAGTGAAGCTCATGATGTTGTCTTGGAGCGCAAAGCACTAGCCCTCACTCCACACACATACATAGCTGGTGGAAACACGCTGCCTTTGCTCTCCATCAGCCACATCACCGATGCAATCACTCATCAATTTGCCTTCGAAGGGAAGGTGCTTGTGAAGTATGGCACATTCAAAGATAAGAAAGCCAATTACGCAACGTGGTTGTGTGTCGACCTAGTTGATTCCCACAACTGCGAGACAATCACTTTATTGTGCCACACGCTTTTGTTCAACAATACAAAGAAATTATGCAACTTGACTCATTCTACAGGATCGAAGGTCCAGTGCCTTGTGCAAAAGGCCCTGGCAAAGGAGGTAGTTGCTACTACTCTTTGCATGTTGATGCAACAACATTAGTAGTGAAAGCCGAGCCATTCGAGGGCAATGTGCAGTTCATCTCTGAAAATGCAATAGCTGATTTTGCTCCATTTGCATCATGGGCAATCCGAATGAAACAAGCCACAATCTCAACTGTTGTTGCAACCATAATTGCCGTTGTGATAAAGGTAGACAGTGATGGCAGCACAGTGGATCAAGTTGTTGTTGTTGTTGCTGATGGCCCACGTGACCAGGATCACGCAACTGTGAGTGCCCTCATAGCATTTTCTAGTGCATTACTTCAACTAGGAGTGGCTCAAAATGCGTTTGTTATGTCTGTAGCTCTCTTTCGTGTCGAAACGGCGACGAAGTGTCCTCAACTGCTTAGTGGAAGAGTATAACAAGGATGGTATTTTCATGTACACTCTCAAGAATGTCTCGTACATGACAGCGAAAAATGCTTTGAGTTTCTATGACTTCAGCATACTTGCTGACATTCCAAATGGCCAGAAGAAAGAACAGCCGCAGAGCAAGTGTTTGTAACTCAAGTGTCCAAGCTAGGTTACGGTCAAAGAGTAAGTCTAGCTTGTACTTTGTGCCTCCTGAGATTTTAAGTTATCGTGCTAACATAATCTCTACCTCTTGCACCGGTCACAAGAGTCCTCCACTTCACAAACCTGAATGCTTAGCTTATCGAGTACCAATGTCGCTACTGCGATAGAGCTCGTGTTAGCAGAGATCTCGGACATCCTTACTGCTACTCTTGTGCATTAGCCCAGTTCATTGTGAAGATACCACATCTCAAGGGCCACATTTTTTCGTGAGATGGTTTGAATGTGTCGGTTAGTGTCCGTGGCTCACATTTGGACACCTTGCTTGGCACAAAGACACCATTCCTAGATTTGTACAATGAAAACGTTTTGCATGTCTATTCTATGCTCCTTGGCACCAATCCAAGTGGAAGCTTCACAATCAATAGCTTTGGGCATCTGGTTGCATTTGAGCCCAATGCATGAGCAAAAAAAGCCTTTCTACTCAATAAATGCTCTTGCTATTTCCATAATCTTGTCACTTCGATTGCAATCTAATTTTACAAGCGAGCACAAGCACATGGAGTTGTATGACATTAGCAGGTACACGAGTTTTAGAGAGGCACACCCTGCGAACTTCAACTTGTTGATATGCTTGCAGGATTTTTTCCCAACATACATACGCGAAATGCTCGTCACATTACTACACGACTCTATTTTCGTTCAATCACGCCCTCCCAAGGAACCTTGGAGACAATTAATGTTGCAGATGGCTGAAACATATCCAAGCAACATAGAGTTAGAGTCCACGATGCACATTCTCGCAATGGCATCGAGCTCTCGTGCTTTGATCCATGATTCCCTCCTCCACACAAGTGCATTGTGGCAATGTGCTTTCGAAGTTGTATGTCGTGATAGCCTTGGGATGCGTGTAATTTTTAGCCTGGGCGAGGGGCGCACAGTTGTGCACACTTTGCTTCTGGACGAGCTGCATAGTCCTACACAGTTGGCTCCTCTTCATCAACGAGCAAAGAAGCACAAGAACACACGATGGGATACAAATCATGACATCAATTTACAAAACTTAGCGCAAACTATGTTGCATGCAACAGCCAAAGAAATAGGTCTGCACATCATGCAAATGTTCCCAAAGTCATAGTACTCATTGGAAGCAATTGTAAAAAAGGTCTACAAGAAAAGAAAAGAGTTGGCCACTGCTACGACTCCGCTTGCAAGGAAAATCGCAAAAATAATGCAATTTGCGTCCCTTCACCACTAGCACACAGGACGCAACAACCCTTAAGAAGTC
Source organism: Dipteris shenzhenensis (assembly GCF_047967505.1). Classification (NCBI taxonomy): domain Eukaryota; kingdom Viridiplantae; phylum Streptophyta; class Polypodiopsida; order Gleicheniales; family Dipteridaceae; genus Dipteris; species Dipteris shenzhenensis. The sequence goes on from NC_141627.1 coordinate 28,696,926, forward strand.
AACACGCCGGTGGCTTTGGGGGCAGTTTAGCCCAAACCACTGCTGTCACAAGGTACTTAAAAAGCATTGAAGACACTCCATCAACTCCTTGTGTTTGCTGCGCAGTGTTGCAGTTTAGAAAAAAGATGCATCATGTGATGAATGCAACAAGAGCCTTCATGGTCTAGCATAACATCCTTGTAACAACATCCGCCACACCCCTCTTTCTGTGCACACTATGTCACAATCAAATGCAAAAAGGCAAAGTGCCAAAGTTTTCCTCGACAAACATGCCCCTCCACTAAAAAACTGAGCATGTCACTATGTTGAACAGTTTAAAGGTTCATTTGATAGCGATTAGAATACCCTTTGCACAAATCCGGGAGTTGACATACGAGGGACAATACGATCTTCGCGGCACGGTTGTAAATGTCTTTGCTGATGTAGATAGAGCACAAAATGTGTTGCCCCGTTTCTTGAGCAACAGTTCCATAGTCATGGTGGCATTAAAACAAAAACTCGAGTTTGCACATAGCTACATGAGTGGCCTTGTGCATCCCACACTCACTATAAAAGCATTGCAAGAACTATTAGACACACCTTTGTACAAAGAATACAATGTTGCACTTAACCACAAGTGGGCAGAACACGTGAGGCAATTGGCAGAAGCTCTTAAATCGCAGCCTGCTACCCACAATTTCATTCAATAAGATGAAGATGACACCCCAATTGATACTCTCGTCCATGGCATCTATGCAACACAACAAGTAGTTGACTTTGAGGACAAAACAATCAACATTGCTCCATCTGACAGTTTCACGCCTCTAAGCATCTTCAAAGACAAGTACTGCGAATAGCTTGCCTTCCCAAACCTTTTCTTTGGGCACAGTAGGAGCTACAAACTACCTGAGCACACCTCCTACCAAGATATTGCACGCTATGAGTTTACCCACAAAGACAGAAGTTTTGCGACATTAATAGAAAATTTGTTCTTCAAGACCATGAAAGTGCTAGTCAAACAAGTGTTTTCTTCGTCTTGGGTACACATGCGCAAGGTCCAGCTATGTGGATAAAAAATCTTGGCCAAAGATGTCGCATAAGATACAAACACTGAGCGTCTGCTACAATCACACACAGGCTTTCGCGACTTCGAGTGCCTCCGCTTGTCCGCTGATTACAAACACAAGCTTAAGAAAAACCTTTTTGCAATGTTGAGACAGCTAGGCCCTCCAACATTTTTTGTGACATTCTCGTTCGCTGAAAAGAATTGGCAGCCCTTAGTTCAGTGCCTTCGCAAAGTTCATCCCGCTGCTGATGAGCTGGATGAACCGGCGTTGTAATAAGAAAATTTGCATGAACTATTGCGTTCTGACCCAGTCACAACTGCTAGATATTATGTTCACAGATTCCGAGCATTGAAACGCCTTCTCAAACAAGATCCCTCAATCCTAGGCAAAGTGCTTGACTTTTTCTTCGTGACAGAATTCCAAAACAGAGGAAGCCAGCACGACCATGGGTTGTTGTGGATAGAGAATGCACCTGTTTATGGCGCTCCATTGAGATTGAGAACTTCATTGACAAGCACATATGACAAACATTTCAAAGCTCGCGCTACAAAGAAAGGACATCCAGAAGCAAAGGCACACAAAAACTTGCCTGAAATGCGGCATATCATGCCAATTCCATTTTCCAAGACCCCCAATGAGAACAACACAAATTTTGACTCCATTTGAAGATGAAGCGCTAGCAAGCGCGCACAAAAACAACTACAAGAAAATCAAAGCGTTCATGGAACAACCTTGTGCAGACACACTGGGGACTTCGACAACTTCTTGAGAGCATTGTGTCTCACAGACAACGACTACATAGCAGCACTGTGTTGCAGCATAGTGCAGCCTACAATTTTTCAACCCCCATGTAGCTGCGTCGTACTACACTTCACACATGACAAAGATAGACCAAGCCATAGCCGAAGCGATGGTTGTTGCCTTGGATCTATGCTTGCAATCAAGCGCACCAGCAAACGAGCGTATTCGTCGAATCGAAAATGCTATTTTGAACGAACACATAGCACATCAGTTCACAACAAGTAGCGTACTTATGCTTGTCACTTCCACTGACAAGCAGCACACGCGAGTTCTGCTACACAACACAAGCCTGCACAATGCTACTCAAAAGATGCTTCCAACTAGAGAAGATGGACTCGCACAGCACTGAGATTTTCTTTCCCGACGTCATTACTAAGTATAAGCATAGACCAATTGAGCTAAACAATTTGTGCTTAGCTAAATATGCTAGCGCATACAATGCGACCGATCATAGCATGAAAAAATGTAAATGTTCAAAGATTATCTGCTTCAACAACTACAACAAGAGCAAAGACCTTGAAAACTACTATAGAGAACTCTACTTGCTTTACATGCCATTCATCGAAAAAGAGCTGCACGTGGATGAAAATCTCCCGTCGTGGCATGATTTGTACCATTCGCAAGAGGACACAATCGAAAGGAATGGAGAAAAGTTCACTAATACAGAAGTTCTCCCCATCAACCAAATGAACTTTTACAAGACGTTGTCCACAATAATAGACACTGCAAACAACCAACAAAATGTTGGCAACAAATTTGACCTCGACCTTGAGATGGGAGGCTTGCACAAAATAGGCCAGCAACACAATGCAAATGATTTCACATGCGTGTTCATGCCGAACATGCAATACCACCAACAACCAAGGAAATTGAACAAAAGACAATGACTACTCGCAGTAGACATTCTCCTCAAAAAACGTTTGCATGGAAAACAACCTTTTCGCTTGTTTCTGTTGGGCAATGCTGGGACAGGTAAAACATTGGCATTGCTGCTACTAGTGCAAGGGTTGTTGCGGCACTACTTGCGAGAGCAAGTGTCCGATATTGAACTACCCAAGGTTCTGCTACTAGCTTACATTGGAAAAGTTGCGTACAACATAGGGGGGACAACTATCCACTATGCTCTTTACTTGCCTTTGCTAGCAACCACAAACAAAAGCCTTTCTGTAGAGAAACTGCAAACGCTCTCACACCTCTAAAAGGACGTCCAACTAATAGTTTTTGATGAAATTTCGCTAATAGGACAAAGCACATTCATTGCCGCAGACATGCGAATGCGTGAAATCAAGCACAATAACTTACAACCTTTTGGCGGACTAGACATTCTCTTGTGTGGAGACCTTTGCCAGGCAAGCCCTAGAAAGACAGCTAGATATTCTCATGCAAGGCTTCCACATTGGCGATGGAACCCTCTGTCTAGAAGGACAATGTGCTATATTATGAGCTCGATGAGCCCATGTGCCAACAAGACAATGCATTCCTCAAACAACTGAATCGTTTGCGAACAGGAGCTCACACTTTGGAAGACATTGAGGCATTGAACGGGTTTTACTTGCACCAACCAAGCAACAAGCATGAAGTCCCTCATCTCTTCTACACAAATGCAGCCAAAGACATGCATAACCATGACGTATTCCAAAACCTCTAGTCCAACCCCCACTGCATCCTAGCAAAAGACATCAAACACAACTGAAAGCTGGCATGATTGTCAAAATTTGTGCAGGGAACCTTGACATATCAGACGACCTTGTGAATGGGGCTGATGCTATCTTTAAAAATGCTTCCTTAAACACATGACCTCTAGTTGTGTGGGTAAACTTCACAAACCCAAACGTGGAAAAACACGCACACACGAGACACCACTTTCTCTACAAGGAAGAAATTCCACCATCATGGACCCCAATTTCCCAAATCACACGCAAAGTTCAAATAGGAAAAAACCACCTCAACATTGTCTACAAATACTAATTCCCAATACAGCCAGCTGCAGCAAGGATAATCCATTGTGCACAAGTCATGTCTATGGATTCTCTTGCCTTTGATCCAACAGGGATCAAAGCACATGGGCTTGTATACACAATGCTCTCCCGTGTGCGCAACCCTACAAACTTATACATCTTGCACCCATTGCAATCTTCACACATCAAAGTCGACCAAACAGTGCTTCAAGAGCCTCAATGACTACAGAGCACACAAGCATGGCAGATTGTACAGCTAGACTTTAGTTCCCTCAATAACAACACAATGTCCTTGCAATCGGTAAACGCAAGATCCTTCAACGCGCACAAGGTAGACATCATGTCATCAAGCAACATGCAAGCTGCAACTCTTTCGTGCTTGCAAGAACACACAAAAAATGAATCCACAACTACCATTCAAAACTTTTCACATGTCCTCGGAATAGAGGGATTGGAATAACAACAGTTCATTCACGACCAAGGTGTCAAGTGCTTGCTTACAACTTTCGATAGCGTGCCGCTTGAGAACATTGCAATCATAAATGTTTACAAGTCTCCCAAAGCTATCCTCAACACTCTCCTTCATGCATTAGCGACTCTTATTCAACATGCAAGCAAAATAGTGCTGGCGTGCATCGTTGGAGACTTCAACATCTGCTAGAAAAAACCTAGCCATACACTAGAGAGACTGCAACAATTCATGCAGCTACACAGAATGAAACAAATAATATCGCAACCAACAACAACACATGGGTCAACTCTCGACCACATTTGGGTCCATGATAATGCACACACCGAGGCAATAAGCGGCTCGAACTACATCTACTACTTTGACCACTCCCTTGTTTACACAAAAATAGGAAGAATCTAAGATTTAGAAGCAAACTCCCACCTTTTGACAAGCTCTCCTCTTCCCCCTCTCGGTTTCAATCATCTCTTGCGTGCTCCTCATGTGATGCATGAGTTACGACAGCCACATAAGCACTTAGTTCCCTTTCCCAAGCCTTTACCTTCATCTTTCAGAGCTTGGATAGTTCAAAACCTCTCCGCTTCCAACACCTTTGTATGGGCCATGGGGGCAGGCCTCTTGTGAATGATTTACATCATTTATCTCCCCACTACTGAAGGTCTTAAGAAGTAATGAAAGTCAGCCTCCAAGAAATGAAATTCATTTTTTGGCCTGCCTGAAATGTTGCCTTACTAATGAAACTCTCTCTCCTCATGTCTTCACAAGTGAAATTAGGAATTTCCATTTTCAAGAATTTTTTCTCCACCACTTAGTCCATATTTTTGTTAGATATCAATGCTCCACTCTCATGTAACTACACGGGAACCAGCTAACTCTACTTGTAAGCCCCCCATTTGAGGAGAAGGCATTTGAGTAGCTCGGTTATCCAATAGGTCTTGGTTTGGACACCAGATGGGGGCCATGTGTGGCCTGATGGCTGGACGGAGTTGGCACACTGCCAACTAGGCTACATGCAAGTGCGGGAAGGCATCCCATGGCTGACCGCATTGAGGGTAGACGGAGCATTTTCCGAGGTAGCCCACTCTCAGGTTGCGGGGTTCGTTTGGAGTCCCAAATGATCTCGGATGGCTGTGGGCCAAACCGAAACTATCATGTGGTCGGTGGCCTATTACCATTTTGGGTGGACTGGGTCGGTCACCCAATTGAGCCCAACTGACTATGACTGGTGGCTATATAAGAGCAAGCCCGTGAAGCCCATTTCATCACTGGCTATAGCAACCTGATTCCTTAGCATCTAGCCTCCGTCCTCTACTGTTTCTAGCACACCATCGAAGCTTCTCTCACAGGAGTGCACGGTTGGGAGGCAGCGCCATCTATTGTATCATTTCTACAGTAATCAAATTTCTGATTCTCCATACTATTTGGTTTTCTCTCTTGCGTACGAGATCCTGTTATCTGTTGAGCACAGACGTATTGTTTTCTTACAATTTTGACATATTCCGATGCAACTACAGTCTAACTTGGACATATTCCAATGCAACTACAGTCTAACTTGGACATAATCCTCTCTCTCTCTCTCTCTCTCTCTCTCTCTCTCTCTCTCTCTCTCTTTCTCTCCACCTCCGCTCAGCCTCTCCACCTCCGCTCAGCCTCTTTGCGCCTCTCTCTCTCTCTCTCTCTCTCAAGTTGTATAACAACACCGTATAGCAAGTCGCCGTACACAGCTCATTATTGTCGTCCATATAGTAGTTGTCGCCTCTATACTTTGCCTCCATACATAGCCGCCACCTCCGTATAGCCTGTTACCCCTCGGCTGAGCTGAGTCCTTAGCTCAGCTTGGGGGGTTAGCTTCAGTGAAGGGCTTGGAGAATTTGCAAGGCCACCATGGATTTCTTGAAGGTGAAGGCTTTCACTACGACCCTCGTTAGTAAGCCCTCTTACTTCGACATTGCAGCAACACCCAGCCCCTATGCTTTGACCTACAGGAAAAGGATCGGATTAGACCCTCAAGAGAACATTTACCACTTGGAGCATGAAGTCAAAGAGATGAGGCTGCTAGTTGCAGCTCTAAGTAGAAAAGTGAATGAGATGGAGAACAAAGGCAAGTAAGAAATTATTGCAGAAGGTATGGAGAAATTCAGCACATCTCCACTAGCACCAACTCTTATCTCCAAGGTCAAGGAAATGATCCAAGCCAAGGGCAGGGCAGGGTAGGGCAGGGTAAGGCCAAAAAGAGTTGGTGGGGAGCCAATGGTTTTCTCTCTTCCTTGGATCTAGATCCCCAAGCTTTGACTTGGTGCCCCTTGATCATGGACCTAAGTTTGGTACTAGAACTAGATTATATTCTGCATTGGAATGTGATTTGGGGCTACCCACTATTCAAGGACTTGAAAGACCACATTCCACTTATCAACACTTTGTGTCAGTAGATTAAACAATTGGTAGGCCTTGGACTCTTCATGTAGCTAGTGACGATATAGTTTTGGCTCTTTGGATCTAGCTTGGTTGAGTCTTCCAATGTACGTGGAACCAAGTATCAGACCCAAGTACCCAGAGATGCTTGATGATAAGCTTCATTTTGGAGTATACTTCTAGAGGTGTCTTTTCTTTGAATGCATTCATTATAGTTTGGTTCAATAGGTGTATGGCTGCATAGACTACCTCTTCCCATAATAGACATTGAATATTCTTTCATCTTAGCATGCTCAACCCATCTCCTTTGTCATCTGACTTTCCTTTTTGCCATCCCATTATGGTGGGGTTCCTTGGCTTTGGTCAATTACCATTGATTTTAGTTTCTTTGCTACCTAGCAAACTGGGTCAATGTAGACTCCCCTCTTTTGTCAATGCAAAGCATCTTCAACTTCTTCTTAGTCTCACATTCCACTTCTCCCTCTGTTCCTTGAAATTGTTGAAGGTGTTAGACTTCTAGTTGTTAGTGAACATGACAAACTAAATAAATTTGACAAGACATCTTGTGGGGCTTTGGCCCATAGAAACCCATGTGAAATAGTTGAAAGGTTCTATGGCCAGGCTTGCTGCTGATGAGAATTGATCCCATTATCGCTGGACTCCCATGCAAGCCCAACCGACTTCATGACTACTAATGAATGGTGGAGCCAATCCAATAGTTTGGAATTTTGCATCATGTCCAGGACCAAATATCTAGCATGGAAAAATCTATGATTCCACTTCTTTTGAGGCTACCATCTTGGAGTAGCAAAGCACTGAATTTGGAGAGGCCTTCCTCCTAGCCCTCTAGCCATCGTTGTTGAAGACCGTGCTCATGCTATTTTGCAAGCAAGTTGATGAAAAGTATGTTCTTGCATACATTTGAGACATAAAGTGCCTCTTTTAGTCATTTCTCATCGTTGATGTTGGTCATGAATTGCTTTATGTCTCCTTTTTTCTCATTATAAGCTATCAACTATGTCTATGTCTCTCATATAGCCTCAAGAGATTTTTGATCACTTAAGAATTCTTGTATGGGTGTTCTTAGACTTGATGCAATAAACTCTATTGGAACTATTGTCTCGTGGACGATATCCCAATTGAATTGGAGTGAATCTTGTATTCACCTTGACTACTATGATTTTAAAGGTTCAATCTTGTATTCACCTTGTATTGGATTAGTATGAAGCTATTTAAGAGTTCCATATGGATAGTAGGAAGTATTGCATTTGATTACTATTATGAAGCTACTTAAGAGTTTTTGAACATAGTATTTTATTTGTGGACTCTACATATCCCCACCTTTTCCCTATGGATAGTAGGAAGTATTCCATAGGTTCGGCTAGCAAGGCTAGGCTGGTGGCCTTTATTGCTCTTGTAGTGCAGTAAAACACCATGGGGAAGGGAGGCACTCGCAAGCATTAGAGAAATGCCATGGGAACAATTGTTGACATGACACATGCCCAAATCTTTTGTTGCCCTCTCAGAAAATTTATGTTCCCATCCATCATCCAAGGTTGATGACGAGCACTCATCCGATGGAAGATTGCTATAAAGCTAGTGAAGAGTTCTTTGACCACATCATTGATGAGTCATTGATGAGCTTGAACGTAGGAACATGGTCAATGGGGGGCTTTTTGTGAAGGGTGTTTTTATCAAAAATATAAAAGAGAGTCTTTTCCTTGTAATTGAGCCACTAGAGACAAGATGGCATTGGAGGGTATATGACTCATACACCATCACTAGATCACATGATTACTGACTACACTGGGAATGTATTTGTCTACTTCATGAAGAAAAGGTTCTAAGTTCTTGAAAAGTTTACAAATTTCAAACATGTGGAAAAAACTTAGTCACATTATCAAATCAAATGTCTTTGATCCGACAATGGGGATAATATATCTCAAAAGCAAGTACTAAAGTTTACAAATAGTGGGGGATATACAAAGATTTCCCTTGCCTAATACACAAAAAAAAAGGAGTATAAAAAAGGAAGAACCACATCATTGTTGCATGTGCAAGGAGCGTAATATAGATTGGGACATGCGTGACAAGTGTTGGGCCAAAACAAAGTAGTTTGCATAGAAATTCCTTGCATGGTTAGATTGCCTTACCAACGACAAGTATAGCCAATGGGCCTTCTATATGGGGCTACAATTGCCATGGTGGAAGACCTCAAGTTTTTCATTTTGATCATGGTGTTACATATGGAGCATATAAGTGCTGCTTATTCCATGCTTTTAGCTTGACCTTGGCTCCGTTAAGCCAAGATGAAGCAAGATTGACATTTAGACAGAACCACCATTCACAAAGAAAAAAAGGTCAAGTTATCAACCGTTACGACACACTGATTGATTTAGACTCAACTTTAACCCCGAGATCACGAAGGGTGTTAATATGATTGATGGTTGGGATGATGATGAAGGGGATGAACACCTCATAAACAACCCCAACCTCATCGACATGTTTGATGTAGATGTATTGGCAATTTTGGACAAATCCTAGCTGTTGCCATGAGAATGAGTGGCATAGCAAGCTGGTGATTATGTACAGTTTGGCTACGGTGTGTTGCACAAAGTAAACTTGGAAGGTGATCCTCAACATCAACAAAATCCTCAACTTGGAAGGTGGCGAGTTGTGCGGAGACCTCCCTGTACATCATGAGCACTTGATACTCTCTGTCTTCCAGTGTGGATTCCTCTGGGTGGCCAAAGGTGCAAAGTTGCTTGTTGTCTGCTTGCATGGTGATGACAGTGAGGGCTTGCTCATGTGCGAGTATCTAGATCTGTTGACCGGATCCCTCCTTGAGCCTAGTGTACCTTTCCTCGGTCTATGCTCATCATTCTTTCACAATATGAAGGCTTGATTCTACCTTGTCTAGCTGGTTCATCATGGTTTGAACCAGGGATTCACTAGTAGAAAGCTCATCCTTGAGCTTTGTAAGAGCAACCTCTATCTTTTCGACCGTTGCCCGATACTCCTCTGCTCTATCAAGGGCAGTTTGCTTGGTAGCTTGTACTACAACCACGACGGTGTGGCTATCGCACGCCTTGACTTGTGCTTGCAGTAATGAGGAGGACGATTGGGAGATGTGCACTTACCTCTGCTGTAAAATTGTGTGCAATACTTGAGGTAGCTGGGCCATTGCATCTAGCAATTGGAGCTCCATGTGGTCTGCCTATGATAGCTGTTCGACCGACATGTCACTGCAGCCTCTAAGTGTTCAGTACTTAGGTGCATTGCAAAACTATAGGGCTTCTGTGAGCCCATACCATGGAGAAGAGGAGGAGCCTGTGACAATGAAGTGGGATCTTGGGGCTATACTGGGGTAGTGGCAGTAGTCTAGGGAGCAGTGGGGGTGGGGCGAATGCTTGTTGCCTCGGATTGGAGACCAATATTTACAGAATCATCCCCGTGGAATCCTACCACATCAATGGGGTCCTGGATGGTTAACTTGCCTTTAGAGTGTTGGGTGGAGGCCTCAAGGTAGTGTTGTCTCCTTAGGAATTCCCACACTTGACGATCTTTGTATTTCTCTCGTAGTTGACTGTCAAGCAGATGTTGAGTGGAATGGCTGGTGGGGGTAGTGCTCGACAGAATTCTGAGCCTTTTGGGAGTGGCCACGACTGGCTCTTCTTCAATTGGAACGTCTCTCATGGCTTCCTCGTTGCCCAACCCATATTCGATTGGTTGTTGTTGCTCCAACATATGGTAAAGTACGGGCATGTATAACATTGGGTTGCCTAGGACATTACCATGTGTCTTCAGGTCTTCCCTCATCTACATGCAGAAATAGTCTGCCCAATTGGTGACTTGCGGCTCTTCCAACCTCGCAAGGATGTTTGGTACTATCAATTGATGGTGGTCTATGCATTTAAGTTGGGTCAACCATTGGAGCACTCATGCCGATTTGTACAGCTTGGGCACTATTAGCTCAAAGAAGTGGATACGGCCCTTGCTCTTCTTCCTGTCATAGTTGCAGATCTTGCAGAGGGGCTTGTGCAAATTCTTCTTGTGGGTATATTTTTTTGCAATGATTGGGAGGCCGAAGGCAGCAGAGCACACACCACATCCACATTGAGGTGGTAGAAGTGGTGGATCCTTGTTGCATTGCAGAGTACGTCGGCATGTGAATTGGAATTGTACGTGCCGACGATGAACTCCTCTCAAACTCCTCGAGCAGCTTCATGTTGAGGTGACATGGCAATCGGTCCACAATTGGCTTGAGACTTGTTATTACCAGGGATGCTTGTACCTCTAGATCCTTGAGCGCTTGGTATGTGGATGCATTATGGTAGTAAAGGGTATAATCTTGCCCCTCGTACATGTACTTAGAATGGATCGTGCATTTGTTAAGTTGTTGGAGCCATGCTTCCCTAACTAGAGAGTGTGTTAGTAACCTTACAACCTTGTACTCCCCATGTGTTGGAGCTAGCATGCACTTCTTGGATGATTGGGAGGGAGGGGTTGTAGCCACTGTGGGTGGCATTTGAGAGATATATTGTGTCAAGATCTGCTCTTCCGTGTGTAGTTCAGCTGCTACTGGGACATCTGATGGCATTCTGATCAACCCTGAGGGTGTGCTTTGGGATTTAGAAGGGCCGGTGGGCAATGGATTTGGAAGTTTCCTTTCAAATTTAAAGAATTCATTCTCGGGATCCATGGGTAAGAAAGAAGATAAGCAGGTAACAAATGAGTCTATGGAGGAGGACGAGGTTGAGGAAATCCAAATGGTGGCTAGAAGGTAGTATGGAAAGAGGTAGACAGTTGTGGAAATTTTGGCAGAATTTTGATAGAGTTTGACTGTTTTTGCTAAGGTAACGATCCTAGGGGGTAGGGTGGCCTTCTATAGTTTTTAGTATCCCAAGGGCCATGAGGATGGTGTTAAGGCAATGGGTCGACAGGATAAGAGTAAGGCGATGGGTTGGTGGGATAGGAGCAAGGCGATGATCCGGTGGGGTGGCTATAAGGCAACGATCTGATGTAGCTATAAGGTGATGATAAGGGAGGATCTGAGAGGTTGTCCTCGACTCCCATTGAAGATTCTCCGTTGTTGGGAATCCTCTAGACGTGGTCAGCTAGGATGTGGGTCTTTCCTTTATGCAGTGTGATTGTGAAGTCGAACTCCAAAAGGATGAGCATCCACCTTGTTATGCGTCCCATCATGCAGGGCTTGTTAACTAGATATAGCAATGCTTGATGATCTACAAAAAAGATGAACTTGTTGGCTAACAAGTAGTGCCTAAACTTCTTCATTGCATACAACATGGCTAGACCTTCTCTCTCGGTTGTAGTGTAATTAACTTTGGCATCGTTTAATTAATGGTTGGCAAAGTACAGGGGGTAGTCCAAGTTGTACTCCCGTGGTTGGGCTAACATGCATCCGATGGCAAAGTTTGAGGCATCTATGTGGACATGGAATATTAGATTCTAGTCCGGGGCCTGCAACATCAGTGTTGTTGGGAATCCTCCAGAGGTGGTCAGCTAGGATGTGGGTCTTTCCTTTATGCACTATGATTGTGAAGTCGAACTCCAAAAGGATGAGCATCCACCTTGTTATGCATCCCATCATGCAGGGCTTGTTAAGTAGATATAGCAATGCTTGATGATCTACAAAAAAGATGAACTTGTTGGCTAACAAGTAGTGCCTAAACTTCTTCACTGCATACAACATGGCTAGACCTTCTCTCTCGCTTGTAGTGTAATTAACTTCGGCATCGTTTAATTGATGGTTGGCAAAGTACAGGGGGTAGTCCAAGTTGTACTCCCGTGGTTGGGCTAACATGCATCCGATGGCAAAGTTTGAGGCATCTATGTGGACATGGAATATTAGATTCTAGTCCGGGGCCCACAACATCAGTGATGTGGCCAAAGCTAGCTTGAGGGCTTTGAAGGATTTGTGACATTCCATGGTCCAGACTACTAATAACTTGTACAATGGTTGGGCTATGTTTGCATAGAATAGGATGAACCTTCGATAGTAACTTGTATGGCATGATAACCGCTGCACTCCTTTGGCATTTGTGGAGGGGCCAACTCTAGAAAGAGCTTCATCTTATCGTAGTCTATGGAGATACCGTTCTTGGACACTATGTGATCAAGAATGACTCCATGTTTGACCCAAAACTAACATTTGAGAGGATTCATGGATATTCGGTACAACCTGCACCTGTCAAGGACTAGTTTCAGGTATTCAGATCATCATCCCATGTCAAATTCACGCACACGTTATCCAAGAAGACTTCTATGAAGTCCCTTAAGTACTTCTTGAAGGCAATAACCATCAGCTATTGAAATGTGGTGGGTGCATTGGTAAGTCCAAATATCATCACTTTGGTTGCATACACACCCCACTTGATTGCAAAGGTAGTTTTATGTTGATCCTCCAGGGCGATGGATACCTGATTTTATCCTGAGAATCCATCTAGGAAGCTATGAGCTTCCTTATTGGCCACTCTCTCTAGAACATGTTCTATGAAAGGCAATGGGTAGTGGTCACGCCTTGTGGTGGCATTGACCTTTTTCAAGTCTACACATACTCGAATCTTTCATTCTTCTTCAAGACTATCACAATGGGTGACACCCAATCCATTCTCTATCTCATATATGAATCCCACATCTATGAGTTTTTGGATCTCCTCCCTTACTATGAGCACATATTTGGGATTCATAGGATAGGGATGCTGTTGCACTAGCCTGATGTCATCTAGCATGGGTATCGTGTGCTGCATGACCTCAACAGGCATACTCTTCACATCGTGTACTTCTAGGCCATGCAGTCCTTGTATTCTCAGAGGAGGGCAATTGAGGCCTGCTCCTCATTGGGGGTGAGGTCATCTGCTATGTATACTGGTTGTGGCTCCACCCCTTTTGATGCTAGGTTTACTTCCTAAACCTTGGCTGGGCCATCGTATCCTTGGAAGCACCCTTCTTCTTGGGTTCTCTTGGCCTACTGGTATAAGATTTTGTGATCCTCTATTGTGTAGGCCTTCTAATGGGAAGGTACCAGTTGTAGGCCCTCCTTTTCATCTTCTGCCAACTCCTCCACTTTTTGGGTAGCTTTTATCTTACTCCTGGTGGGAGCTTTCAGGCTTTTGGAACTTAGGAGCTTCAGACCTGGGGGGGGTCCTTCATGGCACTCATGGAGTTGACTGGAGAGGTAACTTTACTCAAATGATATCTCTAATTGGAGGAGAACTCATGGTGAGTAGTAGTGGAGGATTACCAAAAAGTGAGCAGAGAAAAGCGAGCGGCCCCATATAAGCGAGCAAGATTAAATAGGTTTCGAGCGAGCGAGCCCCTCATCCAATATCTTATTCCTCTCAATGTCATTGGAACAATTGATGTGGTCATAAGCAAATCAAACATATTCCAACAATGAAGACTCCTGAAACTCACAATTATTAACTTCTCTTTCATCCTCATACAATCACATTTGGGTCATTGTGGAGAGGTAGAGACACAACAATACAAAAAAAGCAAACATACTCAAATTGAACATCCACACATCAAGATAATGACATATCACTAGGTAGAATATATGATTGAAAATATGTAAACATGATCATGTGCTACATATACATAGCATGCCTTCCATGCTTGCAAAAGATCGTCCATACATTTGATCCAAAAACATGGAAGCAAAACCAACTATGTCAAAAGAAAAAAAGCACATTTTCATCATAAGGATTAATTTTTCTTAGTGAAAATACCTATGTAATCTGGACAATATCATTCTTTGAAAAACTTAGGGAGCCAAAAAAGGATTTTATCCTTCCATACTTCTATTATGACCAATGTTTAAATGATAGTTCTATCGGAACTAGAAACGAATGCATCTACACCACTATATTGATTGCTCATCCAATATCCTATAGACTATTATGTTACTCAATACTTGACCATGTACTCAAGCATAAGAGGAGCATGATTCAAGTGAAATAATTGGCAAAGACACTTTGTAACTAGTATCCTGTTGCATCTAACGAAACATATGCACCAAGTGTTAACAAGATTCTATTTCCACCCCTATAAGCAAACTCGTATCCTGTAGTATGAAAAACTTTAAGGAAAACATTGCACTTAATGCATCAATTAAGCTAGTGACCACTCATCAGGCACAATTAAACAATCATCGAGAAAAGTCTAGTCAAGCAAGTTGAAGCAAAAAACCAACTATCTATTCGGATCTATGCCGTGGTGTATCCACCAACCATGAGTAGCAAAAGAACCTATGGAAAAAGGAAACTAGGGATTGTGCCACTCTACCATGATCACTTCCATGCTACATATCAGGGAATACATAGTTGTTTTAGGGTACTTTTAGGGTTCATTCCCAACCACTAAAAAGGGATCCAATGCTATCTATTTGTATTCATAAAATCTTTATGAACATTATCATGTTCAATATAAGGATGGGAGCGTAGAGCTTGCCATCTAAGCAAGCGGGGATGGATCAGAGTGGGTAGGAGAGGGAGTCGCAGATGGAGCACACCTTTTTTATTGAATAAATGATTTTTGGTGTGTTGGGGACCATATTAACGGTTGAACATTTATTAGTGGAAACAATGATTGTACTATTAGGTTGGATTCTTGGGTGAAACAATTATTATATTATTGATTTAAAAATTGGAGGACATGATACCATAACTTCATGCCTAAGGTTAGGAAAAACAAGAAGGAATGGAACGATACAAAAAAGGAAATAATGCAGAGTCGCATGGCAGCAGCATAATGTTTGCATTCCTCTTAAAACTCTGTGTCGTACATGTGGCATCCCTTTCTTGGATTCATATATTTAAATATTCATCCTTTTTGTAAAAAACATTTGGACCATGAAAAATATAGTTAGTATTATTCCATTCAAAGAGATGATGATGCAACCACTCATGGGAGCAACTAGAGGAGCACATTGAGCAGCTTGGCTCCAAAGTTGCCAATCTCCTCACTACATAGGCCATAGCTAGATCGAGCATCTAGGATTGTTGCATCGCCTTAAAAGCCAGTATCAGTCATCCTTTATTGCTCCTCAAAGCTCAACTGAGGGCAGTCACCAATCCGTCAGATTCACATATCTAGCTAGACCTAGACAGGCTTCAATAGCTCACAAGGATATTGAAGAGTGAGCACACATCCATATGGTAGCACTACATCAATAGCTGCACCTAATCCTCCAACCCAACTGTAATTGTATGGTAATGCTCCAAAATGATAGATTAGAGCCAGATTGTGAGTGCTACCTCCCCCTTACCTGGCCCTATAGATCACGAGTCCAAATGCAAAGGGAAATAAGGACCAAGAGGAAATCAAAGTATGGGACTAGCAAGAGGACTAGTATTGCCTAGGGATCTAAACTCTGAAAGAGCAACTCAATGCATTGCACGTGTGGAGAAGGAACCAAGACTCGACCCTAACAGACCCTAACTCTTGACATCATGGTTTGACCACTAAATAAATGCCACCTTCTACCCCACTTCCAACCCAATCGGCACCGGCTTCGACCCTAACGATGCTCCAGAGCTAAGAGCAGGGTCAAAATGTTTGCACCATGAGTCAGGTTTTCTAGTTGATGGAGATGCATGCCAAGATCTAGAACTTGTGAATGGGCAATAGGGATCTCAATCATCTTGAAACCATGAGTCCTTCTGGCTAGGGGTTGGTGGAGACCTAGCAATGGCTTGTGCCCCTGCAATCAAGATTTGGCAAATATATGCCAAGGCGCTTAGTGATTATCCTCCACGATGGCCGAAGCCTAACTTCCATAGTCATGGTGGTACCCCAACCTCTCTGCCCTTATGCAAGTTCATGTCGAAAACCATGCGGCCCTTTTGTAGCTACTTCCTCTACTCCCACCTGCGTCCACATGTCCCCATGGTCACGCCAATCCCCAATGATGGTAGTGTAGAGATCATCCATGCATCAAGCCTTTCAACATGATGGAAGGTGTGGCAAGCAATCTCTAGTGTTTTGGCAGTGGTAGCATGCTTTTCCTTTTAACCCTCACCTCAGAGAAGTAGACTTAGACAAATAGCCTATCCTTTCAAGGCCATCTCCTGATTTTGGTGGCACATCAAAGTAGTTTGGGGCAACACATCACATGTGAGGTCCTCAGTTCGGACATTAGTAGTAAGGAAAATTTCTAAATTGGAGCTTCTAATGCTTACAACCCCCAAATAGCTTGGGGGACTACCTTCTCAACCTCAAACACCTACAAAATTTTCTTACAAGAGGCGTTCAACTACACAAGGGTGTTTGATGAAGAGCAGAAGCTCAAATACACTCAGGTTGCAAAACCCACTAGCCTCCTTACCAACTGTAGGTGCTCAACTACATGAGGGTGTTTGATGAATAGTAGGAGCTCAAATACACTCAGATTGCAAAACCCACCGGCCTCCTTACCAACTGGCTTTTGCCATCTGTGATCTTCAACGGGTGGGGAGGCAGCATCGTTCAAGTGATTTTCAACTCAAGTTAGCATTGTTTGAGTCATTTATGGGTTCTCATCCCTGACAGTGGTCCTAAACTAATGTATATACTCACATAATCTATGCATATTGCATCTGACTTTTCATCTAGCCATGAAGGAGTTCACGGATTTTTATGTATACCTAGGGAGTGCTATAGTGTTATAAGTATTGCTCATCCAACCTCTAGTATGTCCAACTCTGGGTAGAGCCTTGTCTGATGCCCTATTGGATCACTTATTATTCTCCATAAATTACAATGATTGCAAATTCATGCATTCAAGCCTTTGTTGCCACCAATTTGCTTCACTATGAGCAATTGCGTCTAGTGTCTAGCATAGGGTTGCTAACCTACATAGAGTAGCGTCGCTTGCACCATGTGGAAGAATTCCATTTCAATTGAATATTATGCATTTTTCATGGTCAAGGAGAACCTTGATTCTTTGACCAGTGATTTTTGATATATAATAAATGCTTAGCTTGCGCTAGCACACATGTTAGTTGATAGATGCATATCTATGATCCATCAATAGGATTCATGATGATATCTCCCATGCCTTCAACTAATAAGTTACTACCATCATGAAATAATATTCTGGGGCTTATCCCATGGCTTGATCAATCTAAACCAATATATTTTGAACCTCATATGGACATTGCATTCCTAAATCAACATACCAAATTAGAATGAGTTAGGCACTTTGGTATCCAAGCATGTTGAGAATTATTTTTTAGTTGTGTTATATAACCTCTTCTCAAGATTTAGCATCTTCATATTCCATAATGTGATCTAGCACTATTGAGAATAACTCTTTTGCACGAACTATGTCCTCCAACAACTCATTCTAATTTTGATTGATGTCCATCACTATTGTGAATAGCTTTATTGCCATACGTGCACTTGTCTTGCTAAGTTGGATTGTTCCCAAACTATTGTCCTCTCTATTTGCAAAATTTGCATGTGCTTGTGCTTGCAACCTTGTTGATTACCTTTTGGATTTGACCTGCAAGCGCTTGCCATATGGTTTTATTTTTTGCAAATGTAGCATATTACCTTTTGCTTTTATTGATATCACTTGCTCTTTTTGAGCTAGTTTCCCTTTTGCTGGTTATAATGACCTTTGGGACTTGACCCTTGATTTTGCCACTCATTGTATCCATTATGTTGACCATGAAATTTTCTATATTTTCCTTTGCACCTTGTTTTGGGCATTAGGGCTCAAGGCACATGCTACCATCAAATTAGCTTCTTCTTGAGTCGAGGTGTGATAAGCTCCTCTAATGTAATCTACTTCTCTCTGGCAAGGATTGTTACTTTGGTGGTCTCAAATCTAGTGGTTAACTTTTCATGATCTACTTCACAAATTATTTATCTTCAACTTTTAGGCCAATTTCAATGATCTTGTCTCTAAGAATGCATATATATTTCAATGATTCTCATCACTACGTATTCTCAATTTGATATTTGTATGTGTGCGGCGCATATGTATGCATGAATATCACATGGTCAAAGTATTGAAATCGACCCAAGGTTGATTTGCAATCTTTGGCTCCATTATTGTATTCACCACATATTCTCAGTTTCTAATGTATGTGTGTGCTCATGCATATGAGGTGTGCAGGGGTGTGGGGTTTATGTGCCTTTCTCAAATCTTTTCCATCATTGAAAATCGACCTTAGGTCGATTTGAAAACATAGAAAACCATTCTACTCTAACACATAATCCTTGCATCCCTATATTGCTTTATTTTAATTGACACAATTTATTTGAAAGTTTTTTTAATGTATAAATGACACAACTTATATTGGTTTTCATATGGGTACTTGACATGCGCTTCTCAATTAATAACTACTGTCAAGAAAAATGTTCAAGAAGATAAAGATATACAAGATCCTTATAGAAGTGTTCATATATATGAAAACTTAGATATTTATAATCCCCATAGGATTGTGGCTCATCCCACATTAAAAGAATCCCATAGAGTAGGACATTGCACATTAAGTGAATGTATTCAACTGAAACAAGATGAATAAAGGAAATCTATGCATATATTTAGTGATTGCTCACATGAGTCATTTAACCATGATGTGGATGATGCAAATTCTCTACTAGTACAAGAGGACATTGAGATGGACATTTCTAAAAAGGATTTAGGAGAAACTATAGAATGGTCTTCTAAAACAAATTATTCAATGCCAGAATCCATGCACGGTTCACTGCATACAAAGGAGACTCATAGAATTCATAAATGAGTCATCATTCTAGACTTAAATGGATTATTAATATGCAAGGTTGATAAGAGCTTCTCTGATAATAGATGTTATAACATTGGGAGAGAAGATATTGCTATGGAATGGATGCATAGAGTTTCTCCATGTTCTTCTAGAACACTTTAATGTGGGTATATGTTCTTGTGCCTTGAGGTGGCATATGAAGCGGAGAATTGAATTACTGGAAGAGGTAGCAAATAAAAAGTTGTCTTTCTTCATGGTATGGGGACAAGAGGAATGTTATAAAAGGCAAAATCCTCCATTGTTTAGTCTGAACAAGCAAAATGTAGAAGCATTATTCAAGCCACTTTATAGCATGTGGGAATCCTGGAAAGGACAATATGATCAGACAAATGCTATCTTGATCGATGATAGTCCATATAAGGGTTGAGTAAATCCTCTTGGAACTTGTTTGTTTCTAGAGCCATTTACCCTTCATAGTCAAGGCAATGTTGAACTTATAGAAAAATTATTGCCTTATCTCCTTAAATCAAGACATGTTTTAGATGTCCGATCAATGATCATAGCAGATCCCTTTGGTCAGTCTCCAGTGATACTAGGTCATCCCTTGTATGGATACTTTGAGAGTGTTATCAAGCATTTTCAAAACTTATGGAGTTGTATTCCTCCTTCGAAAATATTTTGGGAAGAAAGTTACTCTTCCTCAGACAAGGAGAAGAAACCATCAAATGTTTTGAAGCATGATGAATAAAAACAAATGAAGTAGTTAATGGGAAAACCAACACACTAAGGAAATTTTACACAGAACAACTTGACATATTATAATCAATGTGCAGTATGGATTCAATGAGTGATGTAGAACAACTTGGATTCATGGGTCAATATATTACAAGCACAATTGCAAGAATTTATCTTCGGCCTTTGGAAGATTGGAAAAGACAACATGGCAATAAGAGAACAAGTAAGAAATGACCCCATTTGTCAAACTCAATTACATATCTGGTTTCTCTATAAGTGGTGCTACTTTTATTTTTTCCTATTACTCAAAAGAATTAGCATCAAGTTTTGTTTTAAATTAGTGTGCTAGTGAAAATAACACAATGTTTATAAGCTTCAAAGAATTGTACTAACTCTAATTCTTTACTAACATACATTCATATCATTGAAGGATGTGATGCCAAAGTGTTTTGAAGTTAAGGCATTAGTATAATTTCTCCAAGTTTTGGAAAGTTGATTTAGATGAAGCAATAAGTTGGCCACTTTTTGGTCGGTTGCAAGCACAGATGAGTTGAAGAGGCATGAAGAGAGGATGTTGGCTATTACAAAGATCAATTCTGCAAATGTAGCTGCACTGAAGGAATTTGGAAGCTCATTTAATGTTAGGGTTATCATTCGACAGCAACCTCAGTACGTGACATTTGGTACAGAGGAGATTTTAATCCTCTCAAATCCTAACAAAGAGGTTAATGACAAAGTAGTGATGGCCATCCTCAGGTTTAATACAAAATTTTTCTTAGCTTGATACTTTAGTATTTTGATTGAATCTAATGAGCTAACAGTATGGTTATATCACAGCTTCCTAGATTAGCATAAAATTGTGTATGTATGCTAGATTCTCTTCTTTCTTCTATACTTAGCGAGATAAGACAAAGACCATAGATGATGTTTGTGCCTGGTTGGAACCTCTTGGATGGTATGCGAGTCATCTTTATGGCATATCATGAGGCGTAAGTAAAATTCCAAAATTATGTTTACTCTTTCATTGATGAGATTGTGTCAAATAATAATTATTCTTGATTAATTATGTAGCTCACATTGGAGTTTGATGGTTTGGGACCTTGCAGAAGAAGAATTTTGGCTTGTCAATTCAATTCCAGGCTTTCATGGCTCGGTGTTAATGTAAGTGTTCTCTTAATATGTATCACTTCCATGTTATGTATCTTATGCAATACACACACTCATTTCTTTTGTATGTTATGATGGGTAGGTCAGCACATAAGTTGGTATCTACTATTGGGAAAATCAAGCAGCACCAAGGTAACTTAGTAGAAAAAAAAGATTTCAAAAAATGCTTGGCGGTGTTGCAAAAGGATGCGCACACCTGTGGATGGAGAGTGGGCTACAACTGCATGTTCATCCTCCTCAGTGAAATTTTTGAACGGAACTCGCATCTCTCAATCGAAGCATATACAGAGATCAACCTACAGAGATCAACCTATAGGCATTTATGACTGAGACCATTCAAGATCTAATTGCTACAATTGGGATACAACATGCAATTGAAGTAGGTGAGAATCAATTTACACCCAAAGCAACACAGTAGGTGATTGAGTCTCCAAAAGCATCACAACTTCCATCAGAGTTGGAGATACAGTCTACACCCAAAGCATCTACACCAAAAGCATCCCAACTTGGAGGGAAAGAAGAGATCGAGTCCCTCTTGAAGGAATGATAGCCTGTAGAGGAATTAGAGATCTGTTCTAACTCCAAAGCATCATATCCTTGAGAGCATCACAAGAGTCTATAGACTCCATTGTGAAGAATGTAAATGACATTATTCTAAAGTAGTCCAAATTTCTTGTAACAAAAACAATAGCAATTGACTCATTATGTTGTTTTTGTTAATTATGTTCAATGTCTAAGAGAATGAGGGACATTTACTCATGATGTAAATTTATTCCATGTGTATTATATAATTATATGGATGCCTAATGATGTGGCTCTTTAGAAATATTAAATGTGGTGATGAAAATATAATTATTATATTAATTTAAATTGCTGAGAATGAAGCAAAGCGAGAAGCAAGAAAGAGCATTAAAAAAAGCATTTAAAGCAAAAAGCATTCTCCTTTTTTGTTGCAAAAAAACACACATTAAAAGCATCTGCATAATATTAAAAATGCAACCTGTACAAAAAACATGCAAATGTAAGTGAATTTTAGTATTAAAATTCAAAATAAATGCAATGATAAAGGATTTGAAGCCAAATCTTGAAGCATCTAGGAAATATCTACAATGCAATTTTCACACCAAAAAAAGATTTGGAGCCAAATATTCCATTGACTTTTGGTGATACAATGATCATACTAACTTCAATATCTAGTCATGAATGCTTGTTTCAAAATTAATACCATGCATGTTTGTTTCAAAATTCATGCTTTCAACAAATTCATGTTTCTCAAAATTTCATGTTTTTCACAAATTCATGCCATGCATGTTTGTTTCAAAATTCCTCTTTTTTAGACCCCAAAAATTGTGAGTGCGAAAAAAATTGATCTTAGATTCATTGATTTTTATTTGCCCTTTCCTTCATTTTCCCTCTTTTTTTCCAACAATATCACCTGAGCTTGTGTAGCTTGAGACCTGGCCTGGTGCTCTAGTTCTTCTAAATCTTTTTTGAGTCTATCCAGTCTTTTGGCATGAATAATTGCTCTATTCTTTTTGGATTCTTTTAAGATTTGGTGAGTGTTAGAGATAGCTAGTTGCTAAGCCTCAACAACTATAGGGGTTTCCAAAGAAAAGGCATGTATTCAAGCTCTCGTGATGTCCCATTGGACAATCTATAAATTAAAGAGTTTGGGATTAGCCCTAACCCAAAATGGGCTTTTAGTCCCTTTTCCAAAGTCAAGGGTTGTCATCGCTGGTTTGTGATAAAAAAGAGTTAAAGAGGAAAAAGCAATAGTCTTTCCAAGTAGACTCTAGGGAACATAAAATCTATCTAATATTGCTTCACTCCTAAAATCCCCAACTTGTCTATTGCTCCAGGTAAAAGTTCCACAAGTGTGCATGAGTCAACTAGTTGTAAGTTTTCTTTGAGCTCTTCCCAAACATGCAATTCAAAACCTTTTAGTATAGAGCCCTTTTTTAACCATCTATCCTTAAGAATTTCTACCATGTTAAAGTCCTCTAGTAAAATAATGTTCAATCCCAAACCATTTAGACCATCCTAAGGGCATCCCCTTGATTGTGAACCACTGCGAGCATAAACATTGACCACTGTAAAAGAAATGTTTTTAATCATGGATCATAAAGCAACCCACCTGCCTTCTCTATCAATCAGACTGTCAACAATACCTTCGTTGAAATGGGAAAGCATTCCTAGGGCTGTACCACCTCTGCCATTCTCATGCCTAGTGTAGTACTAGACTCTTCTACTATCAATTGTTCAAGGGTCTCTTCAATAACCTTAAC
Source organism: Dipteris shenzhenensis (assembly GCF_047967505.1). NCBI lineage: Eukaryota > Viridiplantae > Streptophyta > Polypodiopsida > Gleicheniales > Dipteridaceae > Dipteris > Dipteris shenzhenensis. Next base: position 28,720,536 of record NC_141627.1, read on the forward strand.
TTTTTGAAGGGCAAGAAAAGTATGGGAGAGATCATTAGCTCTCAACCAATTGGCAAGTTACTAACATCTCATTGGATTAGTAAGACCACACACATTTAAGGTGAGAAACGGAATGGGTTTACTTACCATTTTTGTTTTTCCCCTTTTTGCATTGGGGGTAGAACTCTTTGGGGGGAACTCTAGCTCTTAACCCGAGAGATTCTTCTCTTGTTCTGAATGATAGCTTGAGCTTTAACTTTCAAGCTGAGTCCTTCTCAATTGTCACACTATGTGGGGGAGGTTCTTCTTCTGAGCGTCATTTGCATCACTGTCACTCATAATAATATCCCTCTGATTTCCTGCTCAAATTCTTGAGACCATCCTCGCTTTACATCTTCCTCTTCCATCTCTTGTTCCCAAATCCACTATTCATTTTCTTGATCTATGAGGGCATCAAATGCATTTCTAATTTCAATAGCCTTGGGAGGAGGAGTGACCCCTTGTTGAGGGAAGGGAGGTTTGGCGATTGCTTGGACTAGAGACAATTTGCTCCTTTGTTTTTTTTAATGGTCCATTTGGACTTGGGGGAGGGGACAGGAGGAGGAGGAGCAACTTCTTTGGTAGGTTTAGCTTTAGTCTTCTTGAGGGTGCAATTTTTCATAGTATGTGAGGAAAGAACACAAAGAAAGTAGGAATTAGGGAGGTTCTTGTAAACTAGGGGCTGTTCCTTATAAACCTCACCATTCTTGATGACTATCACCAGTGTATCAAGCAACTCTTTGGCCCTCTTCGGCCACATCTAGTTTGACACAGACCTGTGGATTGCCTCTAGGATTGATGAATTGCTCTTTTTCTACCCCTATAACCTCCCCTAGACTTCTACACAAATTTGCAACTTGAGGGGCAAGGGAGAAAGGTAAATCTAGTAATTCAACCCAAATAGGGATAGATGTTGATCTAGGCCTATTTGGGTTGAAATCCTCAAACCAGTACTCCAAATAAAGTGGTTGGTTTCTGATATTTCAGAGAGCATGATGTAGAGCATCATAGGCCATCTCTCCTTGTTCAAAGAGAAAAAAATTAAAGCCTTAATTAAAGGTGAAATCCTCAAACCAGTACTCCAAATAAAGTGGTTGGGTTCTGATAGTTCAGAGAGCATGATGCAGAGCATCATATGCCATCTCTTCTTGTTCAAAGAGGAAAAAATAAAGGCCTTTCCTCAAGAACCTAACACCGTTGACAACCATTCTTCTGCTCCCCTAGTTTGTTCTAATCCAATTTTTAGAAAGTTTGCAGGGGTTCTAGGTCTAGGTAGGAAGCCATTGAGTACATGAGTGGACAACCAGTCTATTGGCTCTAGGTGTAAGTCTTCATTAAGAAAACCAACAACTTTACCTTTAGCACTCACCACATAGAGGTGGTGGAGAGATAGGACATGCAATGATGCACCACACAAAGGTGGTGGACAGATAAGTCACGTGGTTATTTGTTGACATGTCATCACATCCAACAATCTACCATTTGTTAAAAGTAAGCAAGCTTGCTAAACGATAACATGTGAAAGCTGGTACCATGCCAATAGATCAATGCCACATTCACATAGCCACATGGCCTTACCATGTCATCAAGGCCATATCATCACTACCCAATATAAAAGCCTCAGTTTCAAAAAATTTAAAGCTTGCTTGATGCATTTTTAGACATGACTTTAAGTGTAATATCATTCAAGTGCATTCTTTAGCAAAGTGATCATAACTCTTTTTATAAAAAAAACTAAACAAAATAAGGCCGACTTTCATTAAGGGGAGGTCACCCTCAAGACCAAATGCAAAGAAAGGTCCATCAAGCAAGGCAAAATGCCCGTGGCCTACACTGCATAAGCAGTTAACAAACAACTACAGAGAGTTACCAGTACAGAGAGTTACCAAAACACAAGAGAAACTTGCCAACCAATGGGTCTTTTATGGTTACTAGCATTCCAAGATCCCGAAGGTTCTCCCTCAGTTCACACATTATCCAAGGTACTCGTGACCCAAAAGCAATAACACTTCGAAGGATCAAATGATTCCTCATAGACCAAATTGCCAGTAATAGGGTAGCCCGACAGTAGAACCAACAACTAGCCAAACTTAACAGAATCTGAGCAATGTGCCCAAGCAGAACCATACGCAAGTTAATTCCCATCCATAAACTAAGAATATTTAGGACTATCGGATCTTGATCAACAAAAGCATCACTACTTCAACTCTTCAAATAAAACAAAGAATTAAAAATCCTATTATGAAAGGCTAGGAGGATTCTTTTTATACATTTTAAAAATCAAAACGAACAATAAAGAGTCCGATTTAGATGAGCTTTATTTGCTTATGCAATTTCATGTACAAAGTGAAGGCATTTTGACAACCAAGTGGAGACACATTAATTCAACAAGTGATAATCTTAATCAAGGATGAGTTAACATTATCACCCTATACTTGCCATCATACAAAAAAAGGGAATTCCACCCCTACATTATCTCAATGAACGAGGATAGCCAAGTCGATCTCTTAATAGGCATTGTTTCCAATTACCACTTGAGTAGCATTAAAGATGCATTTGAAAGCCATACTTGATACTATTTGAGCCCAAGTGACATACCTAAAATACGTGTTACGACATGATGGGTATATCTCCATCGATCTAGAAAGTGTTGCTCCTGTTAAGAGGAGAAGAAGAAGGGCCGTAGACATGAATATTTTGAGTTTTTGAGATCCATGATCCAATATATCAAGTGTGCAGACATCAATATTTGAGTTTTTCTAGGACCCATGACCCATCTATATGTGAAGATAGTATTAACAACAATGCACAAGTGACGTGGGTATTGCCTCCTAAAATAGTGGTAAGCGGCGCTTTTGGATGCAAAGAGGAAGCAAATGAATTTTCCAATATATAGGAATATACTAAAAGGCAATTTTAGCTTGAAGTCAAAAGCGTTGATGAATGATCTCCATAGAAAGCAACCCAACGAAGGAGAATCCAATCCTCCACTATAGTACTATCTGTAAGGAGGCAGTGCTAATTAATGGCATATTCATCCATTTGTCTAACACAAGTCTAAGGAATGACTAATTTTTTAAGGCAGTTTTAGCTTGGAGGTGAAAGCTTTGATAGAATGATCTCCATAAAAAGCAGCCCAACTCATTTAACTTTTGTAAAAAATTACATGTTGAAATTTGCATAAGAAGAACCACTCGAAGAGATTATGAATACGTGGGTTCGATGGAAGGAGGATGATCAATTGGTTCATTCCATACTCATGTTTGGGGAGTGTTTCCTCTAATTGTTCCATTTTTACAACAAAAGCCTTGGTGATGTTTCATATGGTTAAGTGCTTATGATGAGAATTGGAGGAATTGGCTAATGGTTCCATTTATCTAACAAAAGCCTTGAGTGATGGGTGATGTTTCATATGGGTGATGGATGAATGAGAAATGAAACAAGCTTGAGGGATGGGTTTAGAGTATTTGCAGCTATGGCTTTAGCTTGAGAGATGGTGTTAGCATAGTTTCTACACTGTGTGATTGGAGCTATGGCCTTATCTTGCAAACAGCTTCATTTCCTTCATCAGTCTCAGTGCTTTCGTCCTCCGGAATGCTCTCTGTTCCCTCGTTTCCCGCAGCAATCCAAGCCTTTCCCCCCCTTCTCTCAATCCTCCAATGTGCTTTCGCATCATCGGTCCTCGAAACTTTTCCCTGTTGCAGCCTCGCAAAAACCCAGCACTAAACCGTCTTCCAAAGGCTCCGACAAAAATATTGGCACCAGGAGGAGAAGCGACCTTCCCCCTGACTTGGAGGAAATTTCCACCCCCTTGCCAGAACCTCCGAATTATTTTCTCTGGGCTGCAGGTGAGGCTTGTCGCTTGTAATTTGGTTTACCGTGAGCGAATGTGCATTGCGACACACGCTCTGGGCTGTCGAAATCATCTAAAGAAAATTTGGCCGGACCTTCTGGTTCACTCAATGAATGAGAGAGAGAGAGAGAGAGAGTAGAAAAGGTCACTCTCCCCGCTGCAATACCAAGTGCAACAAGGATGTTCTTAAGGGTAATTTGTTGATCATTGTGCTTTAACACTAGAGGATTCGGAGTTCATTGTCTTCTAGAACCTTGGTTGCAACGTTGGACGGTGTAAGATATCATAGTTGTCAAGGCCTCTCCATAGTTCCAGTTCCAATCACTGTTGGCAATCCAATTGACACACTTGGTTGAGTAGGAGATGGGATATATCCGAATTTTCCACGTTGGAAAGTGACAATAGGCGATGCTGTCCGGAAGATTGTTGGACTGGGCGGATAAGGGTGTTTTCACCTTTTGACATATTTGCATATGCATGTGCTCAATTACCATTATCTTATTCTGTTGATGGTTCTGTTGCTACGAACCCAGGTCTTGCAATGATATGCTAAGCCTCCTCTTCAGCAGCCTTCAATTGCGGCTACATTTTTCAGATGAGATATCCCCTCTATCCTATGTCTCCCTTACCATTTTTCTGCCGGGCTAGTTCGCAGTACACATCCTGCCAATTCCCAGGAGAATTTAGACCTATCATTCTTGGGTACCTTTGTGAATTTTGGTTGGAGCCTGGCTTGCCGTGTTGGCATGATTATCAGGGTTTTGATTTCTGACTACGCCTCATGCTTTGAAGAGTTGTCCAACTTGTACTATAGCTTGCCCCAGACTTTCTAGTCCCCTTGTACTCCTGTGGTAAAATCTTTTGCAGGAGGAATGCTTTGCACTAGTTTGTTCAACTTTGATCTGCTCCTGGTCTTTGAGGGTACATCAGGACCACCATTACTTATCTCGGATGTTCTCTGTAAGGCTTTTTGTCTTTTCTTTGTTGGCCTTTTCGTGGGTGGGCTCTTCTTCTCTGGCCTAGAGCAAAGACAGAATCAATGCTCTATCCTGCTCATCTTTAGCATCTCAAGCCTCCTGTTCCCACTCCTCTTTGGCTTCTCAAGCCTCCTCATCCCTTTCCTTTGCTGCATGGTCCCGTTCTTCGCGGGCTTCTTTATCTGAGCACTCTTCCGTGGCACGGGTTTCCTGATGCTGTAAAGCCCTGTTGTGCCTGCATCTGCATCATTGCCTGGTGATTATGGCTAGCAGACTAGCTAGTGTAATCAATGCTTCAGGTTTGTAGACCACCTCCTCCTCATCACTTGAACTGCCTGGTACCGCTGTACTCATGGTGACCGTGCCGGAGCGAGCTGTAACCATACATTGGTTGGTTGTGTTGGATCTGGTGGATCTCCCACCGAGACTGAATAATAGATGGCAGTCATGGAGGGACTACCTGAGGTAGACGACACCCGGGGTGTCCTCCTTCCCCTCCCTACCCCCCCTACTGCTCCTCACATGTCAGGGAAAAAAAGTTTTGAATCTCTGATACCAATGTAATACTTGATGAAGCATCATAGCCTAACACACCAAGGCTCACCCCCAAGGCCATTGAACGTGTTAGGAGTAGAACAATCGGGTATGGAGAACCCTTGTGGATGTGCGAAGCGTCATCAATCTCGTACGGCATGTTGGTAATTTAATACCAGGTGGAGGGTGATCCGGTAAGATAGTCATTCGACTCGTCAATTCACTGGTGTGAAGTCCACCCCATGCACTAGCTTCTGCCATCCTATCACTGGATGTGACTGTGATGGATACTGAAGATCCATGGCCATGCTCAAGATGGCGTGCTGAAGACTGTAACAAAAGACCATACTAAAGATGGTAAACATAGGCTATGCTGGAGATGGCAAACCAAGACCGTACTGAAGATGGTAGATCACACTGAAGGTGATAGAGCCACGTTAAAGGTGACTGGTCGTGCTGAAGGCAACAGATCGCACTGAAGGCGATAAGAGTTCTGATGTCTGGAAAGGGTCACACTGAAGGTGACAAGTGCTATACTGGAGATAGCAATGCATGGTGATCAGCCATGAAAAGAGAGTACTCTGAACTGCCGATGAAGATGTGCACATGGTAGCAGAAGATGCCCGGCCGGGATGTGAAGTGACAAGTCCTGTCACAAGAACTCACATAGAAGGATACACACGTGTGGTCAGTAAAAATGAGATCTCAAGAAAGTAAAAATAATGATAAAAAAATATGGCAGTGAGAAAGAGTCATTGTTACATTCCCTCCATCGCCGAGCAGGGATGCCTCTTCCATGGAGCCCTCTGTCTGTATGAGTGTAACCATTCATGAATTCAGTTTACTTTGTTGGTATTTGGCATGTGGAAACTGCAAATTGAACGCACACATGAGGGTATCTTTGTCGTGTCCCCCCTTAGGATATCTGCCTTTTTGTTTAAGGAGTCCTGGATCATGGGAAGCCGACCTATTTGGCTATCTAATTTAATAAGAACCTTCTTCAAAAATTAGTCATATGGAGACATAAGAAGGTTGGTTTTAGCCCTGTGAGGTTATTGTTCATAATTATGCATCCTTTTTGTTAGGATTCTGAGATTTATAGGTGAAGTTCCATTTCAACTGGACTGCAGGTACGCTTCTTCTCAGGGTGGGTGGAAAGGTTGGTTTAAACGCTTGCCTAATTTTGTCTTTCTGTTATTTGTAGGTGGTATTCTTCTTTATATCACTCGGCATGCTGTAGCAACTGAGATCATCCAATGGGTTGCAATAGGAGGGGCAATTGGGCTGACTCTGATTCAATTAGCGCAGGGGGTCCTTGGGTCTGTCTTACATTATACAGTCCAACTATTATACGTGCCACTTTCACTTATGCTTACTTTGATTGGATGGGCTGGGCTGTTCACAAGGGATGTCTATATTTTCATTATCAACACCACTGCAGTGTGGCCTACTTTAAGGGCAGTACTCCTTGCTACAATGGTCCTAAGCTTGGGAGAGGCCACAAGGAGTACTGCAGTTAGTGGCCAGCCATGGACTTTTCTTTTCGTTACTTTGCTTGCAATTGGGGCAGTTCTAGGAGTGGTTCACCATACCGTTTTTGTTTTTCTGCTGCTACTTACGGTTGGCTATTCTTTATTGGTGCAAAAGAAGGATGCTGTTTCTGCATTCATGCCAGTAACTGCAGTATTAGTTGCCATAGCTGAGCCTCCAGTAAAAGCAGTGGCTTTTGGCTCCTTTCTGGCACTGGCGGTGTACGGTCATTGGAAGAGTCCTGAAGAGCAGGCCAAAATTACAGATCAAAACAAAAGAATTGTGCACCCCGTTATCATGGTTGCCGCAACAATGGTGCTGGGTATCACAATTGCTTCACGGTATCTTGATGCTTGGCAGGTTCTTTGGCTTGCAAAATAATTCAAAACTCTGTAAAGACTCTTGATGTCCACAGCTTTGGCTGTGCTTATTTTTTGCAGATAGATGAAAGCTATAGCGTAGTACATGTTCACTGTAATTCAACGCAACTCCTAAGTGTCCTCTTCAACCATCCTTCATAGAGGATCTTGTGTCGTAGAATGCCAGGTGCATTGCGTGTTAGAGGTGTTGTAAGGGGCAATCTTTTTGGATTAGGGCTTGCTAGCTGATTTTTGAATAAGATGTGTTACATTTCTTTGTGAATGTTTTAGAGTGGGGTGCTGCCAAGAAGGGAAAACGTAGACATGTGAAGGAAATCTGTTCTGCAAAGACAGCATAAGATTTGCGACCCTTATATGTTAATGAAATGGTTATCTCATGTTGTTGAACGCGAAGCCAAAAAGAAGTATTCTTCATCGCTATCTATGAATGACGATTGTTGAGGTTTCTTGATCACTTTCATGAACGACCAGTGCCTCTTCTCTGAATTATATTGTAGTTATATCTTTGGAATTTCATCTTTGTGTATGTTTAAAATCCTCGAACGTAGAATAAAAATCCCAAAGTGGGGAGCTTCAATGCCTATTTTCTTTTTAGTAGTAGCTTTGTTCTATTTTTGGAAGTCATCTACTCTTAGGTATCTGTTTAGTTTAGTTTAGTTTAATGTCATTATTAAAAAAAAAAAATCTCTCTCCCTCCACACTTTTATTTTATTATTTATTATAATTTTTATATTTAACATAAATAAATAAATAGCTAACTAATTACAAATAATGAAAATAATTATTTCCATGTGTTTGTGTTGGTGTTTCAATTGTTTTCTTATATGTACGTTGGTTTATCTTTGTTCCCTTCTATTAGCCCTCATTTTTTGGGTATTATGATGTCTCTCTCTCTCTCTCATTGTGTTGTTGTGTGTGTGTGTTCGATCCTTGTGGTCGACTTCGGATACGTCTACTGTGTGCGTCTTGGCATTGTTGCTACGAAGTAAAAAACTCTCTCTCTCAAACGTGTATAAGCCATCCTTCCCCATCAAGTTTTGTAAAACCTGCGTGGGTCTTGGTGGTTGAGGCTCTGGTTCGTGTCGTTGTGTGTGTGTGTTCGATCCTTGTGGTCGACTTCGGATATGCCTACTGTGTGCGTCTTGGCATTGTTGCTACGAAGTAAAAAACTCTCTCTCTCTCTCTCTCTCTCTCTCTCTCTCTCTCTCTCTCTCTCTTTCACTTGCATTGTATTGCGTAGCACTTAGATGATATTCGACGATGCCTCTTCTTTGTGGCACGTTGATTTTGTGCTATCTTATATGTAGAGTTCTTGATGTCCCAGGCCCATTTTGGCCTTTAGTGGACAATAATACACTTTCTTTCTTTCTTTCTTTCTTTCTCATTTCTCCTTTTCTCCATTTTTGCAGCCCTTCAGTCCTACGGTTCTAAGTCGCAGGTAGTCTCCACATAGCTAGCTCTAGCTCATTGAGCAGCTCGTTCTGTCAGCAACTACCTTTGAGTTCATCCACAATTCAGTCGCCTTTTAGTTAGCCTAGTTTCAATTCAATAAACTTTCCAAAGCTTCCCTAGTTTCAACACTTCAAAGGTCTAGCCTTTCCCTAACCCGAGTTGAGCTGAACCACCAACCCAAATCAACGCAAGGGTTGTCCAATCCACCCACCCATTGTGCTCAATGGGGAAGCCATGAGACCTCCTAGTGTTGCTACCCGGAGGTTATCCCCCAACACATGTACTAGCCAAGGCCACCCCTGACCTTGCCCACATCATCAAGTCCATCCTATAAGGGGTAGTTGATCATTCAAGGAGTCCCTTTTTCCAATAAAGGACAGTGTGGCTTTGGGTGAAGCATTAAAGGCTAAAAAGTGTGCACTTTCCATCGATCATTTGCCAAAATCTAATTAAACAATCCTAGCTGAAGCCATAATTAAGTTAGTCGATTCTCAATTGGTAACTCCTACAAAAAAATCACCGACTCGTGATCATTTCAGACCCACGAGCAGATATATTACTTTTAGTAGGAAATACGACTCGGAAGGAAGGTATATGATGCACAACAGTGGAAAACAATAATTTATGGCAGAAGTAATACACATGCAACATATCACTAGCACCACAATGGGTCTCCCCCAGTTAATGAGATGATCACCAACCAAGTAAGTTTTATAAAAGAAGAGATGGTTACTGATGCTGGTAATAAAGTAAATAAAATTGATCTTTATATGGAAGTAAAAGAGCATGAATCTAAAGTGAATCTTAGGTGTTGGGAGGTTGTCAGATGGTTGTCTTCATGATGATGAGGAGAAAGACGTAGATAACATAGTCACATGCCTTAAGAAGGAAGTGCCACAAGTTGATTGGGATAAAAATGATATATGCAATATTAGTCAAAATGGCTCATAAGCACATGTCTACTTCCGAGAGAGGGAGTAAGAGGTAAAATTCTTAGACAAACAACTCACTTCGATCCAAACAAAACAAAGAAATAGTGCACTCACCAAAGTAAAGGAAGCATGCAAAGCATGAAAATGGGCCGTTTATCAAGATGGAGCATGGATGATTTTTTCAATCTAGTTTCGTTAAGAATTTTATATTGGAATCGAGCGTTTATATGCCCTAATAAAAATAAATGTTTGAAACATTCGACATGATTTGAAAATTTAATGCAAAAAAATTTAAGGTTTTGCCAGGATTTATATTTTTTCCTTCAAAATTTAAAAGAAAATATTTATAAAAGGACTACATTCTACCAATATTGTGAAACTAAAAAAAGGAGCTTGAAAACTTTTGCCAAGATTTTATATTAATATGTAAGCATAGCTTCGATCAAAACATCTTTGAGATGGAGAAACACAAATTAGGAACTTCAGATCTAAACCCAAAGATTCTGTCTTAAATCGATGTTATAAAAGCCATTCTATGATAGTATTGAAATATCGGCAGTATTAAAATGCAGTTATGCCTTATAATAACTCGGGAGGAGCTAAGCTTTGTGTACTCCCTTGATTCTCAGGTTATCTAGAGGTAGTAGGTCTCTTTTTTGTGTTTGTACTTTGTCTCATAGACCTTTGAGGTCTTCTGTAAACATTTATAGATCTCTCTCTCTCTCTCTCTCTCTCTCTCTCTCTCTCTCTCTCTCTTCTTTTTCTTCTTTTCTACTTTGTTCTTCTTTTTTGCTACCAAAGTTTTCGTTGTTTGGGTTGGGATTTCAAAGCTTAGTAAGCATTGGATTTACCCAAGAGATTCAAGAATCTTTCAAAACCTAGATGGCAATTTATGTTTGGGTATTGGGTACTGATGAGAACATGAGTGTTACTTTGCTTACCAGGTTTTTTTAAAAATTATTTATCATTTACTCATAATTTTGTTTAAAATTGCTTACAAACTCTAGTCTTTTCTTTGTTCTTTCGCTTGTTTTATAAAAACTTTGATTTGTAAGATTGGATATATTCTAATCTTATGAAGGTATATATAAAGTGCCTAATTTGTGTATACTTGGGAAGGGAGACAATTTTTACAGTGCTATATTTGACCTACACATCATTTTCACTTTAAGGCTGCAAGTACATTTGTCTAATCTTGCTTCATTGCCCAGTATAGGCTTAATTTGAATCAAGTAGACAACCTACTATTATGAAGCGTTGGAATCCAATTTGTTTCAATGAACCACCCTTACAAGCTATGGTTCGAATGTCGCATGCATCATGTGAACTAGTTGTCACAATTGTTTTCTTTTTCATTTCTAGGTAAGTTTATAACCAATGGGATGGGTCCCTGTCAATGGCTAGAGTTGAGTATGTATATGATTGCATCTTTGGAAATATGCCTAATAAGGTGCTCTTAAAATGATGCATACTTGCCTTGGAATTTTAGTGTGGAGGCTACATTTATCATGAAACAAAAGTCGAGTTTTGTAATGAAAGTATGAGAGATCCTAAGTTCTGCGTGGTATGTGTCATGATTGATCAATTTTGTTAGAGTTGATAAAATGCGAGTACTCCTCGTCATGAAAGGAAGTCCATATATTGCACTTTCCTCCCAAGGACTGCAAGCTGAAGCTTGAGCTCTCTGATTTCTTTTATTGCAAATAATAGATTTTCTTATTTGGGTTTGAGATGATCCTTTGCCTCAAATGAGCCTTCACATAGGGAGTGGGTGCTGATAATGCTACAATGGCAAAATATGAGGGCTTGCTTACTAGAGTTGAGAAAGCAAACGAAGCAAATAGCTTCATCTTCGGAAGCTCCATATTGGCTTGTGTGAATCTAAGTGCCCCAATGCTGTAACTAACCTCGATGTTGGGCCCAACCCCAATTGGGGGTTGATAATTTTGAGCTTTGGAGCTGGGAAAACTTTAGATCTAGAAAAAGAACAAAAAACACTGAAAGGTGGTGCCAAAAAAAGACCTTCAAATTGAAGTAAATCCTAGAGCTTGCAAGCTAAAGTGAACGAAGAGCCTAGGGTCTCTTCGACCTGGCCCACTACTACTCGTGTGATGGCTTGTTTGGAGCTTTCTGGTAGCAACACTTTTTGTTGGCGACAGCTTGTTTTTGTTATTGCCACGCTATTGCTGGTGACCCTAAGGGAGAGGCGGAATAGGTTGAGGGAGAGGCAGGGTGGGATGCAGGTGGGACGGGCTGAAGGAGGGCAATGAGAGAGAGAGAGAGAGAGAGAGAGAGAGAGAGAGAGAGAGAGAGAGAGTTAGTCTAGGAACATGCAAAAACTCATCCTCTAAAAATTAAAACAATTAGTGTGTTTTTACCCTCTTGAGAATCACCTACAAAGTCAATTGAATATATAGCTTTGGCTATGGTGTTTGAGCTGTCTTGAGATCTTTTAGTATAACCATTTATATTTACAGACATTTTGAGCCATTTGATATCTTAAAGTGTAATATTAGTAGCATTGGTTGATAACCTTATACACGATGACACAAACATTTTGAGCCATTTTGAAATCTTTTGGTGCATCTATTAGAAGCATTGGTTGATATTCAATAATCTTATAGGTGTGTGCATGTTTGTGGGGTGCATGCATGTGTGCATGTGTGTGTGTGTGCGTGTGTGTGTGTGTGTGTGTGTGTGTGTGTGAGAGAGAGAGAGAGAGAGAGAGAGAGAGAGAGAGAGAGGGAGAGAGAGAGTCTAGGAACATGATCCAAACTCATCCTTTAAAATTAAAACAAGTAGTGTATTCTACCTCATACAATCACCTATGAAGTCAATATCATAAGCTCCATTATACACAACTGGGACTAGAAAATGTGACATGCCTACTAGCTTAATCAATGCCCAATATTAGTGTAGATTATAGACAGTGCCGGATCCCCCTTTTTTTTTTTTGGCAAAGAAAATTATGTGTATATTTTGATCATTTGTACAGTGTTGTCAAACCTTTGACAAAAAAGTTCACCTCTAATGAGGGCTGCCAGCATACAAAAAAACCTCTTTCTATAAATAAGAGGAAACAAAACTTTAACAAGTTAAGTCTCAAAATATGGACCCCAGTTGAATCCTTGATAGCCCAAGGGAGAGACAAAGTTCCATGGTAAACAGAAGAAAACAACATGAACTTGTTGATATGCCATCTTTCAACGCAGGAGAATTCACCAGTAAGCTGTGCATAGATCATAAACAAGTGAGGAGCAGGATCCAGTTGGAGTAGACTATTCATCAGGTTCTTCTTTGACTAGGCAGAGTGGAGGGAGGAGTTGAGCCTACATGTCCAACCTTGCACTAAAACATCTTCCTACCTCTTGAGTGTGTTCAGACAATTCTGCTTTTGCAGTTGAGTAATCTCATCATTGTAGTTATGAAATTCCTGATCTAGGAGGAACGTTTAGGTTGTCTCTAGTTAATAAAGCATACCCTGTTTTATAGTGATTAATCCTTGACACAGATGCTCTACAAAAAATGTCCATGCACTCCATTGCTCTTTGGATGTCCACATATGTGTTTCTGATTGTGAGGGTAGTGTCATTTGCACATTGCTGATTAACCAATTGGTTTCCTGAGGGGAGTACTATGCCATTGATTTCACCTACATCCACTTGTTTGTTAATCAGCCACCCCAAAGCATCAACAACCAAATAGGAGAGGGGCTAGACGGCACCCTTGTCTGATGGACCTCTTTAACATAAAACTCTGAGACATCTCCCCATTCACACAAATCTTTGCAGAAGTATTTGATAGTAGCAAGGCTACATAGGAGATAAAGTTCTTCCCCAAACCCAAGCTTTTGAGACACTGCAAAAGAGCGTCCCAGTTGAGTCTATCATAGGCCTTATCAAAGTCTGTCTTAATAAGGCATATCTCTTGCTTGGTTTCCTCAGCATGGGTGCACCCTTCCTAGAGATTGATGATAGCCTCCAATAAGTGTATGTTCTTGATGAAACCCTTCCAGGATCCACTTGTCCATCTTGTGTCTGAGTCTCAAAGCCATTGCTTTGGCATATATCTTATAAGAGCAGTTCAGCATAGTAAGGGGCCTCCAGTTTTTTAGCACTGTTCTATCCCCTTCCTTTGGAATAAGTTTAATGACACCTCCATTTAGATGCTCTGGGAGTAGCCCCCTTTGGATACTCTCATTCCAGATAGCCAGTAGGGAAGGGCCAACTGTGTCCCAAAAGAATTTGTAAAATTCAGCATGAAGCCCATCCTCTCCAAGGGTTTTCCATCAGCCATTGCAAAAACAGCCTCTTTGAGCTCTTTAAGGGATAGCTCTAATTCCAATTGGTTTCTATCTAGATTAGAAACAAATGGTTATCTGGCTGCATGGCACTTCATTCTTGCCTCTAGAACATTATGGTCTGTTAAATCCATTGTGCCTAGTAGGTTTCTGAAATGGCTGACTATTATCTCTATATTTTCTGTTTTTGAATGGGCCAAGTCTCCATCTTCTTTTTGTAGCAAAGGGATTTCCTCCTGTTTCCTCTTTTTTCTGATCCTCCTGAAATTCTCTTTGGTTGGCCTGTCTACCACTCCCTAAAGTAGATGTTGGCATTATAAAGCTTGATCTATTCTTGTATTTTGACTTCCTTTCTTTTGTATAGTAATTGTTGTTGAGGATTGGTGTCATTGTTTCTAGCTCTTTGTTTTAAGTCCTCAATGTATTTCTTAAGCTTGTCCATCCTTTTGGCTCTAATAGCTGCCCTGTTCTTTCTCGCTTCCTTAAGAATTGCTTGCACCTTTTCAATAGCATCCTTCCATCCCTGTGCCATAGATTCAGCTGCTGCAAAAGAAAAGCACCAAATCTCTATGATCTGTTTTTGTACTGTCTGCAGCTTGAAAAGAGAAGGGTCAGCCTTAAACCAGGAGTTACCTTTCTTTCCAAAACCTAGGTCTAAAGAAGCTAACACTGGTTTATGATATGAAAGAGCGAGAGAGGAAAAGGTGACTTGCTTGACATCTAGAGCTTAGTCAATCAGTGATTGAGCCAAGTATACTCTATCTAGTCTGGCTTCTCTTCTTAAGTCCCCTACCTGTGTGTTGCTCTAAGTGAAAATACTAGGAGACCCAATGTCAACCACTTGAAGAGATTCTTTGACATCTTTCCAAATCTGATGTTCAGATCCCCTGAGAATTGAACCCTTCTGCATCCATCTATCTTTATTAGTCTCAACCATATTGAAGTCCCCCAAAATGATACAATCACTCCCTAAGTTCATCAATGAGTCCCATGTAATTCTTCTTTCCAAAGAGCCTATGGGAGCATACATTGAGACCACTGTGAAGAAGAAGCTTTTTGTTCTACAGTCCAAAGCAATCCATCTGTGGTTGGGGTCCTATCTACATCTGATAACACAGTTCTGGTAGTGAGACAAAACACCAATTGCATTGCCACCCCTGCCTTCATCATGACTTGTAAAGAACCAAATTCTTCTATTGTCTACTCTTTTTGGTCTCTTTTCCAAAGTGTCATTGGTCACTTTAACCTCTTGTAAAGCAAGAAAAGTTCGAGACAAAGAGCTTTCTCTCAGCCATTTGGCCAATTCCTGACTCCTCCAAGGACTAGTTAATCCACATACATTAAAGGTAAGAAAAGAGAATGGTTTATTTACCATTCTTGCTCTTCCCCTTTTTAGCCTTAGGGGTTGGGCTCTTAGGTGGGGCACTCTGACCTTTTACTTGGGAGATCCTTCTTTTGTTTAGAGTTGTGGCTTGAGGTTTAACTGGAGGTCCAGGAGAGTTATTTTGTTTTTGGGCCAAGGGGAGTTCTTCCTCAGAGTCTCCTGGCTTTGACTCACTCATACTAATATCAACTTCCTCCATTTGGGCATCTTGAATCCACTCTTCAATTTCTTTGTCAATAAGAGCTTCAAAGGTATTATTGGTAGCCAAAGGAAAGATTACCCTCTCCTTTTCTAGAGGTACAACAGGTTTCTTCTGAACCTCTGTCTGTTTGACTGATCTGTTTTCTGTCCATGTTTCTACAGTTTTCTCCAACTCTCGATTTTTTGCCTTTCCTTTGATAGTCCACTTTGGTTTGGGAGGAGGACTGGGTTGCTATTGAGCTGGCTCCTGTACTGGCTTAAGTCCATTTCTCTTTAGTGGGTAGCCTTTGACTGTGTGTGTTGAAAGTCCACACAGAAAGCAAGAATTGGAGAGGTTTTTTGTAGACAAGGGGTTGCTCCATGAATACACTTCCATTCGTGTTAACTATAACCAGAGTTTCAGGAAGTTCTTTAGCTACAACTAGTCTAACACAAACCTGAGGGTGACCTCTAGGGTTAATAAATTGCTCCTTTTCAACATCTATAACTTGGCCTAAGCCTCTACACAGGTTAGGAGCTTGATTGACTAGGGAGAAAGGCAGATCAGGAAGTTCTACCCAAACAGGAACAAAAGTGGATCTTGGTTTATCAGGGTTAAAATCTTGAGATCAAACCTCAAGGTATATGGTTTGATGTCTTATAGTCCATAAAGCATGGTGTAGGGCCTTCCAAGCCATATCTTCAGTTTCAAAACGAAAGAAAAAGAAGCCTTTTCTTAAAAAGCTGACACTAGTAACTACAAGGCCTTTTCTAATCCAATTATTTCTAAGCCAATCTTCTTGGAAAGTAGCAAGGGGCCTAGGGCCAGGCAAGTATCCAATCAAGGCATTAGATTCTAGCCAGTCAATTGATTGCTCACGCATGTCTTCATCTAGGAAAGCTACCACCTTACCTTTAAAAGGTGAGCTCTCCTCAGCTTCAGGCTG
This sequence comes from Dipteris shenzhenensis, assembly GCF_047967505.1. Classification (NCBI taxonomy): domain Eukaryota; kingdom Viridiplantae; phylum Streptophyta; class Polypodiopsida; order Gleicheniales; family Dipteridaceae; genus Dipteris; species Dipteris shenzhenensis. Next base: position 28,737,023 of record NC_141627.1, read on the forward strand.
TTGATCCTGATGTTGAGGTGGTTGTGTGTAATGCATGGCCTTTAACTTCTCTTCTGCTATCTTTCTGGTTGATTCCTCTCTCTGTTCCTGTGGATTTGGAGGCGGGTCCTGGGCCATCTGTTGGTTGAGCATAGGGGCATCCTCCCTTTGCTTTTCTAGCTACGTTTGCATCAACCTGGTGGTGGGGAGTGGGGTTCTGGCTAGGCAACGAAAGACTCTCTTCCTTCTAGCTCTGAAAGAGCCCATTAGGTGAGCTGTCAGAATTAGGAGTGCTTGACCTTCGTTCTAGTTATCCTTGTTCTGGTTCTCCATGTGATGAAGCTGTTGCATTCCAGTCTGGTATATTGTCAGTGAAGCATGGCCTGAGGGGGCTGTAAGCTCCTCCTGTTCCTTCATGGTTACCTTTGCTGGCAAGGCTAGCAGTACTATGTGTGAACGGGGGGGTGAATAGCCCTCCTCTGAATTCTTGGTCCACCCCTATGTAAGAGGGCCTTAGAGTCTACTGGGAGTCTCTACTGCTAGAAGCTAGAGTGAGAGAGTTTGCAATGAGAGGTCTTGCACATCCATTATCAGTAGGTGGCAAAGGAGAGAGGTCTTAATGGGAAATGAGCGTTGTTTCGATTCAGGACGTCGTTGTCGAAGTTGTCTTTGTCAAATCCATGCATATGAGAGGTCACATCAGGAGAGGAGGCTAGATTTAGAGGTATTATGTCTTCGGTATCTGTCCCCATTCTCCCCGGTTACCCCACAAGCCTATCTAATGGTGTAGATTATAGTAAAAGTATTTTCTTTGACATATATATGCATAGTGGGTGTTGACTATAATAAAACATCTGTATGCATATCCATGCATCCACGCACAAATGAGTACATATCTATAAAAAAGTATTTGTATTTAGTTTTTATCAGCACTTTTGGGTGAAGGGTAGACTAACCATGAGAAAAGGGAGAAAAGGTACCAGTAAGGGAGATGGATGGCTAATAAAGAAGTACTCCACATTGTCTTTTAATGAAGCTACAACCATGTTTAAAGGTGTGCATATTTAACTTTAATGGCCCATTTGTAAGCACAAAATCCTAGAAAAGATATTTGATAGGGAAATACTCTGTTGCATGTAGAAAAAATTAAAACAATATCATTAGGTTTCAGAAGGATGAAATTTTCACAAGGTGAACTTCACATGTTGCTTATATGAAAAAATAGATATATAGAAAAGTCTAGGAATAAGCATCATTTAAAGTCAAAGTAAATAGTGGAGTCATGACCTCATGGCAATCACTTGCAACATTCAAATCCATCATTCATAGCAAATACTAGCCCGTACATTGTGCCATTGATGTCAAAAGCGTCAATTGATATTTGTAGACCATCGCTATAAACAATGCTCTCACACATATATAGATATCCATACACCCACACTAGCATTCTTTTAGATCAAGGCCTTCATACCTAGATTCAAGTGTGACAAGGGATAACATTAAACGAAATAATGCTAATCATAAAGTAGTCCACATTCTCTACAATTGTATGTGAAGATGTGAGTATTTCATTACGATTTCTTCCAAGTGGCAATACTACATCGTGATCATAAATTGCTGAAAATGGGCTAAGCATGATGACATCCGAACTATCATTTTTAATTTTGGAATCACATGGGGTAAACCATGGTCACAACTATTATTTGATGGAGTTACTTGATAATCTATTTTAAAGGTTTTTTCAGGTGGGTTCATTTGGCTCTATAAAGGTGGGTGTAACGCCTACACATGATGACAAAATGACACCACTCTTGTGGATTTTGGTTCAAAAGTAAAGTGTTGGGATAACCATGTCAAACAATTGCATCAATGAGGAGAATGAATTGCATTTATTTCTATTCAAGATTTACTTCTGTGTCACACTTATTCTGTGAAAATTATGATTTGTCGATCTCTTGTACTTGCTTATTTGAAAGGCTCAATCATATCCCAAGATCCCAAATTAAAAGGGAAATAGATAAGAATGATTTGGTGCAACTTGAGTGGCTTAGAACAAATATCTTGCCAATATAGGAATGCTCTCTTAAGTATGCGATCTTTGATGAACTACTGAGTTGCATAGAAATGTCGTGTGCTAACCATATGTATAGAGTGTGCTTGGAATAGTTTGTTCTAGAGAGAGAACTAGAATTTTATAGAGACATAGGTGTCCAAATAATGGTGTCAATGAAATTGTTAACCAAAATGTATTAAGCCTTTGTGCACACACATGCATTAGTATAAAGTAAAGTTTATTTCTCTAGTATTAAAATTATCAAAATCCAACCTTATAGAGATAAAGAACTGGTTGAAATCTTGATCTAATCTTATAAAAAGGCAAGAACATGAACTTTGTAATTGAAGTTCTCAACCAATTTATTAAAAAAGTTAGAAAACTTGACCTGTGGTTGTTAAAAAAGAAGATGCTTGTTGTGAACCTTTTGCAAAAGTGCGAGCACAATAAATCAATTTTTGATACACAACTTTTTATGTGCACTTGTGAAACCATAAAAAGGTCCTTTTGTGAGATGTGACCTACACTTGTGAAAACATATAAAGGTCCTTTTGTGAGATGTGACCTTGCATGTAGTACCCCTTTGACTAATGAAAAACCCTAAGCCCAACATTAAGGACAAATTTATGTTAATAGCAAATGTTCTTATGATGAGAGTCCTTACATCCATCCTATTTGGTATTCAAACATGTCCCACACATAAGCAATATTACCAACCTACGATCCTAGCACTCATAAGCTCTACCGTATCTCTCTCTCTCTCCCTAACTCTATCTATTTATTTATCTATCTTAAGGTTACATGAGGGTCAATGGCTTCATATAGACTTACATCATAGTAATATTTAAATAGATTTCACAATAAATTGTGCATGTAGAGTTGGCATCATTGAATTGGGAATGGCATTGGTTTAGTCAGAGGCCAAAAACAAGTTTAAGAATATGAAGAAGAAATCTCTAGATACTGACCATTAATTTGCATAAAGGAAGCATAAGAAAGAGTAAGAGCATGCATAAAGAAGTGTCTTGCACTTGAGCTTCAATTTTTTTCTAGGAGAGACATGGATAGTTCTTAGTTAGTCATATATGCATTAGGATAGATAATTACAAAGATTATACCTTGCTCAAATGGTAAATTTTGCATAAGTTGCATCAAGCTACCTCCATTAAAGTATGGTATGATAGTCCGCAAGGGATCCTCTGGAGTTATTGCAATGACACTCAAACAAGCATAGGATGCCAAATTTGCGTTTGCATCTCTTTCCTTGCTTCTTGTGTGTGATCTCCTATGTCACCCTTGCATTGCTTTCCACATACCATATCTGTTGTTGTAATAGTCCTGGAGCACCTTCCAATCATACTTTGCAAACGAATCCTCTTTTCAGCATCACTACCTTGCATTTCTTGCATTATTCCATGCAAAGTTCCTTCATCTTCATCTTCTTTTGCTATTTCCTCACCCCTCTTGAAATCAATTGTTGACTTTTTTCTCTCATGTTACAGCTAATATGGTTTTCCTATCCAATATTTTGACCTTTGTCTTATTTAGATACCAAAACAAATTCCATAAATCCATCTTTAACTCACTAACATCATTTGCAAATGTTGGGTTATTGCACATGCTTCATGAAACATTGAATATGCCAAGTGAAATCTCTGAACTGTTGATGAAGATAGAACTACAGTATATAAAATCTGATATGTATTACAAGGCTTATGGCAATGATGCCAGGAATAGCCAAGAGGCTTTACAAGGCTGAAATGATGTGCACGATGCTGTGAGATAGCCGAATAGGCTTTATAATGGTGGCATGTCTGTGTGAAATCAAATGCCATCTGCCCACTGAAACAATCTGCAATGCCTCTGAACTCTAAAGTCTGCTCAGTGAACTGATGAACGTAAGATTTCAAGTAATGTAATGATGTGAAACCGTATGTGTGCGTATGGACTGACTCTGAGTAGGTACTAGTCGGGAATTTCAGGCATGGCTTAGATTAGCAACTTAGGGAAATTCAAAGCGTCCCCTCTATGGCGATCTAGTCTATTTTAATCTAGATCTAGACCAACCGTCGATCGATGAAAGAACAACAAATAATTCCTTTTCTTTTGTTCTTTTTAAGTGCTGGGTCATATGCGTCGATGTAGAGGCAAATGTGCGTGAAGGAAGTGGTTTTGTCGGCGAGGCTCAAATGTGAGTGTAACTTGCGCCAAAATGTGCGTATGATGTGACGAGCGCATAGAGCACAAAAAAATGAGCGACTTTCCTTTTTGGAGCGCCCTCAAATTCTTCGTGGATCAAGAGCTATGACTTGATCTAGGTGGAGGGGCAAAAGGAGTGCAAATGGTGCTCAATGATGATGTGTCACTGTGAGTCACATGTAGTGATGATGTGGCATTGTGCCTAGCAAGAGGTGTGCCAGTGGAGTCCTGTGCTGATGTGGCAACTGTGTGAGGTGGCACTGGCTGAGGTGGCAGATAAGGTGCTGATGTGGACTGCTGACGTGGCCTACTGATGTAATAATGATGATGTGGCTGCCACTGTGGCAGATGACATGGCACTGTGGATAAGGGTGCCATGTGGCACAGGATAAGATAGGTACACGTGGCACATCCGAGGTGCCTGATGACATGGCAATTGGATAAGACTTCACCTGGGAGCCCAACAGAATTTTAACAAGATGTGTCGAAATCTTCAAAAGATTCCGTTCGTGCTAGTCATCTGCAGGGATCAAAGACTCAGTTGGAGCCTTCCGTCATGTGAAGAGTCGGCTAGCTGTGTATAGCCCGTGAGCTTATCTATAGTGGTGTAGGGCGTAGAGGGTGGCATAGGTGTGAGCCAAGATCCGAAAGCCTTGTGGAGAGTGTTGGCAGAGGTTGGAGGTAGCCGTTCGTCTGACAAGCCAGGTTGCAGCCGTTGGAGAAGCTTGGTGCATTGAGGAGCTATGAGACCTTGAGGAGCTCATAGAAGTCGAGCTGTAGATCTGATGATGGCGTTGGCACTACGTTGCTAGATGAGGTCAGGCCTAACTAAGCCGATTGGGCCTTGCTGCTATTCGATGGCTGTTGATGAGAGCATCAGTCAGCTGAGGGAAGCTTGGCTTTGCTGGCCGATTGTTGGAGAGGTTGCGTCGTTGGGGCTACGAACTGGCATTGTTGCAAGCAGACGTGAGGCTCGAGCAATGTGCAGGAGGCTTTGGAGGTCGAGCATTCGGTGGAGGTCTAAGGCTATTGACATTGCTGGCTGTGGAGAGCCAGGAATCCGAGTTGGTGGGCTGAGCCTTTGGAGATGGCCTTGTGTGGGAGCTTTGGTCGTTGAGGGAGCTTTGGCTATGACAATCGACATCCATGTTCTAAGATGCAAAGCCCGTATGGTTGTCGATTGAAGGAGAAGTCATAGATGCTTGAGCCATCTATGCTTGTGTCGCCATTAGAGCCATTTATGGAAGCTTGTTGATGCTACAACAACTGAGTCCTCATACTCCCATATCTTTCTCTTAGTTCTGTAGGAGGCTCTAGACCAGACCTTTTCTCTCTCAAGAAGACTTACAAGACCTTAGGAAACTCTCAAAGAGCATCACAGTGAACAAAATTCTTCCCGAGGGCTCAATCTCTCCAAGAAAACACACTAAATCCCTCTTAATGAACGGAAGTATCTCTCTCTCACGTGGACGGAATCAAATGATGGAAATTTCTTTCAATGGACAGAATTTTCTCTCAACGGAAGAGAATGGAACACTCAATCTCTCTCGATCTCTCAATCTCTCAATCACTCTCACAAGAAGGATGGCGCCTCAGTGGAAGGCAGAACCATGCTCTAATACCATGACAAAATATGAAGAGGGGAGAGTAGAAGAGTGGAGATGAGGAGAGAGGGCATAGCTAGAGAGCACACCACAAATGACTAAATATACACTAGATTTAGTTGAAAAAATAGAATATATACAAACCCTTTTAGGGTTAGGGTTAGGGGATCTAACCCTTTCCTTTATAGCACTCTATAAGGTTAGTGCTATGCACATATGATCACGTGATGGTGCTATGCACACATGATCACATGATGTTGAGCGTGAACTCTCAACAAACTGATCAATATATTGAAGCATTGGATGCGTGGCTATAGCATACAAAATAGCACTGAGAGGGCAATCTTGCTGAACTGAACATTTAAGTGTCCAAGATTTTGATAAATCTCCAAAGAGAATGCATGCAACTTTGCTATCTTGATAAAGCCAAAAGATAACATGCTATAATTTTTGACCAAATCCCAAAGCCTTCATGATCAGAGCTATAAAGTCTCATCGAATGGTGTCAAATGCCTTTACAATATCTACTTGCAGAATAAGCACATCTTGCTCTGTATAGTTGGCATACTTAATTCCTACATAAGCATTTGCAATGTTATGAGTAATATGGCATCGTGGAATAAAGCCATACTGTGCTGGGTGCAGGCCATCCTATAAATATTCCTTTATTCGATCAACCACCATTTTGGTGACGATCTTGCATATTACTCACAAATGGGCTTCTTGTGAAGAAGTTTAACCAACCCTTTCTTCCAAGCAGTTGGCATACATTGATTTTGCCAAGCAGTGTTAATCATTTGCAGCAAAGGCATTTTCAGCGAATCCCAAAATGCCAAGAAAAATTCCACCGTGAGACCATTCCAACTAGGAGATTTCCATCTACCATAGGATTTAACAGCATCATTTAGCTCTTGTTCAGTGAAAGGAGCTTCCAAATCCAAGGCCTGTGTCGAAGAGAGAATTGGAATGAAATGTTGTAATAATTTTCCTCTTGCTGTAATAACCTCTTGTGAGGGTAAATCTACTTTTCCAAACTGAGAAGAAAAATGTTGAACACAAGCTGTAGCAAGCTGTCTTGGAAGAATTCCAAACACCATTTGATAACTAAGCGCTGCAAATATTTTGAGAAGACCTTTTGTAATGCAGCCCTTTAAAAAAGGCTTTAAAGGAGTAGCCTTTATCCAAAAAGGCTCTCTGACTTGCACGTGTTTCCCATTTAGCTATTTTCCTATTGTCATTGCATTGCAAATAATATTTTTCTTGATATAACATCTGCTTTTCTTGATAAGAAAGATTCCTGAGATGACTCAACTCTGTCAAAGACTGACACTGAGATTTTACCTGAGCAATGTTATCCCTTAAGGTCTTTATATAACTTTTGCCATAGCTATGAATGACAGCTTGCATTCGTGTAACAAAGGCTTCCTAGGCAAAATCAATACCCATGGTAGCCTGTTAAGATAGTGGCTGAAGCGCATCTTTAACGAGATTCTTGTATGCTTCATGCTGCAAATAACTGTTGTTGACATGAAGCAATCTTCTATGAACAAGCCTGTCATAAGGTATCTCATGGAGAGCAATCCTCAACCACAAAGGGGCATGATCAGAATAAGTGAATGTGTAATCCACCCATAAATTGACAGTGAGAGAATCATAATGCTGAGGATCAACTCTATACCATCGATCCAAACGTGCCCGATAAGCAAACTGAGCATTATGTTGAAAGGTAAAACCAGGGAGCATAGGCTGTGATTCTTTCCACAAATCAATAAGAGGAAGCTGAGTCAATAAAGCAGACCAATGCTAATGCTCAGTTGCTAACATATGAGTATGACCTAATGTATTATCACCTGGTTGAGGAGCATTATTAAAATCTTGACAAATAAATGCATGCTGTTTTCAAGGATAACTTGCATATGAGCCCAAATCAAACCTTTGCTATGAGAGGATTGTGGTGCACAAATTGAAGCAAACTCAAAAACTTCCCCCTGTATAAGACATTGAATAATCAACCATGTACCTTGACAATCATTTAGAGCAACCACTGGCTATAATTTATGTTTCACCAAGAAAACCACTCCTGAAAAAGTATGTTCTCATGCATAGAAGATATTATAGCCAGAAAAATGTCCATATTGACCAACATACATATGCTGATTATGCTTCTGCAATGCAACTATATCAAGCTGCATTTGATGTAGATAACCCCAAACTAACTTCCATTTCCTGGGATCATAGAGACCCTGTACATTGAGAGTAAGACACTTTATGTATGACAGCATATTTACAAAGTATATACATTTGAGAACCCAAAAACTCAAGATTGCATTTCAACCTCAGGATCTGGCCCCTAACCCTGAGATGAAACTAAAGTCTGTGGAGAAGATAAAAGAGCAGCCACTTCTCTTCAGGAAAGAGGGTATGACTGGCTGTTACTGCAGCCCATGTAATTCCAATCCCTGAATTTTCTTGAGGAGTGTTCCCACTTGAAGACAAATCAAAGAGGTCTTCTTACTATCATAATATTTCTTGGAGTCTACCAAGCTTCTTGCAAAGTTTTTTCCCTTGCTTTCGATTGAAAAGTTGAAGGCATCAATGCAGAGGTATTAGTATTTGATGTAGCAGGAGCTTTCCCCTTATCTTGAGCTACGTTTACTAGTTTATTGGACTTATTCTTTGCTTGAGAAGAGACAGAAGTATCCTTGTGATGCATGTTAGCAAGCATGGCATCTAGAGGCATTTTATGCAAAACTAGCAGGCCTTGTGAAGCCATGTGCCCAAATTTTTGCATTCAAAACAAGCTCTTGCAAATAAACCCCATTTCAACTTGTAAAATGCATCGCCCATAGCAACATTGTTTACTGTGACAGAACATGAGTCTGGAGTGGGATTATCTATATCCCATAGAATGCAAAATCTATTCGAATTGCCATTCGGTCGTGGTTTCGGTCGTGGTGGACACACCACCTTTCCTAAAGAGGCTATAATTTTTGGCAACAAAGAAGCAAGGCATTGAGGGAAGTCCACAACCTCTACCCACATAGGACAACGATGCCTAATCAAAGCCTAATAGTCCTTGCAGTGTGACTAGGGAAAACCATGTACCATCTGCTGGCCATAGAAAAGAGAGGAGTGCTCAAGTAGCATCTACTTGTGTTGTTTATCCACACCACGATCACTTCAAAGAAGACCCTAGCTGCATAGTGCACTTTGCGAACAAAACAACCCCCTAAAGTGTGTAATTGGAACTGGAACTGGAACTCCAACATCTGCTGCAACTGGAATCCTTCCTCAATCCTTCGTAGAAAAAATATAATAACTGCATGCTTGGCATATTCATGCACCGGATCCACAATATCCTCTACTTCCACCATAATTTCAACGATGGGAGCAGGATCTTTTCAATCCTTGCATGTATCATCAAAACCTTCATGCATCACATCATAAACTATAACTGAGCCTCCAAAGAAGCATGCCTAGGGTCATCCTGACCCAAATCTCGCTTTTGCCTTTAATTTATGTATGTCTTCATAGTAGCCATTGAGAACCTATAAAGCGGAGAAGGAAAGGTAGGAAAGGAAGAGAGATTTGAACAGAATTACAAGGTAAAATCAAAAGAAGGGAAGAGAAAGGCTATTATATACTGAACTGAAAAGTTTGGGACAAAGATTACAAGAAGATAATGGAGAGGACATCAAGAGAAGAGAAAAGGAAAAAACATAGTAAATAAGAGCTGAAGGAGAGAGAATTGGATGACAAAACTGCCAAAGAATAGAAAACCAGCATGCAGATAATCCCAAAGTGGCCATACAAACTGTAAGGAATCCGTACAAGCTGTACAAAACAGTACGGGCATGTATGATATCAAGACGGGACCTGTAGTAGGGATTCAAAGGCAATATATGGCTTCGAAGGCAGTATATGGCGAATAAAATAGATCTGGAGTAGTGCAATTGCACTTGGATTGGTGCGGGATATGAGAACAAGCACAGGAGGCCCTAAATGGAGGGCTAGCACACGGGTTAGGCTGGCTGCAATGTAGGTCCACTCGTCTACACACTCAGCCACACCACACACACACACACAAACACACACAAAGCTCCACCCGCCCCTGCCCCCCCTTTCTCTCTCTCTTTCTCTCTCTCTCTCTCTCTCTCTCTCTCTCTCTCTCTCTCTCTCTCTCTCTCTCTCCCCCATCAACTATCAATCTACTCATAAAAGTAAAAAATGCAATGTTGTCGAGCACATCATGTTGTTTTCCCTTGCTATAGAGGTTTGATATAAAAAACAAGCAAAAACCAATGAAGCCATCCTCCTTTGTGAAGATTGATATGTATCTTGGATTCAAGGGGCATCAAACTCATACTATAGATTGATTCACTTGGGACAGAGTATTGTGGTTTGAGCTTGATTTTCTTTTTTAAATTAAACAATGCCATAAGCATTTTCTTACCCAAGCCATGTCTTCACTACGGTTAGAAAACATTATATTGAAAACTAGTATTGGAAAATAGCAAGAAAAAAATCAAAATAAGTGTTAACAAGCATTGAAATAGTTTTAGGACAATTGTTGATGCTTGTATCGACACACGTGGGAAGTTTTCGATGCTTCTATTGCTTCTATTGTAGCAGTGTATCATTGCTTTTTTGAGGTTTATATCAAGGTTTAAAAACTTGGAGAGGCCCTACATGGGTCTTCATTTGCATTTGGAGGATGAAAATTGGTGGGGATTTTTATTATGGTGGGACTAACATCCTACCAATTTTGGTCTCGTTTAAACCTATGTGAATGTTACACTTGATTTTGAATACTAACCCCTAAAAGCACTAAAGTAGGTGCATCATTTGCATGCTGTGGGATGGGGTGGCCCAAGTTGGATAAAATGCGGTGGCAATCTAGACCATGGAGGAATCCATCATCCTACCACTTTTTTTTCCTATTTGGACAATTTGAAAGACCACCCTTTTATGAATGCTATTATTTTAAAATCATAATCCTATCTAGGCATCCACCTAGACACTTGGGGTGCATCATTGGGCATGTTGGCTTAAAGTGACCCAAGTTAGACCAAACTTGGTGGATCTAAGCCATGGTGTATCAAAAATTCTAACAATTTTGGTCTTACTTGGACCTATACAAATTAAATGTCATTTTCTCTAAATTTATCCCCATCTAGGTAGTGATTTGCGGTGTATCATTGGCATCTCAAGATAGAATGACCTAAGATGAAACAAAGTTAGTGTAGCTCTAAACAAGTAGTATTCAATGTCCTACCAAGTTTGGTCTCATTTCAACCTATGAGCACTTGCTTTTTAATCGGTACTTTGTTTTTCAATCCTATCACACCTAGAAGCTAGAGTGACCCAAGTGGGGCCAAACTTGGTGGGGATCGAGTATAATTGAACATCCTACTAAGCTTGGTTGGTCTATGAACATCTTTTTTTTTAATGGACATTATTGTTCTTTTATCCTAACCCCAACTAGGCATTGTACTGAAATGCATCATTTGCATTTTCAACTAGAGTAAAAAAGGTGTTCAAAACTTCATGGGAATCTAGCATCCTACTAAATTTGATCATCTTTGGGACCTACAAGCACTCAATTTTTAATGGATGTCATTGTTTTTAAATCGTAGCCTCACCTACCTTGAATGGAAGTGCATTATTAGCATGCTGGGCTAGAGTGACCAAGTTGGACACTTTGGTGGGGATGTGAACCATGGTGGGATCTATTATTCTGTCAAGTTTTGGTATTATTTGGATCACTTCCTTTTTAATGGAAGAAGTTGTTTTAAATCCTTAGCTCACTTGGGTGTTGAGTTAGGGTGCATGATCGGCATGTTGGGCTACTATGACCAAAGTGCAACCAAACTTGGACAAGATTGGTCTCATTTGGACCTATGCACGCCCATTTTTCAAAGGATATTATTGTTCTTTAATCCTAACCCCATCAAGGCACTGAACTAGGATGCATCATTAGCATGTTTGTCTAGACTGTCCCAAATGGGACAAACTTCATGGGGATCTAGACCATGGCAAGGTAATCATACCAAGCTTGATCTCATTTGTTCTCATTTAAGAATCCATTGGACACCATATCTTACCGATTTAGTTTAGAAGTTAGGAGATTCTATGAAGCGAGGGAGTGTATCTTCTTTCATCTATTGCACCTACCTAAGTTGCATCAATGCAACCAAAGAAGTTGAGATCTGACAATCTATCACATTTCATATCATAATCCCATGTACCCTTAAGATACTTGATAAATCTACCTAAAGATCAAAGAGGTTTCAAATATTTCTATGTCTTCGTGTGTCTAAGTGCAAGGTATGATTAAGTCAAACAAAATTTGGATATGCACACACTGCGAATAATCACGAGCTAGCTAACATTGTACAAATTGAAGCATGTGGTTCGTTGTTCTAGTCATTTGTGATTGGGGAGGCCCATTTGAATGTTAGACTTCAAAACAATCATGAGCTTACTAACAAGGTACAAGTTGAAGTCTGCTGGCTTGTTCAAATTCTAGTATGCATGAGAATTAATAGTATTAAAAGCAAAATACATGAAAGATAAACTAACCTAGAGATTGAATGAAGACAAATCTTGTGCCGAAAGATCAATTATCAAAAGAATACTATGTTCTGCAAGTGTTCATGATTATACAAGGTGGGTCGAATGGCTAGCAAACGATGGAACTATTAACATTTAATAGGAAAGTTAAGAGAGAATTAACACCCTTGGATCATAAGTAATCCAAGGGCTCCAAGTTGCCAATGTGGCTTAAAAGGAGAGGCCTTCTTTTACTTTCATAAACTAAGCTAGTCACATTGTAAAAATTGTTAAACTTTTGACTACAAAATATTACAAAGTGTGATTAAAAAACAAAAACTATTCCAAATTAAATTTCAAAGCCTTTTATTTATGTTTTTGCTTTAAAAATACGTACTTTCAATGAAAACCTTTACTTGAAGGGTTTTGTCTCTCTTAAGAAAAATGTTCTTGTGAATACGATTGAAATTTCCAAAGCTTACATACATAAGTGAACGCTGAAATTTCCAATTGAGAAAAGTTTACTCGGGATCCTTACGTGCCCTTCAATGAATTAAATGAATATTCGTAGAACTGTGTTGAGGCTCGTATCCGATATGCAAGTTCAAACTGATCCTTGGATTTTAGTTATCCCGTTGATTGATGTATCACGATACTGGATCCAAAATTAATCGATCACATGAACCACAATGCTGAATCAAATCGATCCTTGGATTTTGCGCATCCTGTTGATTCATGTATCACAAGAATGTCCACACGGTGTTGAAAAATGAGAACCTGAATACTAAAAGCTCCACCATGCTGCCCTCAATAAATGAATCTCAAAATGCATTCAAATCAATGTGAACATCTTGCTACCTTGTGCTTGCAGCTGCAGTACGCTCCTCCATGCTGATGATCTTTTGGTCGCTGAATCACAAACCTGGACCTGAATTCAAGCCCATAGCCTTATGAACCGATGGACCACCGTGACGACAAATGATGAGGCAATCCGATCCTTCTTGAATATATCACAAAATCTCCCGTGAATTCGAGTAAAGCAGCTCCATCTTATGAATTGTCAGATAATTGATTTATATGAGGACATAAGAGACAGTACAGGAAACTAGCCACCATAAGCATGCCCAATGTAATCTCTTACTCGGAGCTGTTCAGTGTACGAGAAGCACATATGTTTTGGCTACGAAATTAGCAATTGTCCCAGGAACACTGCTGAGTCGGCTTCGTCAACAGGATGCTCGGTGAGAGTAGGTCTGCGTCTGCAGATCCTTCCTGCTGTGTTACGGGGCACAGCACGAAAGTGCGAGCACCTAGGTTTTGAACGAGCTCTTCAGCATCCAAGCCTGCAGCAGAAGAACGTTTAGTATTCAGAACTGTAGGAGAGCGGGGACGACGAAACACAAAGGCTGCGTAATTATATGGGTGGCGTTGCGGAACTTATTCATCTTCGATGCGATCGCAGATTAGTTGATCTTGTTAAACATGACGATGTCATACTCTGCAATGAGAAGGCGGAATAATGCAACTGATAAGCATCTGGATTCCAGCCTCGCGGAGGGAGGCGCTCTTGCAAGGCGTACTCGTTCAAGGCGGCTTGAATCGTCATCTTTACGGTCGCATCGTAACGGATCAGTACCTTAACGGTATGAATTGTGCCCAGCATGGTAACGGTCACCAGCTGCTTTCTTGCTCGCGTTTGAGATGCACTGCTCTGCTCAAGCAACATCTCGATGACTTTAGGGCCTGCATCGGCAAAACAAGAACAAAACAGGACAGAAGTGGCGATAGTTAACCTCCAAATCGCTCAAGAGATCGTTCACGGTCGATTCTCTACTGCCGCACAAGAACAGCAAAACAGCCAAGCACATATTCAGGATCCAGCTGCAAGGGGATTTCTCCCTCGACGGTGTCTTCTTCCACGCGCCAAGCGTAGGAGATGAATCAGAGTAATTGCCAGAATTTCTGAAGCTCTGCCTTCTGAAATATGTTACGTCGCCCTCCGCAGCAATTTCTTGCGAGCTCCTCTCAGACCACCGCAACCGTGGCTCCGACAGGCTTCTTCGAGTAAGGCGACGACTTTCCCCGTGATATTTCCTTCCAACTTTGCCGTCCGATCTTCTAAAGGTGGAACAATCTCTTCTCTGCCCATTGCTCGAATCTGCTCTTGTTCTGGATCTGGAACTGGATGATGAACCGGGAGACGTGGACAAACATTCAGCCAGGCTCAGCTCCTGAGAAGAACCGGGACGCCTGGCAATTGTGCGACCCATAAGGAATCAAAACTGCACGAAGGAGTAAAGAATGGTGAAGTTCCGATAGGACGGTTTCTTTCTTTGAAATTTGCTAACACGTCGAAGTTGCTACGGACACAAATTGCTAAAATCTCCGAGAGACTCCAACTGCGCAAACCTCGATCGAAACTCAGGCACAGAGCACCCTGCAATAAAAGAGACTGATCGGCCATAGATGCAAATGTCTACAACCCGAGGGCGCTACAGCTCTTGAAAGAGATGTATGTGTGGAAGATGATTACCAATCGAGCGGCGACGGTATTACGACCCGTGAGTTTTCGGAACACTTCGGAGGATCATCAACAGGGAAATGGGTTTGCATGGATGGCTGTAGACGTTATTCAACGAATTCTTCGACAGAAAACTGCTGATGAAGATCGTCAGTAATCGTCGTTACATGCGAAAACTGGGATCGATGAAGAAGATGACGATACCTAACAAAAACAGAAAGCCTAACCGCGATCCGGCCGCGATCAGCGGTGAGTCCAAAACCTCAAGTGAATCATCTCTTCGTCTCCCTCGTATCTGCATCTCGCCATTTCCATTTCTTGTGATTAATTGTGACTTGATCGCATCCTGCACGCGCTCTCTCTCTCTCTCTCTCTCTTCGACGTTTAGCTGTGTGTCATTCGAACCCAACAATCCAACAGGAACTCGTGAACTGCCGACGACTAAACAACAGTAAGTAGTGAATGCAAAGCTCTATTGAATTGATCATCTATAATCTTCATATCTAATTAGATCTCAATGCTATGTTCAGTGACATTAAGATCTCTCTCTCTCTGTCTGACTCTCTCTCTCTCTCTCGATAAGATTAAACAGTACCTTCGCTGACGAGAGGCACCAGCCTCAAGCCAATCGAGAGTCGAGTATCCTGTAGAAGGGCCTCATGACCACGCAAATCTTCACGAGGGACACCATATTTCCTTTTCAAAATTTATGGTTCGTAGCACACACATTGTTCTCGCTGCCATCAATTTAATGCGAGCTCATGAATGCTTCCACAATGCACAATGCACATTGGACTCGCACTATGGTACAGGGACCACTAGAATGGCACCTACTATGAATGCAGATAAGTTATCTGAGTACTTGCAGAGTGATTGTGGAGTCCAATAAACTTGGGGTTTCAAAATTTTGAAGGTTTCTCTCAAGATCTTTATAGCTAAATTGCCTGAAATTTGAAGGTTTTACAAAATTGAGAAAATATTTTTTTACATGGAAATATGAAAATGTTACATAGTTTGCATGTTTTCTTTTAACATCTTGAGGACCCTAATTGAGTGTACTAGTACTCCTACTCTCTATTCTAAATTAAATTCATTAATTTGTCTGGTACTCTCCCTCATTCCCAATTAATATAAGGTCCTACTTGATTAATCTACCTCATCGCCTCTCGCCGCCGGCCTCACTAATCTACTCTCCTATCGATTGTTCTACCTCACTGCCTCTCTTCACCCTCATTGGCTCCCTTGCCGCCCCTCTGTGAGCCCTTTGCTTCCTTCTCTCCACTCCTTTGACCCTTTCTCGCTCCCTCCTAGACCTCTCTGCCTCCTCCCCACCTCTCTCTCTCTCTCTCTCCTCTCCCTCCCACTCTTTCCCCCTCTCCTTCCCCTCTTTATAGCTGCTTGGGAGCCTTGAAGCTTCTGGACAAACGTTCTAGACCACCTTCATTTTTTACCATCAATATTAGGTTAAATGGGCTTTCAACCCTCCACTCCCGCTCATGTTAATACAAATGCCCAAATAAAGCACATCGTGGATGCCTACTTGATTATCTAATCAAAACATTAGTATGTACTTTAACCTTTGTTTCATAATTTGACTCATGTTGCAGCATCATATTATCCTTAATTGACTTGTGTATTTAGATCCTGAACATGTCAAACTCATGTTTCCAGGATGTTACTTCACATTCAAAAAAACAACCCATTCTAGTTACTTAAAGTTTCTTGATTTGTATGCTAATGGGTTGAGCATTTTGCATGTTATTTCACATTCCCAAAAAAAAAAGCATTCTAGCTACTTCATGATTGTATACATAATTGGGTGCAACATGCTCCATATATTGGGGTGTGATAAGGAAAAGTAGATATACTCAAATCTATGTGACTTGCATTCTTCTCATGGATGTAATTTCAAGTAATATGGACTAGGTTATGATTGAATTTCATGAAGTCCTTTGATTCAACCAGCTATAGTTGATAGGAGGCTGATGGACTCCACCCTTCAAGACAATCCTCCTTCCAATTACAAGGAAAACAGTCAAAACTGTCAAGAAATAGAGAGCCATGTGCTGTAGCTAACTCCCCACAGTTGGTACTTGGATCTTCCACATTGTGGGATCATAGTTTATAAGGGGAAGAGCCCAGGGAGGTCATTTTCCATAGATGGCGATCTTCAATAGCAAGGACCTGCCATTTTCTTGAAGATGACTCACCTTATTCTTTCCTTGATGTCGAAAGCCCACGTAGCCTTGCCCCCGTGTGATGATGACCTCCCAAGACTAATGGTGACCTTCTTTTCTCATGTCACAGATAGCTTTTTACTTGTTATAGATCTCAACTTTCTAAGGTCACTTTTTGAGCTGCAAGGCAACTCTTGGCCTTGAGATATAGGGGAATGTGCTAAGGTAGACTGCCTTGGAAGGAAAATCATGTGGTAAATGACAAGCGACCAAAAGGCCTTTGCTAGTTGATGGTATCTTTTTGCTTACATAATGATGAAATCTTTTTACTACTAGTTAATTGAGGGAAGACAATATTTCATCTAAGAAAGTGGACAACTGAGATTGAATATCTCTTGACCTCGGACCTTTATGTTGAGATTAAATCTCTACTTAGCTTATTCAAGAGACATTAAATCCAAAAGAACATAGCAAGACAAATCCAAAAGATGCCTCAACTTGAAAGTGCCAATAAAATTGATAAAGAATGGGGAGAATAAGAACAGCACTAAGCTTATGTTCCTTCTAAACGAATCTAACGTGGCCACCCCTTCAGTGATTGCAAGGTTATTAGCACCTAAATAGCATAAATGGTGGTGAGGAATGAAGGTGCATTGGTACTTGCTTGATTACCGACCCCTCTACCTATCTTGTCATTTTGAGCTAAGCCACACTCACCCTTTGATGTGAGGTCTAGTTGAGGTGTAGACCTCTATAGAGATCAATTTAACACTAGTTTGGTAGCTCTACAAGACATAAAAGTGTCCATTTTTGGGTTCCAAATTTGTTTTTTAACGGTTTGAATCTCTATCCAATGTAAGCACCCTTCAAGACATGTATTTTTGAACTTATTCAAGAACATGGTAAAAATACATCCATAGAAAAAATGCTATGACAAAGCCTCCATTTTCTTTGCAAAACTTGTGTGGTTGCTATTTTGACTCGTACAAACTATTGGATGAACAAATTTCAAGCATATAACTCTTTAAAAAAATCTACTTTTAGTCGTATTATTTTTGGAACATAGTTTTAGTTTAGAAAATAAATTTGGGTGCAACTTTCAATACTAAAAAATATATTATGGTCTTTAAAATTGAATAATTATGTGTATGTCATTGTTTGCTACAGCGTACCATAGAAACCTACATCTTATGCACATAAAAAAGTTTAAGCCTTGAAATTTTGTTTTCCATGATATAATATAATATCAATCCACGAGTTACAATCATTTTTTGACCATTATATTAGGTTTCAAAAGCTCATAGTCTGACACAATGGAGAGTATGCGTCATTGAAACCTTTTATATCTCATCTGACAGCCTTATATGACTATACAAGTGCCGAAATATATCTTATTATTACTATGTATAACCATGCATGACATGAAATATTTCTTAAGGAATATGTTACCTTTAACTTTACACGATATTACTCTCTAGGCACACTTATGATAATTCATCATTTGCATGGACCAAAAAAAAGATGATAAAACCCTCACATTCAACCACTTTAAGGACTTGAAAAATATAACATTATCTTTAATATACAAAGAATTTTCCATCCATATATAGAACCTCAAAATATAAATACATATTCTGAGAAAAAAATAATTGATTTACGAGTCATTTTTAGCATGTTTGACAATAAAAATAAGAGAAAATAGCAATTAAATCCTAGATACATCCCTAAATTTTGGGCTTTGTTATTCAAAGAGGATGCTTTTGACCATATAGCAATGATTATAATTTTAAAGATCCAAAAAAGTATGCATTACGACCTTGTAAGACCGACTTTTCACAAAACCTGAAGTTGTTTTTGGGTGTTGTTTCGACCATCAGGAATTTAGGGTTGAGAAAATTCTGTAAATTTTAATCCTAGGACACGTAATTGATGAAGTGGAGGGGGAGAGAGAGAGAGAGAGAGAGAGAGAGAGAGGAGTGCACATGATATAGCTACCTGTAGACTATGTTGTATTGAACATAAACATGAATATATACATGTGTACCCATTAGGGTTAGGGTTAGGGTTTGCCCCTATGCCCTATCTAGATGGTGCAATTTACACCATCCTTAACCACTCCTCTTAAATTGCACTAGGTTAAGTAGGGGATGCATGTATAGGATCTTTTTGTGTTTTGTTTGGTGCATATGATAGTGATAGTATACAAAACCAAAAAGAAAACATAAAAGAATCATAGTAGTATGTGTGTGTGTGAGCACACTGACTACGTAGTGGAAGCATGTACAATGAGTACAACTTACAATCATGTACATAAATGTGCATTTCCCTCTCTTAAATTGTGGGTCATCCGAGTCATCTTTGGGAATAAAACCGAGAAGATAGGCCGAAGGGAAGAGGAAGGAAATATGCATAAAGTAAAGTCCGCTTGAATCAAAGACTAGTCAATTGAAAGATGACTACATGAATGATGGTGCGTATGGCTGCATGTTGAACATGTCAAGGCTAAACATGTCATAAGTTGTCGTGGGTTGTATAACTGCTCTAAAGAAGAGGGGTTTGAATGTGAAGCTAGTCGATGTAGCTATGAAGATGTGATCCGATAGACTGTGACATATGAGAGTGTCACCAACCCAAAAGAATTGACAACAATGTTGGAGGTATGCTACAATAGAGTAATCTCTATCATATGATGCGAGCTTGAATAAGACCACGTAGACGGTGTGGACAAAGTGATCTAGGGGTTAAAAAACTAAGGCTGAAGGTGCAAGTATGAAACACTACTCTGTTGATGAAGAGGTCCATTTAAAACTAACAAGGTACGGCAACCTGTCAAACTTGCATGCTCAACTGCCATGAGTCGAAGGTCGTCTGATGTGTGCATGGCTAAACAATGAACATCCATCGACATGGGATGTAGCATCTGTCATAGGATTGTTAAGAGGGAGATGGCAATACAAAGGCCCAGAAGCCTGAATATCACTAAAAAATCACAAGATATCCCTACGGCATATTCGGTGTTGAATGCTAATGTCATGATTGATCTGTAGTCTGGGATCCAAGAAAAGTTTTATAAGGCTTGTGAAAGAAGAGCCTGGTATAGAAAGTGTTGTCTAGTTACTGTGGGGTTCCTGTGCTCACAGGCAAGGGCTAAGGGGCACCATTTCGTGGATCTCTCAAAGCTTGAGAAAAGACATGTTAATTTTTGTTTTTAAAGTTTTTGGTCTCATGAATACACGTATGCATTGGTAGTTTGGCATGCATGCCATAATGCATTTATGCTTTCATGTATGAAATTCTAGGAGCATGCAGTGGTGCATGGTTCCTACACTCATGAGGCAAGGGGCTAAGTGAACCATAACTCGAGATTTAGGCTTCTCATGGATCGATCAAAAGTTGAAATTTTTTATGTTCTGAATATATGTACTCATATAGTTTAGCATGCTTTATGTAATGCAATCTTATGCTTTCATATATAAAAGAAGTACTTGGTCTAGGAATTGGTGTCTGGTTCTACGCCTACAATGCAAGGGTCTAAGGGGCACCACGACTTTAGATTCAAGTTTCTTGGATCTCTCAAAGCTTGGGAAAATACTTGTTAATATTTCTTTTTTAAAGTTGATTGTCTTGAATACACGTATGCATTGGTAGCTTGGCATACATGACAAGCTTGAGAAAAGACATGTTAACATTTCTTGGATTTCTCAAAGCTTGAGAAAAGGTATGTTAATATTTCTTTTTAAAAGCTTTTTGTCTTGAATAGACCTATGCATTGGTAGCTTGGCATACATGACATAATGTATGTATGATTTCATATATAAAAGGAAAGCGTGATCTAGGGAGTGGTGGTTAGTTCCCACATTCACAAAGCAGGGGGGAAAGGGGCACCATCCTTAGGATTTAGGTTTCTCTTGGATAGCTTAGAACTTGAAATTTTTTATGTTGTGAATATATGCACTCATGCTAGTTTGGCATGCTTTGTAGTCTTATGCTTTCATAATTAAAAGGAGAGCCTAGTTTGGGAATCGTTGTCTGATTTCTACGCTCACAAGACGGGGGGATAAGGGGCACCAAAACTTGAGGCTCCGGTTTGCTTCGAACGTGAGAAAACGTATGTTTACTTTTTTTTTTTAATTTTTATGTTGTGAATATCATATGCATTTATTATTTGGCATGCATGACATGATGTGATCTTTCCTTTTGAATGCATTTACTAGTGCTTTGTATGGAGTAAGTTGATCCCAATTCAATGTATGTTGAGCTATGATAAAGCTATTCCATTTCTACGTGAAGTTGATTCATATAGAGATCTTCACGACACTTTTGAGTACATTTCTTGCACCATGTCGACTAGCAACCTCAATCTGGAGGCATCTGCTAAGTTAGACAACTCCATTTACAGTACATGGAAATACCGAATGGAGACCATTCTTGTAATTCAGGATAAATGGGAGTATGTCGATGGGTCTACACCTAGACCATTGGACAATCCAGCCACCAGTAGCTCTACTCCATTTGTTGTCACAGCACCAGCAACAGGATCTACATCTACACAAACAGTTTTTGCACCAGTAGCAGATCTTGCCATTGCCCGAGCTCAAGCAAAATGGGATAAGAAAGACAAGTATGCCTATCACCTGATCAAGCAGAATGTGCAAGATGTCATGCTAGGACAACTCAACATAATCAAGACATCAAAAGAAGCATGGGATATGTTCGTTGCTCTCTACGAGTCCAAGAACACATCCAAGATTCTCACCCTGAGAAACCAAATAAACCAGAGGTTCCGCAACAGTAGTGAGACCAGTCATGCTTATGTACTCCGCATAAAAGACTACAACAATCAACTTGCAGTAGCAAGAGAGACTATGAACCCCGAAAAATGGTTCAAGTCATTCTGAATGGACTAGGAGAGGGATACAAGAATCTAGTCTAGAGTATTGCCATCCAACGGCAAATTCTGACACTGGAAACTTCAGTCAGTCCTACTTGGTGAGAAGAACTCAGGACTCATGCCATTCAAGCATGTAAAGGTCATTCTAATGATCAGGCATTCACAGCTTCAGACAAAAGCAGAGGCAAAGGCAAAGGCAGAAGTAGATCGTACCAGAAAAGTAGTCATCATCAACAAAATCAAAGTCAGAATCAGCATCCGCATCAGCATCATCCTCAGCAACATCAGAATCAGCAAAGAGGAAATCATTCCAATCGAGGAAGATTCCAAGGATGAGGAAATGCATCCACCAATGTGTCAAACATTCAGTGCAACTACTGTCACAAGTTTGGACACTATGAAAGAGATTGCCACAAGAAGCAGTACGACCAAGGCGGTCAATGCAACAGTAATCGAGGGAATTCCTGAGGAAGAGAAAATCATCGTGGTGGACATTCTAGTCACAATCATTTTGCAAATGAACATGGAAATATGTTTCCTGCAAGCGAGAAATTGCATCAGACTGATACAGTGTACCTAGACACTGATTTCAATCCCAAAGAAGATTTCAGTTATCAAGTCGACCAAGTGGAACAGGATCCTTGGTACATAGACAACGGTGCATTATCTCATATGACAAATCATCAGGAATGGTTCACAGAAATGAAGCCATTAGAAGGACAGAAAAATGTCATCTACATAACAGACAATACATCGAATCTAGTTCAAGGGACAGGTGTTATCCCTATGAACAATTTCACTGGTACGAAAGGATTAATCAAACAAATGATGCGACACAATTACAAAGTCATCTTCGACGGTGATGAATGCACTATCAGAGACAAATCCAAAAGATGTCAGCTAGTAGCAAAAGGTGTCAAGGAAGGACGATTATATAGAATGCTAGCTACAATACTAGATAAGCATGCCCTGTCAGCTCAACTGCAACAGATGCCACTATCTGCAAAATGGCATAAGAGATATGGTCATGTCAATTTCAAGTACTTGTTAGATCTCAGGAATCAGAATATGGCAATTGGGATTCCGAAGCTACAGTTTCTTGGAAAGGTTTGTGAAGCATGCTGCTTCGGCAAACAAAAGCGAACCAACTTTGTCAGAAGTACCTCTCGTGCACGAGGTATTCTTGATTTGATTCATACAGATGTATGGGATTATGCCCAGACCCGTAGCATCAATGGTTCACTTTACTACTTGACCTTCATCGATGACTACAGCAGATATTGTTGGGTCTACTTTTTGAAAGAGAAATCTGAAGTGTTTTCCAAATTTCAAGAATTCAAAGCCATGGTAGAAAACCAGATAGGCAGAAAGATCAAGGTCATGAGATCAGATAGAGGAGGTGAATACATGTCTTCAGCATTCATGAACTTTTGCAAAAATCACGGCATTCAAAGACAATTCACATGTGCAGATACTCCTCAGCAGAACGCAAGAGCTGAAAGGAAGAATGGGACTTTAGCAGACAGTGCTAGAGCAATGCTTAGTGAAAAGCATCTTCCAAATCAGTATTGGGCAGAAGCAATAGCTACAGCAAACTACTTGCTTAATCGGCTTCCTACCGAACCGATACAGGGTATGATTCCTTATGAAGCATTCACCGGACATAAGCCACACATTGGGCATCTCTGCATATTTGGTTGCATAGCATATGCCCACATACATGATGATCATCGTAGAAAATTGGATGCAAAGTCACGCAAATGCATCATGGTTGGCTACAGTGAAGAAAGCAAAGCATACAAATTGTATGATCCCATCAACCGCAAAGTCATTATCTCCAAAGATGTAATCTTTGATAAGGAATCAGAATGGAAAACCTCACCTACACAGGAGATAGAAGCATCGACTTCACAGTCATCTCCAAAACAGGTTGATGAAGAAGAGCAAGAATTGCCAACAACACCCCAAGCAGAGCCATAGCAGCTCAGACGGTCTACTAGGGAAAGCAGACCTCCAGCCAGATTGACATATGCTCAGAAAGGCAAAGCAATTCAGGTGGAAACCACCAACTATGCTCTTATGACTACCATCATGGCTACAGAAGAGCCAGTGTACTTCGAAGACGCAGTAGACAAGCCAGAATGGCAAACTACTATGAATGAAGAAATGGATGCTTTGTATAAGAATAATACTTGGGATTTATGTGACCTTCCACCATGAAAGAAGGCCATAGCAAACAAATGGGTATACAAAGTGAAGTATAATCCAGATGGCAGTATTTAGAGATACAAAGCCAGATTAGTTGCAAAAGGATTTGCACAACAATATGGTCAAGCCTATGATAAGACTTATTCTCCAGTAGCAAAAATGGATTCCATACGATTCTTGATATCACTAGCAACACTCAGCAAATGGAATGTGTATCAGCTTCATGTCAAGAATGCATTTCTCAATGGTTATCTAGACGTTGGTTATCCAGACGAGGAAGTCTACATGCGACAACCAGCAGGTTATGTTGAACCAGGAAAGGAGAACAAGGTTTGCCATCTCAAGAAAAGTCTCTACGGCTTAAAGCAAGCTCCCAGAAGTTGGTACAACAGAATTGACAAGTATTTTGCTGATTTGGGATACATGAAGTCTAATGCAGATCATACTCTCTACTACAAAGTTCAAGGGGAAGACATTACTATTGCACTTTTCTACGTAGATGATCTGATTGTGACAGGAAGCAAGGATAGCTTCATCAGAAAATTAAAACAAGACTTATCTACAGAGTTCGACATGAAAGATCTTGGACTTATGAACTATTGTCTTGGAATTGAGTTCTGGAGAGATTCAGATAGCACATTCACGAGTCAACTCAAGTATGTTGACAGTCTCCTGAAGAAGAATCATATGGCAGATTGCAAGATTGCAGCTACTCCCATGGAACAGAGTTTGAAACTTACTAAAGATTCAAAAAAGCCTACAGTCAATGACAGATACTACAGGCAGCTCATTTGATCTCTTATATATCTGACAATCACATGGCCAGATATTTATTATGCAGTAAGCTCACTAGCACAGTTTATGGCAAATCCAAAACAATCTCACTGGAATGTAACCGAAAGAGTCTTCAGATACATAAGAGGTACAAGACAATTTGGGATAGAATATAGAGGAAGTCATCCACGGTTGCATGGATACTGTGACAGTGACTATGCCGGAGATCATGAGACCAGGAGATCGACACAAGGATATGCATTTTTCCTTGGTCAAGGTGCTATATCATGGTTGTCAAACAAATAGCCAACTGTTTCTTTGTCTTCGATTGAAGCAGAATATAGAGCACTCACTACAGGTGCATGTGAGGCTATATGGCTCAGAAGACTATTGTCAGAAACAGATTACTTTGATGAGTCAAAGCCAACAACAATATACTGTGATAACCAATCGGCTCAAGCATTGGCAAAAAATCCAGTATCTCACTCCAGGACAAAGCACATTGATGTCAGAGAGTACTTCATCAGAGAAAGAGTGTTACTTGGTGACATCACATTACAGCATTATGATAGCAAAGAAAATGTTGCAGACATCTTCACCAAACCACTCAGTAAAGAGCTATTCGAGAAACACCGACTAGCTCTTGGTTTGACACAGACAAAGGACATTCCCATTAAAGGGATGTGATGGAATGTAATGCTCAATCCTTCTTCGATTCCCCATAATCATCATCTTGAGGGAAGGCCTACTTCATAATGTTGATCTTGAGGAAAGGTGTTGAGAGTTCACGCTCAACATCATGTGATCATGTGTGCATAACACCATCACGTGATCATATGTACATAGCACTAACCTTATATAGTGCTATAAAGGAAAGGGTTAGATCCCCTAACCCTAACCCTAAAAGGGTTTGTATATATTCTATTTTTTTAACTAAATCTAGTGTACAGTTAGTCATTTGTGGTGTGCTCTCTACCTGTGCCCTCTCTCCTCATCTCCACTCTTCTCCTCTCTCCTCTTCATATTTTGTCACATTTAGTGGCGACAAATATATTACATGGGTTGGAAATTCTTGCAAGTCGCTCATTGGTTGCTCAGGCTTATGCAGATGGTTTTTTCTTCATGCCAAAAAACACTCCAAGTGATCTTTTTTCACTAATGCAAGCTCTTTCTTTGTATGGACTGGCTGCCGGCCTACACATTAATTTTTAGAAATTCCATTTGTTGCCTTTGCATACCCAGGATTAGCAAAGGTTGCTATGGCCAAGGAAAATTATTCCGCCAACTCAATTGATACATCATCTTGGATATCCTTTAGGTTGGAGCAACTTGCATACGTATTGCTCCTACTATTTGCTATCATTAGGACCCCCCGAAAATCTCTCATATCGTTTGGAATTGCTTTGAGACATAATTTCTTGGGCATTCTTTGCGATAGATTGAGATTGAGATTCCCTTAGGCTGTTTTTAACAAGCATTTTTTTTTGTTTGGGATATATCCCAAACAACTAGATTTTTAAAGATTTTAAAAAATAAAAAAAAATAAAAATAAAAAAAATAATGATAGTAATAAAATAAGGAAGAATAGAGAAAAAATTGGATTTGTTAGGAAAAAATAAAAGAGAGAAGCAAGGGAGTTAATTTTGGGGGGAAGAACGGGGAGAGGGGAGAGGGGGGGAAACACAGAGAGAGAGAGAGAGAGAGAGAGAGAGAGAGAGAGAGAGGGAGATTAATATATATATATATATATATACACACACACACACATATATATCTATATTAAGAAGGGAAATAGTTTTAACTAGGGATAAGTTAGGGTAAAGATTAATTGGTGGGGTTTTTGCAGAGATAAGAGAAGTAAGACGAAGGGGAGGAGAGTGAAATGGGAATAATGTGAATATCTAAATGTCAGTAACTATATGAATATGAAGTAAGACCAAGGGGGGGGGAGTGAAATGGGAATAATGTGAATATCTAAATGTCAGTAACTATATGAATGTGTAAGAGTGTGGATTGTGTGTGTGTGTGTATGTGAGAGAGAGAGAGAGAGAGAGAGAGAGAGAGAGCTTTCCCTTTTTAGGAAGCTCTCTTGTAATATAAAGCCACGAAATTTCACTTTCATATATAAATTTCTTTTTTAGATGTGTGCATGTGCATGTGTGTGTGTGATTGGATTCTTTTCATCCTTGGTTGAGACAGGTTTTGGACCCTATGGTTCAAAAATTCAAGTTGCCAGCTTATATCAAGAAGAATCACAAGGGAAAGAAACAGCTTTGTTTTATAGTCGGTGATGTCACTCCGTTGCATCACTTTTTGCAAGTCAATAGTCTTAAAATGGAGGATGTGTTGTTAGATCCTCCTCAAAATGATTTGTAAATTTTATCTTGGTAGCCTCATGAGTTTTTCTCTCTGAGGCTTGCTTGTAAATTTGATCTCTGTACTCAATGGTGGGTTTTCACCTCATTTGAGGTTTCCCACAAAGAAATATAAGATTTCACTAATTTTAATTTTATTTTATTTTTTTTTGTGTGTGTGTGTGTGAGAGAGAGAGAGAGAGAGAGAGAGAGAGAGAGTGATTATTAAAGTCTTCAAAAGACCGATGGGTCTATGAGACTATGAGAAACCTAATACAAAGCAAGCTGAAAGGGTGGAGCTACTAAAACGAGCATCAACACCCATACAAACTAAAAAATGCCACATAATGATAATAACATCAGTGATACCATTATATCAATATAAAGTCATATCAGTGATAACATCATTCGTGGTGATAAGCAAGTAATAACTTGAGGTGTTGGACCCATCTACCTAAGCTTTGTCTTATAATCACTTGTTTCATTCAACTTCAAAACATGTCCGTATATGTAGATTTGGATAAAAAGAAAACCACATAAGACATGTTGAAAAGTACTCACGGATGGGTATGGCGAGGTGGTGCGCTTTTTCCCCGAGAAAATTTAAAAACCCGAGGATGGGCATCAGCACTTCTTGGAAAGTACTCAATGATGGGTATGGGGTGGTTTCCCACTTCCTCCCCGAGAAAATTATAAAACCTCGGAACTGTTGGGATCTGTTCATCTCATTGCATCCACAACAAGTTCTATGTTCTGGTCTGCGATATGTTCATCTTTTTCTTTGCCTTTTATGTTCAGGAGAGCAAAGTTACTATGAGTTGACACATGCCTCCCGCCCCCTTCTCTCACCCTTGCTCCAGCATAGTATAGGTAAAATCCCATCTTCATTGTGTATAAGATGATCTCCATGCAGAGTTAAAGCATCATTAAGTATACTGAAACGCCCTTTACTTTACAGGTGATATACTATAGAGGAGGGCAGTTTGACATTAGTTAGACATAATACGAGTCATCCTTTCTATTATAAAAGGTCTACAAATAACCCAGGCATGGCATCGCACTGAGCTAGACATTCCACTCATCATCTGCAAACGGGCTTAACCACATGCCTGTGCACTACTAGTTCGTGGTTTCCACAATCCTGGTCCCAATCGACCTAGTTTTCCTTTTAGTCTGAAGTGCTTACTGTCAAAAATCATTTGTCCTTGAGACCAACTGTTTGTATGCCATACTGATTAACTTCAGATGACATTTTTACCAACCTCCCCCTGTTAAGACCTAGTTAACACGCTCCAGATTTTCCCAGCTATGATGTGGCATCTGTGACCCAGAAAAACAAATGAGCAAGATTTGCTGGCAACTCCAAAGGCAAATGAAATTCCCGAAACGAGTGATTACAGACAACCACAGCAGGACTTCACAGGACTGATTATGTCCTTGTTGCCATCTTTAGAATCTACTCTTACTTTCTGACCTTCTTCTTGTAAGCACTTTACTCATTGCTTTTACCAATACGACCCTCTCCAATGTAGTCAAAGAATATTGGGATCGCATCCTCATAGCCTTGCTCTCTGTATGCAGAAAGAACAACACCAAAATCGACCTGCACAGTGTATTAACATCCAATTTATTTTTTCATCCATTTTACAAAAACTAATGCAGAAACCCATTCAATCAATGGGCTATCAGACTGACCACATATTTTTCCACAAGACGTCTAACATTAATAACATGATCTCTCAGAGCAATCTCACATATACATCTTGAAGAGATCTTGCACCTTCAAACCTAGCCATGATCCTATTTCTATCTCTTCAGTTGTTTGACTCTGTTTCTACCTCTCTGCTTGTAAACCCATCCTGAGAATATTGCACATTTCGTAAAGTCCATTTAGATACACAGTTGCTCCAAGAATCGTCCTCTCTGCTTTGATGTTAAAACCTACATTATCTCTGTCCTTTCCACAATGCTGATCCACTAATCTAGAACTTGAGAATTAGCCAACCCAATGATTGCGTTTGTTGAATGAAAATATTCTACCACCCTCCACTTGTGATACCCTTACATTACAATTACTTTAATCACCTTCCCTCCTAGATACTCATTGAGGACAGCTTTTATAACTCGTCTAGTTGAGACAAGGTCGCTAATCCTCCTCTAGGCTTCATAGTTTCATTTTCTCCTCTATTGTTGTTCCAAGGCATCACCTTGTCCACCTTGTGATTCCTAAGGTTCTTATTTAATTGTAACCATTCAAAGAGGTTTGTCACAGTAACCCTCTCCAAAAGATATAAAAAGTCCTCACAAGGAGGTTTATTATTCCAACATCTAGTCCCTGATGCATTACACTACTTTCCCTCTACCTCCTTTCATATATGGAATCCAAGCAAGCCCATTTGCAGGGCACCACTTTTCCTCAACCGCAACATTTTCTGATTTCTTCAACTGTTTCCCCAATGCATAGATTTGTATTCTCTTTTTCTAGCACCATTTGAAAAACCAATTCCTGCATTGCACCCTATTTCACATGCTTTAGATCAAAGCATGGTCGAATACAGGCATCCCTATTTCACACTAAGATTGGTTAACAACGTTTTAATCAAAAGTTAACAAAAACAAATGCTATGCAATCACCAATTGTCAGCGAATTGCCAGAAGCTTTATTATCATTGTCACCCAATTCATTCTACATCTTGTTCGTTTTTCAATTCCAGATTCTATGTAATGTGCTATTTTGATACAAGGGATGAGAACTTCACACTTACTTGTTTCAGATCAAGAAGAGGCATCATATTTCCTTCAAGGATCTTACGTAGAAGGTCAATCTGGCTTCCCATCAGGATGAAAAGATTCTCCAAGCAACTTGGCACTGGAGACATATCGCTGTCCTGTTATGTGCCAATAATTGCCCATTAGACTTGAAAAGCATATTTTGTTTTCATTTTAGGTTTTGACAGTACAACTTGAACTGTAGAAATAGTGGTCTTTGAGCAGAGCACACCACTCCATCGGAACACACGAAATTCAATTTGAGCTTCCCTAGCTATTTCACTTATAAAACAGCCTCTCTCTTTCTCTCTTGCCCGTACCTCTTGCTCCCGTTCTGCTTCTGCTCCCTGCTCCCCTAGCTGGTTGTAGCAAGCTCTTGAATTAGGTACCCCTAGCTGGGCTGAACCCCCAGCCCAGCTAGGGGGTTAGCTCAACCAGGGGGTAACAGGAGATATGGCCAACAAAACATGGCCCAGCCTACCTTCCTCCTCTTCAAAAACCCCTTCCACTCCAGCAGCCTCCACAGTGGCAGCCAGGACGCCTTCCCCGTATGCACATATATATGAACGAGGTGGTCTTTTGACCGACCAATTCTTGGATATCATGAACAAATTTACTTCCTACAGGATCAAGTGAGAGAGCTGAGGATGCAGCTAACAGATGCCATAGCTAGAATTCAAGTCTTGGAAGGACCTGGCAAGAAGGAAGTCATTGACGAGGTTATAAAGTCATGCAATGCTTCCCCCCCTACCCCCCAAATAGTCTCTGCAGTCAAGAATCTAGTTCATACCGAAATGCAGACAGCCAAGCAAGAAGTGCCTGTGGAGTTTGATGCAAAGGTCAACAAAGCTGATATTCAGGAAGAGATTAAAGAACATGCAGCTAGAAAGGATAATGCTTTGAAAATCAGAATTGAGGGGCTTCCATATGGATGGTATAAAGAAGATGAATCTTTTAGTGATACCTTAGCACATGTCCAAACAGCCATGCCTACTGTTCACTGGACAGCAGATGTCGATGACAATCCTGACAACCCAGATGATGACGGTGAAGCTCGAGTAGTTCATATCGATCAACATAATGGCCATGCTATCATTACGTTCAACTCACGAGACATACGTATAAAAGTTCTGCGACAATCTCACAAGCTGAAAGGGACAAAGATATGGATAACCGAGGAACTCACCAAGGCTCAACTAAAGGATAAGGCAAAGGAATTAGCAAAGGTTCGGGCTGCCAGGAAGGATGGTAAATGGGCAGTCTACCGGGACGGGATAGCACTCATTAGAGAGTTTAAATCAAAACCAAAAGACTCTCAGTCTTAAACTGATGTAAGGCCAACTATATATATGTGTGTATGTTTTATCTAGGCTACAATATAGGTACTCTCTAAATAAATGGAGCTGCTTTTGCACTCCTTGGGAGCTGCCCTGCACCCTCCCTAAGCTGATGTACTAGATGGCTTTCATGTTGTCCCATAGACCTCTTGGTCTCCTGTGGACGTTAATAGACTTTCTTTCTCTCTCTCTCTCTCTCTGTGCTCAGCCTCCCCTCCGCTCAGCCTCCCCGCTCCGCCTCCCCTCCGCTCAGCCTCTCCACCTCAGCCCCCACTCACCCGCTCAGCCTCTCTCTCTCTCTCTCTCTCTCTCTCTCTCTCTCTCTCTCCCGCTAGCCCACAGCAAAGCCTAGCTCCCGCAGCAGGTCTCGCTACAACAGGGGGGTCGTCGTCCAACCCAACCTCACGCTGAGCTGAGCCTTGGCTCAGTCTGGGGTGTAGCTTCAACAAAGGGGTCCCGGATTGCACAGGTCTTTCCCAGCATGGAGTTCCCGAAGACAAAGCTTTTTCCATCGACTCCAACTAACGAGAAGCCATCCTACGCTGCCATTGCATCCACACCTTCTCCTTATGCCTTGACTTTCCACAGATTTCAAAGCAAGCTTGATCCACATGAGCGGATCTACTTCCTACAACAAGAACTCAGAGGTGCAAAGCTCTGCATTGCTTCCCTGGAGAAGACAGTTTCAGAAATGAAGAATGAAGGCAAACAAGAGGTAATCCAAGAAGTCCTACAGCAATGCAATACTGCAACTCCTACACCACAGCTTGTAGCCAAGAGGTCCAAGAAATGGTCACCACTCAGCTTAAATCCATGGGACAGGGAATTACAGCAACAATACATAACAAGATCGTCAAATGTGATGTTCATACAGAGGTAAGAGAGCAGCAAGCCATAGCAATAAGATTTTACGTATTGGGGAATTGCAAGATAGTTGCCTTAGCTATTTTGAAATGGAAGAGGAAGAGGAATGCATTGATGAGGAAAAGATTACCCAACTCAAGAAGGCAGTGCCACAAATCGGTTGGGATGAAAAGGACATAAGTCTTATCACTCGAAAGGGAAACCAAGCACATATTTATTTCAAAGCAACGATTTTAACAACTAAGATCCTTAGACAAAGCCCTATCTACACATGGTCATTCCAGAATAGGAATCGCTTGTTCCACAACCTACTCATATGACAATTTTCTGGGGAAAAGCCCCCACCTTGGCTGCACGCTCTATATTTTTTCAATCTGCCAGACATACATAGTCAAACATACAAGAAATTGAACAAATTCACATTAGGACCTTACCAGCATTTCTTTAAGATATATCAACGCTTCATCTGCCCTCCCCTCTTTGCAAAGAGCAACGATCAAAGATTCAAAAACAAATGATGAAGATGTAATTTGAGCTTCCTTCATTTCTGCAAAAAGCGTAATGGCCTCGCTAACTTTCCCAGATTGAGCAAGCCCTGCAACAAGTGGACCATAGCTGTCCTGCAAAGGAAATTAAGTAATATCCTGTCACATTATATTTCTAATTCAGCCTATGTTAGCAAACTTTGTTTTCAAAAGCCTCCATGACTAACCTTTTCCAATTATTAACAGTAAATTTGTCTATTAATACACACATGGCGTACCAAGTCTGCACGTAGCTCTCTCGCTTTGAGATCATCAAGTGTGCGAAAAGCAAGGTCAAACAGTGCTTCATTACAAAAATAACATATGAGGATGTTGAAAGTTGTAAGATCTGGAGCCACAGACCGTTCATCCATCCTTTTCAGAATCCTCATAGTCATGTCCATCATCCTTAGATCACAATAAGATTTCAAGAGCGTATTGAAAAGGACTAGATCTGAAATGCCTTGCTCTCTGCTCTCGACTTCTTCTGTTAGGGCTTCCACCTTATCCACTTTTCCCAGCTTTGAATACGCTCTTATAAGAATGCAATATCCATGGCTTCCTGCAAGCATATACCACCAAGCTTCCATAAATATATGCAATAACACTATAGTTTTATATATTACCATAATTGCCCGCTCAAACCTTATTAAACTGCAAAACAAAACAACATATACCTGGATCTATACACTTTTCCTTCATATCTTCAAAAAGTAAGTGTGCCTCCTCTACCTTTTGAGCCTTGCAATAGAGATCCATCATATGATGGTAAGGTACCTACAATCCTAAACCAGCATGTGAGTGAGTGATTATCAGATGTTTAGGGAGGAAAAATATATTTCATGATACAACATTGAAGATTTTAATTATGCTTTAACAAAGTGCAGCTATGTCTTTTGTCAATAACCATCTATAATGGATACGAGAACCATCTTTAACAAAGTGCAGCTATGTCTTTTGTCAATAACCATCTATAACCATCATGCTCGGTAATGTGGGAAAACTAGAAACCACAGCTATGTACATAGCAATTTCATAAGTCCACATATTGAGCATCCATAAGATCTTGATGAAACCAAAATCATCATTTGGACTTCAAGTTAGGCACTGCTAAGCAAGCTTCACAGCATCTGCTGCTGCAGCACAAACAATTGCTGGAGGGTTCTATACAGTTTTTTTACATCTAGGATAAGCCATCTCCCTCATTGGACAAGCACATAGCCTCCTAGTGGTAAGCTCTAAATCGACTAAAATGTAAGTGATACCATCATGCTTATCCTAGGTCCACACTTTTGAAAACGTTCACAAACAAAACTTAAGGACGATAAATAACTCAACCTTATTTCCAGGGCCAAGCTTGGAATGGAGTGGGGAGCGCAGGGCTGGGTCACCGGCAGGCTCTTATACCAAATGTGAGAGATGGAGATGGTGGAGGAAGAGAAAATGTGGAGCTCTGTTGAAATGAAGTTGCAAGAATGAAGATACAAAAGGCGGTCAACATGACAAAACCCTAAAACCTAGGTTAAACCAGACGAGTGGTAAAACCCACACAGACCTAAACTCAATCACTAATTGTGGCTAGGGGGGAAACCTTAGAAGGAAAAATTGCCTCTAGCCCTCATAACTAATTAATACAGTGGCCACTGCCGTAAGTATTACAATATTTCCAACAGAAATACACAGCTATGTACAGCCAAAACACCATTTATAGATATGTAGAATCAAGTGCAAAACCTGCCCTGAAGTGTAACACCACCTTCTGGAAATCAAAGCAGAGGTATGGCACCACCACAGGCTCCATATGAAGCACCTTCTGCCATGTAAATCTCCCTACTGCCCCGTGCTTCTTCATACGTTTAGCTGCTCAAGGAAGAGCCCGGCTGACTACCCGTAACCCTATGCGCCTTCACTTGTTCCTCAACAAGGTTTGCTAACCTACACTGAGTGCCCTGAGTGAATTCCAAATGCGTCCCCAATGGAGGCCCTTATAGGGATGATGCTAGCTGACTGGCATGCCCTAAAACTAGTTATTGGCCGACCTACAGCCAACCCCTCCTGCTTGTTACTGACTCCAGCAGACCTGGCTGACCTGCTGGTTGACAAGTGCAGCCTACAAAGGGCCCTCTTGTAGGTTCCTACTGTTGGGCTGAGCCCCAGCCAGTCTGCACTACTCAGCTCTTTGCTGGGCTTAATACCAAGCCCATAACCCCTCCCTCTTGGCCCATGGCAGCCCCAAGAATGGGCAGCTTCATGGCAGTCCACGTGGACTGTTCAGCCTGCTAGGTGGGCAATCATGCTCCTGTGCTGCCCACACGTCAGCCTGTCTCTGTCCCTCTATGTGCCAATGTGACACTCATCTATACTTCTACAAGTGTCAAACCCCTTTTTCCTCCTCTTATGGCGGCTCATTGACCCTAATATTCCATCAGGCATGGGCTTACTTACAGTGAGATGCTTGTGAATTTCAGTGTGAGAATAGGAACCAATTATATACCAACTAAATAGATGGCGCTCACACAGATAGCTTCCTCACCCTAATTCTGAACCGCTCACTAAACGCACGTATACCTCTTGTAAAGTGAACAATCCCAAGATATGTAGAGACACTGTTAGATAAATCAAAGTCGGCTTAGGAAAATAAATAGCTGTTCTCTGAGTAAGAAGCGACAGCAGCCAGAACAAATAGATATATATGTTATGGAAGAGGTATGCTGGAGGCTACCGAGAAGGTGGCTGATGACAAGGAGCAGAAATACTCTGTATTGGCTGTATCTGTCAGAATTTGAAGTGCTGAATCATGCACCTGTGCACAGCAGATAACAAAGACCGGCTCTCTCCAATACACACTCAACAATACCGTGATTGTCAACCCACATACAACAATGAATTGCACAAGACATAGCAGCAATGGTACTATCTCGGTTTATTGTCACCACAAGAGTGGCAGGAATGCTTCAGAATGAAGCCACAAACATCTAGCAGATTGCTTGGCAAAATACAGTATGAAAGGACTGAACAAAACTGAAGTATGAAACCAAAGGAAGGCATCCTATTTCTGCTCCTGCATGCCTTCTAGGAAGGGCTTCAGCGGGATGTGAAATATGGGCTGAATGCCCTCTTTTATCTAGGCAGTAACCTGCCCTGAACAGGCCAACCTGGTCAGTGAATTTCAGCGACCAGACCAGGCCGACCCTCGTCTATAAACATCTCTGTCGCGGGAAAACTCTATCTACAGCTTCGGCTGAGCTGTTTTCCTGCAGCTGCCTCCCTGAGCCAGCTGTTCGAAGCTGTGTGCATTCTCAAGTGCACCTCAGGAGCTGTTATGCACCAAAGGGACCTATTTTGGTGCAGATTTCAAGGTTCTTATGCTGCTTTTGGGGAAGAAAAAACCCGTACGTGGAAGCTTGAGAAGCCGAAAGGGCAGCTCAAGAAGCAAAAGAAGAACGCGATCGGGAAGCTCGAGAAGCCAAAAGGGCAGCTCAGGAAGCAAAAGAAGAACGCAATCGGAAAGCTCGAGAAGCTGAAAGGGCAGCTCGGGAAGCAAAAGACGAACGCGATCGAGAGGCTTGAGAAGGCAAGGAACTCCGAGACCGCGAGAACATACTGCTCGAGAAGAGAAGGAAGAACGGGATCGGCAGCTTCTCATTTCTCTACTTCAACCAGAGGGGCGAGAAAAGGAGAGACTTTCACCTCCAGCCAAGCCTTCTATTCCGAGGAAGCTCAACTTCACACGGTACGATGGTAAGTAGGAACCCTTAGTGTTGACTTCCCCGCTCAATCAATTCAAAAGCTATTTTTTAGTGATGCCTACGAAGGACAATGAACGGTGCATCCTAGCATCCATGCACCTCACACGCGAAGCCGTCACCTGGTGGCTCAAGTGGTAGAAGGACCACTATGATGCAGACGAGGAGACACTCTCTACAGCTGGACGGAATTCGTGAAAGATCTTCGATCCCAGTTCCTGCCACCGTAGTACCTGGACAGGCTCCAGAGTCAGTTCTACGAGCTACGCTAGGGAGACACCGAGATGATGAATCATTATGCCAATAAGTTCACTCAGGTGTTTATACAATTGCAGTTGGAGGATAGTCAAAATCTGAGCAAATTTCTCCATGGGCTGCGTACATACATCCAATGGTATGTCAGAAGTTTTAGGCCATGGGATTTTAAGTGTGCATATGAGCTTGCTCAGAATTTTGAGCTCATGCACAAGGGTCAAGGATCCAAGCAAGTCAATAGTAAGAAGTACCAGGATTCCGCACCAGGTGATGGTGGGAATGGGCAGCAGAAGAAGAGCTGGATGGCGAAGAATAGCAATGGCTATGGCGGGTACTTGGATACCTCAAGTGGTTCAGCAACAGCTTCAACAACCTCAGTAGTCATTGAGGAGCTTGATGAACAACAGACTACAAGGACAACCTCATTAGTCATCCAAGAGCTTGAAGCTCAGCAGAAGGGGGAGCCTTATCAGGTTCCCAATATGTTTCAGTTTTATGGACAGGTCAATGGTCAGAAGGTCCTTATCCTGGCAGACTTAGAAAGTTCCGAGGACATCATCTCCACCAAAGCAACTCAGAAGGCTCAATTGCCTCTTACGCAAACGGAACCAATGACCTTGAATGGTGCATTTCCAGGGCAGTAGATAGAGAGCAACATGCAGGTAAGCTTCAGCCACTTTGAAGATCTCAGGGTGGGTACACAGTCGGCCACTCAGGGTTGCACCTACTCAGGTCATCTTGGGAGCACGATGGTGGCACCAATTCGAAGTCCGACCAAATAACGGAATAAGCCAAGGTCAAGGCTACTAGGAAGGATGGGAAATGGGAGTGTATAGTCAGGGTGTGGCCCTCATCAAGGAGTTCAAATCCAAATCAAAGACCCTCCATTGTATGGCCGTTAATGATTTTCATTTGCAAACCATAATGTAGGTATCTTAGAATTCGGAGTCATATGTTGTTCTTCCATAGACCTGTTGGTCTCTCATGGACATTAATAGACTTTCTTTCTTTCTCACCTTCCTCTCTCCATCCTACAAGAGCTTCATCAGTAGTTTCAATATGACAAACCAAGGGATAGTCCCAAAAAGAGGGATATGCAGACTGGTCACTAGAAAGCAGCCAACCGTTGCCTTAAGTATATGGCTGCTACATGAGCAGTCTGTGAGGCTTCATCATGGTCTTGAAGCGTTTTACTTGTATGGAGGCAAACTCTGCAAATATATTTACACAGGCACTTACCAGAGAGAAATTCATCACGTGTTGGGCCTCCATGATTACGTAATCCTGAAGAGGGGGATCCAGGCAGCCGCAACATCACTTTCTCAGGATTAAAGTTCAAGGTAGTTTTGTTACACGTACAATATTTAAATTACTGTACGGTACAGTGCAAACGTTTCATATGGTACAGTACACAAATGGGATTTTATATTTTAGTTTTTTAGATGGGTCTGTGCATGTTTTGTAGGGGTCCATTGTAATTGTAAAAATTGAATTAAAAAACAGGGTGTGGTGAGGGGTGTGGTTTCTCAATGTTGAGCTGTTGGATGGCTCCTACACTAGCTCCACCAAAAGGCAGAGCTGGCTTTTGCTGCCGCTAACTTCTCTAGTTAGGATCCTCATGGTGGTGCATTCATGCCTCACCCCACCTCTGCTTCAACTACGCTCTCAATCCTCCTACGAATGCATTTCCTTATAACTTCTTGTCCTTGATCACACTGGCTTATCTGCCCTGATGGTCTGTGAAACTGATAGCCAGCACATCCACATGCAAAACACATCAATTGCATGTCTCTCAACAGCACACCTTCAGGTTTCCGTGCCCATGATGAAAACATTGCTGAGCAGGCCCAAGAACCATGCTGGTCCACCTGAGGCTTTGTGCATGGTGGGGTCAATGCAAGGCAATTTTGAGCTCATAGACATTCAATTGCAAATAGCAACAGTGACAGAGTCACTTCTTTTCATGCAGTTTGGATGAATACTTGTGGCTACAATGTTAAAGCCCACACAAGCTTCCCCAACTCCTCCCCACCTGAAAAGATTGCATTATGATGTAATAGAGATACTTATGGCAGAGGGTTGGGTTGTTGCTCAACCCACATTTTCTGGGCAAAATCCTAGATTTTGCATTTCCTCAAAAAGAGTATTTGCTTTTCCCAGCATCCCACCATTGCAATATGCCTTTAGCAGGGTGGTCAGCATAACCTACATAAGATAAAAAGGTATACCAAAACTATCACATCAGGCATTATACAAATTCCAAGTGCAAAATCAGGAGCAGAAGTCTGGCAAGCTCTAAGAAAGACGTATTGAACTCACACACCTGATTCATGGGGAACCCTGCCTCCTTCATTTTTTGGAACACTTTTTTTGCTTCATCAGGCCTACCTCGTACCACATACATATCTAGCAACGAAGAGTAGTGAAAAATATTTGGGGAAATTTTGTCTGCCTTCATTTTTTCAAATAAAGATACTGCTTCATCCTCCAGACCAAAATGTGCACACAAATTAAGAAGTGATTCATAAATAAAAGAATCTGGCTTCAGACCCCGATCCGACATCTCTTCCATCAAGCTCTCTGCTTTTGTGTATGCACATTGATGCCTCGCACATCCTGAAATCAACTTTATCACAAAACAAGGCGGCAATTCTTAGAGTCATTTACATTGAATACTTCTCGACAGTTACACACATCCATTCCAGAATTTAGAGTTGATGTGTGCCTCAATAGCAAGCATTGCTCTTCAGCACTGTCTTAATCCTTTTTTTTAAAACAAAATAAGAATCTTATCCTTGATAACCTCTTTTGTTCATGTGTGACCAAGTACAACATCTACAATGCAAAATCTCTCAATCATTTCAAAAGCAGATCAATCTCCATAGTAGGATTTTTTGTAGTCCAAAACACAGAGTATTTAGCAATCTTACTGTACTATACGTGTAAAGATCTGGGATGAAACCATCCACTTTGATCTCATCAAACAAATTGAAAGCCTTCTCCACATCCTCAGATTCTATTAGTATTTTGAAAAGTGCATTGCAGATGAACTTGTTTCGCCTCATATCGGAATCTGTGAGCCCTTTGTAGGCACGTAGAGATTTCTCTGGCAAGCCTGCTTTTCCCATCATTGAAATAAAACTTGTCACAGTCGAAGGTATAAGCTTCTTATTGACTTTCATCCAGTCAAAGACCTGAAATAAAAAATATGGTCTTTGAAATAAAAATCACAAAGTCTCTCTCTCTCTCTCTCTCTCTCTCTCGATCTCTCGATCTCTCTCAATCCGGGGGCGATACCACTGTCTCTAACAGGATGTGGCCCACTATCGCAATTAATCCACTTCCATGACTACGTCTACATTGGGCTCTATCTGATGCTCCGACACAAGGAGACCCTGCTACGACAGGTCAGGTAGTAGCAGGAGGGGACCAAACCACAGGATACAGAGGTTGACTAGACACAGCGGCATGCCACAGATTTCTATGCATTTGAGTCAGCTCTAGGACACGGTGGGGTGGAGCTAGCTGATATGCGGGTAGTATGGATTGCCGAGAAAGGATTGCAGAGGCTACCCGTGACACAGAGAGCGAGCAAAGCACACTCGGTTGAGATCCGACTTATCACAGCTTTCCTCAGAGGCTCGAGACGAGGGGTCACTCTGAACATTGCTCAATGGGTCCAAAGATCGAGGAGACCATGTCCCCCTCCACCACCAATGTGAGATGGTCGGATAGACGCAGATCCGAGAAATTTTCGCCGCTTATAGACGAGCCACCACAGTGCCAGGTTCCGGTCCCAGTTTCAGCTCTCTTCCTACTTTAGATAGTACATGATATGGTATGATACGACATGTTAATCTCTCTCTCTCTCTCTCTCTCTCTCTCTCTGAGTATGAGTACTAGTTTTGATTTCTTGTACTTTGAGTTTGGTTTTAGCATAGTAATCAGCAAACGGCCTTAGCAAGCCCTCTGCTTCAGCCCATAGTGGCTTGTATGGGTTATCTTTGTGATTGTACTTTGTCTCATAGGCCCGGGAGGCCTCCCAAAGACAGTAACACGTTTCTCTCTCTCTCTCTCTCTCTCTCAACGGCTACACAGAGGCACAGCGGTAGCGGGCTCCAGAACAAGCAGGATTCCAAAGACAGCACTCCACCCTAGAACACACCGTCACCATACGGGGCTATCATTGAGGATGCGAGGTCGAGATCCCAAAAAGTCTACATTAGCTTTGTAGACTTTCGGAAGGCCTTCGACACTGTCACACGATCTCATATAATCAAGAACTTCAAGAGATGCATATTCCGGAGGTCATGATTTGGGAGGTGATGAGCCTATACAAGTTCTTTTAAGGGAGAGTGCGTGCCCTAGGAGGCCTATCAGATTAGATTGAGAGCACGACCAGAGTAAAGCAGAGATGCCCCCTTTCACCAACTCTCTTCGAGCTTACCATTGACAAGATCACATCATTTATTGACGACTTAGGAGGTGAGGGATCACTACTGGATGATTTGATGATACAGATACTGCTATATGCAGACAACATAGTCCTCATATCATCTTCAACAAAGGGATTACAGAGACATCTGAAGGCCCTAGAGGTGTTTTACAGAGAGAGAGGCTTGACAGTTGACCTTGGAAAGACCAAGGTTATGATAAGCTGTAGTAAAGATTGCCTCAGACCGCAAGATAATACCAGCTTTCTGACAATAGAAGTCTCCCCCTACGAGTCACAGCTAGAGAGGACATGTGGAAGGAAGGATGGGTTGCTTCTGATCCTATTCAATTAATAGTCTGGTAGGCACAGGACACACTGTGGAGCTATGGACCAGACGTGATCGGGGTTCATTGTTTCAGGTCATGGTGACTATGGACCGAGAAGCTCGAGTTTATTGTAGAGGGTTTCCTTATGCGATGAGTTCCCTGACATATTATTGCACGTGGTGTATTCCACAGTTTATCTTTCTCCATTGGGAATCCATAGCGACTGGCTTGGGATATTGAGACGTGCCAAATTACTGAACTCGAGATCATTTGAACTAAAGAGAAAAGAGTATCTTTATTCAAAGAAAATCCTTTACAAAGGAAATATTTCCTCCAGGAAGAAAGTTCTGCCCAACCACCCTCGAGCCCTACCTTCAATATCTCAATCTCAATCTCAATCACAATCACAATCACAATCTCAACCGGGGTAGGCATCAGAATCTCAATCCCAATCTAGATCTCAACCTTGCGGCTTGTTTAGGCCAGCCAAGTCAAAATCGAAATCTCAATCTCTTTCTGAATCTTCAGTTCAGAAGTGAAAATCTAGATCTCTCAAAAATCTGTCTCAAAATCCGTGCGCGAGGAGCTATGGCCAAAATCTCTGCATTTCCTAGAATCCCTTTCATCTTCAGAAAACTATCTTTTTGAAGTGTGATCCTGCTTTTTTCCAAAACAATCCCCTTGCTTCAAAAATAGAGCACAGTTGCAAATTTGCATGTTCTCTTTTTTTTTTATACAATGGAAAAGTAACCCTGTTTGGAGGCCCATATCTCCCAAACGGTGCGGAATCTGGAAATAATCAATAGGACAACTTTAAATCATTCCTCAGTTCCCTATGACCTTGGTGTTCATCAATCTCTGTCAAAATCCACCAGCTTGGGCCTTAAATTTGCACTTGAAAATCCTGCATGTAAATCCACGCAGAAAAAGCAGTCCAAAGTGCTTTTTCTTTATGTTTCGGTTGTTATTTTTTCAACCAAATGGTTGAATCATCTGTAAAGTATCAAACTTGTAGCCGGCTGAGAAATCCACCACCTTTCATAAAGACTTTTCCCATAATACATCATCTTCCCATACATATTGATCTTTCAAAAATTGTCACTATCAGTGTGGTTGGAGCAATAGAGGAATGGCAGGAGAAGAAATGGAGGCAACTACTAGAGAAGGCAACTTTCCTAACATTCACATAGCAAGGTAGAAAGGTGAGGCAAGGCCAGGCTCCCATCGAACTGACGACGCAGCCCAGAAGCAAGAGTCACCACCGGCCATCGATCGCCATCATCCTCAGAAATCCAAAGTCTTCTCTAAGGTGTAGCAGAGTGACATGTGGCAAAGATCAAAATTAACCATGGTTGAATGTCTTGAACCTTGGTTGAGTATGTGGTTAAAATTAACGGAGGTGGTTAGGTTAGTGGGGTTAGGTTCAATTGCTTGAATGACAAAAATATCCAAAACTATAAACATAAAACATGAGAGAAAAAATAATGGAGTGCAGTGAGCTAAAGCCTCACACACTAAAAATACAACTCTCTCATATTTCCCAAAATACATCATCTTCTCATACACATTGCTCTTTCGAAAATTGTCACTATCAGTGTTTGATGACAAAAAATACCCAAAACTATAAACATAAAACGTGAGCAAAAATAATAGAGTGCAATGAGCTGGAGCCTCACAGATATTACAGAATACAAGACTTTTTTGGAGTATCCGATGATATTTCTTCGAGAAGCTATATTCCGGGACATTTCTTGCTGGAGAGTCTATGATGGCATCTTCATCAGCCGGCTCTCTCCGTTCATTCTACAACATGAGCTGCAGAGAGGGTGTTAGAGTTGAGGGCATCTCAAGTGCAGATCTAGTGAGAGAGGGCTTCTATGGTGGGTGTGCCCGCCCCCTTTTAGGCTAGGATAGGGAGAGAGTAGAGGGCTGGTAGGCCAATTTGAGTGGGCTGCTAGGGGCAGCCTTGGGGAAGACCCTAGGTGCCCTGGCAGGCCCTTTATAGGGTTGGTCTAGCCTGGGACAGCCGACCAGCTGGTCGGGCCAGACCTACTACTGGGGTCAGCCATATCAGGCCCCCCAATCAGCCTTTCCGATCATCAAAGTCATCAACGATGTGGCCATGAAGTTGCAGTTACCTTTGATATCGACCATGCATCCACTTTTGCATGTGTCGTGGCTCAAGCCATATGTGGGTCCAGTACTAGCAACACTTCTAGATGTGGAGCAGCCCGAGATTGTTGATAAGGCAAAGGAGATCAAGCCCGAGCAAATCTTGCTTCCTCGGTTCAAGAAAGGGGCAGGCAATCATAAGCGCTTGTATGCAGTTAAGTTCCAACACAAGGGCTCCGATGAGGCACAATGGGTTGAAGAGTGAGGGCATGGCCCTCATTAAGGAGTTTAAATCAAGCAAGCAGTGAAAACTGCTCCAAACACCTGCAAATGTATGTGCTCTGTATCACGCCAAAAACCTCCTGCAAAAACCCCAAAAACAGTCCCAAAACAGTCGCCTAACAGGTGGCTGTGTATTGCTTTGTTTT
Organism: Dipteris shenzhenensis; assembly: GCF_047967505.1. Classification (NCBI taxonomy): domain Eukaryota; kingdom Viridiplantae; phylum Streptophyta; class Polypodiopsida; order Gleicheniales; family Dipteridaceae; genus Dipteris; species Dipteris shenzhenensis. Next base: position 28,781,131 of record NC_141627.1, read on the forward strand.
GGAATCTGTCAAAAACCCCAATCCCCAAAATAAGTCGACTAGTAAGTGCCTGTTTTGCTGCAGGAAAATTCACCATAAACAGATCTGAAATGCTGTGCAAATGTTGGGGCTGCACGCAAATGCATAAAAACAGCTGACAGCACTAGAAAAACAGCAAAAAACCATCCAAAAATCAGTCGATCAGCTGTGTAGAGGCTTCAGATGAAGGCGGCCAGGTACAGAACAGGAGCAGCAGCAACAAACAGGTCGAAACTGAGCTGCAGCAGCTAAAAAATGGTCGCCCAGGTTGGAAACACAGTAGCACTGCTCCAATAGTGGCGTCCAGCTCTAGAACAGCTGTAGAAGGTTGTGTGTTCACAAATTATCCCAACCTCCTTTCAGCAGACAAGGAGGCCTTTTCCATACCCTAGTTTGAGTTTCAACCAAAGGGGATGTCACGGACATCCTCATCCCGTGGCATGCTGACTATTGCGTGAACTGCCACACAGGCAAGCCATGCAGGTAGCCACGTCATCAGCTGCGGAGGGAAGCCACATTAACAGGTGTACAATCCCACATCAGCAAGTACAGTGCTGCCACATCAACAACCACATGGCAGTCAGTGGTTGGCTGCAGCCAACCCACCAGTCGGTACTGGTTGGGACAGATATCAGCCCTAGTCCGTCTAGATCTAGGGCCCAAGGGGCTCATATAAGGGCAGCCCCTTGGCCCATCATTTCATCCACCTTCAGAGCTTCTAGCCCTTCAGCCAGCAGTAGTTCTACAGGCCAGGATCAGGGACAGGATAGGTGCAGCAGTCCAGCAGTCTCTCCCCGCCCCTTCACAGGTTCTATCAGCCTGGCTCAGTCCAGTACAGCAGCAAACAGGGACTGCCTCACAGCAGCCCTCTAGAGTGAGGTTTATTCCCTTTTTATACCTTTATAAGACTAGAATAAGTCCAATCATATAAATTTAGATTTTTTGTTGTTCTAAAGACCAAAAATCTACACAGAAAATAAAAGGGAAAATGAAAGAGAAGAAAAAAGAGGTAAACAAAAACTTTTATGAAAAACAAAAGGAAGACATACTTAGCAAGCAAAGCAACACTTATATCGTCATCAGTGCCCAAGCATAAGCAGCTATACTGGGTTTCTAAAGACCCGTGGAGTCTCTTAGGCAAACCCAGTGCTTACTAAAGTACGTCAAATAAACAAAAGAGAAAGAAAACAAGAAATGAAGAAGAAAGGAAGAAGGTGACTAAGCAAAAATAAACAAGCAAGTCAAGAAACAAAAAACAAAATCTTCCAAAAAACTGGAATTAACGCGCTCTCTCTCTCTCTCTCTCTCTCTCACTCTCTCTCACTCTTATTTAAAACATAAAAAGCTAAAAGGACCCTTTACACTTATGTATCGCTTCCTACAAAGAGGCAAAATTACAGTCCTAACTTAGAAAGCACAAGCATACTCAATCAAACTCTCTTTTGAAACTAAAAGAAAAACGGGCTATTCAGCTCCCCGCTTTTTGTTTTCAGCTTATGTTCAATCATTCTAAACATAGTACATACACCTCTTGTGTAATAGTTAAGTGATCAAATTACTACATTGAGTGATAAAAGACTCCTTAGTTGTACAAAGGCGGGAAAATCTATGGAATTGGGAAGAAATCACTCCATATTTTGCCAAATCATAAATGTTTGAGTCAATGTGAGGCATTTTTATAATGTGTAAGCCACTATATTCAAGTTGTTCGCGTTTATCGTAAATATCAACCTCTAATCCTATGGTAGATTGAGAAAGTCTAAGATCTAAGAAAACACAAGAATCCCCCCTTGAAGTGCAATTCAGTTCACAAGAGTCACGAGGATAGATTCAGCTTAAGTGTCTTTGTACATAAAGTCTTGAAAGTTAGGAACATCTGATACAAATAAATCATCTATAAAACGCCTAACTTGGCTAAGCTTATGTAAAATGAGAGGGCAGGTATTGATAGAAATAAGACGTTGAATAAACTCAAATTCATAAGTGAAAAGATAAAAGTTTGCTAAAAAGACAGCACAATTAGTGCCCGTGGGGATTCCTATAATTTGTTGAAGAATCACCTATTGTGATGTAAAGATTATCTAAAAGAAAATCTATCCAAGAGAAACATCGTCAACAATTACTACCTTTGTGTATCTTTTCTTTTTAAAACCGATATCATGATCTTTATTTTTTAGCCACAAAAAGTCAAAGCATAAGGCTGTTTTCTCAACTATTAGCACTTTGCATCTATCTTTGTCAAATCTCAGCTACAGTATTCTCTCTTTCCTTTTTGCAGTGTATTGGGCAGACATATATTCGTTTTTTGTTTCCCTCTTCAGAGGCCCTTTATATTCCTCCCTCAGTTCAGTTATTTGTGAGTAGAGAGAGTGACTTATTTGTGAGGAGAGAGAGTGAGTTAGACTTTCTTCCTGCTAAAGTCTGCATCAGATTTTGATGAGTCCATGGAAGCCCCAACTCAGACACAAGCAGGTGCTTTACAGCCACAAACAGGATCTGATTTTCAGCCTGAATTGCCTCACATTGATCAAGCTAACAGTGACGAAAAGAGGGCTGCCACAAGACAACAGAAAACAGTCTCTAGATGGCTATTAGACACATTGAGGGACAGTAAACAAGCTGAGCCTCTGTTTGAGGCAGCCTCTCATCACATGCAGGGACACTTAGTGGAAGTTGCATTGGTTGCTACCGCTTGCAATGAAGAGCCACTGTGTCGTAAGGATGCTTTTGACAGCAAAGATTGGATGGATCCTATGAAATCTGGCAAGAGTCAATCCATCAGAATGACGCTTGGGAGTTGTGTCACTTGCCTAAAAGGCAAGCGTGCTCTAAGAACAACAAACTCAAAAGGAAGGCTGATGGCAGTGTTGAGCGCTACAAAGCCCACCTTGTTGCAAAAGGCTAAGCACCCATGTCATGCATTACTACCATCATATGTGTCATTGCAATAGCATCGCATCATCATTGGTAAGTACATCAGCTTGACATCAAAACTACTTTCCTCAATGGAGATTTGCAAGAGGAAGTTTTTATCTCTCAGCCTCCTAGTTTTGAAGTCAAAGGGTCTGAAAAGCATGGCGGTTCAACGAGGCTCTATATGGTTTGAAGCAGGCACCCAAGTCTTGGTATGCCAAGATTCATAAACATCTTATCAGCTTGGGTTCTCAGAACAGCCGTACAGAGCAGTATCTATGTCTGCAAGGGTGATGCCGACTTGATGATTCACATGTTGATGATATGCCCTTCACCAGACCTTCCATCAGCATATTGCAGCCTTTAAGGCTGATTTGCAGCAGTCATTTGCTATGACAAATTTGGGCCCGCGACACTTCTAGCTTGGCATTCAATTTGCTCATGTTGAGGGGGGTATTCTGATGAGTCAGTTTAAATACATTGGACAGCTCCTACACATATTTCATTTTGAGGACTGCAAACCAGTTTCTACACCTGTTGAGTTTCTCTATGAATGATGCCATTGAGCCCTATGATGCCACTCATGGCCGGATCTTCAGTATGTTGTTTCCCAGTTGAGCAGATTCATGCATAGTCCTGTTACACAGCATTTGGCAGGCTGTGAAGCCTGACTTCCAATACTTGAAAGGCACTCAACGCTTGGGCCTTCTCTATGGCCACCATTCTTCAATTACTCTACATGCTTTCACAGATTATGATTGGGCTGGATGCTATGACACTATGGTATCATAGAGTGGCAACTATTTTCTGCTTGCAACTTCATGCATCTCTTGGTTCAGCAAAAAGCAGCCTACAGCCACAGTGGGACGTATCTAGCCACGGAACCTCCTTGCAAATCTTGAGATTTGGTTAGACATCTCTCCTCACTATCTACTCTGACACTCCGAGTGCTTTAGCCATTGCACGGAATCCGCTATTTCGTGCATGTACTAAGCACATTGAGGTTCACTTATCACAATTCACCATGTTAGAGAGAGACTATCAGCAAGGTATATTTACTTGTCTTATGTTTTGACACAAGACAAATTGGCAGATATCTTCATCAAGGTGCTTTCAAGACCCTAGTTCCTTTTCGGCAAGCTTTACCCTTGATTCCATTCGTTACGTGATTTTGCCATCCCTGTACTTCCATAGGTTGCTATATCCTTTTGGATAAACATGTACTCTAAGATGTTTCCAAAGTACTTCACCCATAACATGGAGGGGGATTTGTTAGGTTTGGCATGTGGTATGGCCTTGTAGGCTAGTACTAGCTAGTGAGTTCTAGTCCTATTGGTTCATTAATAACTAAGTCAACTCTTATAATATGGGTTGCCCCATGAGTTGACCACTCTAGGGTTTAGGGCAGCCTTCATAGGCTTGTACTTTCAATTTACTTATACTTTGTTTTGCACTTGACTGCTGCAATACAGTCCTATAGCTCCACTTCTTGCTGTCTCCACTTCTAGGGTTTAGGGCAGCCTTCATAGGCTTGTACTTTCAATTTACTTATACTTTGTTTTGCACTTGACTGCTGCAATACAGTCCTATAGCTCCACTTCTTGCTGTCTCCTTGCTTCCTTGCTAATGATGCTTCCCTACAATACGCTCATCTTCTCATCATCCCTTTAAAATCTCTAACCAATGCACTCTCTATTTGGTCATTTAGGATTTCATAGCCTAGGCCCTAAGGTTCAACTGTTAGAATTATTATTATATTCTAGGTAGTGGCCAATGTATTGTAATAAGTAGGTTAGGGGCACTTTTCCCTCATTGAGGTTTTTCCCCCTAACCATAGTCCAATCCCTAACTACGGTTAGTGGATAGGATAGGGTTTTGTCACATAGACAAAACCCCTCACTCATTAGTTGTACTCACTCATTCCACTCTTCTATTCAGTATATTTACGTTTCCTCACTCTCACTCTTGCTCATTGCTCTAAGTATCATGGCCATTGGGTCTCGTTTGAATGGACAAGAATGAACATTTCCATGTCAAGGGTAAATGAATAAATTAAATATTTATCCCTCAATAGCATTTTTAACACCTCCCTTTGATAAATAATGGATTTCAGTTAGCGCCCACCCTGTTCAAAAACTTATCTTGCTTCAATCTTTGCAAGCACTTTGATTAGAATATCCGCCACCTAATTTTTCGTCAAAACAAGACACTAACTTTAGAACAATGCTCAAAAGTTTCACATTGACAAAGTGATGTTGCAATTCTATCTATGCTAGTATAAGAATGAAATATTAGATTTATAGCTAGCTTGATAGAGTTTGGTTATAAGGCGATAAAAGAGTTGGTACTTTTTATTGAATCCCAATATCTTCTGAGTTTGCCTTAATGAGATAGCCTCACAAGTTGCATTTGCAGCCTGACCTAGATTGCTAGCTTCCTTGTCCCAGCCTTCCACCTCCACTTTGGCTACCTCTCCCTTCCCCACCTTGCTCCCCCTCTGAACCATTTTGCTTCTACCCACCCCTTCTCTATGACTATTCTACCTCTCTTCTGTTCACCTTGTCCTCCTCATCCCTTCCTCCCCCATCTAAGCCAAGTACCGTCGAGAGCAGCCTGTCTGTCCCAAGGCACCCATGATATTCCCTTCCGTTGCTAGTTTCACCCCCTTCTACCTCTTTCCCTCTCTTGTCTAGTATGGTAGACGTCCAGGCTATCCGCCCTCCAATGGGCCTGCTTTTGGTGCGGCAACAACCTTGAGGCCCTGAGGCCATCCCTCTGCACGAGAAGCATTGGTGGGCTTCCCAGGTCTATCCACAACCGGCCCAAGATTCCCCACATCTTGTCTTTGGCAGCCCTTCATGTACTTTCCCATCTTTTTTCTCCCTTAAAGGAGCCTTGTAGCTCCGTTGCAGCCATACTCTAGGAACATGCTCAAACTCTTTTGTGAAAACACAACACATAGTCCACAGTCACAACGTTGAAAACAATAAACTCCATCACGCATAGCAAGGACTAGCTACTATGACATCCCCACATACGTCATCTACGCCCAACTATGGGTGTAGACCATAGTATAAACATATGCTCTCAAAGATACACATACATCATGTTGATGTTTCCTTAAACCTGGGCTAGCTATTTTCATTGAAGGCAAGACCACCAAAGTTGTTTGGAAGATGCAAATCTTACCAACAATGGTGCAAGTCTGTGTCATAGGTTGAGACCCTAGAGGGATGGTTTAATGGACAATCCTTTTTGGCCCGTTGTTTAACGGTTTGTAGATTTGGATGATTCTTTTAGTATGTGTAGATACATAAGGAGGGTTGGTTACTTCGTGATTGGTTTTCTCTATGTTCCATTGGTACATGTCAGAATAAAGGATAGGCTCTTTGTGATGTATGGAGAATTGTGATGACCCTTAAAGCCTACATTTTGGAAAGACTATCATTATGTTTCTTACCATCTTCAGAACTTATAGAAAAGCAGGAGAAACTGTTGTAGTTCATGTACGTGTGGAAACGTTTTGCATTGTGTTTACAAATGTGGAGAAGTTTAACATCGTGACCAGGATTGTATGTGGCACTTTTCATTTGACCGCCCGTGTGACGTTCCGAGATGAGTCTTAAGCGACTGAGAATACAAAATTAACAGCTTGGCCCCCTGCAGCAATCGGGCCCGCTCAATTGTAGAGAAGAAACCCAATTTGATTAGACGATTACCAGAACCGCTTGTTTCCACTTCTCTAATTCTCCAAACCTGCGCAGGATAACATTGAAATCCGAGTGGTCCAGCTTGAAGCGAACTCTGTTAACACCCATGACAGACATTAGTTTAACACAAGGAAGTCAGAGCGTCTCAGCACTGTGGAAATTCCCCTGAACCTTACAGAGAGGCTTTACCCATCCAGTGCAGAGAGCAAGCTTTGAGCAGTTATAACCGACTCCACGGCAGCTAGACGGTCCTGTGGATTAAGCAGTCTCTCTCGTCTACGAGGCTCGGAGCCTAGGTACGTGGACAAGGCCCCATTGAGCCTCTGGACAGCAGGACTACTCTCCAGCCGGCCACTCTGTGCAGCTATGTCGGGCCGCCTCTTCTTCTTCCGGGGGAAAACATTGGGAACGTAACGGAAGGAAGTGGATGCATCGACATTTGAATAACTGGAGGCATCCTGGCCAGAAGTGGAAGGATTATCGAGGCTAAGGGGGCTGGAAGTGGGGGAGTTCTCGGAGCTCGATTGGTCGATGGAATTGCTGGGAAAATGGAGACGGAAGGAGGAGATGGATATGTGGAAGGGGGAGTGAGAAGTGCTTAGGGAGAGGCAGGGAAGGCGATGCAATGGCTGATTGTGTGAGGATGATGATGAAGAAGGAGAGTGAGGAGGCAGCTGCAATTGAAGCATTGGTATGAGGAGCTTCAAGCTCGCCATAGCCAATCACTTCCTTGAAGTGTTCCCCATTTTCTATATTATGTCCCTAGGTCAACATTGTGTTAGAGAGCACACCAATGGTAACTCATCAGGTTGCGTTCACACCTGCACTCCGCTCGGCAGCGTGGCCATCCTTCGACTCACATGTTGTTCAGACACTTGATTGGTCTTCCATGTGCGGGATGGCGCCGAATCACAATCAATGCCCATCTCTTGCCTATCTACACATACATGCCGCACAACCTTTCCTGCCCAAGTTGTCGTCAATGTGTAAAGTGCATGCTCTTCAATTGGTGCACCTAGGATGGCACCTAGGATGGCAGCCCCTCACATATCATTTCAAAGGATGGTTGCCACCCAGTGTGAACCTAACCTCAGAGGGTTTGCTCATTCACCAACCTGAGTTCGATTCTCTCGGTTTGACCTTGTTGCCTTGCCAGCTTAGGAGTTGTGTCCCTCGTAGGAGTGTGTGTGGGAGAGGAAAACAAGTTGAACAAAGCTCAAGTGGAGTGGTCTACGTTGGAGATCCAATCCAAAATGAAAAAGAAGACGAATGGGATGCGTAGCAAGGAAAAGAGAGCGGGGGGAGAAAAACACACACAAGGAATGATGCTAATAAGACTAGATAGCAAATTATCCAAAATTCGGGAAAATACACAAATCCCCTTTTGCGTTTCTAGGGCAAAGCCTTCATTAAGACGTCGTCTGCACCTACGGCAACCTAAAACCAAGGTGGCAAAACCATTATGGTTTAAGGTGGCAAAACCATTATGGCCCTACTTTAAGAAAAGAAAGAGTACTTTAAGAAGTTCGACGGCGATTTCACCGCCCTGCATAGTGAGGAGGCTAAGCGAATACTGCAAGCCGAGGTTTCGCGCAGAGCCAAGGAAGCTCAACGGAAGGACTGGTTCGACGCTTGACGTAAGCATGTTTCTTCTTGCGAGCTTCAAATGGATGAAGTCATCACGGAGCTTTCACGGGTGCCTCTTCTTCACCGGGAAGGTCCCCTCTATGGCAAAACTGGCACAGTTTCTCGTATTCAAGTGCCACCTCTCTAGCAACGCATATTCAGCAAGGTTTCTGGGTAAGGGGTTCTTTATCCTCCGCTACGTCTCCGAAGTTATTAGGAACGAACTGGTGGGAAAAACTTTCGTCTTCGCGAGTTCCTCCGTGTTGGTCATTCCATGGAGTCCTACGTTCAGCATCGACGAATTTCTTTTTCACGACTGCCCCGTTTGGATTGAACTGCCGAACCTTCCGCCGTGGTTGGGGGAAGCAGCTGAAAAGATTACTACGACGTTGGGTAAGGTTCTGTACATGCCCCCATCGCTCAGAGACCCCCTGGCTCGCAAAAGACTCTGGATCCTTTGGGACAGGGCACTCCAGGTGCCAGACTTCATCGACATCCACCTCGCTGATGGTGGTGTGTTAGCTCAACAGGTTAAGTTCGGGCCGTTCCCAGCCGCATGCTTCGCATGCAAGAAGATCGGTCACTTCGCTAGGAACTATCCGGAGAAGACGAGTAAAACCGAGGTGCAGCCGGTTGAAGACAAGAAGGATCTGGTCATCGTTTCTTCGGATTCGATCGAATCTTCGACACATGCAGTTGGTGAAAGACCGAGAGGCGATATCTTGGATTCAGAGGTCAAGGACGAGTCGTCTCCTTTCGACAAATCAGGTGATGATGAGGAAGGATGGAAAACAGTCGTCGGAAGGAAGGGCAGAGTTGCTAAAAATGATGCTATGGGTACTAGCTTAAACCATGCTCAGATTCCTTCGGCGGAAGGTCAGAGTCGTCAAACAGGCAGACCCTATAAGCAAAGCCAGGAACCGGGTGATGAAGGAGCGTGAATTGGAAGTCAGATGCAAGTCTTCACTGGGTCCGAGCCCATAAGAATAGAGCCCTTGAAGAAAAAGGGAAGGATAAGATGCCTGATGAAGAGGAGACCAAAGTTGTGGCCAAAAGAATCACGGAAGCAGCGACGCATGCGGGAGCGTCTAAGGAGAATATTTTCAACTTCTTCAATGATTTTTACAAAGTCATCACTCAATAGCATAGCACAACTGGGTGATATGGTTGAGAAGGGCTCGAAGGTGGCCATTCTGTCTTGGAATATTCGTGGTGTATGTGATAAAATCAAAGTAGACCCGTCTAGTCAAGATAATCAGGAAACGCACGGTGCAAGTGGTTCTCCTTCAAGAACTCAAATGTGGATCAAATGACTCTTTGTGGTTTGCCTGCCATAGAATAGGCTATGAAGTGTTCCTGAATTGTCCATATCGTGGGGGGGTGGGGTGGCAATTTTGGTTCATCATTCCCTTAAATCTAAAAAGCTCTGGTCAGATGAGGAAGGATACTTTGTGGCAGTAGCGGTTGTAATTGAGGATTTCAAGTTCAATATAGTTAATGTTTATGCCTCCAACCTCTCAAGTGTGTGCGTGAAGTGCTAGACGACCCTATGTTCTAATTTTGGGTGAGCATTGGCTAGCCAATGGCGATTGAAACTTCACCAACTCATGTGAAGATACGTCGCACCCAACAGACACAAGGTCAAGTGCAGAGAAGGATGCATGAAGTGATCTTATCATCGCAAAGGGATTCATCAACTGCGGCCTGATAGATCAGACAAGTCTCAAGGGATTTTCCTAGAGCAACAAAAGAAAGGGTGTCGACTTTCGTGCAGGGCGGCTAGACAGGTTTTACACCTCGGAGGAAGGGTGATGGATGAGTAGGCCCATGCATGGAGAGTATCTCAACTGGACCAGTGTTTCGGATCATCTGCCAATGGTTTGGAGATTTTGTGTGCCGTCATTCACAGAAAGATCGTTGGATATACCCTTCAAATTTATTAAGGGCCGCCTTAAATCTAGAGAGTTCTGCCACAATGTTGTCAATATTTGGCATGAGGCCTCAAACAGGGTGCAGGATCCGTGCGACAGATGGGATGTTGCAGTAAGGGAAGTATTGAAATTCATGAGAGCTTGGGAGAAGACCTTGAAAGATCGACATAGAGCGCAAGTGGATGTTCTTACCTAGCTCAGAATAGTTGTAGGGAGGCAGTGGCCGTCGTTGATCCCAGAGACCCGTTCATAGCCACTCTCCTAGCAAGCTCTAGTTCAACCGCGTGTTCAACCGTGTGCTGTGCATTTTCTATTTCACTTGAGTTCGCCAAGATCAAGAGTAGAATGCTATGGCTTCAGGTTGGAGTGACTGTCAATCCAAATGCTTCTTCGACTCACTGAAGAGGAAGAATAGTAGAGAGCGCATTGACAGGGTGGTAGATGAGCAAGGCAATCTGGTCACAGAATTTTGGCACATGGCTCAAGTCTTCATTAAGGAGCCGAGTGCGGTGGTAGGAGTTGAGCCATCGTAGGACGCTAACTGGGTGGCTAGTATCCAGGCAATGAGGGTTGGAGTCCATAGTTACGGAGTTTCAACGCTTTGTCATAGGCCGCCATTCATAATCAACGAATTAAAGGAAGCTTTGGACAAGCTGGAAGACGACAAAGCTCCGACCCTGACGGCCTCACGATCGAATTCTACAGACACTTTTGGTGGCTAATCGGTGGGGACCTGACAGAGATGGCTAACTCGGCAACGGAGAGGGGCACGCTGACAGTGGACATCAACACAAGCCTGGTAAAACTTTTCCCAATGAAGTAGGACCAGGTAAGGGTGGGTGATTGGAGGCCCATTTCTATGCTTAACTCTTCTTATAATATCATTGCCAAATCTCTGGCGTTGAGGATTAGGGAGGTCTGTGCAACAGTTCGTTAGCGTTGAGAAGAACGGATTCGTGAAGGGGCATGACATGTTCGAAAATATCCTAAATGTTTCCTCCGCGTTGGACTATGCAGTGGATACAGGTCAAAACGAACCTCTGCTAAAATAGTAAAGTCGAACACACAAATTGTTTTTGCCTTCAAGAACGATACGTTCTTTAATATGTACATGACAATGCCTTCTTTATTAAACTCTTGTATGAGTTGAGTTAGAGTGGGCTTTCTCTCATTCACAAAGGATAACTACAATGTAAATTAATTGAGAGTGGAGGTAAAACAAAATAAAACAAAAACAAGAATAAGCTATGGGAAACCTAACTTATTGCTGCAGCTCTATCTTCATCTCGTGGCCCATTAGCAAAACAATGATTTGGTCACTTGTGCCCTCCTCACTTGCAACTTTAATTATCACAATTCCAATTGTGCCCATCACATTGGAAACATTCCATTTGTTGAAATTGACCATCTCAGCAACCTAAAGGAACATATGTACACAATGAATGATCCGGTAGCAAACAAAGGTTGCCATCAAAGGGCTCTCCTTTTATAATGCATGTGGTAGCATCAAGAAGCACTTTGAGGTTCCACCTTTAGTTGTGCCCCTAGGCACAACACTTGCACCCTTTATTCTATAGAACTCTCCAACTTCCAAAAAATTGACAAATTGGAGAATGTAAGTAGATTGCACCAACGACTATGTAAGAACAAAACGTATCTGTGAAGTCTCCCTTCAAGCATGTAGGGTACTTTTGGTTTATTAATCTGTAAGTACCATACAAAGTAATTTTCCCTCAAATACAAATCTATGAGGCGCACAATTGGACAATTGGGTAATACTTAACGAAACCAAGGCATCCCCCCCTCCTAAAAAAAAATTCTTTTGAAGGAATGATTGCTTTTGAAATGGCTCTGGAGAGGGCATTAATTTGCTTGCATCTCCACATCCTTTATAGGAATTCACTTCATCATTCACAACAACACAAAGCAACTATAGACGCGCTTGGTAGACGCGCAAAATAGCGGGCGCGTCTATAGGCGTTGCTCTAGTAGAGAAATTACGGGCGCATCTATTAGCGCGGCTAACTGCTCGTCTATTTGCGCGTCAATCACCGCGTTTATTTGCGCGTCAATCACCGCGTTTATTTGCGCGTTAGACCTGAGAAAATACGGGCCCGTCTAACATCCTGTTTATTAGCGCATCTATTTGCGCGTGTATTTGCGCGTTTATTTGCGCGTTTACACTGAGAATCAGACGCGCATTTAGACGCGTTGTTAGACGCACACCAGAGAATACAGAAAGTGAGATTTTGGTGTACATCATTGCTTTCCAAACATTGCCCATGATTACCAAAGCACATAATTTTTTGCAAGCCAACATATACAAGAATTAAAGGAAATGAGGAGAATGAGACAATATGTAAAATAGTTTTGCCAATATCAATTGTGGGGCTACGGTTCAATCTCATCCTCAATGAGATCAACCCTTGCCAAACTATCTACTTCAAAATCCAAACAAGTGTTTAGATCTAGAAATACATTCAACCCACTACTACTTGTGCCACTCATGTGCTCATCGAAATCAAGATCTCCAATGGTAGGCTCGTCCTCACGGGTAATGCCGGCCTCAATATCTATATCTCGTATCTCATCATCATCCTCCTCTCTTGTATCACGGTCATCATCACGTCCATGGCCATGATCATCCTCCATACGCTCCATATTAGTAAATGTACTATACATCACTTTGGAACGTGGCATAATAGGTATGACATGCCACCACCTATTATTATCCACCATTGGTTGATAGACAACCTAATTCAAACACAAATACAATCATGTTACTTTTCTTGCATCAAATATTTAAAAGCGAGTATTTTTATGTGTGTGCACAGTACCTGTTCACATTGTTGCGGTAGTATTAGTGTGTCCTTCCTACTTTGCCAAAACTTTGTGGAGTCAATAGTTACAAAGCCACTTGCATGGCGTTTGATTGTTGCATTAGGGCCTCTTTCCACCACGTCCTTAAACCACTTTACATCCAAAACATACACAAAGAAGCGTCGAAAGTCAAGCATAATGATATCTTGGATTATGCTACAATAATCATCCATGACTCCATTGGCTCCCTCAAAGCTAGCAATGATGCCGCAATCTTGTGTGTTTCTCTTATCATCAATCCGTTGTGTTCGAAAATGCTTGCCCTCACACCATATAGCATTGAACATAGTGCACTACACCAAGAAAAAATCAATTAAATAAGCAATCTAAATTATAAAAACCTCCTAACTTATGCATAACATTCTATATACCGACCTTGCTCATGCATCCCCTAGCATACTCCCATTCTTCCATTGTGATATGCATCCCCTCGTCTTTCTCTGCTTTCTCCATTTCATCAAGTAGCCAATCCACATGAATATCCTTTGGAAGTGCTCTTAGACGCTGAGGGTATGGCACACGAGATCCGTGGTGTTTACGAAAGAGGGCCCTTTCTTCTTGTCTTCTTGCCTTTGCATCCTCGTATCTTGTCACCCATCTTTTCATCACATCACTATTAAGCACGCAAAAGAGGTTAATACTATTACGCAACTCCGTGTCTATTACTTTGTTGCGTCCTTTTCCTTGAGGCACAATAGAGGTCATCCTTAGGTCTTCATCATCTCTCCATAGTCGTGGGAGAGAGCTATCCACATCAACAAGAAACTCGGAAATATATACAAGTGACTCTTGTACCAACCAACCCTCGGCCATGCTACCTTCGGGTCTTGCATTTTGTCTCACGAAGCCCTTCAAGGTCTTCATGAAGCGCTCGAGGAAGAACAACCATCGTGCATGTATAGTACCGCATATAGCAATCTCATCCACCAAATGCACTATGAGATGTAGTTGGCTTGTGAGAATAGAACGTGGAAATGTCTCCTCCACTAAACAAACCGCCTCCACTGACATAACTCGAGCATTCTCAAGCGTGGTGGGATCTATTTCCTTTGAGCTCACATACCTCACAAGCTCGCCCATCTTGTAAATACAATCTTTCACGTCCTTTGATGCACTACGTGAAATGCTAGTAGGTAGTATGAACTGAACCCGCGAGGAGGTGGTTGATTAGTTGCTTATAGCTATTCACTCACAAATTTGAAAGGAAAAAGATATTATGCATATAAAATACTTACTTGGAGCATCTTGTGCCAATCATGAGATTTCAAGCCATATAATTACTCTACACCTCTTTTCTTGCTCTTTGTAAAGGCTCCCTTCAAACACCTCATGCATCCAGTGGGAGTACGAATTGTAGTAATAGCGCGCTTCACCGTTGCCATCTCTAGCTTTGATAACATCCACGGTGCACGAGGTAAAAAAACATGCCCATTTGGTCTCTCTTGAGGCCAAGCTTCACGCATCCTCCCTGTGGTACGTAGATCCTCCCTTATGCCTGCCGAATCTCGTGTCCCATTTAAATGCTCCCAAATGGTAGATGCCACATTCTTGAAGATATGCATGGGATCGAGCTGGTGATTGATCTTGAGGTGGGACCAATATGGTAAACGATAAAAGATGGAGTATCTAAACAAAATAAAGTGTTAGCGTGCAATCCTCACTTTCAACCAATATAGCCAATCTTTACTTCCAGCCAATAGTTACAAATCCTTACCGGCTCATGCCAAGTGGTGGAGTCGTCGTGGAACCGTCCCAAATTCTCATCCAATCTCCCGCGGTGAGTGATTGTGGGAGGACTTCATTCCAAGGGGCAACATATCTAGGATGATCACGTGGGAGAAATCGATGGTGATTCTCATAGATGACCTTATTCAATGCGTCTGCCCATGAGGCAACTAGCGAAGGACCACAAACAGGACATGCATGGTAACCCGATGTAGTGAGACCTGAAACAATAGATGCAATTAAGAGTGGAAGGTGGGTTTAGGGTGCCACGTCCTTGCCTATTCATAATTAAAAAATGCAATGCTTACCTGAACACTCGCCATAGCCTGGGAAGTCATGCATCGTCCACATCAAGACTGCTTTGCAGTTGAAGTCTCGTGACGAGGGAGGCCTGCTCACATCATGCACCTCGATACCTCTCCAAAGTATCTCTAGCTCATCAATCAAAGGCTCCAAATAAACATCAAGGTTTTTGACTTTATGTTTCCCTGGAATTAGAAGGGACAGCATGACATGTCCTTTCTTAATAGCCATAGAGGGTGGAAGATTGTAATTCACCAATACCACTGGCCATACACTGTAAGACGTGCTTTTGAGACCAAATGGGTTCACACCGTCCATACCCAATCCAAGTCTCAAGCTCCTAGGTTCTTCCTTGAAGCTTAGCCATGTGTCTTCAATATGCTTCCACGCAGGAGAGTCCGTGGGAGTTCTCCACTTGCCATCGGTTGATTGATGGGAGGAATGCCATGACATGAGCTCTGCAATAGATTTGCACTTGAACATATGTTGGATGCGAGGGATTATGGGAAAATGTCGCAATACAGCGTCTAAATGCCCGTCTACTCTGTGTATTTAAACGCGCCTGTAGACGCGCTAATAGACGCGACTATAGACGCATCTACTCTGTGTATTCAGACGTGTGTATTCAGACGCGACTATAGACGCGCTAATAGACGCGACTATACCCGCGACTTTTAAACTTGCTTTTCGGCGCGCCGCTCGCTTTGCTTTTCTTTTGACTACTTAAACTTCGCGAGCGGCTTTCTTCCTTCTTTATTAGCAGTTCTATAGATTCGAAGCTTAAGAGAGAGCCTCCCATACACAGTTCCAAGCTTTCACTCAAGACAAAGGGACCGTACCTACACAGCTTGCTTCCAAGCCTAAAGAAGAGGAGGAGTACGAACAAGGAGAAGAAACAAGTTTGGAAAAGAAAGATCCTTCCATACCTTTTTCCAAGTAAGTCCTTTTGAAGTTGTTCTTGCTTGCTCTTTCCAGTTTTGTACTTTTTCGCATCCACGAAACGCAGCATCTAGGTATGAGCGACACGTTCTTTTGTCGGGCGAAACGTCCTTTTCGACTTTTGAGTATTCTCGACTGTCGGAGCGCGTGTATAGAGGCGTCTGAGGGCGCGTCTAAACGCGCGTCTACAGGCGCGTCTATATGCGCGTCTGGCTTGTTACAGACACACACAGACGCGTATATAGACGCCCACACAGACGCTCTGTTAAACGGAGTTTTAAACGAATTGTTGGACGCGCTTTTAGACACGCTGTTAGACGGATGTTTGGACGGACTGTTAGACGCGGTGGTAGACGTGCTTTTTAACGCACTATTAGACGGATTGATGAACGGACTGTTAGACGCGCTTTTACTTGAATTGTTAAACGCTCTGTTAGACGCGTTTATAGACGCGAAGATTAGAGGGGTCTATAGACGCGCTCTGACAGAGCCTCTTTTTTTTTTTCCCCTTTCTTCTCAGCTCCCAAAGTAATAGATTTGTTTATTTTTTTCCAGTTTAACATGTGGGGAGGAAGTGCTTCTAGCTCACTTGATCCGCGTGAATCGATATGGAAGGATTTATATAATATTTTAGGGCACCCTCCTAGTCCTGCGGAGTTATACGGGTACATGACGGGTACCCTCAGACACTCCCCAGGAGTCAGCACTACAGACTCCGAGCCACCCCACACCGCCTGAGATCACCCCAGCGGAGTCCGCACAGCCGTCTTATGCCCCGTCTTATGCCCCTTCCCTTGTACCGTCTTATGCCCCTTCCCCCATGCCGTCTTATGTCCCTTCTGCCATCCCGTCTTATGCCCCTTCCCCCATGCCTTCAGGAGGTCCTTCTGCCTCAGCGAGCCGTCGACGTACTCCCCAGCCGTCGAGACTCGATTCTCCAGCTACGAGTGGTCAGCGTAGTCCCGCGTAGTCCCCAGCTACGAGTGGCCAGCGTACAAGCTCGACACGACAGGGTGGCAGGCGTAGTAGCAGGGAGAGCGGTGGCGGATGCATGGCACAGTGCTTTGGGCCATGTGGCGGTGAGGAGGATGATGACTCCGATGATTTAGACGTGCCTCTGGGTGATGGTACGATTTATTATGACATCACCCAGACAGGAGGCATCTTGATGGATGCGCGGGGGAAGGACATAATGGCCTTCATGCGCTCTGTAATTGCTAACAATTACAGAGATTGCTTTATCCACTATAAAGACCACCCAAAGAGGTTGGCTGATGAGACCCTCGCTACTATTCGCTCTAGGTATCCTAACCCCCCCAATCGCCAGTTCACAGATAAATGGGGGAAGTCAAAGATTGTTACGATACTTAGCAATAAAAGATCTTCCCTTAAGAGGCAGGCAGAGGCAGGCACTAGCGGAGCTTGCCAGACTTGAGGCAGGTCAACCTCCAAGGGGCCCGCCCCACACCGCTCAGAAGCATGAGTGGAAGAAGGCAATGAAGTCAGCGAGGGAGGAGCCCAGTCTGCAGCACGTGGAGGCACGGAGGATCCAGATGGAGGAGTATGGGAGCGCGCATTTTGGAGCAGGGGGTGTTGAATCATGGGAGGCCCAATTTGTAAGTATCGATCTCAAATTATATTGCTTATGTAGTTTATTAGGAGGTTGGTTGTTTCTTTGTACTAATCCCTCCACAAAGTGTATCGCGGTCATGCAGCTTGAGATCGTGGGCAGATACCCTACTCCAGTGGAGACAGCCTACCACCGCCACCATCGCAGAGGAGATACATGGAGGCACTTCTATGATGACGGGTTGATTACTGAGGAGCAGTATACCCGAGCCACTGGACAGGCCCCCCAGGTATTTGAAAGTAATTAAATAATGCCAAAATTATAAGTAAAGATTTGATTTTTCATACATTGATATATGTTGTCCCTTGTTTACAGGGCGCCCCTGCACAAGACGACGAGGAAGATGAGGAAGGAGGTGCAGAAGGGAGCGCAGAAGGCAGCGCAGAAGGGAGCGTGGAAGGCAGCGAGGATTAGTCGTAGAAGTAGTGCTACTATTCTTTTTTGTACTTAAAGCCATTGGCTTGGCTTCGTGCCTCTTGTATATAGACTCCTCTTATTTTTTGTACTTGAAGCCACATGACATGGCTTAGCTTCCTTATTTTTTGTACTTGGAGCCACATGACGTGGCTTAGCTTCGTGCTATATGTATATACAAGCACTTTTTGAGCTTTCAATTTTATTGCATTTTGGAGTTGTAATATTTTATTTGGAATTGTAATTAAAATGCGGTTGGCTGTAAGAATTGAATTACAGAATGTGGATATGGGATTCTTGTAACTATATAGCATACACAACATACACAGTATTCTGTAAAATTTAAAAAAAAAAAGGCGCGTCTATCAGTGCGTTTAAAAACGCGTTTATATTCACGTCTGTCTGTTCGACTTGCGTCTATACGTGCGTCTATCAAAGCGTTTATATGCGCGTCTATTTACGCGTGTATGAGCGCGTCTATACGCGCGTAAGTCTGATATATAGACGCGCAATTAGACGCGGGTCTCCTGACGCGCAAATAGACGCGCCCGTAAGTTTTTTATTTAGTTCATGAAACGCGCCTGTGCGCGCGTCTATGGGTGCTTTGTCTTGTTGTGATTCTCTTCTTTGCACATAAGCTGTTTGCTTGCTGTCAATAAAAATGTGGCAAAAAATAAGTGCTAAACTAACAACAAAGGTTTGTTTGTGCAAATGAGTTATGGTAGGATTCTTGAATATATTCTTTAAATGTAAAACATGTTGCATATAAGAGAAAAAATCATTGAAGAAAATACTATTGAAAAACTTAATGAAACTAAACACAATGTCTACATTGTAAATCAAAATACTCATTTAGTTTTTTTCCAACAAAACTAAATGGTGTCAAACTGAATTTCATTTTAGCATCGACATTTCACGTAGTATTTCATATCAAGAGCAACCAAATACAATATTGAAACCAATCTCCAACTTAATCTGAGTCAATGTTAATAACATCATTTGCTTCATCTTTCGGTTTAGGTTGCTTGTTCTCCAAAAGTCTCTCAGTTTTTATTTTAGAGGAACATTTCACGCAAGATGTGATTGTGGATCTAGTACCAACGTACCGTGGGTTCTTGTGAATAAGTTTCCTCACTGACAAGAAACACATTTACGTTGACAACATGTGTGTCAAATTGAATCTCATTTAGTAATATACCTTGTCAAAATGAACCCGTCAAGGATCTACGCGAGCTCTTCTTGATTAGGGATTTTTTGAGCAAATTTGCCTTGGGTGGTCTACTTGGGGAAGCACAAATAGAAGGAGTTGACCTGGGGGTATGTGGGGAGGTACTCTTGTCCGTATAGGAGTAAGCAAAAGCTGCATGACCACCTACAAGACGATTGTAGAATCAGTAAATCAAAGCATCACCAAGTCTTGCAAGGGATAAATACACAATGGACACACAATCCTAAACAAGCTCTATTGCAAGTAATAAATTGGTTAATGAGTAATTGACAAGGTATATTACTTCAACGAAGGTAATCCCTATCTCTCGACTCTCCTTACTTCCTATTGAAAAAAACAAATATGAAAATAGCTTTGCAGGTATGAACATCAGATGTCCAAATTTTTAAAAAACAGCACGAACAGGCCTATAACTGGAACATCAGTCAACTTTGCACTTGGGAAGTAGGACACTTAAGTACTTCTATTAGTCAGTGTTTAAGCAGTTTGTTAACGCAAGTAATATGCATTATAATATGTTGCACGCTCAAAGCAGCCAAAATAGAATCGAGTGCATTGAAACATACGTGCTCGCCAAACGTTAGCACATGCTAGGCCAAAAGAGTTTGACTGTACAGCCAATAAGTGCACAACAAAGCAGCACAAACGGACCACTTTGCGACCTCATGCCCACAAGTTCCAATGACATGAAGAAGGGATTAAGCCGAAAGGGAAGAGGAGACCGCAATGTTCAAAAGACGAATCACAAGTCTATTAAAGGGATAGCATTTTGTATGTTCGTTATCGCATGGTAGGCTAGAAGAGCCGCACTGTACAACCAACAATTTTACAACAGAACATAAGAAAGAAATGAGGAGCAAGTTGCGAGCTTATACCAGGTTCGAAGAACGTTAAGAACGAATGAAGTCCTTATGGGAGACTAGAACGCAATTCTCACAATATGGTTGGAGATGTCTCACGCAATTTGGAGAAGTACATACGACAAAAGAAACAATTGAACTACTTTCAACAATCATTCATTGAAAGACTCAATAAATAGAAACCTTGCATGCACAGAAAACTACACACAAATGAAGACTACAGCAGACGCAAAACCAAAGACTATTGTATACGCTTCTTCACTCAAAGATTGGACGAATTGCATGCAAGAAAAGATGCACACAAAATTAATAGTTCAACTACAAAAACAAATTCTACATAATGTACTGCCGCCACCATCGTCAAGCTTGTTCTCATCATTGTTAGCATGCTCCAAGACAGAAATCTTCTCTATAGTAGGAGTAATAGGGGACCTCAAAATTTGAGGACATGCTTTAGCAAGTCCTACACAAAACAATACGAATATTTTCAGCAATAAAAGCACATGCAGAAATAAGTAAGGACGTATTGAACAAAGAGAAGACAAGGAAGAAAAGGATTAGACCCTTCACGAATGCTCCACTGTTCGTGTCCATGAAATCATGGGAAGCATCCATGTCTCTGATTTTCATCTCCTACTAAGTTTGTGAATGCAAGTGCTCACGAACTTCTGTAGTTAGGATTTTATAGCGGAAAACGAAGAAGCCCATGGCGGACACCTACGAATCGAAATCCCTGCAAATATTCTTTGCAGAGGCTCTTAAGTTGTAGCAAGCCAAGGATCGTTCAATTACCATGAAGTTCTTCTGTGTGTGAGCAGAATCCAACGATGCAGCTAAGATGTACAGGTATGGAAGCTTAATGCAAAAGTGGCGCACATAGTCAAGCAGCCATAAAATTCAGAGAACAATGCCAAAACTATGTGATGAGGCGCCATACGCATGTGCCGCCTATTGCATGCAACAATCAAATCTCCAATTTAAGTAAGCCACTTATTAAAACAAAATTCACAATTTCGAATATATTTTTCCTAGAACTAAACCATTGCTAAGGCTAGCCCCATGGGGCAGGCCAAAAACAGGAGATATCTTGTTCTCTTAGTGTCTCAGTAAAGATCGCCCTCCCACATTTGAACATGTCCAGCAATCAATATTGGAATTGACAAGGGGCTAGCATTCGATAAGCGGGTTACATTTGTTTCATCATTTTGTCTAATGTGGGCTTTAAGCTCATCCTCATTACTAAGGCTTCCGCTCTAGATAGCCCTAAGTATAGACCTTCGTGGTCCTCCCTCTCCATCATAAAATTCCCTGGTCGGAGTTCGCCGAGCCTGAGAGTCCTAGCATCCATGGATTTTTTGCTTGATCCCAAAGACCTGTAGACTGGATCGAGTATGGCTCTTCTAGAACTCTCATGTTTTATCTAGACTATGACAATTTGAATTGGATGGAGAGGAACGTAAGTTGCACTTACACCTTCGAACGTGCCCTCAATCTGACTCTGAAGGTGTTGCTGGCATTTCTCCTCCAATCTTGGACTTTCGTGAAAGAGATATGAAACAACCCTCAACTCTTTCGTGTTGTCATCAAGGTGAACAATCACAGATTTCTCTAAATGAGGCTTGAAGAGATCATTCATAGCCCTCATGAAAGTGATAGGACCATTAGTGGGGCCAAATGGCATGACTGCTCCCTGAATCAGGGGTCTCCCTCTCCCTCTCCATTACTATTTTCTACTTGGATCAAGGGTCTCCATCTCCCTCTCCCTCTCCCAATGTCTCCTACTCATCCCTCCCGGCCCCCCCCCCCCCTCTCTCTCTCTCTCTCTCTCTCTCTCTCTCCATCTCCCTTGTCAAACCCTGCAGGTGCACGCGAGGGACGACCTTGCCATCGCAGGGCTATCCTGAGCCCATGTGATATGCCACCCGCGCTATTGCTATGCCGTACTACTACAACAGGCCCCCATGCCCTTGCGCCTCTATACCCACCAAGCCCAGCCCATTGTGGGATGCCATAGGCCCGCCTTAGGCTGCTACATATGCCATCGAGCCACGGGGGTGGGTGTTAGCCCCCGCCTAATAAGTTGTTGCCTCGCCTGGCCAACGACTACAACATGCAAGCCATAGGAGCTGCCCACACCCCTTATTTAGCCCACAACCCCTCAACAAACTCGGCCTTTTCTCCAACCAGCTCCAAACTTGCAAGAAAACACTAAGGAGGTAAAAAAATCAAGAATTGGGCCAAGAAAGTGTAGAAAAGTACACCCATCGACGAATTTTCAAAATGCAACACTGAAAAGGCAAAGGGAATCTCTCTATTTCTACATTGTTACATTTCTACAAACAAAGAAGGACAAAAGTGATTTTGCAAAATGCCTACACGAGCATGTGTACATTTGAAGCGTTAGTGCAGCCGACGACCAGTATGCAGCACCCTTCTGGAGGAGTGATCTCCTGAAGATAGAGTGGAGGAGAGAGCGACGATAGGTGACTATGGGGTCCAGGATGATTTGGAGTAAGCCCTCAATACCGCATGAGATAGTACGGGCCGAGTTCGCCATGACACCTCTGCAGGTTGATGCCATCTTTCAGACAATTACATTCATCCATAGAGTTTGGGACTTACGTCGATGGAGATTCCCGAGGCTGGCCTTGGAGTCATCCAGATGACTCGCAGAGAGCGGAGCAGACACATGGTGTGCATGTGTATAGGGGTCTAAGTGCAACACTCAACACAATTTTTCATTCTAGAGGAAAGAAAGGGATCTCTTATTTTGACATATCTATAAAAGAAAAGTAATCTCTCATTTTGACATATCCATAATTTTTGGGGCAATGGTTGGCCACGATTTACTCCCTCTTTATTGGCACCTTCATTTTCCACCTTCACCATCCTTCCCTTCTTCCACTCTATATTAGCTCCCTTGTCATCTCTTTTCCTAGCCACATTCTCTTTTCACCTTCGCCCACGCTAGAAGGTGTTTGAGCAGTCATGCGGCCTTCTTCAAGGGATGTGCGGAGCCTAGGCACTAAATTGGGATGCATCAAGTGCAAGTTCTTTTTTTTGGGCATTTTCGGACCCAAAATGCTAGCTTGCATTAGGGGTTGGTGAGACCCAGAAAAGGACCTAAGTTGCAAAAAAGGAGAAATTTCGCCGAAAAGGTGTGAGATCTAGAAAAACCCTTTCCATCAAGTGCAAGTTGGGAAAAATTGATCTTGAATGGAATAAAACTCTTACTTTAGTTTTAAAATATATATTTTAACTGACACCCCCACTCACCTATCTTGGGGCACCCACCATGAGATTGCGGGCCGCCGCCTAGGTAGGCAAGAAGCCCTACCAATTGGCTGCTATGGCCTGGGCTATGGAGTAAAACTTGAGATGAACTTTGCCTTGAGAGAGGAGACTCAATCTAGCACCACCGAAAGGGGTTGCCAACTGCAAGACCATGCGAAAAGGAGATTGGGGTGGTAGATGGGGGAGGTAGTGGGAAAGTTGTCCGCGCTTAAAGAGGGGGGCGTTTGACTCGATCAAATTGGGAAAGACATCAAAGTCTCACCACTTCTTTTTTGCAGCATCCCATTGTTGTGCTGCCCTGATCCAATCAGAGGTTTGTGCATTTGATCCAAATTCCAAAGAGATTTGTGCATTTCTCCTCAACCCCACTCCATTCTTCTTCTTCTTCCTCATCACTCCATAACATCAAAGTCCACCATTTGTTTTTGCAGCTGTGCTTCCCTGATCCAATCACAGGTCTGTGCATATGATCCAAATTCCAATCAGAGATTTGTGCATTTCTCCTCAACCCAAATCCATTCTTCTTCTTCCTCATCACTCCACAACATCGAAAATTCACCATTTGTTTTTGCAGCTTCCCATTGCTGCCCTGATCCAATCAGAGATTTGTGCATTTCGTCCAAATTCCAAGCATTTCTCCCCGACCCAACTCCATTCTTCTTCTTCCTCATCGCTCCACAGCTTTGCAGCAGCTCGGCTCGCTCGTCTTGTCCTCCATCAGTCGCTCCATTTTTTGCCGAATTGGCTCTGTACCACTCTGTAGGTCTTTTCATCATCGTATTTCACGGCTGGATCTTCGGGTACCTAGATGAGTTCGATGATATTTGGGTGATTTGGGTGGTTGTGTTTGTAGAATTTGAGCCTTCTGGACAGGCTTAGATCGAGAATTCTCAGAGTGAGGATCCTTCCCTGTAGGGTCGCAAAGCTGGGTTGCCTTCCCTGTAGGGTCGCAAAGCTGGGTTGAATCGAACTTCAGCATGCCATACTAAAAGCTTTAGATGGGGAAGTCAATTTAGACGCACCTTCGATGAGTATCCTAACTCGATTCACAAGGAGGGACAAATCGTATAGCGGTCCGCATTCTTTATTACGCAACCTTGCAAATGGCAGGGTGGACTCTGCTACGGTGCCACTGCATACTGTGCAATGACGTCCCCCTTGCTTTAGCAGCTGTAATTGACGTTTCCGCTCAATAAGATTCGCCTATTCCTTTCAGCAATTCTTAGTCAGGTTGTGCCGATTTGAACTTTAGTGGTTGCAAGTGCAGGAAGCTGACATTTAAAGGTTAATCGATCAAAAGATCTGGTGATAAACATGGCAAGCTGTTTCTGCTGCGATGCAGAAGAGGAGTACCGAAAGCCAGTGGACAATCCATTTAATTCCGCAGCCAATGGCAATCAACCAGGTACTTTCGACTTTATGCTTTCGACTTTATGGCCTCGTGCCCACTGCCCACCGCACGGCCAGCTCCCCCTATCTGCGTCTTTATATTCTTCTCTGTTTTTGTCGCTTCGTACTTCAGGCGGTATTGTTGAGAACTTAGAATGGAATTCTTGTCACGTGACAATATTGTTCAATGCCGAAGTATTTGTGGTAGATGGATGTAAATATATTTTATTTCATTAAGATTCAGCTGCACGGCCGTCCATGCTGAGTTTTTCAAGGATTGTCTTGGTCATTGGCATGTAGCCCGAGCATGCCACATAATCTTGACTTTTTTCATTTAGAGTTCAAATATGAGGACAGAACTTGGCAGTGGATTTGACTGTAACTTTACACTTGTCTTAACACAATATTTAGGGGATACTATTTTTATGGGGAAGGGAACGTATTGAACACGTCTGACAGGGATCCTACCTACAACAGCAGCTGATTGATGGGGGCAGTATCGGGCAATCCCAAGCTTGACTTACCCGGCTGGCTGGTGGACCTAGATGATATGTCCTGGCTAGCCTGCATCTTATCTTTGGTAGGGAGCACTCAGAGTGGTTAAGCCTTAGCCAAACTCAACAGGCCGCCGAATGGCCCTGGCCAGACCCTGTGGTGGGAGAAACCCAAAAGGTAGACAACATGGATGGAAGGAGGGCTAGCACAGAACTAAGAAGTATCATAGTACGTAGGATGTCATATTAAGTAGGGACTGAAGCCAAGATACTAAAAGTTTCTGGAAAAAGAAGTCGTCAAGACACTATAAATATTGGAGGTGCTTTACGAGATATGGACTAAAGCAACCTGCTAAGTTAGAGGGTATGGGACTCAATTGTGGCTTGGAGTCCTGGAGCCAGGTTGAGCTCTTTGTGTGATGGGAGTTGGGACAGATCATGGGTGCGATTCAGATCCATTGGTAGGAGGTATTTCAGGGCAGGTAAAATTGACCTGCAAGGGATTTCAAGCTTCAATCAAGCACTCTAGAGTTGTGGGAGATCATTAGATGTTGATGGTATTGTCAGTACTCATTGTTCTCCTTGTGTTAGTGCTGCTCATTGTGATGACCTGCCAGCTACAGTTTGTAGACGTTAATGATACCTTTTATATGTGTTATGTTGAGACTCTTTCCTGCTTGCAAGTCTTGATTTCCATCATGTGCCTCTATCTAAAGTCCAAAGCTATGGAAGGAGGAGCAGGAGAAGGCAATATAGTAGCCTTTCGAAGGTCACACTCGTGGCTACAAGTTTCTTTAATCTTAATGGCACCCTATAAAGGCGATCCCAATGCCTCTGTAAGCATTATTGGTAGGCACAACCTCTGGGTGCAGCTGACTCTTTACTGCAGCAAAAGGCTGGCTCACGCTTCCTCTATATCAGAAATTGACTATGCATATAAACTCCTGCGTAGGCTTCAGTAGCTGCTCAAAGGTAGAGCACTCCTGCAAAGCTCTGCTCTAGGGTTCACTGAAGACAGCGCCATTGAATGCACTCCTGATGCTCTCCTACAGGGTGTAGGTCCCTCCTGCTACTGCCACATGCCTCTGCTAGGGGCTTCAGTGGGTCCTAGTGGTTGCGGGAACTATGTTCGTGTGTGAGATTTATAAGGTGAGGGCTGTACTCCTACCACACTTTTGTTCTTGGCCAATGAGCATGATGAGCTGGCCGATGAGCATACTGAGCTGACCGACTACCACGCCTGACTGAGCCTTTCCTGGATCCGGCCTCTTGTCCTTGTTGACCCACCCCTGGCTGACCAGCCAGCCCTTTTTGCCTGCCCTGACCCCTTGTAGTTGGGTTCCTTACAGGGCCGTTCTCATGGAGCCTCTTAGCTGGGCTTCCCAGCCTAGATGGCTGGCTGTCCATGTGGCAGCCAGATCTATCCAGATCTGCTGCCCACATGCAGGCTACACATGCTGCCTGCATGGTAGCCATGCTGCTCATGTGGCACCTTCATCTCTATCAGATCTGCCCACATGGCAGTCCCTACATATGTCCACATGGCATCTGTAGACTGTCTTATTCCTTTTCCTATTGCAGGTTTCCTATCCCCATTTACTCCTCATTTGGGGATTCATAAGTGGGTCAGTGACCCTTCTATTAGACATCATCCATAAGCCTTAAGGATGTAAGTCATGAAAGGTGGCATCCTCCTCATTTAAAGGGACGAAGCTAATGGAAGCAGATGCACGATGCATCAGTAGTATTGTTGGAAATATTACTGTAAGAGATCTGGATATTTTGCCTGTCTCCATCTGTCTAGCAAGTGGGTCTAGCTATCGTATGAGAAAGTGTATGATGAGGTACTGTGGAGCCTCTCATTGTTGATGCTCTAGTATTCTCCTAGGACTAGGGAGTATATGATCTTCAATCTCTGAAACATATTTATCCGGGGATTCATCATCTATAACAAAATGTTTCACTCAGGAAATGGGAAAAGTAGGATGGATCTTTCCCAGGATGGAGGTAAATCCAATGTGTAACTTAAGTTTGAATATTTCTTGATGGCTGCAGCTTTGAAAACACTGATTGGAGAGCTTTGTAGCAGTGAGTGGTGAGGATAAAAGAACCATGTTGTCTTCAGTGAACTTTGTGTGTTTATTAGCTACTGCCCCTGTGCTGTGCTCATCCGGTCTCAAACTGAAGGATATCCAGCATTTTTTGTACTTCATGGTCAGTTACAATATGCTGCCTGGAAAAGGTGACATTAATGGTTTTGTAGAAGTCGTTTTGGGTAGAATCCATCAAGGTAGATTCTCCTCCGTTGGTTGTAGCATTGCAGCATTATTAGAATATCACTGTCCCCACCTGTGAGCCCCTGATTTGAGGGGACAAGGGGACAGGAGATAATAGGGGGATGAAGAGGGCATGCAGGGCAGGATTGTGGCCTGCCAAGTGCAGCCCAAAGAGCCCTGTTTGAGGGCCTACTTATAGAGGCGTGGGCCATCCTGAAGGATCTGTACGAAACAGGCAACACGTCTCAGATCCTCACTTTCCAGCATCTGTTATACAATCTGGATATGAGTGAGGGAGACAACGTTCATGACCATTTGATGAAAGTCAAGGTGGTGAGGGACTAGCTTGCAGTAGTTGGTCAGAAGGTAGACTCAAGTCATCTAGCATTGCTGACACTTCACAAGCTACCTTGAAGTTTCAAGAGTTTTATGATGACAGTCACTACAGGACAGAGGACCAAACCTCTCATATTCGAAGAGCTTGGCCCTTTACTATTGCAGGAGGCTCGGGAGAAACTATTCAATCAATCAGATGAGAAAGCACTTGTGGAAAGGGACAAGCCAAGCAACGGCAAGTCCAAGGATTCCAATAACAACAAGACTGAGGATGTAGAGAAAAAGTAGGAGGAGCCAAAGACTGAATCAGCCAATGTCACTGCTGGTGCTCTCTTTATCATTACTGAGTACTGCCCAGCCTACGCAGTTAGCGAAGGCAAGGAGGGCTAGTACGTGGATAGTGGAGCCTCAAAGCACATGTCCAACAAGAAAGATTGGTCTAAACCATGGAAGGTACGCATCTTGACTCCAAGGTAAATGTGGGGGACAACCAGACATGCCCTATGAAGGGTGTTGGTGGTATCCCATTTATAACGACGGCAGGAGACGAGGAGCTGATTTTCAGTGTACTCTATGTACCGACCTTGTGTAAGACTCTTTTGTTTGTCAGCGAGACAGACAAATACAACATGTCGGTTCTATTTGATGACGGCAAAGTCATTGTCACATCCAAGGCAAGTGGAAAGGTGGTGGCTCATGGTGTTGGGGAGCATGGGCTATATTGGTTCAATGCTTTGTTGGTGCATGGGGACCATGGCAGATCCAAATTATGTCATGAGTGGTTCGGTCACGTCAATTATGGCACTCTAGCCGAGATGCAAAAGTCCAAGATGGTGGATGGACTTCCACCGATTGCAGGCAATGATCGTGTTTGTAGGGTTTGCTTGGAGGGCAAGCAACACAGGGACAAGTTTCCATAGGAGGCCTCATCATGGGCCAAGAAGCCGCTCGAGTTGGTTCATTCCGACATTTGTGGACCGATGTCAGCAAATTCATTCGCAGGTTTATGGTATTCTCTTTTATCTGTGGATGATTTCGGTCGAATGACTCGAATATACTGCTGTTTGCTCTTTCCTACTGCTTTCGTAGGAAGAGCTGGGTTCTCTCAGAATGCAGGGTTCTGAGGCTTTTTGTCACCTACAGATATAGTGGGGTTGTCGGTTGTAGTATATGTGTAGCTTAGGACCTCAATTCGTGTTCTGGTGAGAGACGTGGGCTTAAGTGTGGTAAGCAAACAAAGTGCATGCATGTGTAAAAGGAATGTGTATAATCATGATTGAGGTAATGAAGGCTTTCGTCTTCATTGGGGGTTGTAGGGTTTAGAAGGAGGTTCCAGAGTTAGAAGGAGGTTCCAGGGTTTAGAAGGAGTTGCAGGGTTTAGAAGGAGGTTCCAGGGTTAGAAAGAGGATCCAAGGTTCAGGATAGAGTACATGGTGGAGAACTCGTCTCCCTCGTAGATCATGGATTTTTAAGGATTGAGGAACAAAGGGTTTAGGGGGAGCATAGGAGTGGGAGAGGAAGAAGGTGTAAGAGCATGGGGGAAAGAAGAGAGAGGAGGGAGCAGGAGGAGGGAGGAGGAGGGAGGAGAGGGAGAGGAAGGGTTGCAAGGTTGGAGGTGAGGGGAGGAGGAGTTGCAAGGTTAGGACATGCTTTTGGATGTGGAGTGCAAGGAAGCATGGACACTTGAGACAAATGCTTGGAATACCAAAGTAGACTCAACACAATGCCCCAAAGAGTGTGGGCTTCATTCCATTATGGGGTATTTATACAAGTTGGAGAGCTTCTCTCTTTGCATGTAGAAATTGTAACACAAAGTTGTAACACATTCTCTTTCTACATGTAGAAGTTGTAACACACTCTCTTTCTACATGTAGAAGTTGTAACACAAAGTTGTAACACATTCTCTTTCTACATGTAGAAGTCGTGTGTAGAAGTTGTATCACAAAGTTGTGACACAAAGTTGTATCACAAAGTTGTAACACAAAGTTGTAACACATTCTCTTTCTACATGTCGAAGTCGTATGTAGAAGTTGTAACACAAAGTTGTATCACAAAGTTGTAACACATTCTCTTTCTACATAAGTTCATGTTGGCACAGAGTCAACAACTGCATCGCCAAGAAGTCTAAGCCTTATGAGAAATTATAAGAATGGAAGGTCTAGGTAGAAAAGAAGAGTGGGAGGCAGTTTGAGCCTTCCGCACAGACAGAGGGGGGGAGTTCACGTCCACCGAGCTCAATGGATTTTGCAAAAGCACGAGATAAAGCGGCAACTTACTTACACATCTCAATAGAATGGAGTTGTTGAGCGAAAGCACAGGGCTGTCACATAGATAGGTTTGACCATGTTGCAAGGGAGAAATCTTTCGAAAGCTTACTTGGGTGAAGCCGTAAAGACTACCATTCACATCCTCAATAGAACCAAGACTAAGGCTGTGATTATAAGACTCCATATGAAGCTTACTATGGTAAGAAACCTGTCATTTCCCATTTGTGGATTTTTGGTTCTAATGTACTTGTTTATGTGCATAAGGATGAGCAGACGAAGCTTGATTCCCATAGCAGAAGATGTATCTTTGTGGGATACAATGAAGAATCCAAGGCTTATCACCTTTACGACCCAGTGAAGCAGCAAATCCTCATTAGCAGGGATGTGATCTTCGAAGAGTCAGAGCCTCAGGCTAAAGAAGAGGTTGAGGAACTTCCGACATTACCCCCACCTAGGGTTACCATCAAGGAGGTGGAGAAGACTTAAGAACCCGAGGAGGAGGAGGAGGAGGAGCAGGATGTCCTAGTGTTGGCTCTGAAGGCATCTCCAGCAAAGGCATCTCCATAAGAAAAGAAGCTACCTTAGTAGTACTTGAAGACTTTAGCAGACTCACTTGTAACGGATATTCCCGAGAGCAGTTCCGGAGCGTGGTGGTCTCAACGCAACGTAAAGACTCCCTCCGCGAACTATGCTATGGTGGCTCAACGTGAGGAGCCCAGATCCTTTGAGGAAGTAAGGGATACCCCATAATGACATGATGCTATGCACGTAGAAATGGACGCCATTCTGAAGAACAACACCAGGGATTTGGTGGACAAGCCGCTCAAGCGGAAGATCATTGGTACCGAATGGGTGTATAAGCTGAAGTTCAAGTTTGATGGGATCTTGGACAAATACAAAGCTTGATTGGTGGTGAAAGGTTACACACAGTTAGAGAGACTTGACTTCGATGAGACCTTCGCTCCACAGCGAGGATGGTGACGATACGCATTGTTATTGCCTTGGTGGCTCATTATAGTTGGCCTATCTTTCAGATGGACGTAAAGTCCACATTCTTGAACGGAACCTTGGAGGAGGAGATATACGTGGATTAGCCACCAGGCTTTCAGGTTCCAGGGTCCACATCCAAGATATGCAAGATGATGGCATTGTACGGGCTGAAACAGGCCCCAAGGGCATCGTACCAACGGATAGACGAGTTCTTCTTGAAGATCGGGCTATAGGGGAGTCCATTTGAGGCAAACCTATATCTCTTCACTGAGAGAGAGTTGTGGCTGGTACTTATCTTGTACGTGGATGATCTTATCATTACAGGAGACCACTCGAAGAAGATTTCTCAAGTCAAGAAACTTCTCTGGAGGAGTTTGAGGTGACAGATTTGGGGATTCCTCATTACTTTTTTGGGATTGAAGTCAAGTAGGAGAAAAGAAGCATATTCATCTCTCAGGAGAAATACTACAGGGAGTTACTGAAGCTGTTTTAGATGGAAGACTGCAAGGTGGCAATCACTCCTATGGACTTTGGTTTGAAGCTGAGCATCCATGATACGTCTCAGCCAGTTGATGCATCATAGTATTGGCGGATGGTGGGAAGTCTACTTTATCTTAACAACACCAGGCCAGATATCTCCTTTGCAGTAGGGCTACTCTGTCAGTTCTTCGTCAAACCTAGGAAGGCCCATTGGGACGCAAGCATGAGGGTGCTGGGGTACTTGAAGGTACATTCACCTATGGCATTACATACAGTGAAGGCTTCGAGCTAAGTGGATTCTGTGACAGTGATTGGGCAAGTGATGGTGACACCAGAAGATCTACTACAAGGTACTGTTTCATACTTGCATCAGGGGCCATCTCATGGCTAAGCAAGAAACAACCCTCTGTTGCCTTTTCATCGACAGAGGCAGAGTATATGGGTGCGTGCATTGCAGGAGGCGAGACGTTGTGGCTTAGGGGGATCCTTGAGGACATGGACGTGACTCAAGAGGATGCGACGGTGATCATGTGTGACAATTCCACGCACAGACGAAGCATATCGAAGTCCACTACCACTTCGTACGTAAGCTCATCATATGATATCATGGAGTTGATGTACTGTCCGACCGTCGACAGCATTTCGTACGTCTTCACAAAGGCGCTCCCCAAGAAGTAGACGGAGCACCTCTTTGACGCATGGGGATTGGCCCACAGTTGTGTCATTGAGAGGGGGTGTTAGAATATCACTGTCCCCACCTATGAGCCCCCGATTTGAGGGGATAAGGGGACAGGCGATAATAGGGGGATGAAGAGGGCATGAAGGGCGGGATTGTGGCCTGCCAAAGTGCAGCCCAAAGAGCCCTGTTTGAGGGCCTATTTATAGGCCAGGCCAAGTCGGCCTGGTCAGCTCCTGGTTGACCAAAATGGTCGACTCATTGCCTAGAGAAGGGCGCCTCTGCAGGTCGGTCATGCAGGCAGCCGACTTGCTGGTTGGTTTTGTGAGCCCTGGACAGGGCCTACATAAAGAGTACCTCACTCCTCCATTCCTTCATCCACTGGATTGAAGCCTCTACCCACGGGCAGCATTCTTTGACGGGGGAGATCTCTGATACTCAGCAGTTTTGGACACCACCCTTGCTGCCTACTTTGTGCTCATCTGGAGCTTGTTTATCCCACACTCTGTGGAAGAATATAGTCTGAGTTTTCTCTCTCTCTCTCTCTCTCTCTCTCTCTCTCTCTCTCTCTCTCTCATGTGCTGTTCCAGCAAGGTTTCATAGTATTTGTGTGATTATCTATCACGAGGTTTCTGAGTGTTGAATGAGCTGAGGTCGAAGAGAGGTGTGAGAGATTCTATCCTCCTATTTCCAACAAGCATCTCATCAGTACTTGATTGACTGACTGGATGATAAGCTGAACTGAAAAGCAATGCTATACCCAAGGTTTGAAAAAGAGAGGTCCATCTTGATCTCACATGATAATATTTGGAAGACCATGAAATGCGACGATATGCTGAAGGACGAGTCATGCGATGTCAAGAGCTTGAGCTTTTTTCTTGCATGAAGTGAAGTGTGCCTTTTTGATAAGCGATCTATGACTATCACGATTTGTATGTTGTTTTTGGAAGGCTAGGCAAATAGTAATAAAAACCAAACAGACATGAGTACCTACACCATTGCACATAAGCTAGCATGTGACAGCCATATGGTTCAGTAGTAGTTATGCATCAGGCTGTGGCACCTGGGCAACTGTACAGTGTCTGACATGGGTTTTCAATATATCAGTAAATCAGCCTAAGGATGTTGTGGTGTAACTTGCATTTATGCAAATGAAAATGCTCGCCTTGATTCTTATGATTGATCCTTTTGCACAGGTTATCAGGGAGCTCAGAAGGCTCCAGCAGTCCGGAATCCTGTCGCACAAACACTTGAGCCGATAGCAGCACCTTCTATACCATTGGATGAGCTAAGAGAGACTACAGATAATTTTGGTGCAAATGCTTTAATCGGTGAGGGCTCGTATGGGCGAGTTTACTTAGCGAATTTGAGAAATGGCAGAGCAGCAGCTGTTAAAAAACTTGATGTCAACAATCAGCAGGAACCTGACAATGAGTTTTTAGCTCAGGTAAGCTTTGCTTTGGGTGAGTTGAAGAAAGGTGGACTGATTCTTTTATGCAACTAATGGATACCGTTACTGGGAAATGGAGTAGCTCTTAGCTAGATAAAATGTTGGATCTTAGTGTATTGATACAATATTTTCTGATTTCTCCCTAAAAGCTTGCATGATATCTTTTGCTACCTGAGAGCTACAGGTCTCCAGGGTATCAAGGCTGAAGCATGAAAATGTGGTGGAACTCATTGGATATTGTGTTGATGGCAATTTACGAGTGTTGGCATATGAATTTGCAACGATGGGCTCACTTCATGATATCTTACACGGTAAAAGGTTAATGATTGCAAAACTATTGTGATTGCAACTGTTATGATCTTCTTCATTTATTGATTCAGCGCTTTTACTTGTGCCTAATGCATGTGTCTAGGTTTTGAGAAGTCATTCAGCATTTCTTGTTAATGTCTTTTTTGGGTTAAGGTTTCTAACGAACTTCTTGGATGCTGGTCCATTTTAGTTAGTTATGGAGAAAAAGAGGATGTTTGAGAATTTCTGTAAAGAAGCTAACATGATGAATTATCATATTCTTATTCCAGGCCGGAAAGGTGTTCAAGGTGCTCAGCCTGGGCCTGTCCTTGACTGGATGCAACGAGTGAAGATTGCTGTAGGAGCAGCAAGGGGTTTAGAATATCTTCATGAGAAAGTGCAGCCATCCATAATTCACCGTGACATCAGGTCTAGCAATGTTCTGCTGTTTGATGACTACACTGCAAAGATTGCAGACTTTAACCTCTCAAATCAGGCACCTGATATGGCAGCCCGTCTTCACTCCACACGTGTTCTTGGAACCTTTGGCTACCATGCTCCTGAGTAAGTGGATTGGCAACTCAAGGATTGAAATCTCAATGATGTTAGTGATCTTTAAGCGAGGATATGCATGAGCTGCATGCAATTGCATGAAGTGAAAAAGGCTTTCTACTTCAGATCCATAATTTCTTCCGACCTTTGATTTCTGCTCTTGGTGATGCAATTATTGCGAGCTCCTCATCATTCTCTGAACTCATTTGATGAATACATTGGGTAATGGAAATGCATCGGGCCTGTTATTATTATTTTAGCTTGAAAACTAAGCGGAGTTGTATTTGAACTTGGTTGGTTTTGGTCACAAAGACCGAATTCTAGTTGAAAAAAGCTTGCTTGGTTTGGAAGCTAAAATCAGTTAGCTCTTACTCAGTTGGAGACTTATTACTACAGGCCTACATATTAAGCAGCTCCATTTTTCAGTGTTAAGAGTATTTGCTTGCTTGGAGACAAGTGACGCCTCAGTGGTGTTTATCATAATTCGTAAGAATGAAGTATGATATACTATAATGTGCTGATGTTGCTTGACCTCTAGACTCATCAAGATGAGTTTCATGAGTTTCGTGTTAGAATAAGGTTCTGCTTGTGCATAGCAAGTATACGCGGTGGAATGTTCTCTGAAGCTCTTTCTGATTACACTCAGAAAGGTGCACGACAATGAACACAGGTAAACTGGAAACTACAGGAGCAAGTACAGCCAAAGCTCATTTTGCTCGAGGGAGAGCCTCGGTGAACAGTGGAAGGCTTCCTTGATGTCGGGCAAAACAATATCCATGATCGGCTTGTAGATGAAGTGATACCAACCCTTGATGTGCTTCGTCCAAGCATGGAACACCTGGTTTTTCACAATCACTTTGCAATGTTGGTTGTCACACAGGATCAAATGGGCTCGCAGGCTGCTCTGTACGCAGACTGTGGCGGAACGATTGTTGGTTGTTTGAAGTTTCTTGCTGAGATACGAAATAACAAATGACACCAGCATAAAACAATAAATCGGTGTGGAGCATTTGAGTGCCCCAATCTCTGGTCCAATCTTAATCACCAAACCCACCAAGCTCAAAACTTGTGCAGGACGTGATCCCGTAATTGCCTGTACTTTTCAGATGAGAGAGAGAGAGAGAGAGAGAGAGCGAGAGAGGAAGAGAGAGAGAGAGAGGGGGGGGGAGTGGCAGGAGGGAGAGTAAATATATATAAACACACACACACACACACACACACACACACACACACACACACACACACACATATATCTATCGATGCATAGAAAGAGGAGGAGGCTGCAGGAAAGAGGGGCCGAGAGAGAGAGAGAGAGAGAGAGAGAGAGAGAGAGAGAGAGAAGGAGCGGGAGGGGTAATATAATATAGAATACACACACACACACACACATATAGAGAGAGAGAGAGGAGAGACAATATATTATTTATATATATATATAGAGAGAGAGAGAGAGAGAGAGAGGAGAGATATGAGTATTGGTAAGGTCAAGCCAACTTCCAACTAATCTTTGGTACAAGGTTGCTTTAAATAATCATTGTGTTTCCTCATTACTCGGCTTAGTGTTGGTCTCCATAAGGCTTAGTGCCTCCTTGCAATCCTCCATGTGGAACTGCTTCAGCACTTAAAGAGAATACTGCTCTTCGAAAATGAAGATACTATCCTGCTTCTGCCAAACCACTAATACCTAAATTTGTCATTTCAAACTTCTTTATGAGGTGTCCCTCGACCCCTTGGACCTTCCTCTTGTAAGTAAGTAGTTGTGATAATTAAATCATGAACATAAAGAATAATAATCATACTCTTAGCTCCCTTTCAAAAGAGGTACAAGTTGGCATCTTACAGACTTTGAGACAATCCAATCTCATAAAAGTATTTGTCCTTTGGTACCATGCCTTGGGGGACTGTTTTAGCTTGTATAATACCCTGTGGAGCTTGCATGCTCGCTTTCCTGCACTTTGATACTGAATGGCATGTGGCTGCTCCATACAGACTTGCTCGTTGAACTCTTTATTCAGAGTGCAGACTTCACTTCCATTTGGAAAATGGGCCATTTATGTTGGCAGCCAATGTCCAAATGGTTGTCATTTTGGTTGTAGAGACAAAACTCACTGTAGTGAACACACTTAGCCTGAGGGTAGCCTTTGACTACTAGTCTTCCCTTTTACTTCTCCGAAATCCCATCATATTTGCCCTTGGTTCCGTAAGTTGGGTTCCATTAATCTTCCTCTTCTGAGGTCTGTCAACTGAATCCCATGTATAGTTAGAATGGCCGCCATCTCTGCTTCCATGGTAGCTTGCCACTTTTGGCTCCTTGATCTGCTAGATTTGAGTCATCAAAGGAAAGTTCATGGTGGGAGTGCTGAGATCTCCTCACCTTGGAACTGCTTTCAGAATCTTGAGGGTCTTCACGTACAATCTTGGTAAGTTCCTCTAATTCGTCAAGGTCTTCTTGGATGGCTCAAGTTCCTATTTATTTGACTTTGAGCCTTCCATCTCTGGCATCTCGATCCATGATGCATTCGTTTCCCTAAGGTATATATTTTGGTGCAAGGCTTCAAGGTACATGGAACTACAAGCATGGGCCACAGACCATCGTCGTAATGGCTTTAATCACCATTGCCCAGCGGCCTCCGTCCATCCTTTTGAGGCTAATCTTTGCTGTTTATACAAAAAAAAAAGAGAGCAAATGACTAGCCCCTCAAGAAGGTATGGGTTCACACTATAATTTCTGGGGCCATTTTATCTCATGTGCTATATCAAGAGATTCTGGGGAACACCCCCATCCCCCCCCCTTCCCCCTTCCCTTAAGATTGTGTGTTCAAGTTGCTCACCCTACATACCCAGGAGCTTTCACATTGTGGACATTTTGCCTCAAGTGTCACCTAGAGGATCCCTATCTTAGCTAGTACTCGTTGCTCTAAGGACTCTAACAGATCTAAACAGAGATTTTAAAATCAAGGTTCTTGATTGAATCAAGATCCAAATAGGTTTTGACAACCTTATTTGGGCCAACAATAGAAGTGTCCTGGAAACCTTATTTGGGCCAACAATAGAAGCGTCCTTTCCAGGACCGTGCTGCCTCTTCTTGGAATTGACCCCAACATAGAAATTACTGACCCTAGTAGTCTAAAGGCACAGCTATTACATTGACAAACGAGAATGGATCTTCCAAAGCATTGCACACTATTTGCACTAGGAATCATAGATGGGTGAACTGTCCTAAAAGGCCCAAGAAAAATTCCAATAAGGAACCTTGTAACCATACTCAAGCAGAAGATGGACCTTCTTCACAAGTTACAAAAGGCAAGGCACCAGACTACGAACATGAGCCTCACCGTGCAACACTGGATTCCTTGGCCACACAAGATCTATGTTTACACGGATCAATCCGTGGTACCTCAATGACCATTTTGGTTGACAATGACTACTTCCATAACTTTCTTGCTAAATTTGGTGCAACGTCCTGAATTGCATGAGAAGCTAAATTTCGACATCATGCCCTTGTCTCGAAATGATGTCATTGTTAGACAACAATGGCTCTACAACTACGATTCTTCCATTAGTTTTGTAGTCCTATACTCCAGTTCGTCCACAACAGCAAATTTATTGAGTTAACTGGCTCTAGGGATGGTCCTATCACATCAACTCTCTCTTCAATACAAGTAAAGAAGTATTTCGCAAGCAACCAGCTCGAACCACACTTTTGTAGGTTACCTCAGTTGATGACACACCTAAGAAGGATCCTATGGAGTATTTTAGTCAACCATTTTTCCAGCCCTCTCTAGATATATCCCTAAAGGGGTTACCTTACAGGTTACCACCTTGGCAAATATTGTACCATGTAATTTAACTACTCCTGGGAAGTACTGTGACTTTTTACCATAGTATTTTGAGCATCATATATGATTCATGATACATCAGTTCATCTTTGGCATCTATGACCGGTTGCACATCTATGAGCTCTAGGAGAGTAGCAAGATAACTACCATATGTGTGGTTTGGTGAATGATTGTATTGGTAGTATGTGGAAGAGGTGGACCTATGGGTGTCCTATATGGGTTGGGGGAGGGTCTAGTTGAAGGATGAGCATGAGTGGTCTGCTTGTAGCATAAGGGGGTGCACTATGGGATAAAAAAAATGTGGTGTGAAAGCAACGGATCCCATTATGTAGTCTACCACGGGAGAGAGAGAGAGAGAGAGAGGGGGGGGGGGGGGGAGGGAGCACCCGCGAGCGAGAGAGAGAGAGAGAGAGAGAGAGAGAGAGAGAGAGTTTGTGTTGTCCACTCCAATTATATGTTTTCATCTATTGGACCTCGAGATGGGTTTGCTGTAGGTATTTACGTCGGGCTGGGAAAAGGTGAGTCCTCCTTTGAAAACAAAATAGGCTTTACATACATATGGCCTGGCTGTGTATGATTGAATTGATATTATTGTTTTGCTGTAGACTTCAATAGATAATGGGAAAATTATTTCAATCAAGTACGAACTCGTCAAATCTTAGATTGTAAAAGGTGGTGAGATCTTCAGTGGAGTGTTCTGCTATAGGATACTTGTACTTCATCCTTGTGCCACCAAATGTGATTCTCTTTTCTGATCCTGGGAACAGAGGCCATTTTGCTGAGAATTGTACTTGTGATCTTAAGAGTGAAACCACTTCTTTTGATTTTCACTTCGTGGTTGAAAGTTTGTTTGGTAGGCAACTGTAGCCATGATTCAATGGATTGAATGATTGGGATTAGACAAGTGGACTTCTGAAGTTCTGTTTGTTGCCTAGGGTTAGTAGTGTACCAACCTTTTCCCTCTTTTTTGATAAGATGAATGCTAAAATTGAAGATTCTACTTTCTGCCTTAAGACAAAAGTCCATGGGAATTTACCCAAACAGTACTATCTGTGAAATAAATGCTCTGTTTAAAGCCCTAGACCCTGGTATGTTGTCTCTGGTGTGTAAGTTGATATTAGTTGTCAAATAGTAGTTTGGAATGCAATGATAGTTATCCGTGAGCTCCTTTTTCTGGAACATTTTCAAGTGCAGGAATCAAGGTTTTGGGATGGATATTTTCTTAGGTTTTCTTTACTCATGTAGGGATCGCATGCACTTAATGTAGTGGAGGTTGTGTATTCATTAGGTGTCCCTGCAAACGAGGCTGACCATTCTTTGCCTTCAGATATGCAATGACAGGACAATTGACACAGAAGAGTGACGTCTACAGCTTTGGAGTTGTCCTGCTGGAACTTCTTACAGGAAGAAAGCCTGTTGATCACACCTTACCCCGTGGTCAACAGAGTCTAGTTACCTGGGTGAGACATGCATGGCAGATGGTTTATATGTTTAGCAGGATAAGAACTTGCCTGTGATATTTTGAAGCTCAAGTTTTTGAGATATGAGATTTCCTCTTTTATGTATGGAATTCAGAGCTCAACCTTCTGCTAACCACCTCGCCCCCTCTTTCCCTCTTTCTCTATTCTTTATTGATCATAGAGTCGTGTCTATGGCAGGCTACTCCTAGACTAAGTGAAGACAAAGTAAAGCAGTGTGTTGACCCTAAATTGAAGACAGACTACCCACCCAAGGCAGTGGCAAAGGTAAAATTCTGGATTTTATGCAGCTTCTCCTTTCTCAATGAAGTGTTCTGATCATTTTGAGTACTTTAGATAATTTAGACTTTGAATGCAAGCATCCCCCTCCCTGCTTGCTTCCCGCTTCTTCTCCTCGCAGCTGCAAACTACCCCCCCTCTGGGTAACTTCCTCTCCAAAGAGAATCTGTCAGCTTACATCTGCTTATGTTTAAAAGGCTGTTCATTATGTTGGAGAGCATGTAAGATCCTGTCAGAGAATTTGTCAGAGAATTTGCAGCATATATATGAGACATCAACAATACTAAATTACCTCAACTGCTCAGCTACATAAGCCTCTGAGCCCTGCATGTTTCCTATGGCATGTGCTGCTAGTACTGTCCCAACACTTCCAAGTTGCCATTTCTATGAGCATTGGACAAACAATGAGAGGCCATAGGACATGCAAAATGGGTGTCCCCATGATATTCAGTCTTTTGAATATCTAGCTAAGTCTCTTTCTTCAGATGTTGCATTCATCCAATATAGTGTCAAAACATTATTTAACCGTTTCCTTTCCAGGTCAACGGTGGATATAGCCCTTTGCTGTGAGTTGAGCCCTCCCCACCCTTCTTACCAACTCGACTGGAAAACTAGTTTGGCAGTCTGAGTTACTGTGAAAGATCTTAGAGATTTTGGGAGGGGGGTGCAAATAGTAAGCACTCTTGCCAATGCTGTTCCCTTTCATCTCATATGAGAGTTGCATTGCTTTGTGTTGGTCTGATATATCCAGCCTCAATTTTCTTTGTCTATGGAATGCATAGCTTCTTCACAATCTGGTGGTATTGGATGTTTGCAAGAGGGCTTCTAGGAGAGATGCTGCACTTTGAAAGATCCCAGTGTGCTTGCGTCAAGCCCTCTGAGACTTACTGTCTTGATAGCATCAGAAAAAACACGAGAGAATCACAAGGAGATAAGCACATAACTATTCATCAAGCGATAGATCAAAGTTGAGCTCCTTAGATTTGGAGCAACATTTCTACTCTGTGCAATCTTAATGGCCAGTAATGGTGGCAGTAGAAGCTAGTATTTGCAACATTGACCACTACAAAAGCTGCAGCAGTACACCAGTATAGTAGAAGTTTGAAGCATCGACAACACAACTAATGAAAAATAGTCCAACACTTCTTTGGCAGAGATGGCACATATTTTCGGCTTGCAATCTCTTTGTATTCTGAGAATGTGATAAGCAGATGCTTATGATCGGAAGCATAGGAGATCATGATAGATTTGGGCTAGCAGCACGGTCAAATTTTATGGCTGAGTGGAGTTTCCCACCGAGGCTGTATCCCCTTCTCCCCCCTGCGTGTGCCTGCCAGGGGCGGGAGTCTATCTCCATAGATGTCCTCATGTGCTGTTTTCTTCTTCTGCGTTTTTCTTTGCATAATGCCACCGCCTCTGGTTCTGAGCCAGGACCCAGGCCATACTTGGGGGGACCTGCGAAATGAAGTCCTTCGCTGGTGGGGGCGGGGAAGGAGAGCACTGAGATGGATCCTGTGGTTGTGGCTTTGGATCTCCTCCTTACCTTCTCCTTGGAGACCAGCAAACCTCGGCCAAGCCTGGCCAGATGGCCAAACTCTGTATACTGATGACATCGCCTTGGTAGCCCTGCAATCTCCACTCGTTGGAGCACTATCCCACTAAAGAGGGTCTGTCTCCAAACAGATAGTAGAGGGTAGGGAGGGCAGGTTTGTGACAACTAGTGGGATCATCCATGAGAATTGATGCTGCTGTGCTGGGGGGCTCGAAAACAATCCCAAATTAGCACTGATGGAGGAGAGGAAAGTTTTGTGCTCCTGGGGCATGCCCAAGGAGGTCACTGGGTACTGTGGGCTCTGATTATACGTGTCTCTATGTCATCCATTGTGAAACCATTTCACCAAGGTACAAAGAAAACTAGTTTGGTCTGAGATAAATGGGGGACCCATGGAGAAGAGCCCATGTCATTTCTGGACATCTGATCACAAGGACCCCACGTCCATAAATTGTCACCTCCTGGATGTGATTGCCTTCCAGACAAGGCTTCCATTTGAGTTGCTTTGGCCAGACCCTGGAGGTCACCTTAGTTACCGCACTAACACTCATGCAAGCTACTCTGCAAAGAGAGGAGAGGGTTGGGGGGGAGCTGGGGCGGTATAGGTAAAGGAAAATAGAGGGAAAGGAAGGAGGGAGTGGATGTGTAGGGAAATGAGGGATTGGACGGAAGGAGAGGGGAGAAAAAGAAGTGGAAAGAAGGGTAGAAACTCCAGAGAAGGAAAGAGGGAATGGAGGGAATGAAGGGAAGGAAAGGGAAGGGAAGGGAAGGGAAGAAGGGAGAGGAAACAAGGAATGGGAGAAGGAAAACAAGGGAAAAGGAAGAGAATAGAGAATGGATGAAGAAAAGGAGGGGCTAGGCACCCTTTTCCATTGCTCTGCTTCCGTATGGGCAGCATGAAGTCTATTGAGAGGACTGTGGCATAGCTCACAGCTCAAGGCCAAATGGGCCAAGGTCACCATACGGTGGTCTTTGCCGCTCCCAATGGAAGCACTCTGGAGACGGCACGAAAGGATAGCAGCAGGAGGGAAAGAATGCACTGCTCCACTCGCCTTGCTGCCAGTAGGAGCAGCAACACAGCCTGCTGAGGAGTGTGATGGGATCCCGAATGAAGGCCACCCTGGCACAATGCTGGCAGGAGCAGCCTGTATCACTTGTCTTCAGGCCCTGTTGAGGGCTGGGGAGCCTGGAAAAGAGGAGGGCAGGAGGCCTGAGGCAGAGCAGACAGGGAAGGAGACCAGTGAGGGAATGACAAGCTCAGGATGAGCAGAAAGCTGACGACCTGTGAGCTGGATGCTCACCAGCTGAGAAAAAGGAGAAAGAAAGGGGAAGGAGGTGAGGAGGCTGATCGAGAA
The DNA here is from genome assembly GCF_047967505.1 of Dipteris shenzhenensis. Classification (NCBI taxonomy): domain Eukaryota; kingdom Viridiplantae; phylum Streptophyta; class Polypodiopsida; order Gleicheniales; family Dipteridaceae; genus Dipteris; species Dipteris shenzhenensis. The sequence goes on from NC_141627.1 coordinate 28,824,303, forward strand.
CGGGGCCCAGAGGTACAGAAGGAAGGTGGGGGAGCTGAGAGCAGGTTGTCAAAGGTAGCCAGTGTCTGTTGAGGAGATTCTGAAGCAACACTTGTTCAGGTAGTGAAGTGTATCCTTGAAAAATTTTATGATCGGAAACATGCCGCAAATGCTTCAAGCATGTAATACCCTGTCTCCACTATTTCTACAATGGTTTGTCATAAGCATAGAGTTTGTTTGGTGCATCTAGGATGGACACCATGGAAGTCAAAACTTAATGAAGCAGGCATACTGTATATGTGTTGTGTTTTTAGAGGATGAGTTTGCATGTTCCTGGATTCATCTAGATATATTCCTTCAGAATGGAGTTCTTATCTGATGAGGGTCAAAGAATAGATGTTCTATAACACACAATGAGAGGCTTTTTCTGAAACACTTGCTAGCAATCAGAGCCATCATGATCCTGATTGACTATCAATGTGGCTCATTTTCCTTCCATAATCTTTCGAATCCTTCTGCCACTCTTCTTTCCCTCATTTCAACATGATGCAAACTTTTGCCAGGATCAATTAGACATTTTTTGCGTATGCCTAGCATTGCTCTAACCACCACATAACAAGTTGCAAATAATTGATTTAATTTCTAAGGGTCTAATGGCATTCTTTTAAAGATGTCATTCCAGGTCAAAGAATAGGGTCACTGGATCCTGAAAGTTCTGTAACACACAATGAAAGGCTTTCTGAAAGACTTCCTAGCCATCAGAGCCATCATGATCCTGATTGACAATTGATGTGGCTCCATTTTCTTCCATAATCTTTCAAATCCTTGTGTCATTCTTATTTTCCTCACAACATGATGCAAAGTTTTTCCAAGATCAATTAGACGTTTTCTGAGTATGCCTAGCATTGTGCTAACCACCACATCACAAGTTTTGAATGTAAGGGTCTCACTCCACTCTTTTAATGTTATAATCACTTTTAAAAGTTACCGAATGTTTTGTACATCTGCATGGATTTCTACAGCCCTCAAAGCTGTGTGTGTGTGAGAGAGAGAGAGAAAGAAAGAAAGAAAGAAAGTTTATTAAAGTCTTCGGGAGACCGTGAAGGTCTATGAGACTACCGATAACTGATACAATGAACATAACGGTGGTGGTCTCAAAACGGGCCAGCCAACCGTTTCTACAAAAAAGAGGTTATGAAGGACGGTGTGGCTAGTCCTGATACAAAAAATATGTGTCTACCTCCAGATGATACAAAAAAGAAGGGGGGGGCACCAAAAATGGGGCAGAGGGGGGAGATACAGTATACATGTGCAGGTGGTGATCGTCAGAGACCAATCATAGAGGGGCCGTCAAATGGGAGGTTGGAAAAAACCCTGCGATAGATGATTGGCCTCTAACGTCACGCGGCCTAGTCGAGCTCGGTTGGAGAGAGAGAGAGAGAGAGAGAGAGAGAGAGAGAGAGAGAGAGGACCTAATTGAACTCATTGGAATGCAGATGGCAGCTGTAGCAGCACTTTGTGTGCAGTATGAAGCAGATTTTCGCCCAAATATGAGCATTGTTGTTAAGGCCTTGCAAGCATTGCTGACTTCTAGGCCACCGGCTGTGGGTGCTTCCTAAGCATTATATGAAGACCCACATTGATCAGTAAGTTCTTATGGTAGGAAAGTAAATAAGGTTTGTGAGCTAAATTATTTTGTGTGAAGATCAAGTATCAGGTCCAGGTTTGAAATGTGTGGAACTTGGAAGACTGAATTCTTTTGCAGCAATGTTTCCATCATGATCAAGTTTAAAATCAAGAATGATTTTTGTCAAAGAGGCTTTTAGGATTAAGTTATTGTCTTGGTCACTCGGCCAATTGGGCCCATGTGTGAGCCATGTCGCCTCAAATTTCTGGTGCAAATGTGGTATCAGATTCTCTGACTGCTGGAAACAAGATAATTTGGTAAGATCAAATCTGGATGAGAATGTGATATTTCATGCCAGTTCCACATTGACAAACCTTCCACCTCTGATATTCACATATCAAGCTAAAGATGTGTTTGAAAGACTCAAAGGAGAAGAATTTTTCTGACATGGGTCAATGCATTTGTGGATTAAACGCTCTCTCTCTCTCTCTCTTTGGGGAGTGTGGGGAGTTTATATAGGATTGTACTATCTTGATTTTAAACAAGCAAAGCGTTTTGCATTTATTTTCTTTGTTTAAGTTTTTGCCTGCAATATCTGATTGTGCAAGTCGAAGCAAATATCTATTTCAATATACGAAAGTGTGTATCTCTTGGAGGAGTTGAGATATCAATTAAGGCAGTTCTTTTATTTTTGTATTCAATCATGAAAAAATAACACTTCCATTTGAATTTGTGTATTATGCTACTGCTGAATCACTTTCTTTTTTACCAGAACTGTTGAATTATGTTTTCAGGTGTCTTAAAACATCAAGACAGGTCTCATATGTATTTTCTTTTCCACGAAGCATGTTTGGCAACTTTGAGGGGCGCAACTCATTTTCCGTTTGGAGGTCTTCTTTGAGAGACATCACATTTGTGGCAGCAGCTTCGAGGGGTGTGTTCTTCAGTTTCCATTGGAGGCCGTGTGTGATATGAAAGCCATGTTGTCATAGATTGTGCTTACAGCTTGAAGCTATTACTCGGACCCGATGATCACTTAAGTCAATTCAAAAGTTTATTCTATCTCATCTACACCATTCCTAATAAGAAGTATAAAGCCTTGGCTTCCAAACACCATTTTAAGTTGTTTTTTTTGGGGTGTGCATTCTGACCTCTAGAAAATTCTTTGAGTTGAGATTTTTCCTTTAAAAAAAAGAGATTTTTCCTATTAAAAAAAAAGTTGTTAAGGATTTAATGAGTAGATCATAACCAAATACTATCTAGTTATTCTAATGTGGGATGCCATTTTTTGTATAGGATCAGTGAGAAGTAATTTTCCAGAAGGGCATGGTACACAGGATGCTTATATTATGTCTTTAGAGTACACGTTTTAAGACGCTGATATATTGGTGGCCTTGATCCTGAAGGAGGGTGTCTTAATGAAGGTATATGCGATTTAGCAATGGTGCATATTTTCAAGCTCTTTGTAGTGTTTAAAATGTGAAGAATGTGAATTGCACTAGACATAAAGTGCATATCATAGATTGATAAAATAGCCACTCCCTAATATAAACAAAGGCCAAGTGTGAATAGCCCTTAATGTAGACACTGCATATTGTAGATAGAGCTTGCTATGTGTGATGGACTTCATCGTTTTCAACTTTGTGGTGGTTGTCATGAGATTGCAAACGGGCTATTGTATTTTCAGATTATGAATTTAGGCTTGTTCTTGGATTCACCTAGATACATGTTTCCATCGTATTAGTGGGCATACAAATTTCACCTTGTGAAGTTTCATCCATGTTGCGACTTGCGCATATTGTGGTAAATTCTTTCCATCTTAAGTGGTGTGTTGCCCTATCAACTAGATTGTTTAAGCATTTTTTGCTTAGAAATGCTCATTTGGGAGAGACAAATGAAATTGTAGTCTTGACAAGCAGTTGTAGCTTGAATGAAGAGATGGCTACAACTAGATTGTTTAAGCATTTTTTGCTTAGAAATGGTCGTTTGGGAGAGACAAATGAAATTGTAGTCTTGACAAGTAGTTGTAGCTTGAATGAAGAGATGGTTACCCTTTGTCACGGCTCAGTTTGCCCTTCACTTGTGGAGTGTCTATAGGAACTCACTATGACCATTTGTGTATGAATGGATGATCAAGTACGTGGTGTGGATATGTATGTGTGAGAGCATATGTTTATACGATGCATGCGCTCTCTCTCACACACTTTAAAAAAAAAAAAAGTGAAATCTTTGAGTGCTTTATATTACAAAATAGCTATCTAGGAAAAACTAGTAAGCTGAAATAGTACATTAAGCGAAAATGTCCATGTAGGACGAATATACATCCTGATCTATGCAGTGAGTTCGCAAACAATTGAAGAGCGATTGCTGCAAAGAACGACAGAAGAAAACAAAAGTAGTAAAGATTGGATCACCAAAGACTCTGTGATTTCTAGCTTTTTAGACAGCCCAGAGTGTCGAGTAGCGAACCTAGGTAAAGAACAAATCAAAGTCTGGCCGTTTAGGGTATATCCCAAACAACCAGAAATGCTTCCCAAAAACAGCCTGAGAGAATCTCAATCTCAATTTGTCCTGGAGGATGCTCAAGAAATTCTGTCTCTCAGAGCAATGCCAAAAGATATGAGATATGAATTCCCTGGGAGCTAAACATCGATGACAGATAGGAGTAATACGATTGTAAGATAAAAGTTGTCTTGACGGTACAATCCCCAGTAAAACACGCCATAAAAGAACATGTTGACGCAATGGAACCTTAGAATGTCAAATCTGCTTCAATCTCTTTCTCCACCATTGGAGTGGACGGTGCAATGCCCAAATTTGATTGGCTTTGTCTGACGCCCAAGGTGGTGGTAACACTTTATATAAGGAAGAGATTGTTATATGAGATAGCTTCAAAGGACGAATGGATGAGTATAAAGGAAGAAGGGTCCAGTCTTGAAGTATGTCTTGAAGCTTTAAGAGCCGTACTAGTTGAAATGGTTGAACCATTCGAATAATGACTTGCCATATTGGGCGATAGTGTATATCCAAATCATATTTTGTAGCAGCCAAAGGGAAAGATAAAAGAGTGCTGTCATCATTGATAACATCTAAAATAGCAGAAATTCCTTTCATATTAAGAAAATAAGAGCGTCGAGGCTCCTACAAAGCCAAGGGAGTAGAAAAACTCGTGACCAATGGATGCTGTCAGCTCGCAAAGAGTTACCCTGTAAAGAGTCTCTTCCATTCCATGCCAAGTGTGAAAGAATATGCTTCTAATCTAAAAACATATGAGAAACCATAGGACAACCTTTGATTGTGCCTTCAATGCAGTCCAAAAGAAAATCCCACTCCGTGGGTTGTCAAAAACCAAATGTAGGAGTGGTGATGTGAACTAGTAAGGAACGCATCATAGCAGCCCAAGGCTGATCATCTTGAAGAAATTGAAGCATCATTTTGCCTCAGTGAGCTAAAATGTGCACATGTATATTAAGAATATTCAACCCTCCTTGCAATTTGGGTGAGCACAATCTCTGTACTGGAAGAATCCGCAAGCTTTTCTTACCATGCTTTAACCACCAGAAAATTTCCATAATGGTGGACATGAAGGAAGACAAATCCTTCTTAGTGAAAAAAATCAATGGCAGATAAAATTGAATATAAGTCACCAAGATCGATTGAACAATGCGAAGGCGAACATGTAGCGGCCAAGTAGCCAACTTCCTGTATTTCAAATTTTTCTTCAATTTATCAAGAACCCCCAATTTTTTCTTCAATTTAGCAAGAACCCAGTCAATTTGTTGATGGAGAGTAACGCTCTAACCTAAAGGATATCTGAGATGACGAATCAATTGAGTTGGTGGAACAATTTCCCCCGGCCAAGTTGGTGTTCCCCCGGTCAGAGCAGCCTTTGCTAATCCTCGGAATGCAATGGCAACAAACGGGATTTTTGAAAATTAATGTGTAGGCCAGCAGTCAGTCCATACAAAGAGAGCCTGCATTAGTGAAGAAAGATCCCTTGGAGTGTTTTTTGGCATGAAGAATGAATTATATGCATAAGCTTGAGCAACCAATGAGCGACTTGTAGGGATTTTCAACCCATGTAATATATTTGTTGCCACCAAGTGATCATATATTGAAGCATTGGATAAGTGGCTATAGCATACAAAATAGCATTGAGAGGGCAACCTTGCCGAACTGAACATTTAAGTGTCCTTAGATGAAATGCATGCGGCTTTGCTATCTTGATAAAGCCAAAAGATAACATGCTGTAATTTTTAACCAAATCCCAAACCCTGCATAGTCTGAGTTATAAAGTCCCATTGAATGATGTTAAATGCCTTTGCAATATCTACGTGCAGCATAAGCACATCCTGCTCTGTATACTTGGCATACTCAATCCCAACATAGGCATTTGCAATGTTATCAGTAATATGTTGTTGTGGAATAAAGCCATACTAAGCAGGATGCAAGCCATCATGTAAATATTCCTTTATCCGATCAACCACCATTTTGGTGATGATCTTGTATACCACCGGCATCTCTCTCTCTCTCTCTGTCTCTGACACACACACACACACACATTCTACCCCTCCCTCCTTTTTTTGCTCTATTGCCCCGCCCCCCCCCCCCCCTTCCCCCTTTTTTAATTTTTGGGCTTCCCTAAATTATTCTCATGTCTTCCTAGTTTTCTTAATTTCTTCCTATTTCCAATCTTTTCCTTATATTTTTCCATTTTCCCCCAAATTTTCTCAATTTTCTTAATTTCCTTTATTAATCTTTTAATCTTTTATTCTTTTCTTGTTTTTTTCCATTTCTCCTTAAAATTTCCATGTATTTTTTACTTAGTTCTTATCTTCTAAATTCTTATTTTCCTTCTTTTTTATTTTCCTACTTAAAATTTTCATACTATTTCATTTATTTTTTTTCTTATTTCTTACCTCTTGTTTACTATTTTATCTTCAATTCTTTTACTCCTTATCTCTTCCCTTCTTGGTCTCCTTTGATATTTTCTAATTTTTAAAACTCACTTCAAATTTTTTCCTATTATTATTTTTTCGGTTCAATTATTTAATCTCTAATTCTTACTAATATTTTAGAAAAAATATTTATAATAATTTTTTACTTTTCCTTAATTTATTTTAACCCTTCACTAATGACCTCGTTTTTTTTTTTTCACTCATACTCCCGAACTTCCCAACCTTCTTTTTTTCTTTAACTTTATGTAAGTATTTTTTCTTTCATTACTCTAGATTGTCCCTAAACGACTTTCCCTAATCACTTTGTAACCTAACCTATTTTAAACCCTAACCTACTCTTACCTCTAACTCGACTAGCTCTCTGCATAAGCACACTCAACTCCACCTCCCAAGCGACTTTTTCTCCCTTTCCTCCTGACTAAAGCCCAAATTGGCTATTTATACCGCCCTTTCCCGTCTCTTTCTCCCTACAATCCTTGTCGTCTTATTAGCCAACTCTCTCTCCTGCTTCTACTCGTACAATGTCTGCATCTCTGCTTCCCTGCGGCTCTGTCCCGACGATTGCTCACAAAACCTTTGACCCTGTACCCGATGACCGCTCACTCCTCGACCCTCGATTTCTACGCTGCTCCTCCTCCCTATTTTCACTTGTTGTATTCCCTTTCCCCCCTCGTTGTCAATTCAGTTCATTTCCCTGATTGCCACAACCTCTCACTGTTTAACCCGCTCCACCCTATTTATCATCGCACCTACACTGTACACGACCTTCACTATATGAAGCCCTGCTTGGTACAACACTCTGTCGCCTACGACACTGTAATGGCTCTCTAGCGCCTACTACGAAACTCTCTGCTAGCCGTGCCTCGTTAACTATCTCAACAATTACGTCTCTCCCTCGGTCTCTTCGATTTGGTACATCTCGATCGTGTCCTGTATGTCCTCGCTCGTCTTCTCTAAACTTTGGACTCACAGGTTCCTTTCTTAGTTTTATTTGTTGTTTCATTATGTTTGCCGCCCGCCCCCCCGTCCTTTCTTTTCATCGCCCCCCCCCGTCCTTTCTTTTCATATAATTTCGTTTGTATTTTGCCTCCCCCCCCTTTTTTTCTTCTATTTTTCCTCCCCCTTCTCTCTCTACATTAAAATTTTTGCCCCCTTTATTTTTGCATTCATAAAATGCCTTGCTTTGTTTCTTTTTTTTCTTTCAATTCTACTTATCAGTTTCTTTCTTACCTGTCCACCACCGCACAAACCACTGAACATACTCGAGCCAGTAGATGAGGAAGTCCGAGCCTCCAAATGTCTAATTCAATGAGGCTCCCCCAAACACACATGAGGTCGAGTCTGAAGGTTTTGACCTAGCACCTGACCCATGGGCGCACATGTACAATGAACAACCCTTATCCCCAAGACCTGAACAGGAGGATCGCATATCCTCCTATAAGCACCCAACACCACCAAAGATTTAAATGGGATGAAAAGAAGCACCTTAGGACATAGCAGGTTTCATAGGCGTCTTGACTATGGAGATTACGATGCATGCCCATTGCAACTCTTTTACAAGGATTTTTGACCCTATGAAGAGACCTATCCAATTGGATGAATGGGTGACTCCTTCACAACCATCTGCAAAGAAGCGGACAACCAACACCAAGAAGAACCACAACCTCGACCCCCCAACACCATTGCTTTATCCGCAGGGAAGAACCTTCCTAAGGTACCGAATGAATAAGTTGGGGCATTACTATGAGAGTGATGATATCAATGCCATGATCCCCATCTCCTATCATGACCATAAACCTACCGTTATATTAGATGGAGGAGCTAGAGTGAGCATTATCAGCAAGCAATGTTGGGAAGCTTGCGGTGGCTTTATCTGTAGGGAAGAACCTTCCTAAGGTACCGGGTGAATAAGTTGGGGCATTACTATAAGAGTGATGATACCAATGCCGTGATTCCCATCTCCTGCCATGACCATAAAGCTACCGCTATATTAGATGGAGGAGCTAGAGTGAGCATTATCAGCAAGCAATGTTGGGAAGCTTGGGGCGCGAATCAGAAATAGAGGCTTCGAATCTGGTATTGAAGTTGGTAGATGGAACAACAGCGAGACCGTTTGGAATTGTTAAGGACGTAAGCATAACCACCTTTCCTTTATCTTTCAGACACTCATTTGTTCTTATCGATTTCAAGAAAGGCTCCTACGACATGATTCTAGGATGCCCTTTCATGAGACTCTCCAGACTAGTCCACGACTAGCCAACAAATTGTATATATGTTAGAAAAGGAGAGGAGACCATGAAAGTAGATCTGGGAGTAAGTCAAAACATCGAGTGACTGCGTTCGAGCGAGCCCAAAGTTCGAGTGATGCTTGTGATGAATTTTTTCTATACCATGTATTACAAGGCCCCAAAATGAGCTCCTTTTTTCCTAATGAGTCAGCTCAATGTTAGAGGATCTTAGCAAGAGTATATGTTCATGTTAGGTTTTGCTTGCATGCGGCACTGGTCTTGGGCGGGGAGCCCATCTTGGGCCACTTTTTGTATTATTGTTCCTTCTTTTTTTGGGCTGACCATCCTTGCAATATATTCGGCAACCCTCAAATTTGAAGTCTTCGGGACCCTTCTAAGGCCAGCCCTTCAGAGGAGAGTAAAAAAATTTAGTAGTCAAAAGAAATTGGATTTTCAATTCAACCCTTCATGGCAAGAAGAGCGATAAAATCTTGAAATTATCAAAACAAGGGATAAGCATCCAATCAACCTTCAACGTCTAAAGCAGAATGATGTCATGTTATCTCTTCCTACAAGCTCCTAGCCTCATGACTCAAACTGCATTGAAGGGCAAAGGAGAAGTTTACATTAGAAGTTCTTTAAAGGAAATCCACTCAATTAATCTTGTTGACTTGATGATTTCTAATTTATTGGTCAAGGTGGGTAATTGCATGCAAGCAAGAGAGATTGAGGAAGATGAGTGGGCTACTATAAGATGCAATCAATATTGGCTATAGCTGGGGCACTGACCCTCTATACTAACAAAATATGGATCACCTTCATATGTTCATGGCCATGTATATACTTGTGGGATGGAGGGAGGGAACCAAGGACCCGAACTCTATATGAGAAAATTTTAAGAAAATATAGAGTTTGATAAGGTTTAGCTCTGATGAAAAAAGATAAGCTAAAGCTCTAGAATTTTGACACTCTAACATGATAAATGGATTCATTCATATTATTTTGATCGTTTTGACTGCAAACATGGCCATATTTGGAGTCTGATTGACCAAGTTATGGCCCAAATAAAATTGGCAGGAGAAGCCTCCCAGGACTCCGCGATATCGCAGTCTCCTGGGAGGCTCCTCCTCCCATTATTTTTTGCCTTGAAAATGGAAATTTCACAAGAAAAACGCTAACTTTGACCCCTTTCTTCCACCCCTCCTTCCTTGACCCTTGCAAAAACATTGCCAAAAATTGTTGTTTGTATGTAAGACAATTGATTCCTCACAATATCATGGGTAGGACGATGACTGTAATAGTAAGCAATGCATGCTAATTTTTGAACATAAATCATCACACTAGAATGTTAATTTTATGAAAGTCCTCGCTCGAATTGTCACCTCACTCGAATGCAGTCACTCGAATTCTGGTAATCCTCCAACTAGCACAAGGCAGAAGTAGAGAGGTTCATGACCCATGGCATGTACCCCTCCCTGAGCATGGAGTTTTAGAGAATTGGATGCACCTATTGGCCATTATGGATCTCCCGACTGAACCCCAATTGTGTAGACTTCCAATAGAGAGTGAATCATTTGGAATGGTTGCATCACTTAACATGGTATCAACAGTACTCGATGACCCAAAAGTATTCCAGGTGGAATAAGATTTTCAATGGTTAACCCATGTTGGGGCAGTCATAGCACACCAGGAGTTCTCTCCTGATTGGGGTGTAAATCTAAGTAAGATCACCACTCTAGTTGGATATGTTGAAGAGGTGATTCTTGATAAATCCCAAGAGTCGTATGGATCCCAAGACTCCACAACATCACAAAAGCCTAAGGCTACGCATATGGTTTCAGTTGAAGAGGCTAGAAGGCGCAAACGCCAAGCGATCAAAGATAAGGTCAAGGAGCACGCATGGGAAGAAGAGGAACAAGAGGACCTTCATAAGGTCCCACATCACTTCAAGTCATATGCAGTTGAAGATCATAGTATCGCCTTCGAAATAGCGCAGTGAGAACCAGGACAACAAACCGAAAGGTATGATGGCCCAACGCAAGTAACAGAAGTCACCTTGGTGAAAGAAGGAGAAGACCCTAAACCGCTTTATATTGCCAATGACTTATGTCCTGAACATGAGGCAAAGCTTGTGGCTCTACTCGTGGAATTCAAGGATTGTTTTGCGTGGAAATACACTAACATAAAGGGTGTGCACCCTGAAGTGGTCATGCCTTCTATTCCTATACCGAATGGCACCTACTCCTGTCGCGCAATGCCCTTATGACATGAACCCTAGATATATTGAACTGGTGAAGGAAGAGCTAGACAAGATCATTGAAGTTGGGTTCATTTACACAATCGAGCACACTGATTGGGTTTCACCCATAGTGATAGCTAAGAAGAAGAATGGGAAAATAAGGGTGTGTGTTGACTTCAAGAAAGCCAATTCCATTACATGAGGAGATCTTTGCCCCTTACCATTCACTGAACATGTGCTTGAACGAGTAGTGGGCAAGGAGGCTTATAGTTTCCTTGATGGCTTCTCAGGTTACAACCAAGTAACCCTTGACCCCAAAGATCAACATAAAACTACATTCGCTTCCGAATGGGCAACATATGCCTCACGAGTGATGCTTTTCGGCCTTACGAATGCACCGGCCATCGTTCAACATTTGATGAGTTTGCCTTCAAGGATTATCTTAGAGACTTCTTAAAAGTCTTCTTGGATGACTTATGTGTACACTCCAGTTAGAAGGAGCACCTAAAATGCCTATGCAAGGTGTTAGAAAGACGTCGCTTGTATCACATCTCCCTGAATCCTCTAAATTGCCAATTTTGGGTCAAACATGGAATGATTGTAGGACACATTGTCTAGGAATTGCATCTCCATTGACGAAAGCAAGATCAAGGTCATCATTGACATCCCACCGCCCACAAATGCGAAGGGTGTCCAATGATTCATGGGACATGCCAAATTTTACAATAGATTCATATTCGAATATGTAGCGATTCCAAAACCTTTATATCATCTCCTGGTTATTTTTGAATGGGTCGAGGAGTGTCAATGCTTCTTTGACAATCTTAAAAAAACCCTTAGCGTCTGCACCAATTTTACGAGCTCCCAATTGGGACCTAATCTTCCATGTGCACATAGACACTTCGAGCTTTGCGATAAGATGTGTGCTAGCACAACCTGCATAATATAATTTAGATTACCCAATCCTGTTTTCAAGCCCTCAAATTAATGAGGCAGAGGTCAAGTGCACAACCATTAAGCGGGAAGGCCTAGGCATGGTTTATTATGTTCACAAGCTGTGCTACTACTATCTTCTAGCTAATGAGTTTATTTTCATCGATCATCAGGCTGTCCTTTACCTTGTAAACAAACCTTGCATTATAGGCTGCATTACCAGATGGATGCATATCCTTCTTGAATTTGATTTGATGGTCATTGCACACAAGGGGTCGAAACACGTTTTGGATGATCAATTATCACACATACCCAATGGTGAACCTCCCATCAGAGTGGAAGACGATCTTCTAGATGCCCCTCTATTCCAATTGGACTTAGTTGTGGAATCAGTGGAGAAGATTAGTCATTTCTTAGCCAACAGTTTCCACCAAGACAAGCCTATCAACAAAGAAAGGGCTCACAAGCTTCTAAAGGACTCAGCTCCTTACCAGCTTATAGCCAGCCAATCATACAAGATAGCCAAGAATGGTGTTCTGTGCAGGTGCATTAGGAAGCAAGTTCATGGATGTGCTCAAACAAGCCCATTTGGGAATCATAGGAGAGTAGTTTGTCATAGAAACAACAATGAGAAAGGTACTTCAAGCTAACCTTTGGTGGCCCACCCTATTCATGGATGCATCAAAATTTGTCAACACAACTATTTTGGTTTGCCATGTGCAAGGTTTTGTATTTGTTCTCTTCTTCTTGACTAAAGCAATCTAGCAATGGCAAATTGGTTTAATGGTAGCTTATTTATGATATATATTTTTGAGTGGCATCTTCTTACTTTTAATCATACTAGTAAATGAGAAGGAAGCCATGCATCTTTGAGTGGCATCTTCTTACTTTTACTCATATTGGTCAATGAGAGGGAAGCCATGCATCTCACCACTCACAAAACTCAGTGGAGCACTTGCCCCTTCCTCCTCTTACTAATCACTTTATCTTTAGTACCTCTTTGTCCCTCTGGTCGCGTGTTTTTCCACAAAATATTAAGTGCTTAACTAAGTGCACTACAAGTACATGCCAAGATAAGATGAGTCTCACCAAGAAGATAGGGGGGCGAAAACATGAGGTAGGGCCTAAAAGGAGTGCTCCCTTTTGTGAGCTTTTGTTTACATCAACCATTGAGGTTGGGCAACAATCTCAATCACATGATGAACACCTCCAAATAAGAATGTAAAGTTATTAGAATTGAGAATGAGGTTAGCGAGTTAAGGGCGGTGTTAATAGTTGAAAGTTGAACTCTAAAGGTCAAAAGAAACTCTTGACCTTGGTCCTTTTGTAGCCTTTGTCCATGTATATGCAATCTTTAGCATTGTTCGTGGACTTGTTGCTTGATGGATGGCAAGATAGGTTCTTGTTGGGCTACCTTGTCATTGAAACATTTGGTAATTTTCAATCATTTAATGTGACGAGGGGCTGTCCTCCCAAGATTACATGTTCTTCAATGGTATTTGCAAGTGTAATAAAAAAGTGACTTTGCAACATATGATGGTAAAAGATGACATGATGTGTGATATACCCCATTGTTTGTATTGTAGTATTGTTTATTTCATGAATGGTTGTTGGGGGTAGGTATCAAGGTTTCCTGAGGTAGGTTTTCCCAGACCTCTTGAGTGATGAAGTTGTGGTTGGCTCCTGGATCAATCAATGCATCTGTACTAGCAAGGGCGTGTTCAACCTACAAATTCACCAATAACCTGGCCAGTTAAATTGTTAGTTCATTAGCTAGTAATCATCAACAATAGCACCTTTGTAAATGGTCATAAACTGTTGTTGTTTTTGTTTTGTGTTCGGCTCTCGAGCCTTCTTCAGGAGAAGTCTGAGTTTTAGAGGAAGTCAACAAACTAGCGCATGGTAAGATTAGGATTGTTGGTTCATGGTGGGATGTCATGAATGGTTCCCACAACAGGTTTGGGTGGTAGCTTCCCTTCTCCTTTCCCATCTCATATAACCATGGATGGAGGTGTTGGCACATACTAAATGGAGGCCTTCTGATCATGGTTTGAGGTTGAATTTTATGGAAATTGAAGTTCTCACTACTTGTCAACTTTTGGCATGGCTAAATAAATTGATAGAGGGACCTAAATTTAATTGCATGACTCGGTTTAGGTTAGTAATGATTTGGGATGCTTTGTTGTCCCATAGAGGTCGCCTTTTGTCATTTAAAGAAGTCTGACAATCTTTTCAGATTCTCCGTAGTATGCACAGTTATGGCATCAGGTGCAGGCTATCACTATAACATTTGATCATATTCCTCTGGTAGAGGACCAACAACCTTAGTTATATTGGGCATTTCATCAACCTTAGGATATAGTTTAGCATACCACAAATCAAGTGTATCATTTGGTAGTTAAAGCAAAGTGTTTGCTTACTCCAACGGCTAATCGGCGGGTCTGGTATACTCACAAAAGTGGGGTTTGGTGAAAGACAATACTTTTAGATAGCTGGTGCTCTAAGATTCCTTGTTAAGGGAAGGTGTTTATTTGGCACATGCTCATGTACGACCTTCCTGTAGGTGTCCAGTTGCGAAAGCGGTGGCTTGCTTTTGGTAATTGTGGGTTTTGTACTACATGTTTGGAAACATCTCCACATCTTTTCATTACATGTCTAGCAGCTAAGAAGGTCTGATATTTCATTTCTCACTTGTGGTTTTTGTTGACCGATTGGCCCATAATGATGAAAGAATGGGTACTGACTATTTGGTCTTCTTTCAAATTTTTAGATGGACAGGTTTGTGGCACAATTGGCTCATGAGAAATGTCTTCATATTTGATACAAAACGTGCCCTCCCAGCACACATTGGTCATATTAAAGGACTCCTATGGTGGCAAGTGAGTTCGTTATGGCCATCTCATTTGGTAGATACTTATACAACAATATATTGGATGAGGGTTCTTTGAGCTCTTCCAATGTTCTGGGGACTTAGAGAGGATATATTTGGATATCATATGCCATTCATGTGGCCATTTGTAACCTCATTTAGGCAACTATCAATTGGCAAACGGTGAAAGATAGGAAGAAAGAGAGAGAGTACCATTGTGTTTCAAAATTCTTAGGGATGGCATAGTTGGATATAACATGGTGGCCATGTGGCCATGTGTAACATAATATTTAAGAATAATAAAATTAAAGGGGGAAGTGGTCTATAAAAGAAGAGTCCAAAGAAACATTACAACACACCACTTGGACATACAAAGAAAGCAGGAGTTATGATAATACTCGGACACTTAACACTAACTTTTACTCTACCTCACTATGTCGACCTCTGATTAACTCAACCCTTAGAATTAAATATTTTCTGAAGGGTCACAAGAACTCATAGCAATCCACCATGGTTCCAAACTAGCCATTCCAAAAGATCATTCCATGCATAGACACATGCAATGAACTCCACTACTTGCAACAAAGCAACACCACCAACTGAGCATCAGGCACCATTGGGCAAACACAAAACCCCTCCTACAATTGATTTTTGTTAACAACAAGCCCCTTCGATACACATAATGATCCCAAGGGACGGGATCTCAATTAGGTCCGGGGGCATGCTAACCCAATAAATGGGGTTAATATAGGAATGATACCATGAAAGCTTGGTGGCACATGCCCTTGGACTTTCACATGATGACGAGAGCTTTTAAAGCGTTCAATAGGTGACCCAGTTGTTGGAAAATACCATTAGACAATAGATACACAAGCGCATGGAGCTGGTTAACCTAGCCAAAATCAAGGGAGCATTTTAATTAGCAGATGTGGGTGGATGAATTGCTGCCATTGAGAATCTAGAAACTTCTTCCAACTGCCATTAAGGTGCTACATAAAGGGGAGGGCTATGAGGGCATTTGAGCATGAGTAATTAATGGCTTTTTCTAATCCAGAGCAGATGATGACTGACAAGACTAAAGAATGAGAATTTATTTAGGAGAGGTGAATAGGAGATAGAGCTTTTCAAGCTTTCACTAGGAATTCATTTAGAAGAGTTGAATATGAGACATAGCTTTTTAAGCTTTCACTAGGAATTTATTTAGGAGAGGTGATTTGGAGATAGAGATTTTTAAGCTTTCACTAGGAAAAGCAGCTCAATATCAAGCTTTAATTATCTCATATAGCTAAAGCTTGGACCAAGTTGCTCATATTTGGATTGGTGTAGGACACTAAGCTCTCTTACTCTCTGGCAAGCACCATGGAACAACCAATACCACTATTATCAGGCAGAGAGACAACTCTGACTTTTATAGTGGAGAGGCAGGTGCATCCTCCTTTGCGCTCGTCAATCCCTTCCTTTGCATTTCAAGGAAGGTTGACTTGGATTTCAAAGCTGACAAGTTTGCCTTCGGCAAAGCTGATTCCAAGTTGCTACAGGAATTTTTTGTTTGGGGTCCAGGGAGATGCATTAGAAGGACGTTGCAAGTGTTTCCACACACATCTCCAGATGAGATGCGTTATAGAGTAGCTCATGCACAACTCTTTCTTTCCTTCAATGCCCTCTCAAAGGGAACAATGAAAATGCTACTCTTGGATGGTGGTAAGCAGCTAGGAGACATTGATGTTGATGTTGATACAGGTTCTAGGCAAGAGGAAAGTAGTCAGGGTCACAATTCTTCCATGAATTTGCTAAGAAATTAAGAGGTAAGTCTCAAGCCAACTTTTTGGGACAAATTCTTCCTCCTAAAAGGGTAAAGGGGACCATTGATATTGGGAATCATTGGCGTCTCGATGAAAAAGAAGCTGTTGTAGGTGCATGTGAATGCCCAGAGAATTGGAAATCCATAGCTGTGATTGATGGCAAAGGTCCAATCTTCCCAAGGAATGGGAAATGAAACTGTTTCACATATATAGATTTCCAATTCTTTGGGTCTCCACATGCACCTGCAACAGCTTTTTTTCATCAAGACGCTAATACTTCCCAATATCAATGGCCTCCTTTACCTTTTTACAAGGAAAAATTTGTCCCAAAAAGTCGGCTCGAGGCTTACCCTCAAGTTTCTCACCAAATTCATGGAAGATTTGTGACCCGAGAGGAGTCTGACTGCTTTCCTCTTGGCAATCATAGATCCATTTGGGATAGGGCAAATAAAAAATCATGCCTTCACAAAGAGAGTATTGCAAATTTCATGCAAAGCTAATCCCAACGATTTGCATGGCTCGAAAAAAAAGTAGGAGATTCTTTCAAGAGAGAACCTTTCATAGTGGAGACCTTGAAAGACCTGTTAAAGATGCTTAATGCCCAATATAAAAATCAACATTATAGTGGATTTCCAGATGGGCAATGCCTTTTGCGATATTTTCACATTGACCCATCATCTTATGAGTGGGATGGAAGCAAATGTTCATTGGAAAGTGATAAGCCTTTGTGTTTAGGTACCTTGCAATTAATGGAGGGCTTACTTTGGCTTCTTATTGGAGATAGAATTTGTCATTGGTCCCCAAAGAAAGTGAAAGAGGGACTTTTAGATATGGAAGAAGAGTAGAGAAAGTGGTGTGAAAAGAGACAAAATTGATGGTTTCAACTTGTAAGCTGACTTCAAGTTGATGTTTAAAAAAAAGTCTTTAACTATGCGAACTTTAAAATTTGTCATTGGTCCCCCGGAGAAAGTAAAAGAGTGCCATTTAGATATGGAAGAAGAGAAGTGAGAGGTGTAAAAAGAGAGACAAAAGCTGATGGTTTTAACCTATAAGCTAACTTCAAGATGATGGTTTTTTTGTAATAGACTTTAATCTTCAATACTATGCGGCTAATGCTTTGTTTTTCCTTACTTAGATGTAAACTCTTTTTGTCTCGATTTTGTGGGAATATTAATAGAAAAGCAGTGGTATTAATAGTTAAGATGATGGGTTTTAATGTTGTCTTTCTCAACCTACTGAAATAAGCTTCTTTTATGACCCAAAACAAAGTTGTGGGTTTCTAGGTTAATGTTTTTCAGTTTAATGTTGGTAGTACATAGTCTAGCGATTTGTGATGCACCTAGCCTTTGCCATTGCTTCTTCCTTTTTGGTGGTTTTTTTTTTGTTGGTTCTTTCTATGGAGGAGCTTACAACTTGCATATCCTTGTAAGATATTGAGTACATTATGTTGGTGGTAAATTATATTTTACTGATTCATGCCTTTTCTTGCATTACATAACTAAACATGACATTGATAACTTGAACCATAATTCCCTCTAAAAACCTTGATGAGACTGGGAAGCTATTCACTTGGTGACATGGGTGCAACCCACATGCACCAATTTACTGCAGTGCATTCATAGTGGATTATGGATTTCTTCCTTGATGTCCCGCCAGCCAGGGGCATATGTCCATGCAACAGATGCAGTATTGTTTTAGTATTGGGATCTAGGCATCCCTTCAACAATAGTCAGTCAATAGAACACATGATACATTCATGTATCTATTTTGTACTTAGGTAGTAGGAAATATTGCCATCGGTTATGTAGCACTGTTTACAGTGCCCTAAACCAGTCTCGTGTGTGTTCTTTGCACTCTTTCATGCATACACATACACTTTTGCACAATAATTCCTCGTATGCTACAATGTACTAGATGTTTTTCTTGTTTTTCTTGCCATCCCATAGACATGTTGGTCTCTCATGGATGTTAATAGTCTTTCTTTGTTTCTCTTATTCCTTCTATTTTTTGAGTTTTATATGCTTGTTCTTCAACTTTTGTAAGCACTGGGTTTGTCCAAGAAAGTCTTGGACTTGTTCAAAACACGGAGAGTAGCATCTTATGCTTTGACACTAATGAGAACATAAGTGTCGCTATGCTTATGATTGTTCAAGGTCTATTTTTTTGTTTTTATGTTTGCATTTTGTTTCTCTTCGTATTTCTATGTATTTTCTATAAATAAATAAATAAAATGAGATGCCCTTGATTTGTTAAGGGGTAGCACTGGAAGAACTTGCTCCCTTGGATGAAAAGATCATAGGTGCTATTCATACCCAACAACACCAAGGGATAGCCCCACAAGAACCTATCCCCTTGGGTGAATCTCCTACGCTGATGCATAACTAACAAGGAGTCAATGGGGTAGTCGCACCAGAACCTTTCTCCTTGGATATAAATACAATAGCGCAAGTCACCACAGAGGTCCAAGGGGTACCCCACATCCTTGGGCAAAAAGAAGAGCCTATCTCTCAAAGTGACTCCCAACGTCAAAGGACCCCAACGATCAAAGTGGCCACACAAGAACCCACCCTGCTATACCATGAGACGGTTGCACCAAGGAAGCTCATGCCGTAGGTGGAACCACAAAAATCCACCTAGCCCCAGTCATGGAAAAGCTATGAGACATGACAATTCCACGATTAACTCTCCTAGCCCATGTACAGCAAATCACCGCACAAGAACCTACTTGGGGTAATGACATGGAAGTCGAGCTCCTCGCCACCATGACACCCACATGAAGTTCCCTTGTCACTCCAATCTTACAAAGCTATTGCGAGGAGACCATCCACCCAAACACTCCATGAGTTGAACCACAAGAACTTGTCCACAACTGGGCAACACCACAAGAACCAACTCGATAGATGGACCTCTTGGTGCAAGACATCTCATTCACTCTCTTGCTGGTAGGTCCAGGTGCGAAAGCCACCAGGCTCATGCTCAAAGACCCACAAGAACATGTCCACACCTTGATAGAACCACAAGATTCTTCACAGCAAGAGCTCAACTTGATCAAGATGTAGCTGGACACAACACAAGAGCTCATCCACAAACAAAAGGCTAAGGTAACGGATTAGTAAATGTTAGATATCAATGCTCCACTCTTATGTAACTACATAGATACCAACTAAGTGACCCCCCATATGAGGAGAAGTTCTAAATGCAACTGGATGCAAGCACAAGAGCTCATCCACATACAAAAGGCCAAGGTAATGGATGTAGTAAATGTTAGATATCAATGCTCCACTCTTTTGTAACTACACAAGTACCAAGTAACTCTACTTGTGAGCCCCCATATGAGGAGAAGGCATTCAGTAACATGGTTCCCAGTAGGCCTTGGTTTAGACACTAGATGGAGGTGGAGTGTGGCCTGATGGTTAGATGGCTTAGGTAAGAGCTGATACACTACTAGCTAGGCTACATGTTAGTGTAGGAAGGTATCCCATATCTTACCACATTGAAGGTAGACCAAGCTCTTCATTGGGCAGTACCTAGATGATTATGGATGGCTTGGGCCGAATAGAGACTGTAGGTTAGTCGCCCTAGACTGTGCCACCTATCTACTGTGTTTGAGAGCCTATTTGGGGACCTATTCTAGTTGGCCAATTTGGGATGACTGAGTCCAGCCAACCAAGCTTTATTTACTATAATGCCCATTCTTTCTACTCGCTTTAGCAACCCTAGTTTCCTCAGCATATGTCCTTGGTCTCTTACTGTAGTATGTCATTGAAGCTTAGCACATGACTGGGAAGCGACTGCCATCTACTGTAGTAATCAAATTTTTTTATTCTCCATATTATCTACTTTCTTTCTCTGTCTATGAGCTCATACTATCTGTTTTGCTCAGACGTTTGTATTCTTTATTACATGGTATTAGAGCTTGGGCTCTAGACGAGGAGATTTGGTAGCCCATTTTTGTTTGAGAGCAGATTTGAAGAGATGGCTCAACCCACTACACTTCGCATCCCACCTTTTGGTGAAAGTGGAAAACTGGATGGTAACAACTGCACACTCTAGAAGGTCAAAATGAAGATGATCTTGAGCTCATATGAGCTTTGGGAGACAGTGACAAGAGTGGAAGTGATGCCTGTTTTTGTTGAGATATGAGAGAGGCAAAGAAAAGGAGAGAGAAGACGGAGATTGCATGAATGCGAGAAAGAGGAGACAGTAGGCTAGAATTGAGGAAAATATCGAGCTGTATTATGAATCAAAGAAGATGACTATATGGTTGTAGTCGTTAGTTATTCTGGTTAACTAATATGTGATGGGGGCATACATGCACACCTCATCACAGTTTTATTGAGTGTTGTAACAATTGGATTAGATCAATTTAGGTTAAATTCCAATATCCCCCCTTAACTCCAATTGTGTAGACATTGAGTATGCTAAGGCCATGTGAGGCCAATCGAAGCACAGCACTCCTAGTGATTTAAGTGAGGGAGTGACTTGGTTAATACATCGCTATCATCTTCTTCGTAGGAACAAATTTGAGCATGAGAATTTTGTGCGGTCAACATAGTCCTTAACAAAATGAAACTTGAGCTCAACATGCTTGGTATGCTTGCTTTGCATGGTGTTGTTGGAGATGGCGATGCATGATTGATTGTCACTATGGAGGGTGAATGGGAGCTTTAGTGGAAACTCAAGCTCATGAAGGATAGCCTTGATCCATAGTCTGTCTGAAAGAGCTGTCACAACTGCAAGATATTTGGCCTCGACTGTGGAAATGGCAACTGTAGGTTGCTTCTTTGAATACCATGCCACAAGTCCCTCTGCGATTTGAAACACGAAGCTTGTGGTGGACTTTTGTGTGTCCAAGTCACCGCCCTAGTCTGCATCACACCAGCCTATCATGGAGATGTCTGAGTTTGCCTTATACATGATGCCAACGTCTTATGTGTAGATCAAGTAGTGGAACAGATGCTTGATAGCATTCCAGTGGGGTTTTCCTGAGTTCTGCATATGTTGGGAAACCTAGAAGCAGAAAATGCAATGTTAGGCTAGGTAGAAGTGACCAAATAGCGCACGAAGCCAACTGCTTGGCGATAGGAACTTGGCGCATCATCTGTTGCACAGATTCGTCATCATGAGGGCTTATAGTTTTGGAAAGCTTCAAGTTGACTTCCATGGGGGTAGTGATTGGTTTAGCTTCCACCATTTGGAATTGCTTGAGGACATCCTGGATGTAGCACTTCTAGGAGAGGGTTATGGAACCAATTTAGATGTCATGCTGAATTTGGATTCCAAGGCAATACTCCGCTGGTCCATTATCTATCATCTCAAACTCGAGTGAGAGTTGCATTTGTATTTGCAGGAGAAATCCAAGTGATTGTAGGGCAAGAGAAGATCATCAACATAAAGCCCAAGGATGCAAAATGAACCGTGAGAGCGCTTGATGTACACACTTGAATACGAACATTTCCATGGGAAATCGATTTAATCTTTGGTACCAAACTTAGGGGGACTGTTTGAGACCATAGAGACTCTTCAAGAGGAGATAGACTTTGTCTTCATGGCCAATTTGTTCATAGCATGGAGGCTGATGCACGTAGACATGTTGGTCTTCTGGCAGCACTCCATTGAGGAAGACTATTTTTACATCCATCTGGTGCAAGTGAAGTTGCTTGGCCACACTGATTGCAATGATGAGTTTGAGAGACTGTATTTTGACCATAGGAGCATAGGTTTCGGTGTAGTCTACTCTGGGGATCTGTGTAAACCTTGAGCCACGAGAGAAGCTTTGTATCTATTGATCACTCCTTCAGCATTATACTTTTGTTTTAGAATCCATTTGGAGCCAATTATTCATCGATTTGGAGGGCGATCAACAAGGATCCAGGCTCGATTCTTCGAGAGTGAATCAAATTCATTGTCCATTGCATTGCACCACATGGGTGCTTCAAGCGAGTGGAGTGCAATCCTGAGGGGAATGTGATCATCAGATGGACCATCGTTGGGGGATGTATATTTAACGAGATCCAAGCACATATATGCTTTCTGGGGATAGCATCGAGATGTACCTTGTTGTTGAGAGGGAAATTGCAATGAATGTAGAGCTTGACCATGCATTTGATGATGAGATTTCCTTGCAAGTTTCTTGGCACAAATGCTTGAATGTAATGCCTCACAAGGATGCTTATGCAAATGGTAATGATTCTAGAAGTATGTTAATTGTCACGGATGTAGTTATTATAGTTATGGGTGATTTTTTAGCCTTGGCTATGGAAGAAGTAGGCCAATGTGATGCTTCAAATGCTCAGGCTATTACCACACTAGAGATACATTTGCTAAATGCTTTTACTATGCCAATAGGATGTTTGCCAAACGCCCCTCCTGTGTCTCAAAAGAGAGGTCAACCTCCAAAGTGAGTGATTGTGGGGTAGAGGAAGGCCAAAGGGGGATCATGTTGTGATTGCTAATGGTAGCCATGCTAGATCTATAATGCATTGAATGTGGTTGCTGCTATGGAGGGACACAAGATTGTCAAGTGGTGTAACCATGTAGAAAATCTCACTATCAAAAGAGGTCAACCATGATATGTACCATAGCCAAATGACTCGAGAGATGAACATGCATTTTTTGGTGAGGAACACCTATTGGAAGATGAGCTGCTAGAGGCTGAAGGGGCAATTCTATATGATAGCAATGAGGATATGGATTATACTAACACACCCACACCGTTATGGAAAAGTGGAGGTGGGATGAATGTAGAGCCTAATGAGACATTCAAAGATGTGCCTATGTTCATTGATAAGGCCGGACCAAACTTGGGGCAAGTGCCTCATGAATTTACTAAAATCTAGCTTTTTTGGTCATTATTCCCACTTGATTTGGTGGATATGATTGTACATGAAACTAATGGGGGTATGCAATGGAAATATGAGACAAAGTCTCTTTTAGCATGGATCAGTCTGTAATTGCTGATCATGCACATTCCTCGGTAAGCTCTTAGCATGAGGCACACTCCTCGGTAAAACCTTAGCATGAGGCATATTTGACGATAAGTCCTCAGTACGAGGCAGTCCCATCTACATCAATGCAGATGAATCCTCATGATGCACATCCATCATCTTCATGCATGGATCCGCCTACTCCATCCTTTGCCATAGATGCAGATACTCAGTAGGATTCACCAGTTATCATGCAGTTATTCAATAGTAGGTAAGTCCTTAGAACGAGGCACTCACATCTCCAACCGCATGCAAAGATTTATGCCATAGTGCATCTAGCTCTTCAGGTGATTCCGTCCCAGCATCCATCACTGATGCTTTCATCTTCGATACGAAGCATATCATATCCTTGGAAATAGATTCCATGTGTAGTTCAGATCAATGCATCAGTCTTCAAGTTATTCCAACATCGACTCAATCATGCCGCATTGCACCTCCTTTGGATCTAGTTATCATGACCACCTCCTTCGATCAACAGTAGATCATTGCTAAACACAAGGATACCTATGCATCAGTGCGGTCTTGACCCAATGCAGTGGACAACATTAGGTTCAACCATAGTGCAACCTGGAGAGACTCAATGTTTCAACATGCACTTATGGCTATTGTATATAGTCCATAATTGATGCAGATTAGTGGTTGGATCTAGGACTTTAGATCAATCCCTTCATTAGCATTTGGTACCGCATATGCCTCATGGACATGTAATGCATTCTCAATTGTATTTCAGGCTTCTAGGACTTTATACTATTAGCTCCTTCTCAATGAGCCTCTGATAGATTCTACATCCCATGCTGATGGATGTTTAGCCATGCACACATCAAACGACCTCCAACTCATGACAGTTGAGCATACATGTTTGACAGATTGCCATACCTTGCTAGTAGTACGGGCCTCTTCAAGCAGCAAAGCAACGTATCATACTTGCACCTTTGGCCCCAGATTGTTAGCCCTTGGATCATGGTGTCCACACTGACTATGCGGTCTTCTTTGACCCCACATCATATGATAGAGATTATAGTTCTACTGCAGCATACCTCGCACATTGTTGTCAGCTCTTTTGGGTTGGTGACACTCTTATATGTCATGGCACTTTAACAACATTATTGCATTTGGCCATCATCCTTGACTATCAACCCATCATGGGCACCAATCATCTCTAGGAGGAAGATGAAATTCCCCATCAATGATGATGACATACCTCCTACTGACTTGCCTAGTGCTAAAGAATCCGATTGGAGATTAGTCCTCAAGCCCTTCTAAGTGATCCTAGATCATGACATTATGCAGCATTGAAAGAACCATCTCATCGACTCTCGCCTCCACCTCTATGAAATCATGGAAGTGTGACCCCAAACTAGATTCATCCAATGAAGCTTCACTACTTGGAGGGAATACCACCCACCTTTAACTAGAGGTGGCTACATGCTTGTAAGGGACACACCAATCCCTGTGCAAGATTTGAATGTAGGCCTCCAGCCAAGGTGGCACATCCACTTTTTGTGAAAGGCTGAGTTTTGGAATATCTACCATGGCTACCCTCCTCGACTATCGAGTCCATGCCCTCTACATGCCCATGGAACGAAGATGGACCTCGAGTGAGTTCCGTGACCTGCAAGCAAGAGACCCCAATGCCATTTACAATTTCCCTTGCTTCAATTTTCCCAAGGTCCTCACCCAGTTTGATTTTTGCTACTGTCTTGAAACCTTTAATGAGACCTACGCCACAGTTCCTAATCATATCCATGGTTGCATCCATCCAATTTTCATACCTCATCATCCTCCTACTCTGAGACCTCCCTACCCATAGCATGCCCATTGAAGAAAAGAAAAACAACCTCTAACAAGAAATAGTTTTTGACTCTAACAAGGGGCCCTCCCAAGGACAAGACATCTGCATGTACCCTCGATTTTGGAACCATGGTCGTCACATTAGGACATTCGAGGACATGCATGCCACACATTAGTGGAAGCCCTGCCCCTACTTTTGTCACATCACCAACCGCCACCATCTAGACCACCATGCCATGATCCAGCCCTCAGCACCAACGTCCTCCATCAACTCTGATCCAAGGGTGCATTAGTGATAGGAAGAGGGTCATGTTAACCACATTGGTTAACAAAGGCACAAAGGCACCATTTGTGACATGTGGAGAACCAACAATGGAAGCGGAGTTGCAAGATCTTCAGGAGAAAGAGAGGATAGTGAGAATATGTCTTGGCACCATATGGGCTCAAGAAGATTGTAAGCAAGAGAGTCAAATGCCTCCACCTGACATGAATCATTTTTCCATATTTTGTAGTCTTCCTTATTGGAGGCATTTAAAAGTCAATATTTGTTGGATTGAATGCATATATTAAAAAATGTGGAAAAAAGTCTATGGAAGCATATGATTGGGGATAAAGACACTGAGAAGGCACGTAAGGACTTGGAAGTGAAGGGAACCAAAAGGGCCCTATGGCCAAAACTCATCAATGGCAAGGTGAGATTACCAAAGGCATTATGGCTGTTAACAAAAGTAGAAAAGCAAATTGTAAAAAGTGTAATCATGGGTATAAAAAAACCAATTGGGAATATGCATAACTTGAAGGGTGCCTTTATAGCACAAGAGTCAATGTTTTACATTATGGAATTTCTTGTACAACTCAATCCATTCATGCCTTGACTTGGGATGATAGCGATGACCCACGAGTTGCAGGAGAAGTTGGGCAAGGGGAGGACAAGGGAAGGGAAATAAAAAGGAAATGAGTGTTTCATTGCAACCCAATGTGAATACCTTTTTTCAGCAAAGCCGGACCAACGATCAACAAGTCACCTGCCATCGTCTGCCTCTTCCTCATATAGCCTCACAGTATACTATAACAACCGGCTACAATGATGCAAAGCCTTCATCTACAAAAACGATTACAAGGCCCTTCAAACTGTTGCGCCTTAGCAACGGTGCCTCTCCAACCGCTCAACCACAACACTCCATCACGGCTCCTGCAGTCCGTTGTAGCTACATGATGCTCCATCTTCATAGCGCTCCAATTAGTCACCGCCTACAACCATCAACATGGGCTCCTTCGTCTCCAAATGCCTACCTCTCCAATGAGTAGCGCTCAGTAGACTACCCAGCAGTAGCAAAGCAACGAAGCTCCATCCACCATCAACGTCCTCCTGTACATGGGCAACCTTCTCCAAACGGACTACACAGGGACCCACGAGCAATGCCTCCACAACAACAACCACAACACAAGTGATGACCACAGTGGCTCCATTAGCACACCTTCACCTTCGAGGTTCCGTCAACGAAATCCCAGATATTCCATCACTATCATAGAGATTTCGTGAATCCAATTGGCTTATCTGCCACATGGCAGGTTATTCACCACAGCCAACTGTGGTTACCCAATAGCCATGTGTCAATCTTATCACCTCAAGCAATGTCAACAAATAGTTCACGCCCTACCACATCAGCAGTGGCCTCACCAGTGCCATGTTATCACCTTATCCTGACATGTGTACATCCCACGTCATCACTGCCATATAGGTAGGTCCAGTCACAAGTGCCACGTTAGCATTCCACCCTAGCAGTCAAAGTCAAAGTCAAAGTCCATGCCAACATCCACATCATCAATTGACCCTGGGTTAGTGAACCAAAGTCAAAGTCCATGCCAGCATCCACATCATCAATTGACCCTGGGTTAGTGAACCAAACCCTAGGTTAGTAAGTCTAAGCATGGTTGGGTTAGGAAGATCTTGGGTTAGGTCAGCCTATGCCACCTCAATTGTCCAGTTAGCATTGACCCCTTGCAGGCACACACAGTGCTCCATAGGCACTTCATGTGACACACTCTTGCCACCTCAGCACAGGGCTCCACAAGCACAGTCTCTTACTAAACACAGTGCCACATCATCATTGCATGCGACTCACAGTGCCACATCATCATCATCACTGCATGTGACTAACAATGCCACATCATCATTGAGCACATTTGCACTCCTTTTGCCCCTCCACCTAGATCAAGTCGTATCTCTTGATCCAGGAAGAATTTGAGGGTGCTCCAAATAGGAAAATCGATCAATTTTTTGTGCTCTATGTGCTTGTCACATCACACGCACATTTTGATGCAAGTATAGTTCACTTTTGAGCCTCACTGACAAGTCCACTTCCTACATGTACATCAGCCTCTACATTGACGCATTTGACCTAGCATATAAAAAGAACCAAAGAAAAGAAATTATTTGCTTTTCTTTCATCGATCGATGGTTGGTATAGATCTAGATTAGAGTAGAATAGATCGCCATAGAGGGGATGCTTTGACTAGTTCCTACTAGAGTTGCCAATCTAAGCCATGCCCAAAATTCCTGACTGGTTCCTACTCATAGTCAGTCCCTATGCTCACATATGGTTTCACATCATCACATTACCTGAAACTTGACATTCATCAGTTCTATGAGCAGACTTCAGAGTGTTCAGAGGCATTGCCGATTGATCAGTGGGCAGATAGCACATGATTTGAATTCATAGACACATGCCATCATTGTAAAGCCTATTTGGCTATTTCATGGCATTGTGCACATCATTTCAGCCTTGTAAAGCCTCTTGGCTATTCTCGGCATTATTTGCCACAATCCTTGTAATTCAGATCGGATTATATATTGTAGTTCTACCTTCACCGATAGTTCAGATTTCACTTGACATAGTCAGTGTTTTGCAGTTGATTCAAACATTGATTTTCACGACACTTTTACATTTCTTGCACCATGTCTATGACTAGCAACCTCAATTTGGAGGCATCTACTAAGTTAGACAACTCCAATTACAACACATGGAAATGCCGAATGGAGATCATTCTTGTACTTCAAGACAAATGGGAGTATGTTGATGGATCTACACCTAGACTATTGGACGATCCAACCAACAGTATCTCTACTCCACCTATTGTCACAGCACCAGCAATGGGATCTACAGTGGGATCTCCAGCTACACAAATAGTTTTTGCGCCTATAGCAGATCCTGCCATTACTCGAGAACAAGTAGAATTGGATAAGAAAGATAAGTATGCAAATGATTTGATCAAGCAGAATGTGCAAGATGTCATGCTAGGACAGCTCAACACCGTCAAGACATCAAAAGAAGCATGGGATATGTTCGCGGCTCTCTATGAGTCTTAGAACATTTCCAGGATTCTAACATTGAGAAACCAAATCAACCAGAGTTTTCGCAATAGCAGCAGCGAAATTGAACATGCATATGTACTTCAGATCAAAGACTACAACAATCAACTTGTAGCAGTAGGAGAGACCATGAATCCAGCAAAAATGGTTCAAGTCATCCTGAATGGACTAGGAGAGGGATATGAGAATCTAGTCCAGAGTATTGCCATCCAACGGTATATTTCGACACTAGAAGAACTTCAATCAGTCTTAGTTGGTGAAGAACTCAGGATTGAGGCCATTCAGGCATGCAAAGGTCATTCTAATGATCAAGCATTCACAACTTCAGACAAAAGCAAAGGCACAGGCAGAGGTAGATTATTCTAAAGAAGTGGTCATCATCATCAATAGAGTCATGAGCAAAGTCAGCATCATCATCATCCTCAACAACATCAGAATCAACAAAGAGGAAATCATTCCAATCAAGGAAGATTCCAAGGACGAGGGAATGCATCCACCAATGTGTCAAACATCTAGTGCAACTAATGTCGTAAGTTTGGACACTATGAAAGAGATTGCCGCAAGAAGCAGTATGACCAAGGCGGTTAATCCAATCGTTATCGAGAGAATTTTCGAGGAAGAGGAAATCATTATGGTGGACATTCTAGTCATAGTCATTTTGCAAATGATCATGGGAATATGTTTCTTGCAAATGAGGAAATGCAAAAGAATGATACAGTGTACCTAGACACTGATTGCAATCCAAAAGAGGATTTCAGCTATCAAGTTGACGAAGTAGATCAAGATCCTTGGTAAATCAACAGCGGTGCATCATCTCATATGACAAATCATCAGGAATGGTTCACAGAGATGAAACCATTAGAAGGTCAGAAGAATGTCATCTACACAGCAGATAATAGATCGAATCCAGTTCAAGGGATCCCTTTGAACAATCTCACTAGTATAAAAGGATTGGTAAAAGATGTACTCTATGTTCCGAAGCTCCGTAAGAACCTCTTATCAGTAGGTCAAATGATAGAACACAACCACCGAGTCATCTTCGATGGAGAGATAAATCCAAAAGATTTCAGCTACTAGGAAAAGGAGTCAAGGAAGGACGCTTGTACAAAATGCTAGCTACAGTACTAGATATGCATGCCATGTCAGCTCAATCACAACATATGCCACAATCTGCAAAATGGCACAAGAGATATGGTCATGTTAATTTCAAGAGCTTGCTAGATCTTAGGAATCAGAATATGGCAATTGGGATTCCAAAGCTACAGTTTCTTGGAAAAGTTTGCAAAGCATGCTACTTCAACAAACAAAAGTGAACCAACTTTGGTAGAAGCACCTCTTGTGCAAGAGGTATTCTTGATTTGATACATACAGATGTATGGGGTTATCTCTAGACCCACATCATCAATGGTTCACTTTACTACTTGACTTTTATCGATGACTTCAGCAAATATTGTTGGGTCTACTTTCTGAAAGAGAAATTTGAAGTGTTTTCTAGATTTCAAGAATTCAAAGCCATGGTAGAAAACCAGACAGGCAGAAAGATCAAAGTCATGAGATCAGATAGAGGGGGTGAATACACGTTTTCAACATTCATGAACTTTTATAGAAGTCATACATTTGAAGACAATTCACTTGTGTAGATACTCCTCAACAAAATGCAAGAGCTGAAGGAAGAATGGCACTTTAGCAAACAATGCTAGAGCAATGCTTAGTGAGAAGCATCTTTTGAATTAGTATTGGTGGGCAGAAGCAATAGCCACTACAAACTACTTGCTTAATCAGATTCCTACCAAACCGATACAGGGTATGACACCTTATGAAGCATTCACTGGACACAACCCACACGTTGGGCATCCCTGCATATTTGGTTGCGTAGCATATGCCCACATACATGATGATCATCGCAGGAAATTGGATGTGAAATCATGTAAATGCATCGTGGTTGGCTACAGTGAAGAAAGCAAAGCATACAAGTTGTATGATCCCATCAACCGCAAGGTCATTATCTCGAGAGATGTAATCTTTGATGAGGAATCAAAATGGAAAACCTCAAACACATAGGAGATAGACTCACCAATTTCACAATCATCTACAGAAAAGATTGATGAAGAAGAGTAAGGATTGCCAGAAACACCTCAAGCAAAGCCACAGCAGCTTAGACGGTCTACTAGGGAAAGCAGACCTTGAGCCAAATTGACATATGCTTAGAAAGGCAAAGCAATTCAGGGTGAAACTACCAACTATGCTCTTATGACTACAATCATGGCTATAGAAGAGCCAGTGTACTTCGAAGATGCAGTCGACAAGCCAGAATGACAAACTGCTATGAATGAAGAAATGGATGCTTTGTATAAGAATAACGCTTGGGAATTATGCGACCTTCCACCCAGGAAAGAAGGCCATAGCAAACGAATAGGTATCCAAAGTGAAGTACAATCCAAATGGAAGTATTCAAAGATACAGAGCCAGACTAGTTGTAGAAGGATTTGCATAGAAATATGGTCAAGATAATGATGAGACTTATGCTCCAGTAGCAAAGATGGATTCCATATACTTCTTGATATCACTAGCGACACTCAGCAGATGGAATGTGTATTAGCTCGATGTTAAGAATGCATTTCTCAACAATGGTTACCTAGACGAGGAAGTCTACATGCAACAACCACCAGGTTATGTTGAACCAGGAAAGGAGAATAAGGTTTGCCATCTTAAGAAAAGTCTCTATGGCTTAAAGGAAGCACCTAGAAGTTGGTACGATAGAATTAACAAGTATTTTTCTGATCTGGGGTACATGAAGTCCAATGTAGATCATACTCTCTACTACAAAGTTCAAGGGGATGACATTACTATTGCACTTTTGTATGTAGATGATCTGATTATAACATGAAGCAAGGATAGCTTCCTCAGAAAATTGAAACAAGACTTATCTACAGAGTTCGACATGAAAGATCTTGGACTTATGCACTATTGTCTTGGTATTGAGTTCTAGAGAGATTCAGATAGCACATTAATGAGTCAACTTAAGTATGTTGATAGTCTCCTAAAGAAGTTTCATATGGCAGATTGCAAGATTGCAGCCACTCCCATGGAACAGAGTTTGAAACTTACTAAAGAATCATAAAAGCCTACAGTCAATGATAGGTATGACAGGCAGCTCACTCGCAGCTCATTGGATCTCTTATATATCTAACTATCACACGGCTAGATATTTGTTATGCAGTAAGTTCACTTGCACAGTTTATGGCACATCCAAATAGTCTCACTAGAATGCAACCAAAAGAGTCTTGAGATACATAAGAGGTACAAGACTGTTTGGGATAGAATACAAAGGAATTCATCCACGGTTCCATGGGATACTGTGACAATGACTATCCTGGAGATCATGAGACCAGGAGGTCGACACAAAGATATGCATTTTTCCTTGGTCAAGGTACAATATCATAGTTGTCAAACAAACAACCAATTGTTTCTTTGTCTTCGACCAAAGCAGAATATAGAGCACTCACTATAGGTGCATGTGAAGCTATATGGCTAAGAAGACTGTTGTTAGAAATAGATTACTTTGATGAATCACAGGCAATAATAATATACTGTGATAATTAATCGGCTCAAGCATTGGCCAAGAATCCAGTATACCACTCCAGGACAAAGCACATTGATGTCAGAGAGCACTTCATCAGAGAAAGAGTGTTACTTAGTGACATCACACTGCAACGTTGTGATAGCAAAGAGACATCTTTACTAAACCACTCGGTAAAGAGCTTTTCGAGAAACACCGACAAGCTCTTGGTTTGACACAGAGGAAGGACATTCCCATTAAAGGGGCATGATGGAATGTAATGTTTAGTCCTTCTTAGATTCCCTAGAATCACCATCTTGAGGGAAGGTACTTCATGATGTTGATCTTGAGGGAAGGTGTTCAGAGATCACGCTCAACATCATGTGATCAAATGTGCATAGCACCATCATGTGATCATATGTGCATAGCACTAACCCAATAGAGTACTATAAAGGAAAGGGTTAGATGACCTAACCCTAACCCTAAATGGGTTTGTATATATTATACATTTTTAACTAAATCTAGTGTACAATTAGTCATTTGTGGTGTGCTCTCTGGTTGTGCCCTCTCTCCTCATCTCCACTCTTCTCCTCATCCCCCCCTCTTCATATTTCACCAAAATATTCCTACAATGGCAATGAACACTTGCAAAGCACAAATTAAGAATAAGAATTGGCATGAAGACATTGTTCCTTGCTACATTAATCACTAGCCATTCTCTCCTTAGAATCCTATCATGACCATTGTTTTCCAACTGCCTCTTCATGCTCTTCTAGCCTTTTCCATTTGATTTTAAACTCCCACTATTCAACAACACATTAGTGCAACCCAAAAATCCACATGATATTGTACGAATCTTTTTGTACATATTCATGGATTTTGCATAATGGATGAAATAAATCGCAATCAATGCATTGTTCCACTCACTTAACAACATTTTTCATATCCATTTCTTGCAACCAATAGTCATATGCTTGATGTCTCCAACTGGCTTGTATGAGCCGAGTGCTAATGACATTTTGTTCAACACACCAACATTGAAAATGCATGATTTAACCAATTATTATGGTAGATGGAATGGAAAACAACTTATAGATTAATTCATCAACTCTTCTATCAAGCAAAATTTCATAATCAACAAAATTCTAGAGCTTTGTGAAGTATAAGGCACATCTAATTTGAAGAGCTAGCATCCCTCTTCTTGCAAGATATTCCCGATGATGGCACTTGTGTGGGAAAAAAATGCAAGCCTTGTTTGAAATTCAGTGCAAAAGTAAAGATAACATTTTTGGGGCTCTCTTTAGTAGATGCTAACCTATATTTTTGCATGAAAAAAAGTATGATGCCCAAACATAGGTTCGTTGTTGAGGGTTTTGTAAAGCCTATGGCTCCAAAGTGCTTTCTCTAGAGGTGGATGACCGAGGCTTTTGTGGAATCTAAAGCGAACCATGGGTGGTTGGTGGTTATGATGTGCAACGAAATAGGGTCGCACGACATTGTGAAAAAGCCTATTTGTATTAGTAGCCATGCATGTCAAAAAATTAAGCTAAAGTTAAGATAATATGAGGTGTATTCGAGAAGCGGGTGGTGGGTTCTAGAAGCTTCTATCTTTGCTGCCCCCGAGCCACTATAAAGGGGAGGCAGGGGGTATGGCTGAGCAATAGCGAGGGAGGAAGAGCGGAGAGTGAGAGGGATGGGAGGGAGGGATAGGCTGAGAGATAGTGATTGAGGGAGGGAGAGATTCAAAGAAAGCCAGAGATGTGAGAGAGGAGAGTCAGACCGGCTAACACACTAATTAACACCAATTTAAATGAAACAGTAGGCATCAATGAAACATAATAAGCTAATGTAACCCACTGCATTAATCTAAACTGGTGACTTATACACATCATGATCTCTTCACTGTATTAAAATGAGAGGTTTCTGTTTGAGCGGTTAGGACTATTGGAGCATTCTCTGTCGTTGGATTGTATTTGCAAAATATGATCCATTGGATCAATCTTTTGCGCATTGGAATTTCGTCCAATCTCCCTCTTTGAGCCAAAGTCTCATTATCCCTTTAAGCTTCTAGATTTCATGAGAGGGCCAACCCAAGAGTGGAACGTTGCCTTGTTCTTGTGCTTTTCGTGCGTCCTTAGCAGTAACTATTTGCATCGGCAAATTCCCAGTCCTATCTGAAATAGCTTGATTGATTGCAATATGTTGCAGAGTTTATTCCTATCTCTTCGCATCCACTTCGTTTAGTTGTAAGGGATACCCTCTTATTTCTGCAAACCATGTAATAATTAAGACTAACCATGGTCACCTTCAACATCAACATCAACATCTTATCTTCTTATCTTATATTCATTATTTTAGAGTTTGAAGGGACTAGCCACGTGGAGTGATAATAGGTAAGGAGACATGGTGCCACGTGGCTCCTTGCATAATTGCCTCCTCTCTGTCTCTCTCTCTCTCTTATTGGATTTCCCACATCATTCTCGACGTCCTCTCGCATGTTCTTCCACAATGCTCTTTGTCACCACCTACTTGACGCGAGTAGATAGGATCATTGCCTTCCAGTTCTTCAATGCATCGAGCTCCAAACCCCTCCCAAACCCAGCAAAGAGATGACTATAAAGTTCGGTATTATCAAATTTGTGATTTTTGCATTTGCTGAGTGCGGCTCCTTGCATTTTCTGCTTGTGGCTTCTTCGTGAATAGGATCGCTGCAATTTTAGTTGTGGACTGCAGATTTTCATCTTCAAAACCTTTGCTCTAAGTCATCCCTACATCTGCCATTGAGCGTGATGGATTTTTCTTATCTTCTTCAAGCTCAGATTTGTGATGGCATATTTGCTGGTATCGGAAATCCACAGCGCATTTGTGAAGAACTTTTGGTAGTTGTTGAACCAAATTGTGCAAGTTTTTCGCAAATATTGTTGTTCAAGTTTGCTTGAACCGAATTGTTGTAAATTTTGTGGAGCATCGTCCATCGTTTGGTACGAAGTTTGTGAAGACCATTGATTGGTCCATCTTGTTTCTCAATTGGGAAGCAAAAATGCTATGGCCTAGCTTTAGCAGCAGCTGGCTGTGTGGAAAAAAGTCTGCTACTCTGCAGGTATTACACTACCGATCCTAAACATCCAAGCTCTTGGGCCTTTGAGACTCTAGAAAAGGGGAGCATATGCCGAGAATGGCCGATAAGCTGTGAGCTCTCCAAATCATTTGAAAATTTCATGCAAGGGAGGGCGGAAGAAGTGATAGAATATGCAAGACATAGGAGCAAAGAAGGAGGGGAGACGTGTGAAATATTTATGACTTCGTGTGGCTTCATCTGCTATTTCTCTCTTCAGAGCTGTCGCTTTTGGATTTTGGCGGTGCTTCCGGGCATGCCTTCCCCTAGCAAATCCTCTCTCAATCCGTACAATCTGGAATGTGGCCTTGGACTAGCTGAAAGCTAGAGGGAGCATCGATTTATGCTAAAAGATGAAGATAGGTGATGGTGGCCGCTCTGGGAGGCGCGCAAAACAAAAGAGCATCGTTTACAGGGAGCGAGGCAAGGCGAGGGGATGGATTGGGTGAGGAAATTAGAGGTGAAGAGGGAAGGGGAAGCGATTGCCATATCTATGCAAGCTGCTAATCGCCATAGCCATAGATAGATCGAGCTTCATCACTAAGCGACTTGCATGGATGCTAGTCTTTCAATGCGAAGAACTACGCTACACTCGCAAACCTTCCTTGATCACTATGCTTCTATCTTCTTCCATGCCACTCCATCTCCATACGATCAAACAAGGCCACTTCTTCTAAACCTCTTGCAATTTCCCAACAGCCAATCTTTACAATGGGTGAATGGTATATGCACGCTAAGCATGCTTGCATGCATGGCAACAACAATTGTTGTATCCATGTAACATAGTATGCAAATTTCCTAAGCTAATGATCCGGCAAGCCACGTAATTCGAAGCCGATTGGCCTAAGCTGATATAGTTTTGCTTCGAAAAATGATTAGTACAGATGCACAAGGGAGATCAAATCGCAAGCAAAGCTAGCCATGATCGGACTTTAGGTGCTCAAAATTGTTTCATCTCTCATGATATTCTGCACAAACTCAATGGGATCGTTTGACTATTGATTATGGGCTCCATGGCACAAGATGAGCAAAGCTTTTTAGGATTCTTAATGCTCTGGGCACGATTGCCAGAGACCGAAGATAAAGGTGTGATATTGCTCTTCAAACTTCATAAACAAGAATAAATTCATCACAATTGTTAATTTCAATAGGATGTCATGAATTTATACATGAATTTATGCAATGTAATTGGTGCAAGATCAAAAGATGAAGGAGCTATGATTGCATTCTTCGTTGAAGGAACCAGTAATAAAGAAAAACATGTACAAAGAAGTGAGTGTTGTGATGGTGGGTTCTTATTGGAATTTGCAGTGTGTAGGTGCTACAAGAGAAGAACATTTGAAAATTATGTTTGTAGGCTCATCTCTTATCCTCCCTTCTTCCTGCACTTCTATGCCACATGGAAAATATGACCACCCCACTTAATTTCTCTGCACGCAAATTATATGTTATTTGAACTATAAGTGAAGAAAAATATTTATATATTATGTTTATATGCTCCTCTCTTATCGTCCCTTCTCCATGCACTTCTGTGCCACATGGCAAAATTTACCACAATACTTATCTGGCGACACAACAAGGTGGAATACAAGCATTGCCGTAGATGCAAAGGGTTGGATTGCAAACATCACAAGCTCACGGATGTGGGACCAATAGCTTAAGATGTGTGTTATGATACTCTATTGGAACCAAAGTTATTCCATACAATTTTCATCCTTAGGTTATTTGGTGGAATGATCTTTTTGTGTCTACTACTCCAAAGCTTATTCATATGATCCCAAAACCCAAGAGGAGATTTGATGAATGTGGGTCGCTAACCCGTCGAGAGATGTTATGGGGTCACAAGAACCCGATGTTATGGCGTCACTAGAACCCATCGTAGACGGGTCAGAATACTCGTCTATGTAACACCGTACCTTTATTCGATCGATACAATTCTACTATTTTGCTTATTCTGTGACGCTCACATGGTATAGATTAAGGCACGGGTCCAACCCAGCCACTTCTTGCTCAACCACACGGCCTCCTCATAATCCTCTATCATGAAGGAGAAATTGCAGTTAACACAGTCCTGCGACAGCAAAACGATCACCATTCCTCTACCTCCTGACGACTTCCATCGCCATCCACAACCACCAAGCCGAATCCATATACTTCCCAAACCAGATAGGCTGTATAAAACTGCAGCAAAACTGGGATTAGGACGGTGGTTGAAAATGCATGCAGAGGTTGGGCGAAGATGATCTACTTAGAATTACGTACTCCTGCAACTGAGATAATGGATTAGATACCTCATAGACGCGATCCTGACTCCAGGCAACAAAATCAAGGGATTTGCCATTCCATTGAACTTGACACCAGAAAAGGGTCCAAGGCCATGCAATGAAGGACCACCCGCGGTGATCCTTATCTGATAGCGTGATGACTCCGAGATCATCATCCTTTGATTGGCAATGAACCGTCATTTCGCTTCCGCACAAATTCCACACTTCAAAAGCGTCTGCCCACACTTCAAAACCGTCTGCCCGGGTTGGAGTCACGCCATGCATGATGATGAGCAGCAGTGGGAGAGCAACGACGATTGCGGAGCGCAGGGCCTGGAAGAAGATCAGAGTTCACGGAGTTACTAATAATACAAGAAACAGCAGAATTAAGGGAGACGAACAGCTCAACAGACGCACCTTGGAATTCTCCATTTGTGCTCAGTGTATAATTGGAGTCTGGAGACAGAAGTTAAATACTTATATATGGGCGAATTGGAGTAGCATTGTGCTTGTCGCAATTGATGCTTTCCGGCAGGCACATCGGTGTTTCCCCTTGTCGCAAGCATCTTTGTGCATCGGGTTGTGCTCCCACTACATGGGAAGATCCCTCAAATATAATCTTGGACCATGTGGTAAGCGTGTCACCTCTCCTTGACGGTAAAAGAGACCTTGAAATTTAAAACCACTAGTAGCCTCACCCATCTACTACGGGTTAGAGACAAGGTGTTAACATGTTTTTAATTTCACGAGTATTTTGACCTGTCTCCGACACGGGGAAATACCCAAGCTAGCCAGGGAACACCCAAGCTATAGATGGGTAAAGTTTTCTTACCACTCATACATAACCTTTGGTTCCCCTTATGCTAAACTCAAATGAACTATTTTCTCAAACATTTTATTAACTAAACCTTACACTACCCCCACCCCCTCTCCCCCTCGACTAATACTAATACACGAATTGATGTCATGGTGGGTTGAGGCAAGTGTAGCCTTGATATGTATCCCTTATGACCTTAAACCTCATCATGACCTCCCACCTCTTTTGTTTTGTCCTTCCCTCTCTACTTTCTCTCCTCTCTTCCTAGATGTCTCACCACCCTTTGCTCTCTACCTCTCTCTCAATTCCGATCACTACTTCATGATCCTCCGACCCTTGCTCTAGTCTCTCTCCCTTCATGACCATCACCCCCTCCGTGCAATAGTTGCTCCCCTCATCAACGCTCTAGCGCATTATCCTCACCTCCCCTCTCCCCGTGGTTGTTCCTTCACCCTCCCTTCACCTCCCCTCTCCTTGTGGCTTCTCCCTCCACCCCTCTTCTCTACCCACCCACCCCCTTGCAGAGTTGCTCTCCACTTTCGTCTCCTTATTCTTGCAAGCTAGCCTCCTCACCTTTGCTCTGCCTGCCTCTCCCCTCTTCATACAGTTGCTCTCTTACCTTTTCTCCATGTCTCCCTCCTTTCTCCTTGTGGCATGGCTGCTCACTTTGCCCCTCCCCTTTGCTCCCTACCAACTTCTTGCACCACTTTTTTCTTTTGGGTGTCTTTCAACCCCTCTCAATTTTGTCCACCTCCCCCTCCCCACTCCTTACAGTTGCTCCCTTAGTCCCTAACCTCCACTCACCACTCCCTTCTTCCAGAGCTCCTCTCTCAACCTACATCATCTTTGCTCGACCTTCCCCTCCCCTCTCCTTACGGTTGCTTCCCCTTGCTTCCGTCGTCACTCACCCACTACTCCACCCCTCCACACCTAACCTCTCACCAATTGTACACACGCACACACAAAAACTCCTCTCTCTCTCTCTCTCTCTCTATATATATATATATATATATATATACACATACATACATACATATATATGTAGTGTATATGTGTGTGTGTGTATATATATACACACACAAACACACACACACAGATACAACATATACACACATATATATATTGTCATATATATTATATTATATAGTGTATATTATATATTATTTGCTATTTATTATAATATAAAAAATATGTAATGCCTTGTTGCACACCCCTCTCTCTCTCTCTCTTAATACATACATACATATGTACATATATATACATATAAAATAGCATATATGTCAAATTATATAAATATATAGCATAGTGTATATTGAATAGCATATATATTAAATTATATCAAATATATAGTATAATGAATATTATTTATTTTATTATAATATAATAAAAATATAATGCGTTGTTGTGCACTTCTCTCTCTCTCTCTCTCTCTCTCTCTCTCTCTCTCTCTCTCTCTCTCTCTCTCTCTCTCTCTCTCTCCCCCCCTCCCTCTCCCCTCTAGCTCTCTTCTCTCTCTCTCTCTCTCTCTCTCTCTCTCTCTCTCCTCTAGCTGATTGCTCTCTCTCTCTCTCTCTCTTTCTCTCTCTCTCTCCTCTCTCTCCTCTAGCTGATTGCTCTCTCTCTCTCTCTCTCTCTCTCTCTCTCTCTCTCTCTCGCTCTCACTACTCTCTCTCAGTCTCTCTCTCTAACTTTCTCTCTCTTTGCACCCCCTTCTGTCTCTCTCTCAGTCTCTCTCTCTAACTTTCTCTCTCTTTGCGCTCCCTTCTCTCTCTCTCTCTCTCTCTCTATCTTTTCTCTAGCTCTCTTTGCTCTCTCTCTGTGCCTGTCTGTCTCTCTCTCTCTCTCTCTTAGATCTCTATCTCTGTCTCTCTGTCTCTCTCTGTCTGTCTGTCTGTCTGTCTCTCTCTGCATGTCGAACACATTATCTGCTGCTCAAACTGCATGTGGTGCCTTCTCATCTGCCACTTGGCATGCCGTACTACTTTCTCTACTCTCCCACATCATTTTGCGCCGTGTTGTCATCACTAGATCATCGTGCACTGTGCTTTGCTCCGCCATGTCATGGCACTGTCTTCTCACTGCCATGTGGTGAGGCCAGACTGTCTTTAGTCCATTGCAGTGATTGCACTGGTGCACCCAAGTGGCCCATCGTGCCTGTGCCATGCGGTGAATCTGGTGATTCGCCACACGCATTAGCAAGATTGAATAGGCACTAGGACGTGTGCGTGTCATCGAAACCTGTCAGTCCACTCGGTGGACTACAGTGGACTATCTATAACTGTAGGGTTTTGGCTGCCTCCCTATGCCACGTGTTGTGATTGTGGTAACCTAGATTATGATCAAACCACCGTTAAACTCCAAAGCCTCCTAAGCTCCCCCCGAAGCTCCAAAATTTAGCCTAATCCACCTTCTCCTTAAGATATATAGAGAAGAAATAGAATCTCAACCCTAGGCACCACTTGGCTTTGCTCACCCAACCTGCCTCCCTCTGGTCTAGGAAAATTTGAAATTGGATCTAGGTTAAGACACAGCCTAAAATTTGAGATCTTAGCCCTATAATCAGCACCCATCTCTTCTTCAGCATCTCCAAAGCTCGCCTCACAACACCATCCACCACACTGGTTACTCACATCACTTATCACGACAAACACTTTGATCACAGTCTCTCGCCCAAATACTATGCACAACTTTGCACACTGCTCACATACATTGATCATATACCCCTACTAGAGGACCATGCTACCCTAATTAGTCGCTTTCTCCATGAGGCTATCCTCTATGCTCATTGGGACCTCAACGGCTGCAAGATATCAATGTATGGTTGGTTCTTTAGGACAATTTGAGCCTCCATGTTAGCCATCACCCAAACACCACATGCTCCACCCACCCTCTACCCCTTGGTTCTATGCCCTGTAATAGTTGGTATGATGAGGAGTATAAGGCTCTTTGTTGACAACTCAAATTCGAGGCCAAGCATTGCCTTCCGAGCAGACAAGACATGGTTTGTGAGTATCGTCGATTGGTATGTTGGAAGAAACAAGAATTTGTTCGTCGAAATGAGGAGTTATATTGTGTTTAGCAACAATTCTAGGACTTTTGGTGAGATTTCTTTGAACGGCGTTTTCCCTCACCTCTCATGGACACCCAAATTTGGCACACTTATCCCTAATCAGCCAACTTCTGACCTATCGCACTCACTCACGCACCTTATTCACTGAGCGGCGCGGTGTCAAGGACGCAGCACTGGAGCTTCATAACAACCGAGCGAAAGATCATGAGGGGCTATGCACTGAGTTTATTGCGTATGGAAATATAGATACCCTAGCCTCGATCTTAGCAAAGCTTTTAAATGAAGCTGTCTGTCTTGGTTTCTCATGCATTTGGACTCTTAACACCATCACACCCATCCATAAGATAGGGGTTCCTATGAGCCCGGAAAGCTATAGGACTATCATAATTAGGCATGGCATGTCCAAGATATATGCATCAATGCTTGATATTGAGGTGAGCCGATTTGCAGAGATGCACGGATGTAGAGGGACAAGCAAGATTCCGATGTGACCATGGGACCATGCATCACATAATCACACTTAGGAGTGTCATAGAGGAGGTAGGGCACTGAAGCATGGGGTTTACTATTGCTTTGTGGACTTCCGCAAAGCTTTTGACAATGTACCACAGGCCCGCCTTCTTAGGCGATTACATGAGTTGGGTTACGATCAGGAGTTCATATGGGTTGTTATGGCACTTTATGAGAGTCTCAGGCAGAGTATGGACAAGCGTTGGATGGACGGATGAGATCATGAGTACTATTGGGTTCAAACAGAATTGACCACTTTCACCCGGATCCTAGTCTCTAAGGCGCTTTCTGGAGGCTAGATCTCACCTCAGAGCTCTCTCTCTCCTATAGAGTGTGTCGCCGCCTCCAGGCCTGCACCTCCAGGCTTGGGATTGAAGCTCCGCACTGCTCTATTGGATTGCCTTTGCAACCCATTCATTCATAGCAGTTTGCCATTTTGGCTTGTCTACTGCATCTTTGAAGTACACTGGCTCCTCTGTAGCCATGATGGTAGTCATAAGAGCATAATTGGTGGTTTCAACCTGAATTTCTTTGCCTTTCTGAGCA
Source organism: Dipteris shenzhenensis (assembly GCF_047967505.1). NCBI lineage: Eukaryota > Viridiplantae > Streptophyta > Polypodiopsida > Gleicheniales > Dipteridaceae > Dipteris > Dipteris shenzhenensis. The sequence goes on from NC_141627.1 coordinate 28,866,969, forward strand.
TATGTCAATCTGATTGGTGGTCTCCCTAGTAGACCGTCTGAGTTGTTGTGGTTCTTCTCGCGGTGCTTCTGGTAATTCTTGCTCTTCTTCATCAACCTTTTCTATAGATGACTGAGTAATCGGGCATCTATCTCCTGTGTATTTGAGGTTTTCCATTTTGATTCCTCATCAAAGATTACATCTTTGGAGATAATGACCTTTTGGTTGATGGGATTACATAACTTGTATGCTTTGTTATCTTCACTGTAGCCAACCATGATGCATTTGCGTGACTTCGCATCCAATTTTCTAGGATGGTCGTCATCTATGTGGGGATATGCTATGCAACCAAATATGTGGAGATGCCTAATGCATGGCTTGTGTCCAGTGAATGCTTCATAAGGTGTGATACACTATATCAGTTCAATCAGAAGCTGATTAAGCAAGTAGTTTGCAATGGCTATTGCTTCTGTCCAATATTGATTCATAAGATGCTTCTCATTGAGCATTACTTTAGCACTATCTACTAAAGTACCATTCTTCCTTTCAACTCTTGCATTCTACTGAGGAGTATCTGCACAACTGGATTGTCTTTGAATGCCATGACTTCTGCAAAAGTTCATGAATGCTGGACATATATTCACCTCGTCTATCTGACCTCATGACTTTGATTTTTCTGCCTGTTTGGTTTTCTACCATGGCTTTGAATTCTTGAAATCTGGAAAAGACTTCAGATTCCTGTTTCAGAAAGTAGACTCAACAATATCTGTTGTAGTGGCCGATGAATGTCAAGTAGTAAAGTGAACCATTGACGATGCAAGTCTGGGCATCACCCCATACATCTATGTGAATCAAATCAAGAATACCTTATGCTCGAGAGGTGCTTCTACCAAAGTTGGTTCTCTTTTGTTTACCGAAGCAGCATGCTTTGCAAACTTTTCCAAGAAATGAAGCTTAGGAATACCAATTGTCATAATCTGATTTCTGAGCTCTATCAAGCTTTTAAAATTGATCACATGATGTTGAGCATTGTTTCTGAACATTGCATGAATCCAGTCACACACCTATCTCCTCGTGGGTGCGAGGCCAACAGTTCTACCCACTACTACCTTGTCTTGAAGTCTCCGGACTGCGTGCTTCACCTGTTGTTTGTCAGCTAGGGAAAAAAAAATCCTAACGGTGGCTTGGGGGGTCCAGGGTGTTACCATCTAGCCCCTATGGCCAAAACAAGGATCACCACCACCAAGTTTTTTTGTCAAAACATACAAAATGCTCTCGATTGTTGGGAGAAAGAGGAAAATGCCAAACGTCAACTGAGGGGTAGTCGGGAAACTGCTACACCGCCCTATAATTGCCTACCTATGGCGAGAGAGAGCCCTCTGAAAAAGAGGTGCTTCGAGAGACCCTCTGACCCTAGTGTCAAACTCTCTTGGGCTTGGGGGCACCAAGGCGACAAGCTCACGACAAGAAGGAAAAAGATGAAGGCGATAGAAAAAGGAGGAGTGGGCAAAGAGAGGCGGGATGGAGTAGAGCAGAAGGAGGTGGAGATAAAGGTGGGAGGAGGCAGGAAGGGGGGCAAAATGGCAGAGGGGATGGTGGCAGAATGGCGGGCTTGGGGGGGGGGATGGTGGGAAGGGGGGGGTGGATTGCGGAGGGGTGGCAGAAAAATGGCCAAGTTGGGTGGCAAGATGGCAGATAGGGAGGTGGGAGGGGTGGGGAGGGAGGGTAGAGGGCGGGCGGGTGGAGGAGGGATGGTGGGGTTGTGGGGGGGAGAGGCGGGTGGATAGAGGTGGGGTGGAGGGGGAAAGGAGGGTGGGTGGAGGTGAGAGGGGGGAGGCAGGCTAGCAGGTGGGAGGAGTGGGTGGAAGTGGAAGGAGGGCGGGTGGATGGAGGTGCACACCTTGTAACTTGTTTTTTTACGGTTGTGCATGACACTTGGTAAAAAACAATGTTTAATGTGTGGTTGTCCATGCAAACCATATCTGATGGGCATGATACTTTGCAAGCATCTCAACATAGGTGAGATTTATGTGCGTGCAAAGTAGCGTGCCCATCGGATACGTACATATTCGAATAACACACCTTAGAGCAAGTTTCTTTATGGTTGTGCATGACACTTGGTGAAAAAATGGGTTTAATGTGTGATCAACCATGAAAACCATATACAATGGGCACAATAGTTTTCACATGACTCAAGATTGGTGGGATTGATGTGCATGCAAAGTAGCATGCCCATCAAATACATACACATTTGAATAACACACCTCAGAGCGTGGTTTTTGACAGTTGTGCATAACACTTGGTGAAAAATAGGTTTTACTGCGTGATCGACCATGCAAATCATATCCGATGGGCACAATACTTTTCACTTTGCATGATGGGTAACAATGACGTGTGACCTTTGGATACTTGTGCATTCAAATAACACACCTAGGAGTGTGTTCTTTTATGGCTGTGCATGACACTTGGTGAAAAATAGGGTTTAATGTGTGATGGACCATGCAAACCATATCCGATGGGCATGATAATTTGTATGTGCCTCAATGTAGGTGATATTAAAGCACGTGCAAAGTAGCTTGCCCATCAGATACATGCAAATTCTAATAACACACCTCAGAGCGTGTTTTTTGATGGTTTTGCATGACACTTGGTGAAAAACAATGTTGAATGCATGATCTACCAAGCAAATCATATCCAATGGTCATGTTACTTTGGATGCACCTCAACCTAGGTGAGATTAATACCTGTGCAAAATAAAGTGCACATCAAATATGCATGCTTTTGAATAACACACATAGGAGCATGTTTTTTGATAGTTGTGCATGACACTTAGTGAAAAATAGTGTTTAAGGCATGAATGACCATGCAAGACATATTAGATGGGCATGATACTTGGCACGTGCCTTAACATAGGTGGTATTAATGTGTGTGAAATAGTGTGCCCATCGGATATGTACATGTTGGAATAACATAGTCTAAGGTGTCTTTTTTGAACACACACGTATCCGATGGGCATGATTCTTTGCACGCACCAAAACATAGGTAGTATTGATGTGTGTGTAGAGTACTATGCCCATGAAATATGTTTACATTTGAATAACGCACCTCAGAGTGTGTTTTTTGACGGTTGTGCATGACACTCAGTGAAAACTATGTTTAATGCATGATCAACCATGCAAACCATATCTTATGGGTATTATGCTTTGCACATGACTCAAACTAGGTGAGATTAATGTGCATGCAAAGTAGCATGACCATCAGATACATTTGGGTTTGAATAGCACACCTCTGAGTGGGTTTTTTGATGGTTAGGGTTAAATGTGTGATCAACCATGGAAACCATATCTGATGGGCATGATACTTTGCACACACATAAACATAGTTGGGATTGATGGGCGTGAAAAGTAGCCTATCCATTGGATATGTGTGCAATTGAATAACACACATCGGATTGTGTTCTTTTATGGTTGTGCATGACACGGTGAAAAATAGGGCTTAATGCATGATAGACCATGCAAAGCATATACGATGGGCACGACACTTTGCATGCACCACAATGTAGGCAATATTAAAGAATGTTTATGTGCCCATCGGATATCTTCAGATTCGAATAACACACCATGGACTTATTTTTTGATGGTTATGTTAATGCGTGATCAACCATGCAAAGCATATCCAATTGGCATGATACTTTTCATGCACCTCAATGTAGGTGATATTGACATATGTATAGAGTAGCATTTCCATTGTATACATGCGCATACGAATAACACACCTAGGAGCGTGTTTTTTTATAGTTGTGCATGACATGCAGTGAAAAATAGTATTTAATGTGTGATCGACCATTCAAATCATATATGATAGGCACCATACTTTGCATGCACCTAAAAATAGGTGGTATTGACATGTGTGCAAAGTAGCATGCCCATCCTTTACGTACACATTCGAATAACACACCTCGGAGTGTTTTTTTTAAATTGCTGTGAAGGACACTTTGTGAAAAGCAGTGTGTTATGCGTGATCGAGCATGCAAACCATATATGATGGGAAAGATACTTGTAATATGCCTCAAAAATGGTGGGATTGATGTGTGTGCAAAGTAGCATTCCCATCGGATAAGTGCAGACTCGAACAACACACCTCAGAGCATATTTTTTGATACCACTTGTGCGTAAGATGTGGTGAAAAACAGTGTTTAATGCATGTTTGACCATGCAAAGCACATCCAATGGGCACGATACTTTGTGTGTGTGTCAACCTAGGTGATATTGATGTGCATTTAATGTATTGTGCCATCGGATATGTGCATGTTTGAATAACACACATCGAAGCATGTTTTTTGATGGTTATGCATGACACTCGGTGAGAAACAGAATTTCATGCATGATCGACCATGCAAACCATATCTGATGGATATGATAATTTGTATGTGGATCAAACTAGGTGTTATTGACATGTGTGCAAAGTAGCGTGCCCATCGGATACATGCTTTTGAATAACACACCTCGGAGCGTGTTTTTTACGACTGTGCATGACATGGTGAAAAATAGTTTTTAATGCACGATCAACCATGCAAAACATTTCCAATGGGCACGATAATTTTCACACACTTAAACATAGGTGGTATTTATGCTCATGCAAAGTAGCGTGTCCATTGGATACATATGCCTTGGAATAGCATGCTCTGAGGTGTGTTATTCGAATGTGCATGCATCCGATGGGCATGATACTTTGCACGCAAAATAGGTGGGAGTGAAGTGCGTGCAAAATAGTGTGCCCATCAAATATGTGTGCATTGTAATAACACACCTTAGAGTGTGCTTTTTGACGATTGTGCATGATACTTGGTGAAAATTAGTGTTTAATGCTTGATCAACCATGCAAACCATATACGATGATCGTTGAAAAATGACATTTTCTTAGCACACATTTGCTTAAACAGTATGTGTACATTTCCAATTTGTATTTCAAGCCAAAGAAATGCATCAAACTCCCAATCCACCATGCTGACAAGGTCACGAGTTTGGCCATCATATTCTAGCATCCTCTTTGTGTCCTACATAATCTCCATCTTGAACCTATCCTTGCTCTTTATTGTGATTTCCATCTCTCTCTCTTGCAAGCATTTATTTGCTCTACTAACTACCCTCAAAGTATCTGGTTAACTTAGCAATTTTGCTTCAATGTTAATGCATGCTTGTGCTTAGTACCAATGAAACCTTCCATCTCGCAGAGAAAAGTGGGTGAACATTTGAAAAATGGATACTTTGAAAATTGAAAATAATTGAGGACACATACTAAGGCCATCAGTATTGCAACAAGGAAATTGTGAAGATTGAAAATGTCAAAAAATAGGTAAAGAAGTCGCAAGGTATTTTTGCTCAAAGATAGTAGGTATGGAAACCGCCCATGTGAAGGACATATTTAATTGCTTACTTCTTCACCCAACAGTGTTTTGGTGAAGCAACCTAAGTCATCCAATGAGTTGTTTCTCAAGAGGTTTAGCATCATGATGTTAATGAATGATGCAAATAGTGAGACTCCCGACCTCAAACATTTCTATGGCCTCTAAGATGTCAAACATTCATAGCAAAAATTTCTATGATGCCAAAACACGGCTCGTTGGTGTCGAAGATGGGTTACTGCCGTTGTCAACATGTCATCGTAAGGCGCGTGATAGTCCAATTATAGAAGAAGTCAAAGAATTGGTTTTTCCTTTTGGGATGAACAGACTAGAGTCTCTTCAAGCAAAAAGGATGCTTGCAAGAAGTGGATAGGAAGGAAAGCATACATTACTCATCCTGTGCATCTTCCTGAGATTCCCTAGGTGAGCACTTTTCAAGTAAACAATGCTACTTCTTTGTGCATTAGATATTTATTTGTGCATCAACTACGTAGTTGTGGGCTTGCATCAGCTAGATTTAGCCCACTTACTATTGCAATAGCTAGTTAGTTTGCACTGCCTACTTAGTTGTACATTATTGAATTAGTTGCACTAGTATATATTGCTAGCCAATATTGCACTAATTATTACTACTAACTATGTAGTTGTGCAACAACTACTTAGTTTTGCAATAACTACTTAGTTGTGCAACGACTACTTATTGAGCAACAAGTACTTAGATTTGCAAACTTAGTCGTGCAAGAATTAGTTTGAGACTAGTTAGTTGTGCACTAGCTAGTTGGTTTGCACCGTCAAGTTAGTTGTGCATTGTGTAGTTCCTATTATTGGGTTGTAGTTGGTTAACATGCACTAAAAAGCCTATCTAGGACATGTGCTAATACACAGGCTAATAGTGGTCCTAGGATGTCAATATAGATTTTTATAAATGCCAATTGCATTGTATGATATTCCTACACTTCAATTCACAACATAGAACTTTCAAAATATAATTTATAATGGTGTTAGGTGGATATTTGATATGCTAAAAAATATGCTAATAAACTATAAAAGCGTAGCACATAATCTTCTTTCACCTTACTAGCTAATATTGGACTAGTTAGTTGTGCAATAGCTACTTAGTTGTGCAACAACTAAGATTAGTCATGCAACAACAACTTTTGGACTAGTTAGTTGTGCACTACCTAGTTAGTTTGCACTATGATCAAGTTAGTTGTGCATTGTCTACTTCAAATTACTAGCTAGCAAATTCAAGACTAGCTAGTGGTGTAGTAGCTAGATAGTTCTGCATTAGCTAGCTGTTCAACTAGTATTTTTGTACTAGTTAGTTGTGAAAACCATTTGTTAATCATGCACCATGATTTTCTAAACTAGTTCCATAATTACTTAATGCATACCTAACTAGCTGTGGGACTTAGTTAGTCCCACTATTAACTTGCTATCTTTGTAGTAGTTTCACTAGCTAACTCTGCACTCGTTAGCTTTCCATTGACTAGTTAACATTAATATGTAGTCATTAGTACTACTTAGCTCTGCACTAGTTTATTGTGGGACTAGTAAGCTATGCATTAAGTGCATTGGTTAGCTCTACACAATTTTAACACTTACGTGTGTATTATTTTCTCCATGCATTCCTTTTGACTAATTTTGTGTTTCATCTTGATGTAGGTTGAGTTTTTTCTCAATTTTAGAAGAGATTATCCAAATCTAGAAGTACAACAATGCTCATTTGAGGGCTTGAAACTTTTTTTCCACAAAAATTAAAGAATAGATAAACATGTTGTTGTGTTCAACACATTCAAATGTTAAATCTGAAGGAAGCTGTTTCCCAAATGTGATAGCTCCATGCCCAGTTTCATGGGCAAGCATTTTATTGCAAGTGCACTACGTAAGAAAGTAATGATGAACAACTTGGTTGCTTAGCCTTTTGGAAACCAAAGCTTGGCAATACAACATTATGTGAAACTATCTTATGTGAGAAGTGCAAGAGATGAACACACAACTCTTTGACATGCATCTTTGGGTGTTGCAACAATTGTGGACTAGCTAGAGTGCAATTGTGTCCATGTGAAATGGTTAAGACATGTCATCATGTTTCAGTCAAGATATTTAAGTGGATTTGAAGGGAAAATGCTAGATTGAAGACTAGCCAAGACAAGGACAATATTGACATAGAAACAAAGAAAATGAGTTCTTACAAACAAGAAGATGAGTTATGGTGTAGTGCTGCAATTATTCAATACCCATCTTTGGAAATTCATATGACATAATTTCATATACAAAATGGCAGGTTGATCAATATAAAGAGTGTGTGTTACAATTAACTATGGGTGTGGTTGGATTAGTGGTTGACTTTGTAGAGAACTATACATTCAAAAGAATAGAATGAAATTCAATCCATACATTGACAACCATACCAAGTTATAGATTTTCTTCACATAACATATACTTAGTATGGAGAAGATGTGTAAAAGACCTTACATTTCTTCATCTAAGATGATAGAGTCCATGATACTCTTTTTGTTCAACATTGCTTTATGTTACATTATGGATGGCTATAGAGCAAGGACTCTCATTATGAAAGAATTGGGTTTGGTTTGATGGTGTTGCCTCCTAGTTCAAGGTTAAAAGGCCATTCTACTTTGTGGCCAGATATGCAACTCACAAACATGAAGATGACCTATAGTTTCTTTGGTTCTGGACATGGTAAGGGTGAGCATGATGGGGTAGGTGTGGTTGTGAAAAGAACTTTAACACATAAGAAATTGAAGAATCAAGATGGATGGCACAAAATTACAATGTGTTGTAGATGTTGTGGCCTTATTGAGAGCTACCTTGTCCAACGGTGCCAAATCTATCTATGCATCAAAAGAGAGGGACGTTGCAAGACGGTTTTGGGAGATCAAAGTTGGCCAAGTTTGTAGATCCAATATATGGCATTCGCGCGACCCGTTCCTTGTACAATGTTCAAAGGTATTCAAAAAAGGATGGATTCGAAGGGCAATTAGAACAAGGAGCCTCTGATGCTATGGCAATGCTTTCATGAAACGTGTTTGGAACATATGCATGAACAAATCACATGTCAAGCCACGGATCTATCACACACTCATACCCATTCTAGATGAAAGTGAGGAGGAAGAAGAAGAAGAAGAGGAGATTTCTGAGCATGAAGACATGTTTGATGCCCTAAGCAACCCTGGTTTATATTTCAAATGGCAAGCTGTCCATAATGTCCTCGCTAGAATTTGGTAAATTTTCGTAGATTTGTTCAACGATGTCAATATGCTACATAAAATTTTTGCTACTTCGCACGAGATACGGGTACATTAGGACCTCTTGTTTGTTTTTAAGAAGATAATAATTGTAGTCACCAATTTTTTCATAATATAATCCCTTAACCACATGGGAATACAACAGTGCCACCCCATCTTTCACGAGTTGCCTTAATGATTTGCATCTTAACTTTGGTGCAATTTATAAGATAGAAGTCAACACCTTCTTTATTTCCTAGCTTTGCATTCACAACCAAAATTATCATCCACCCAAGGAGAATTTCTCTCTTTGGGTTGGGGTAGGAAATTTTATATTTCCTTGTTCAGCTTGAAGTTCTATCTATGCTATAGCTATTGAAACTTTACTTGAGTTCTATGCTCTCTTTAAGGGAATGCTCCAAGATTGAGGTGTTGATTGTTCTTGAGGCCTTGTTATGGTTCATTAGACTCCTATGATATTAATTTGTTTTTTGGATCCCTGAACCAAGATGAAGGGAAGAGTGGAGGGTAAATTCAACCTCTTGTTACTCCTCCTTATTACCTTTAGAAAGCAATATTCTTTTTGGCTTTCAGTTGATCTCTACAATTTAAGGTATGTAGTTCAAATATTTTCCCTTGGGTCTCACAAAGGCAAAAAGGTATACATCCCATATCCCATGCTAGAGGGGAGATTGGTTGAGCGGATGTGTACTTCATTAATCATGGATTTAGTGACTGATAAAGAGAGTGGAGGAGTACTAAATCATACCATCAAATGTGTGATGGCATGAAAATAGGTGCTATTTGTCATGTAGTAATACTTGACACAGACGAACTCCATCTTGTGAGAATTATGTTCTCTAAAAATGGAAGGATTATTTGGGGTATGAATGAAGCTTTCCAAAGCACCATTAAAGCAGGAGCTTTATGATTTGAAGATGGATGACAACAAATCCCTTGGAACATCCTTGAATCAGATGTAGGCTCTCTTCAAGCAGTTGCATGAGCTCGGGTCAAAGGTCAAAGAAGATGATAAAAAATCTATATTGCTAAAAAGTCTCCCTTCAAGGTATCAAGATTCAGTAAAGATTATCAGGTTAGATGATGATATTCACTTTTTTGTATTGTATAGCACTTCTTATGAGTGAGGAAAGGTGACAAAACTCTCACTATATTCAAGAGCATGCCTATATAGTGAACGACAAGAAGGCTCCCAAGCATAAGGAGGGTCATACTTGCTACTACTATGGCAAACCGGGCCATGCAGAATGATTTTGCATCAAGAAACAAAAAGATGAATCCAACAAGAAGGAGAAGTCCAGTGCTCATGTGATTGAAGAAATGCCAAAGGAGGAAGTAGACCTAGTTTTGGTAGATGATTTTGCTAAAGATCAAGAGGGGGCATTCTAGTCTCCCAGACATGTGTTAGAACTGCTTGATAGGTAGTTGTATCAAATGGTCAATTGGTCATATTTCAAATTGCCATGGGAAGGCAATTGTATCAAATGATCATGTTGATCATTGCTCTCAGATTTTCAGGGTAGGCTCAACCTCGAATACTGTTTGGTCTCATTTAGCTAGGGTGTGATATTTCTCTTCTTTTTTGGTCCGTGAGGATGTAGAAGATCATGTGCTGTCTTTGTAGCTTGTAACTTTGATAAGGTTCTCATTTCAGCTTTAGGGGGTATTGTTGGTAGTAAGCCTGAAGAGGAACCTTGTAGAAGTCTAAGGTGTGATTCATAAGGTTCTAGATGGCTCGTGATCGGAGGATCTTGCTGGACGACAGCCTTTGGTTGGACAATGCAAGCTGGCCAGTGCATGGCCTATGAGTGGTAGCTCTCATGCAATAGCTCATGATCTTTTATGGGTTCCAGAGGTGGCTTTGAGGTGGTTTCTACACTGAGAAACTCTTCACATAGGCAGCACATTCTTCCTCTACTTCTTTATATACACATGCAAATGGCTAAGTTCATTCTTCTTGTCAAGGCTTCATGCCTATAGGTGTCTATAATGAGCAGCTGCTAGATGAGTAGTTAGTAGTTAGTCTTATGCTTTGTAAAAGCCAACAAATTACATAGGATTGAGGCAACTCATTCGTGTCGGGTTGATCTTATGTAATCAATTTGCATAGTGTTTTGTTGAATGATTTGTTCACATCTTTATAGAGTTGAGAAGACATTGTCTTGACTGCAACTATTAAGGCTTATATTGAATGTGTGGAAAGAGTTCATCTATTTGTGTGATAATTCTCTACTGTCAAATTTACCTATAGGCATACATTTTTCAAAATGTATATATACCTTTGTAAGGCTATAATATATCCAATCATTTGGGATTACTAAAAAAGTGCAATGATGATTCACTATTTGGGATTTACATAAAACAAGCGCAGTGGTTGCAAAACAAGCGTGGTGGGTTTGGGATTTATCCATTTTTCCAAATATATGTGGAATGCATTTTCCTTAGAATGAATTTTCCTATATTGTCTCCACCATCCATTAATCCAAGACACCCCATGATGTGCTCATGTGCATCTAAATCCATTTTAAAGACACTCCTACCCTTGTTTAGTCTAGGCACAGCTTGCAACTGGTACTTAATAGCTCTTACTAGATGAGAGTACACAAATGTTTGTGGATTCTTATGTAGCAATCATAATTGTGGCCTCTATTGGATTTTTTTAGCTCCAACTACTACATCCCACTTCTTGTAGCTTGTTCCCCAATGATCCTTAAATGCTTCTTCAACCTTGTGCTTGGGCTCGGTACATTGCAACACAAAGTATGGGTCATCTTCCTCATTCTCCCCAGAGTCAACGACAACTGTAAAGTTATCCCCCTCTTCCAGATAGTTAGTGAGGTCACCAAAAGACTCCCCAAACTCTAGTGAGTCATCATTTGTCTCTCCATTGTTTCTCACTCTGTCTTCACGTAGAGGAAAAACTTGAACTGTCTCCCATCTCTTCATAGTTGCAATGTCCTCACAATTGTCATGATCCCTTGTGATGCAAGCATTGCAAAAACAAGAAAGTTTTCTTGTTTTGAGCATGTGATTGTTTGAAAAGCCCCATATGTTGTGAAAACTACGAGTTCCTTTAACGGCTTCACAAATGTGTCTGTTTCTCCTTTGCACTTCTTTCACTTTCAATTCATAAAACAATCTATGCATGACACTATACCTGGTTTGCATGGTCGATCATGCATTAAACCCTATTTTTCACCAAGTGTCATGGACAACCATTAAAAAACAACCTCCGAGGTGTGTTACTCAGACGAGTACATATTCGATGAGCATGCTACTTTCAAGTGCATCAATCTCACCTACATTGAGGTGCGTGAAAAGTGTTGTGCCCATCGGAAATGCTTTGCATGGTCAATCTTGTATTAAACCCTGTTTTTCACCAAGTGTGATGCAAAACCGTAAAAAAACACGCTTTGAGGTGTGTTATTCAAACATGCATGTATCTGATGGGCATGCTACTTTATACACATGTCAATTCCAACTATGTTGATGTGCACACAAAGTGTCATGCTCATTGATATGATTTGTATGATCGATCATGCATTAAACCTTGCTTTTCACCAAGTGTCATGCATAGCTGTCAAAAATCACACTTAGAGGTGGGTTATTCAAACGTGCACATATTCAATGGGCAGGCTACTTTGCACGCTCATCAATACCAACTATGTTGATGTGTGTGCAAAGTATCATGCCATCAAATATGATTTGCATGGTCACTCATGCACTAAACACTATTTTTCACCAAGTGTCATGCACAACCATCAAAAAACACGCTCCAAGGTGTGCTATTCTTCCATGTACGTATCCAATGGGCATGCTACTTTGCACACATGTCAATACCCCCTAGTTTGAGGCATGTGAAAGGTATCATGCCCATTGTGGATATGGTTTTCATGGTCGATCATGCATTAAACCCTATTTTTCACCAAGCATCATGCACAACCGTTTAAAAACCTGCTTCGTGGTGTGTTATTCGAACACGAACATATCCAATGGGCATGTTACTTTGCACACATTCAATATTGCCTAGGTCAATGTGTGTGCAAAGTATCTATTGTCTCTGTGCAAACATGGACTTAGGTAGCACATAATGTGTATGCAAAGTAGCAGCAAAGCTCTGCTTGTACTTGCATAAGGCTAGGAATAATCTCTCTTAGGAATCCTCAACATGCATCTCCAACATGCAAGTCCTACATGCATGCTCTACATGCAAGTTCTACATATGATTCCTACATGCAGTTTGTATATGCAACTCCTACATGCAACATGCAACTTCTATATGTGCATCCTAGATGCAAGTTCTACATGTAGAGAGAGAATGTCTTGCAATTCCTACATGCAGAGAGAGAATTTCTCCAACTTGTATAAATACCCCATAATGGAATGATCCAAGACTCTTTGGGGCATTGTGTTCAGTTCTACTTTGGTATTCCAAGAAATTGTCTCCAAGTGTCCATGCTTCCTTGCACTCCATGTCCAAAAGCATGTCCTAACCTTGCAACTCCTCCTCCCCTCTCCTCCAACCTTGCAACCCCTCCTCTCCCTCTCCTCCTCCCAACTCATCCCTCTCCTCCTCCCTCCTCCTCCCTTCTCCTCCTCCCTCTTCACGGTTCAAAAGGAGTTTCCAAGGTTTAGAAGAAGGTTCTCGGGTTAAGAAGAGGGTCCAAGGTTTAGATGAGGTTGCAGAGTTCAAAAGGAGGATCCAAGGTTCAGGGTAGAGTACATGGTGAAGAACTCATCTCCCTCGTAGATCATGGAGGGCAAGGGTTGAGGGACTAAGGGGTTAGGGGGAGCATAGGAGTGGGAGAGGAAGAAGGTGTAAGAGCATGGGGGGGAAGGAGAGAGAGGAGAAGGGCGGAGGACAGGGAGGAGGAGAGGAGGGAGGAGGGAGAAGGTGAAGGGAGGAGGAGGGAGGAGGAGAGGGAGAAGTTGGAAGGAGGAGGGAGGAGGAGGAGAAGGGAGGAGGAGAGGGAGAAGTTGGGAGAAGGAGAGGTTGCAAGGTTGGAGGAGAGGGGAGGAGTTGTAAGGTTAGGACATGCTTTTGGACGTGGAGTGCAAGGAAGCATGGACACTTGGAGACAATTGCTTGGAATACCAAAGTAAAACTCAACACAATGCCCCGAAGAGTCTGGGATTCATTCCATTATGGGGTATTTATACAAGTTAGAGAGCTTCTCACTCTGCATGTAGGAATTGTAAGAGCTTGTGGCATGCTAGTCGATCTTGCTTTAAAGCCTTGGCACCATATAACTTTTTCTCTGTTTCTAAGAACCATGTATCCACCATTTGTTCGAATAGGGATATGTGGTGTGCTTCCAAGAAGATGACTCTTTGATAGAGTTGGCTTGTAGTCTGAGCATCAATCCATTCATTGGGATTGAAACTGAGTGTAGGCAAATGATGGTTGATGTGGATGGGGACCTCCAGGATGTATTCCAAGGTTTTGCAAAAGATAGCAGTTTGACGAAGGATGCGGTCAATGTAGATAATAGTGATGGATTTTGTAGCAATGGCAACAAACCAGCAATAACCCTAAGGGGAGGATTGCCCATGAGGCATACATATGCGATGAAAGCATCCGTGTTGAGTGTTATAAACCCAGCATTTGTAGATAGGTAGAATATATTTTTTTCATCTTTAGACAAGTCTTGAAAAATTTTGTGCAGAGTTTTTGCCCCTATGGAATGTTCCCATTTGATGTTTGGATGAGCAGATATGATTCTGAGTTTGAGTTGCTTCCACTGGATAAACACTCATGCTTTTAGGTGATCTTCCACTTGTAGAGCGGCCACACGCTCCTGGTACACCCCCATTGTGCATTGTAGTGGGACTTCATTGGTGGTGTCTTATTTTGCACTAGTGATTGGAGTTCAAGCTTTGAGATGACTATCTTTTGGGATTGCATCTCATCAAAATTTTCCTTATAATTATGGTAGATGAATGTATTTCCTTAAGCTTTTTCATTTGCAAGGTGACCTGCGCTTGTTGAGGAGTGACTTCAATGGTATTGGACCATCGGTCTAAGACTTGTGCTTGAGAAGTGCTAGCCTTTGTAGCAGTGGCAAGTTGGTCCTTTAAGATTTGGCAGTCCTTGAATGTGCATGTTGCCGAAGATTTTTGCATGTTTTCAAGCTTTTCTTAACAATCTTGGAGCTCTTCTTCTTTTTGGATTAGAGTGACTCCTCCACCTGCTGAGCATGTGCTGAGGTCAAATAGTCATAGGAAGTCTATAGGATTGCCGTATCTTGTACTACTGCCTGTTGTTCGCTGTATTTGGCTCTGGTGGAGGTTGGAGGTCACATCCCACACTGCCTTCTCTTAAGCTTGGAGAGCTTGGTTCATGCACACTTCTTCAACCTCTTTCTCATCTATTTGCACACTCGAAGTGCCATGACCTCTATGGCGATTCCATGGAATTGGTCTTGGATGTCTGCTGCAGTCTGTCTTTCCAATTCTCGAGCATGCTCCTCCTTGGCCAAGCTAGTGAATAGTTTTGACATTTGAAGCATTTGGCTAGCTTGATGATGGAGAGTGATAGACGATGATGAGGATTGGCGATACTGTTGATACAATTGGTGCCCATGTAGCCATCCTGATGATTCTATAGTAATTTTTGGGGGTTGTTCCAATGGTAAGTCAGCCACTTGGGTATAGTAGAGTCATATTGTTGATATGGCACTAGCTCTCCATGAGACTCATTGACTGGCATGATGTTGACGGGCGATGCTGGTACTGATGTAGCCTCAGGCTCTCGCTACTATTGTTGGAGATATATTGGTTGGAATCGTGCAACAAATTGTAGCATCTCATGGGGCGATTCCTCATTTTCTACCTCCATAATAATAGGCATTTCTTTTGAGGCATCCGCATTTTCCAATGTAATAGTAGAAGGAGGTGGTGATGGCTCCCATGTTGGTGAGAAGGGGATGTCCAAATCCTCAATATGTTTTCACGACTGCTCATTCATGTATCTCTTTATTGATGATTACAACCAATGTGTATGGAGTTTTAACATTTTTGGCATGATGAACCATCGAGTTTCCTTGTGTGAAGAAGATCACTAAGTGCTGGATCTGGTCTTGCTTTAGTTGCCTACTCAGCAAAACAAATGTGCGGAGTGGGATCGAGATCGATTCTTGCCATAATTAACCCCTAGGATTGTGGATAGGAATGTTGCTACTTCCTTGAATCGAAGGTTGATTATTGTGCAAAGTAATATCCCATCCCTTTGAAACTTGGTGCCCTTAGCGAGGAGAGGCTGGATTTCAAGGAATTTGGCATTAGTTGGCCATGTGGGGTATTTTGCACCTTGAGTTAGGAGTGATAAAGCCCTCTGAATAAATGTACTATCGAGTATAATATTGATTAGACTTTGATTGATAGTGATGGTGCTGTACTTGCCAACCTGTGCATTGATGGAGTGGTAAGAATGGAGAAAATCCCTGATGTATGTGGTCATTGTAGACTGTCCTCCATGGATTGTAGACGCTCAAACAAACTTCCAAGACCCCTTTGCTCTAAGAAAGATTTTGCTACGTTGAAAAGTGCATAAGTTGATGGAGATGGCCACACAAGCTCCAAGGATTGTGGGCCTCATCAATGGTTGTATAGTCCGGTGGTGTGACTGGGGTGGCAGTTGTACCTCTTCTGTCTCCATGTCATGCATCAAATCCTCATTAGAGCTATCACTCTGAACCACAAATCCCTATGGTTGCCTTGGTTGAGAGGAGGTAGATGGCTGTAAACTCTAGAGGGGGTCCCGTGGTGATGGCTGAGGCGGTGGACTCTTTCTTTGAATCCTCTTCAGTGGGAGCATTGTGTCTCAACCTGCATCCATTTCGATATGGTGTACCATTGATCATTAGACTGGTATGTAGGTACGACAATTCTGTGTGTGTAATATGAGAGATGTTATTTTAGCACATGCTTTGAGAGTGTAGAATGAAAGTGTGCGGCACAATTATTTATGCAATTGACTATGTGTCTAAGTGAAAGCATGTGAGTGTGCGTGACTTAATAACTAGGTAGGAACTAACTATATGCTTTTATTTTTTTTGTTGGGATTTCATAGGGTAGCTAGGACTCATGCATCACTTCTGAGCCCAGGTTGAAATGGATTGATGCTACCTATATGTGTGAAGATGTACATATGCAAGTGAGTGCTTGTGATACAATCTAATACTAACTAAGGAAAACTTGGGGTTCCCAAATGTTCATTATTGTCAAGGATGGCTTGCGTGTTAATGTAGTAGAGTTTCAGTCGGCTCCCGTTTATGGTTGTGTTGAATTGGAATCTATCCAAAGTTTCTAGTAGCACAACTCCAATGGGATTCATTTTTCTTACTTGATAAGGTCCTTGACCTAGATACTTAAGCTTGCCCTTGTGGAATTTGGCATTGTATAGCAAAACTAGGTCACCTTCCTTGATGTCTTCTGCTTTAAAGTTTTTGTCAAACCATGCATTTTTTATGTGTTTTTCTATTGTCATGGCATGGTAGGTGACTAATATGGTCTCTATATGCTTCTCCAATTGATAGAGTCTTTCTTTCAGGGATGCATGATCTCCCATGCGTTCCTGTACTACTATGTGTATGCTTGGTATTACAAATTCCAATGGGACCACAACTTCAAGGCCGTACACCAATTGAAAAGGTGTATTCCCTGTACTAATCTTGAGTGTGGTTCAGTATGACCATAAGCCTGCATTTAGTTTCTCTACCCAATCAGAACATAAAGCAAGACAAGAGTTCTTGAGATAACCTAATCGACAAAATGCATGCCTCTATCTGACACAATTTCAATGGATCCAAATCAGGTGATCACATTCTTGTGTAAGGACCTTGCTGTGCTTTTGGCATCTACCTTTTTGACTGCTTTAGCTTCAGCCCATTTGGTGAAGTAATGAATGGCCACAATGATGTAATGTGCCTCTATTCCTTTTACCGCTGGATGGATGGGACCCACAAAATCAATCCCCCATTTTTCAAATGGTTTTTGTGCAACAACTGTTATTAGAGGGTTGAAGTCCTTGTGTTGTGGTTTAGTAGTCCATTGGCATACATCACAACTTTTGACATATTCATAGGCATCTGCCCAAAGTGTTGGCCACTAGTAGCTTGCAAGGAGGACTTTTCTTGTTGTCACTTCCCCTTGGAAGTGTACTCTTGCAATGCCTTCATGGACTTCACTAAGGATTGGTATGATCTCGTGTGGCATTACACATCTCCTTAAAGCCCGGTCCTTGCCCATCTTATATAGTTGTCCTGCAATGAGTTGATAGGGTGTGCAGCTTTTAAAATTAGTTTTTTGGCATCCCCTGCTTCATTTCGGGGGGTGGTCTTCCTTCCATTAAGTACCCAATGATATATGTACACTAATATGTAATATCATCTATCTGAAATAGTGTGGCATATGGCAAGTCATCTTCTACTCTAGTGGCTTCTTCTCCCGACTTGACAAGAGACATGTGATCGGCAATGTAGTGTTGGGCACCTTTGTGGACCACTATTTTGAAATTGAATTCTTGAAGCAAGAGGAGACATCTGGTTATTCTTCCTCTTGTACATAGATGGTTCACAAGATAAAGCAATGCTTGATGGTCGGTGTAGAAGACAAAATCATTTGCCAATAGATAGTGTCGAAATGTCTTAACACTATACACCATTGCTAGGGCTTCTCTTTCTCTAGTGATATACGTGATCTCTACATCATTGATTTGTCGATTGGCAAAGTAGAAAGGGTAATCTTTCTTATGTTCACTAGGTTGGTAAAGCACACTCCTAATTGCATACTTGGAGCCATCAATATGAACATGAAAATCGATATCCCAATTGTGAGAGATAAGGATGGGTGTTGTGATTAGACACCACTTTAAAAGCTCAAAGGCTTGGTCACATTCTTTTGTCCATAAGAATTCTACCAACAATTTGTAAAGTGGTATGCTAGCTATCATGGCATACGGTAAGATAAATCTTCTATAGTAGCTAGCATGTCCCATAAAGACCTATATACCTTTGGAATTTGTACGAGGAGGCAATTCCATGAGAATTTTGATTTTGTCCATGCCAGTTGCAATCCCATGTTGAGAAACAATATGTTTCAAAACAACTCTGTGGGTGACCATGAACTAACATTTTGTTGGATTTAGGGAGATGCCATAGTCTCTGCATTTGATTAGAACTACTTCAAGACATTTTAAATGGTCTTTCTTGTTCGAGTGGATGCACAAGTCATCCAAGAACACGTGTAGGAACTTATTCAGAAATGACTTGAAAGCGGTGAACATGACTCGCTAGAATGTGGCTAGGGCATTATAAAGGCCTAATGGCATGACTCTATAGGCAAATATACCCCATTCTATAGCAAATACTATTTTTGATTGGTCAGCGGGGGCAATTTGCACTTGGTTATAGCCACTGAAGCCATCCAAGAAGCTGTATATCTCTGATCCAGCCACCTTTTCTAACACTATTTCTGTTAAGGGTAGGGAATAGTGATCCCTGACTGTGGGCAGCATTCACATCCTTTAACTTAAAACATATCCTTAGCTTCTTATTGCATTTAGGCACGCTGACAATGGGTGAAGCCCAATCAGTGTGCTCTATCTCATAGATGAATCCTGCATCTAAGAGTTTTTCCAGTTCGTCATAGACCATGGTGCCATATTTTGGATTTGTTCGCCGATAAGGTCCACATTCCTTAGAGTGGGCACCTTACCTAAGGTATCATGTGTACTACCAATTCTGGTGAAATTCTCTTCATTTCCTTGTATGACCATGCTAGGCAGTCTCAGTATTCCATTAGGAGTTCTTTTAGCATTGTTTTCTCTTCTTGTGTGAGGTGTTTCCCAATGAATACCAATTTCTCTTCCTCCCCTTCAAGGGCGAGGTTTATTGTGTGAGTTTTGGCCGGTCCCTCATAGATTGGAGTCTCTCCAATGTTATTGGTTTCTCCTGGTCTTGGCATTGCTATGGATGGGCTATGGAAACTGGGTGATGTAGGATCATTAACCAATTTTTGAAGCTCTTGTGGACTTTCTTTCCATAAGTCTTATTATCAAGCTTCATCCACACATGTGGCTTAAACTTTTGAAACTTCTTACATTGGGAACTGTGGGGTAGCTTTTCCACTGGCAAAGTATTCCCAAGCAAGGGTTCATTTGCTGTGCATACTCCTTCAGGGTAACTTTTCCACTAGCAAAGTATACCCAAGCAAGGGTTCATTTGCTTTGCATACTCCTTCAAGTCCAATGGGAGACCATTCAAGAGGAGGTGGCTCAGATTTTGGGAGAGTTTTCTTGGTAAGATACAACTCTACAATCCTCGTTTGGACTCATTCGAACTCATTGAAGTGGTCGGCCTTGGCTTTGCGGCGGCGATGTTCTCCTTCGGTTTTCTTGTGGGATCTTCTGCTATTATGCAGCTTTGGAGTTTCCACTTTGGGAAGTTAAACGGCCATTAGGGCATGGAGAATGGCTAAATCATTGTCAAAGACATGGTCTTCTAATTGAGCATTTTCAGCCTCTGTTTCAAGGTCCCACGGAAAATTCGAGTCCTTATTGGAATGGATAGTTTCTTCAGGTTCACCATTCCATTCAAGGTCAACCATAAAGGATGGCAATTTTGGATCAATTGGTACTTCATGAGTGTGTGGAGGTTTTACCTGCATGACCTTAGCATCAATTTGCAAGCGAGAAGATGGGATCTAGTGTATGGTAGTTGTCAATGGTCACCAATGCTTGGATCCAATTGTTGACATTGCTTTGTGTATCGCCCGCTAAGGCATGCTGTTGCAAGGGGGCTGATTTTCTTGAGATCGTCGTTGAAGACTTTTCATCCAATGCTTTAGAACAATTGGTTTTATTGCTCCTATCCCCACATTGACTCTTACTGTGGTGTCACAATTTTGGATTGCCAATCTATCAGTTCCCTAATCATGGAGGACTAATGCTTCACGCAACCAAGGACGTCTAGATTTGATAAGATTTCTTGGGGAGATCCAAGATTGTGAATTGAAGAGTAAAGCGGACTCCTGCGACTTTTGTGGACCATTCCCAAGGGCTTTGTACATGAATCATCTAGAAGGCGTATGTTGAAATTAGCCTTTTGCATTGGTGGGAGACCCCATTCATTGTAGAGCTCCTTGGATAGGACATTCACACCTACTCCACCATCCACCATGGGTTGGACTTCATCATATGCTTTATGGATCAAAGGCATGGTAATGCTATGTATGTCATCTCTCCCACGATTAGCACAGGGATATCTTCGATGTCTTCCATATAGGGAGAGGGATTTGCTAGTTCAACCCATCCTTTGAAACTCTCCGAGAGTTTTGGACAATTTTGTATTTCGATGGAAATGGACACCGGGCAACTTAGAATGCTAGAGAGTGCAGCACCTTCAAGTTGGCATGGCGGCACATTATGTTGTGGATCTTGTTACTGGAGCAGAGGCTCAAGGACGGTGTCGATACTTGGTGGGGCCAAGTCAAGGATTGGATCTTGTGCTTGCTTCTCAACCTTGAATTGAGCTTGTTCTTTTACCCATTGTTGAAGTGCCTGAAATTGAGCCTTCTCCACTTTTGCATTAGGTATGGAGCTTCTTTTATTTGAGGCTCGGGGGCTGATATGGATGAGCTTGGTTGCTTATTGCTTGGCAGAGGTATAGACACTTGTGCTTTCTTTTGAAGAGGTTGTCTTGATTGAATTGGAATATTAGGGCCCTTGGTGGCCTCTTTTTGCTGGAGTGTAATTACATTCACAGGTTGTGATAATATGCTTGCCGGCCCTAGACTTTGATGGTCCACCCCAATAATGCCAATTGGGATGTCAGACTTAGTCTCATTTTGTTGTGGGACCTTATTTGTCATGGGACAATCCATGCAAGCATGGCCAATGCCACAATCTCTGTAGAGTTGTTGTAAAGTAGTGGGGCTACCATGATGAGGGCACTCTACGATCCGATGATTCTCTCCACAATCGTAGAGCTTGATTGTGCTCGATATGTGTTGATTTGCATAGACGGGTATTAACCCTTGTGCTCCTTTCACATAGTACATTGGTTACTCAGCTTCATACTTGAATTGCAAATCCACTTCCTCTGCTTGAAGTTGTTGTATTGGAATTGCCAGAGGAGCTGGATTTGGCGCTCTTGGCTATGGTTGTGGATTTGGATTCCTGATTAATTGTGGGACTTGGGTCCAGACAGGAACAGGATTCATCAGCCTCAGAGCTCGGGGTGCTTGTGCAAGTGCTAGTTGCCTATAAATTGGGATGGATGCCAGTTGGTATTGTTGAGGTCGAGATGGGTTGTTGCGCATGTTGAAGATGTAACTATTTTCATGATGCCCACCGACTACGTAGATGTGGCACCACAACCTTGGTAGTGTTCACCGTGTCATGCACAACCATCCAAAAACACGCTTTAAGGTGTGTTATTCCAACACGTAAGTAACCGATGGGCACAAAAATTTGTACACATGTCAATACCTCCTAGATTGAGGTATGTGCAAAGTATCATGCCCATTGAATATGGTTTCCATGGTTGATGATGCATTAAACCCTATTTTTCACCAAGCATCATGCGCAACTATTAAAACCCCACTCCAAGGTGTGTTATTCGAATGCAAACATATCCAATGGGCATGCTACTTTGCATGCATGTTAACCTCACCTAGGTTGAGGCACATGCCTTTTATCTCGTGAAGATGAAAGAATGGGATGTAGTATGGGCTGAGCATAAAGGTAAAGTCCTACGATAGGACAAGAAGAACTACACAATTAAGTGTTGGGAGAAGAACTCGTCCTTAAGGTTTGGAATGGTAGAGGAGTGAGCTCAGTAGGATGAGGAGGGAGGCACTACAGTTTAAAAAGGAAGGGTGCTTAGAAGTACCGTGCAAAAGATGTACAGAGAGCTAGTCACATAGGAAATGTGACCTTTGCAACATTTATCATAGAGCAAGAGATTTTCTGGGGTGAGAAGATTGGATCTAGAACATATACAACCATTGATTGGGTTCATCTAATAGGTTGTCCTAGTCTCCTACAACATAGGTGGTATCCTGGAAAGTAGTACAGGGGCAATGCCATTGCTCGTAGATGAGAAGCACGAAGAGAGGTGGCAATGCAAAATAGTATAGTTCATTCTCATGAGAGTTATTGCTTCTACCTCATAAGAGCTCCTTTGGACCTTCACACCATACTTTCATGGTGGCCACTTGCCATAATTTTACCTCTAGCTACAATTAATGAAGGGTCCTAGCATTATGTTGATGCACACTTGAAGGGAGAAGCAGAGAAGAGGGCACAAGCAGAACTAGAGAATTAAATTAGTGGCTTAGGAGACATGATGTGGTGGAGAATTAACTTTTTTGGTACCAATGTGGACCAAGATGATCCATGCTCTCTTGGATGGACTAGCATGATTGCGTCAGGCCCAATGGTTCCACATAAACTTGCACCTTGGCAACATCTTGCTTGATTTTACTCCAAATGGTGCATGTCATGTTGGAATCATTGATTGGGAAATGGCACAAGATATTTAAAAGAAGCTTAGAAAGGCTTTTTTTAAAAATGAAGCATCTCTGCATGATGAGAGTTTAGAAGATTGGCAAGAGCGTGCTCAAAGATATTGGCTTGCACCAGAGTTGTAGGTTTTTGTAAGAAAATGGAAATACAGTATGGAAATACAGTCTACAATTGGATATTTTTGCCCTTGGTTGGATTATCAACAAAATGGTGTGGTTTTTCTTTGATGCCCGTAAAGATTTCACTGTTAACCCTATGGGAACAAGGGCCAAAAGCATTATGAATCAGTTTCATATATGGAGGCAATGGAGTACTCACTGCCTTCCCCCCCTCCATATTGAAATGTTGCAATATTTTTGTAACATACTCCTTCTGTGAAAGCCAAAGGAGTTTCCTACTCCGATCACGCGTGATACCAAGAATATGACCTGCAAGTCCCAAATCCTTCATATCAAAGGCCTCATGCAACTTGGTCTTTAATGCATCTAGCTCATAAGTGTTCTTGCTAACCAATAGCATATCATCCACATATAGTGCCAGGATTATCAGGCTATTATCCTTAGCCCTTTTAGTGTAGAGGCAATGATCAATTTCAGTCCTTCTAAAACCCTGGGACCGAATGAAATCATCAAACTTCTGATACCATTCTCTAGGCGCTTGCTTAAGACCATAGAGACTCTTCTTCAGCTTGCAAACTAAATGCTCTTTGCCCTTTTCTTCAAAGCCTTCCGGATGCACCATGCAAATTTCCTCATGCAAATTCCCATGCAAGAAAGCTGTCTTGACATCCATCTGCATAAGCTCCATATCCTCTGATGCCACTAGTCCAAGCATGCATCTAAGTGTGGTCATCTTCACAACCGGAGAGAATATCTCCTCAAAGTCCACACCCTTCTCTTGCTTGAACCCTTTAGCGACCAAACGGGCCTTGTACCTAGGCACATCATCACCTGTGACCTTCATCTTGTAGACCCATTTACATGGCAATGCTTTCTTTCCATGTGGCAAAGAAACCAAGTCCCAAGTCTTATTCTTCATAAGTGAACTCATCTCTGATTACATAGCATACTCCCACTTGCATTGATCCTCGCGCATCATAGCCTCTCTGTAGCAAGACGGCTCTCCGCAATCAGTAAGCATTCTAAAGGGCATTTCAGCTTGCTGTCCCACCTGCATATCAGCCACATTTGGCTCATCATTTCCACCAATAGATGATCCATCATCTACCCTTGATTGTATACCTGTGGGAGTATTTGGTGGTACCATTTCTTGCACATTTGGTGCATGGACAGCTTGCTCTCTATCAACATATGCAGGTGGATTCACATCCTGGAAAGTGATTCTCCTCATTTCAACATCCCTCATGGGTGCCTTATGCATCTTCTTCTCATTGAAGACTACATCATGGCTGTGTATGATCTTCTTTGCTTCTGACGATAGCCCATCTCTCCACTTTCACCATAACCCAAAAAGATGCATTTCCTAGACTTAGAATCTAGCTTCTTTCGAAGCTCTTTTGGCACATGTGCATATGCCTCATACCCAAATATACGCAAATGAGAGTAAGACGGCTTCTTGCCACTCCATGCCTCTTCAGGAATACCACCATCCAAACTCTTACTAGGTGATATATTGATCACTTGCACTGCAGTCTTCATTGCCTTAGCCCAAAAACCACCAGAAAGACTTGCATATTGGAAAGCATGCATTGCAATCTTTCTTGAATGGTACGATTCATCTTTTTTGCAACTGGATTTTGCTCTGGAGTACGAGGGGATGTGAGCTCCCTCTTAATCCCACGTGTATCACAGAAATGATGAAAGTCATGAGAGAGATACTCTCCACCATTGTCAGTCCGTAGGTATTTAAGCGTTCTACCTGACTGATTCTCAACCAAGGCCAGCCATTTTTGAAATACTTAGAACACATCACTCTTCCGAGCTATAGCATAAGCCCACACTTTCCTAGTTGTATCATCAATGAATGTCACATAGTATTCAGCCTCGCCTAATGACCGTGTAGGGATGGGACTAAATATGTCTGAATGCACCAAATCAAGCTTTTCAAACTCTTTCTTTCCCCTTTTTTTATGGGCTGATTTAGTCTACTTCCCATAGAGATAGTGCTCACAAAATTCAAAATCAGAGAAACTCAAATGCGGTACATAACCCAAACGGCATAAGAGTTTCATTTCATTCTGGCTCATGTGCCCCAACCTGCAATGCCACAAAGAAATGCTTGGCTGCTCGGTTATTGCAACAACATGATCAAATACCCCTGATACATGTGAGGGATACAAAGTCCCACACTTGGCACCCCTGGCTAAAAGCATAGAGCCCTTCTGAATTTTTCAACTCTGAAAGCCAAAAGTGGTGTGAAAACCAGCATCATCTAGCTGACCCACTGAAATAAGACTCTTGGTCAACTTAGGCACATGTCTCACATGTTTCAAAATAAATACAGACCCATTTGTAAAGAAAACTTTATGTCACCTACTCCCACTATGTCACATGCATAGTCATTTCCAAGATGCACACAACCTGTCTTTCCACTATCATAAGTGGAGAACCATTCCCTATGGGGAGCAACATGGAATGGAGCACCAGAATCCAAAATTCAATCCTGGGAATATGCATCATCTGAAGTGATAAGCAACTCTGCATATAAACTAGACATGAAGAGAACGTCATTGTCACTATCATGTGTGAAATGGTTTGACCAACTTGGTAATCTTCGAGGGAGGATTAGCAAGGGAAGGGAAGAAGTTAGGTGTGAGGGGTTGGTAAGATTGCGACTGTTGGCTTAGTTGAAAGTGGTGAGAGGCATGAGCAAAGAGACAATGAAGGGAGTAGATGTTAGGCTAGAGCTCATGGAAGGTTAAGAGGGTGGTAGCAGCAAGGGTAAGTGAGGTAATGAGATTGGCATAGAGAGTTGTTATATCTGGGAAGGTAGATGTAAGATAGGCCATGTCATCCTCTAATACTTTCGTCCCATGATGCAAATAAAGCAAAATCCCAAATGCTAATGCCTGTAAGAGAGAATCACACCAAATACTAGGTGCACCCAAATGTGTATGCCACAAGAGACTGAAATATCACCAAAACTCAAAGCTCAAAGCATCAAAAGATGTAGCTGACTCATGTGCATGTACTATGCATCCATATGAGCAAATCTGGCCCAAAAGAAAATGCCAACTACAATGGCAATCCAAAATGCCAATAAGTGCCAAATGCCTCAAGCATAAGCACTGTCCATGGGCATATGCATCAATAATATCTCATCCAAGAGAGCATAACACTATCAATGCATCACCTGCAATGTGTCAAAGCTATCCCTCAGCATAAAATAGCATCCATGTGCAAAGTGTCCAAAAAATAGCATCCCACAAGGCAATCTGGGCCTATCAGCGCATCCAATAAGGATCGCAATGCATCCAAATGACCTATAAATCATCCACTGCAACCCAATGCACACCACGAATGAGTGCACATGGCTCAAACTGCAACCAGAGTGATCTGCATAAGGTATGCTTAAGAAATCATGGTCCCACGAAAAAGACCGCTACTGAAAATAGAACCTGAGATGTCTCAAAACATGGGTGCCATTGCATAATCGGACTCAACAAGAAAATCTGCAAATATCTCTCTTTTGCCAAAACTCTAAAATCCCAACCGATGAGTGAGAAATGAGAGTCAATACTTATCCACTACCATGTGGCATAAATCTAAGGTTTCAAAACCTTAGAATGAAAAATGTATAACAGAGAGACGAAATCGAATACATAGAGATCTATAACTCTGAAAATACTCCACCGAATCACGCAAGAACTGATAAGTAGGGATTTTTGAGCGTCCGAAACGTAATGGGACAGACGGTTTTGAAAACTGTGGTCTCAATCACTGGGTCCAACACATGGAATGAAAAAACGGTTTTGGAAACAGAGCTATTTGTAAACTCCACCGAAATGTGAATGATGAGCAACATAGAAGTTTTAGGACCTCCTGAGTCCACCGGAACTGACAGATCTGCAAATGATTGCTCTAAACTTGAGTTCCAACACCCGGACAAAAAAACGGAGAAACTGACACAATGAGTCAAAAATCCAATGGAATGATCCCAGATTCAAGAATGAAGGTGTTTCCAAGCTCCTGAAGTGAAGTGGACACCAAAAGCAAGCAATAGTTGCCTCTATAAGTCAATACAGAGTCTCTGTGATCGAACGGAACAGGGAAAAGCTCAAAAAATGACTCTCTTTGAAAACACTCAACAGGCTCTCAAAACCACTTCGCAAAGCCAAAGTGACTTTTCCAAGGTTCCTCCAAGGTCTCTACACACTTGGATGCAAGTAAAGTCACCCACAAAGTGTCCCACAGAGCTTCTCCTTCCTCCCACAGAGTTGCTGAGCTTCCAGGCATTCACGCACGCTCAACTAGATCACCCGGGCTCTGATACTAGTTGAGAGTGCTCTCAACGGAAGCAAGAACGGAAGAGGGAGAGAGAGAGACACAAAGCCACACAAGTTTTGGTGGGTGCAGGACACCCTAATCTTCTTTTTCATTCATTTATATATGTGTTTGAGTATTGTACATAACCGAGGTAAAGGCACAGTGACTTTTAGCCCCCACACTTAAGAGGTGTTTGGGTTTCTTGAGCCCTCCTTCATCCATGTGTCTTGATCTGCATTGTTGATGTACATCTCGCTTTTCAATAAGAAACTCTATATTTGAAAGGTTTATAGCTTTTCGCCCACGTATGAATATAGTGAAAGGTGGTGATTTATAGCTTTCCCCTCACTTATTAATAGACTTCGTTGCCGATCTTTTTATTCACAAAGTCTTTGCGCCAGGTCCACCGAGTACGTGCTCCAGGTACTTTCCTCTTGTCGCACTCAAGGTTGCCTTTCCTGCTATTATTTTGATGTTATTAACTGTCGACACTATTTCGCGTCTCTTTCAATTCCTTGAGCACCAAGCGTCTCTGCAAGCTCCTCCCAAAGGGCGGCCCTTCGTGTTGATTTCTTGAATCTATTCTCCATCTCTCCTCTCGGCTCACTGAAAAACTTCTACTGCTTCCTTACATGCGCTCTAAGCGCATCGCTTTCTTCTGCATTAACATCACCACCTGTGCTTGGGACATTGAAGGCTCCTTCTTTGTCGATGTGCTTCGCCGAAACATCCATGCTCCAATCGAATCGAGAATTCATGGTCGTGTGGAGCACGCCTATCACCTACATCGCTTGCTTCGATCTCAAAATCTTGCGGTCCTGTTTCATCCCATGCAACACCATGCCCAAAGCAGCTAGGTGAAGATCAAGTCTATCTCACAAGTGAAGCAACTACGTGTAACCTTTCACTGAAGATAGCCAAGTCACCTGAGAGAAGGCTATCGATGAACGATAGCATGATCATAGTCCTGCTAGGAATTAGTGTGGGATACGAACCCATCCATTGCAACTGTGAAGAAATCATCGCCTCACTGCCCGCCTACCGGAGATCTAGTTTTAAATCGCAGTAGAAGCACTTCTCGTGCTCTCTTCTTCTTGGGCGCCCAAGCTAGCCCAACTTTCATTGAATGCATCTCCACCGTGGGCGGGCAACTTGCAAGCATGTCCAAGGTCTTACTACTGTAAGGCATCTCAAGAGTCTGCTCCATCATCATTAGACTTGTCCTTCTTGGGTTTGCCACCGGTAAGCTTGCTTTTCCCTTTGCCTTTGCCCTTCTCTTGGGCAGTAAGGGCTTTCTCATCAATTGAGACTGCTGTCGAAGAACTTCTCCCGAGCCTCCTGCTGTAAGAGCAGTAGTACCAGCTCCTCAAAAGTTACTGGCGCCGCTCTCTGACCCGCAGTCATTGTGGTTACAAAGCCTTTATAGCTCCTCGGAAGCTTGCTAAGCAAAAGCCTAGCCAGTTGGCAATCTCCCTCCTTTATGGGTAAGAGCTACGCGAGAATTGGGTAGCCCTGGCACAGTTCACATCTGTAAACCATCTTGGTTTATCTCTAAGCTGGCAACATGCCGTTGATGATTGTACAGGACAAGTCTCCAAAGGAATACTGGGAATCTCAGAACGCTTCAAGTTTAAAAATGTAAAATCAAGTGAACGTCTTTCAAGAAGAGCACAAGCGTGCCACAGAATGCCTAGGTAAAGAAGAGGCGGTGAAGTCTGTGAGCTAGAATGTCCATAAGCCATGTTGTGTGGAAAAGGTCACAGGTGCGCCAAAATTCGTCGTTTGTGAGGGATGTGCTGACTCACCCCTAGCAGTGTCGATGTTTGATCCCTATGCGTGAGAGATATCTTGCCTGACAAGCCCGTTGTTCTACCATTGAAGCCAAATTTGAATTGGAGTCGAGCTCGTGAAGCATCGCCCAAGTCCGTTCATCGGACGTTTTGTACCATTGTAGCCAAATCTCAATTGGAGTACAGCATCAAGCGAGAGAGGAACCCTTTATGTAAAGTGGGTAAGCCATAGACGTGGAACAATACGTTACCCTAATCCGTGTTAGAATCTGGTATAGAATCAAGTCTTCGTTATTCGAGGAAGACAACAAGGAGGCTCTCCCATGAACAGTAAAGGCTTGCTCTGGAGAATCAAATTGAAGCTTGAAGAGGCCAAGGCCTAAAAGAATGTGAGAAGGTCAAGCTTGCTTGACGCAAGAAGGATGCTCATTGAAACAATTCAGCTGTTGCTTGAAAACGAAGAATCGTACTGCTATAGATTGGGGTGGAGTGATTTCCATCCAAATGCTCCAACAGAGGACCATTCCGCTGCAGTAAAAGGACGGTGAAAGAAAAAGGAAAGGGGAAAAAGAGAGGAAATTTGAAGATTAGAAGAAATAAGTTGGGAAGGACAAAACTAAGTAAGAAACCCAGCAAAGACTTAGAAACCCAGCAAAGAAGTCTGTCTTGAGCAAAATAGATGGGACCGCAAGGCAGATTTGAGTGAAGATTACAATGGTGGAAGTTAAGAGAGCAAAATGGCAATGATTGTAGGTACGAAATGACCACCCATGCTGTAGAACATAGATTGGTCAGCATCTTTAGATCTCGGGGACAATTTAAAGCCTACACTGGCATCCTCATTTGTTACGGAGGGTGTCTTGGACAACCTTAGACCAGCATGTTTGCTTTGCCTTTGTAAGATTTAGTTTTTTTCTTCTCTTTGTCTAGCTTGCCCTCAGGACACAACGGTCCAGTCATTGGAGATCAAACAGGATGCCCATCTTACATAGCTAGGACTCAGGAGGGTTGACATTGATGCCAGGCTTTGTTCCTGAAATGGGGCTTGTTGTATGGTTAGCATAGTTACTTTCAAAGGGTCTGCTCTCTACGTTTGAAGTCTGTAAACGTCTCCAATTCTCTTTTATGCAGATGATTGTTGCATTGTGCACAGATCGTCCCAAGCAACAGATGAATTTCACTGGTTTGGTCTCCACAGGGTGTGAGTTCATTTGGCACAGCTTGGGCGTTTTGTCGGTTCGAGTTTTCATTCTGTTTGATTTTGTCGAAATTGGCATGCAGCCATCCAAGAAATCTGACTATATAAGCTTGCATATTGAAAATTTTGGACTAGTCAAATTTTAACCCCAAGGCATGAAACAGTCTTTTGTAGGCAAGGATTCTTGTCAACCTGACATAATAGACACCGAGGAGAAAATAGTCATTGAATTGCCATTATTTGTGTAATAAACTAGGGTAAGAATGACCTCAACAAGGACAGAGACACATAACTCTCTTTTTTAATTACAACATAAAAACTTAAGCACGTGTAGCATTCATGACAGGATGCAAATAATACGTTCAGGCCTGTAGCCCTCCAGGCTACCAGGTTGCAAGAGCCAACGTGTGCCTTCCACCACATGCAATATGTTTTACACACCATGAACCTGATGCGTCCAACACATGCTCATCTCTGCTGTCATATGCTCTACCATTGGTTGCACTCACTCCTTTATTCTTAGGAGGAAGCATGACAGGAACGTCTACAGGATATCCAGTTGCAACTAGACCTTCGTATCCCAGACGGCCATTTTCAGCTCGTCCAAACTGTTTCAAGCGTAAGATGTGAGCATCAGCAGCACACAAAGTTATATCATAATCATTTTGTCAGAACCAACAGTATCCAGAAGGAAAACAAATCTTACAGAGAACATATGCCCATCAATCGACAAAGCTACTGAATGTGTCCCTCCACATGAAACCTGTAAAAGCCTCAAAATTTTTAATAAATTGAACGGGATCATCAAGCAACGTGTACTCTTTAATGCAAGTACTTGCAAATACTTTTTTACCTGTGTGATAGTTTCTCCTGCAAGCAGTTCGACTTTTTGAGGGACAAGTTTACTGCTCTTGTCTTCACCGAGGCCCAATCTTCCATGCTCACCCCTGCCCCATGCATACACCTGTCGTGCAAAGAACACAAATATAAATTTCAGTTTTTAAATCCGTCATCAGATAAATGACACAGCCAGTGACGTAGGCGTATAGGACGTTATGTAGGCTTCAATTCTGCCCAATGTAAAAGTGCACTTGATGAGGTAAAATTCAGTTCACAGAGACTGTGCACACAAGTGCATTCTTATTTCATTGATTTAGAATCTGCAAAACTAGAACACCGTGAAACCCAAAAGAAATAAGAATGACTACCATCTGCTTTGGGAAGAAAAATACAGCGTTACTTCATGTTCAGCAACAGATTTAGGATTGGCAGCTTCCAAGGCTTTACCTTGGTGTGCCCTTCTGAGAACAGAAACTGCTGACATGACAAGCCAGAATGTCCTGGTCAGCGACTGACTTCATCTTGACACCCAAATACTAATCTTCTGGACCCGAAATGTTGCAAGGATTTGTATTGTCCATGTATGACGACTAATGGTTTGGAATTGAATTTACATTTTAGAAGGTATTTTACTGCTTCATGGTATCAGCACTATTTCCAAGGTATTTTACTGCTCCATGGTATCTTGACACCGAAATACTAACCTTCTGGACCCGAAATGTTGCAAGGATTTGTATTTGTCCATGTATCACGACTAATGGTTTGGAATTGAATTTACATTTTGCAAGGTATTTTACGGCTCCATGGTATCAGCACTAGTGGTCTTGCATTCACGTAACTGCAAAGCTGAGTATCTTTCTACCAGGTAGAATGTTCTTTTGCACAGTTCTCACAGGGCTTACAACAATGACCGATTAGTCTAATGATTGATTAGCACCTGCAGTACCCCAAGCTTGGAGGATCTATGCATGCTATCCCAAACAAAATTTGGGCATATAAAATGGTCCACTTTTGGCGAGAGCAGCTCAATTGATCCCCACCAGCATAAAGGTTTGTCTTTCCCTGTAGGACAAACCACACATTGAGGATGCCAAGTTGAATGGTTGAATTCAAATTGTAGTTACTGAGTACACTGAAGCTGTAGCCCAACGTACAATGCTCCAAACTAAGCCGTGCTTTCAAAAGATCTCCTCTAGCTCTATGTTCTTCAGACCTAACTTCTCTCTATAGGACATTTTTTGCACCTGTTTCCCGAGTTAAGCCGGGCTATCCTAGGCTTCATCCCTTAATGCACTCCCATCCAGCTTTGGATATCTTCTTACTAAATATCCATCAAGACAGTGAGATACTACAACACTCCTAGAGAGCGGCAGCGTCACAGGCTTTGTGATTGACAGTTGTGGGCACTCCATTTTATGACAAGATCTCGAGGGACTCTTACCTGTCCTTCAGGTAATGACCACCTTCTGCCACTATACTTTGCGGAGTAGGTAGAATACATGGAGGGTCTCCTTGAGGCTTACCATCATACCTATTCTCAGCTTAGGTCGCTTTAATTTGAATTTCAAAAGGATATCATGATACCAAGGTTGAGTTTTAAATTATGTTAAAAAACCCTAGCAATCATAATTGTGCTCTAGGATTCCTTGCGTTTCTATGGCAGGCGGTGCTAGGAATACTAAGAAACAAGAGTGACAGCACCAATGTGCCTCGAAGAGAAGCATGTTTGGATGCACAATAATAAAGATGCTATACAATCCCTCTCATAAATATGCAGTAATTGCACCAATAGAGAGATCATATTACCTCCCCATCAGGAGTCAATGCCATGGAATGCCATCCCCCTGCTGCAATATCCACCTGTATGCCCAAGAAAAAACACATAAGATAAATTCAACCAAAATACTCCAAAAACAACTAGTACATCCAACTCAATATAGAATAGAACAATGCAGAGGTGTAATACATTCCAGTGCAGGCATGGATGTTAAGAGGGACAAAGAATAAGGTGATGGAAAATCATGCAATAGCACACAAACAGGGAGACGATGAAAACCATGAATAAGCCATCAAGGCCCTTGACTGCAATTGGAAGAGCTCGTGGCTGTGTGTCTCCAGTCCCTAATTGACCATATTCATTGTTTCCCCAGGCCCAAATTTCACCATGCTCCGGGAGAGCCAGGTTGTGGAAAGCACCGACAGCAATTAGCCTCACATGTTCCAGTCCTTGAACTCGGATGGGGGTGGAGATCTGTTTTCTGTAACCCATTCATACCTCTGACTTAGAGTTCGTAATGGCTGATAAGCCTTTTAATGATGAACCATCATAAAAAGTGGAGACTCACATATCACCAGGAGGCCAAGGTTGTCCCCAGGTCCAAACATGCCCATCATCTGTGAGCACCACTGAATGCGTGCCACCTGCTGCCACCTGCAAGGACTTGCAAGGAGGATTGTGGGAAACGACTCTATGAGGTCTAAGCCGAAGCCTGAAGCATGTTTTAGATGTTTCAGATCACTGCTAGCCAACATGGTACAGCAAGAAGAGTGTTGAAAAGCTACTTCGCACGAGCAAACAAAATCGCTGCAGCCAGTAAAGGCCCACTTCTGCTCCTTGATCTACTGAATACAATCAAAATAACGAAATCTCACCTGGCGGACACAGAGATGTGGTGCACAACGTTGAGGGATCGGTATATCTCGCCGCAGAACTTTGCTTTCTCCTTTCTGCTCCCGTTCTTCAGCACATTGTCCATATTCATTGCCACCTGCGTATCCAAAGGCCCTTGCAATTACAGAGCGTCAATAGATCAGATCGGGCCTGCCACTCGAACGTGCCACATGTCAAACCCTTCGACACGGTAGGCCTGCAAAGCGTCCTAGAAGAGAACCTACCCCAAGCGTATGCACATCCATTGGCATCCACGGCTAAACAATGCCAGCCACCAATAGCTGCCTGGAACAAAGAAGACTCTGCTGTGTGAAGATATGTTAGAGTAGAGGATAAAGAGTTATTCTGGTAACAAGTTACAACATCTTACCTGTACAATTTTCGCATTGGCCAACGCTGTCACCTGCATCACAGATCGAAGGCCTATAATTATACACCAAACAATGACATTGAGAAAAGACTATAATGACGACGTCCAGGCAATAGTCTCACCTGACTGGGCGTGCATTCTGTCTTACACTCTCGCGGCGGATGACCGAGAGTCCCACGTTGATTCCAACCCCAAGTAAAAATCTGTGTATATACACACGTTAGAAGAGTGAAGAAAAACGAGCTAGCAAAAATGCTAGGGAAAATACCTTTCCATCCTCGCAGATGGCCAACGAGTTTCTGCTGCCAGCCACCACCGACGTCATTTTATTGTCTCCCAATGCTTCAACCTCACATACCCGGGGTCTATCCTCAAGATCCCCGAGGCCAAGCTGACCGTCTTCTCCCGCTCCCCTGAACAAGCATACTCATATCAGGAGCAATCTCGTTACTGCTAGTCATGAAAACTGCGAATCAATGCGCAGTCGCAGGATTTGGTTTGGAGATGAGGTCGATGCCCATGCTCACATTATTGGATAACATTATATCTCTACTTTGATTATCTTAATTCATCTCTACTTGGATCACCTTGAGGCAGAAGCGGATCAGAGGATTACCAGGCAATGACAATATGGTCCTGCATGGAAGTCGGAGAGCTGTGATCAGGACTGTCACGAAGCATCTCAATCGAGATCGGAAGCCACCTCTACCGTGCAGAGGGAGTCAGGAAGCTAGGCATTGAAAAGTGAGAGGCCCGATCAATGTTTAAGACGATGAATTCGGATAGATTGGTAGAGGAGCTGGAAATGGGTAGAGGTCAAAACCCAGATCATTGACGCCAACGGTGGCAAAAGCTAATTGCAAACAAAAAACCATCGCCTTATCTGCGCACTCGAGTAACGTCCGAGGGGAAATTGAGCCGCGTTGGCGTCTACAACCAGTGAGCGCCGCTGTTTATGCAAGGAATCGGGGTGCGAGATGATTTGAGGAAAGCGCAGTGGACCGAAATGACAATCAATCAAGGATTGAAAATCAATCAGAGAGGGGGTGTGAGACCCACGAGGCACAAAATCTATACGCGCACTATACGAAAAAATCTTAGTGGCTGAAATTACCGTAGACACATGGGAAAAGGTTGTGCCAGCATATCCGCAAGATGGAAGGACATTCGATCATCATCCATCATCCATAACAACAAGACGGTGATCCATATCTGATCAGGGAGGAGCGACAATCGACAAAGTAAGCTCATTTGCTGACTATCAATGATCGCAACAGCGGCCGATGGTACAGCTGATTGAATTCTGATTAAATTATGGCCAGAAATGAAGATGGAAGTACACAGCGCCGCGATTGAATATATTGTACGATCCATCTCGGTTTCCCCTGAGTAATTTAGCTTCATCGATCTGTTGTTGTTGCAATTCGTCCGCTAAAATTTCAATCCAACCGATGCTGAGTCATGCGCGCAAAGAATCGTTGTAATTAGCTTCATCATCTGTTGTTAATGTTGTGATTCATTGGCTAAAATTTCAATCCAACCGATGTGAGTAATGCGCCCAAGAATCGTTGCTCCACTGCAACTGTCGCCACTAGCAGCTACCTTTGTTGCACCTCTTATATATATCATCACGATTCATCAGAACAATTATACTGATCAGATGCGGAGCTGGTCCGTGCCTACAAAGTTCGATTTCTCAGCTGCCGTGATCAGCTACTGCGCATGCGCACTAACGAAGAAGGATCGAGGGAGGCAAATGTGAGGATCAATCGTGACTCCCTCGATTATCGAACCGTATATTGCGCCCAAGAATCGTTGCGCAACTACAACAACTGTAGCCACTAGCTGCCTTTGTTGCATCCACTCTGTGATCATGTACTGCCATCCGTGCCTACAAGGTGATCGTCGAATAATTATTTGGCTCCCTGGATTCTTCTTCAATTTTAGCGGCCGATTGGCTTCCTGATCGATCCTTCTTCATGATTTGTGGCATGAGCAGCTCGCGGCTGAGATTAAATAGAACGTTAATGCACTAGGCACGTATTGGTTTCATATAATTAATCGCGGTGATCGGATGTGACTCCCTCGATTCTTCTTCATTAGTGGCAGTAGCTGATCACGGGCAGTTGCTCACGGCTGAGAAATCTAACGTTGCAGGCTGCTATACATAATTATGCTGATTATGAAGTTACATAATTTCTGGTGATCATAGACGACCGAGGTGCTGCAACAAAGTTCGCTATACAACTAATTAGTTACATAATTATGCTACAATCCATTATTGATTCTTTTAAAGCACTTTCTGATTTGAATACATTATATTCGGAAATTTCCAAAACCGTCCAACCTAGAGATACACTTTCATAAAGTTGGGAGATTTTCACACACTTTACAACTGTATTTGCAAAATCACTCCAAGTTTACCCTTTA
Source organism: Dipteris shenzhenensis (assembly GCF_047967505.1). NCBI lineage: Eukaryota > Viridiplantae > Streptophyta > Polypodiopsida > Gleicheniales > Dipteridaceae > Dipteris > Dipteris shenzhenensis. The sequence continues at coordinate 28,903,892 of NC_141627.1, forward strand.
TGCCAAATTCTTCATACCAAAAGGTGCTAGGGACACCGTGTGTGTGTGGGGGGCGGGGGTTGACTATCACGTTCATTCAATAGAATGATATTTCTAAATACGGTCTTTGTAAAAATATATTTGGAGGGATATCATAAAAAAAACATTTTGGAAAAAAGTTAAAGAAAAAGAGTGTCTTTTAATCATGCAATGTTCATAGGTAAGGGATCTAAATTATAGCCCTTGAACTCACTTATTTCTTATATATATAGTGACTATCCCACGCAAAAGTTTCATTAATGGCACCATCAGCTCCAACAGAAACAAAGCTCGCTCCCTCTCTCTCTCTCTCTCTCTCTATGTGTGTGTGTGTGTATGTGTGTGAACGTAAACCCAAATAACTTTTTGAGGGGAGAGAGTGGATTTAAACCAAATTGTAATCTTTAATGACATGGAAACTTCCCAAACCAAAAATTATGCAAGTATGTACTTGGATCCCGTTGAATGGGTGCATTTCTAGAAAAATTTGCAAAAATGGTATGCTCAAGAGAGAATATTTAAATCCCTCCTTACATATGGGTCCTACATTTCTTTCCATTTATTAAAAAATACTTTTTAAATATGTAAATTGAAAAACCAATTCTGTATGTATACTTATGTGAATTACTAGATTAAAGAGTCGTTTATATTAGCCCCACATCCTATGGTTACATAGTTTTAGGTGCATCCTTTGGGATAAGACCTAATCCCATGTCCACTAATAAATCACAATATTCTAGGACTATCCACAATATTTCATACTTGACATATTTGATTCAATTCTTTTATGTTTAATGTAAGATTTAGCTCAAAAGAGTTATGTTGTAGCATACAAATAGCTTTGAGAAAATATAAAAGTAAATCCTTTGGGATCACATTGGATAGAGTGTTTACATCCTCATCACATCATTATGAATAGCTAAATCATATGTTACATAAAGTCTAGACAGGGATTTGCAAGAGATTTAAATCAGTTGGTTTAAATTGGTAGTTTAGATAAAAATCTTGATTTAAAACCAATATTCATTATGATCAATTATTGTGCGAGAACCTAAAAATACTTCATGGTATTGTTTATTTGGATATCATGTGGTGTATAATATACTGTGCAATATTATTAGATTATCATGTGGTGTACAATATACTGTGCAATATTATTAGATTATCAGTACAATATACTGTGCAATATTATTAGATTATCATGTGGTGTACACATTAGGGGAGAATTGGGGTCTCCAAAGGACCCCCAATTAGTGTTTCCTAATTTCAAGGGATTAGTGAGGTATTTGAGGTGTACCAATGGGAGTGCTCCTTTTTGTGGGGCAATGCCATGTTGAGGCGGAGGGTGGGCAGACCTACAAACAGCCCCTATTGGCTACTCCTCTTACATCAGGGACCACTCAAACCATCCCCTCCCCTCGGGGGGGTCACTTGTCATATGTAACCCTATCACGTGAGTTCAACAGATGGGTTTTTATTAATTCAATTACTTACAGAATTATATATACATAAGGAAGTAATTTAATACCCAAAGGTTAATATACACAAGGGCATTTTATATTAAAAATTATCTAGAAGCTTGCAACATGTGACATGGATATTTGCGTAGAGTGGCTTATGTCATGGGACATTTTGAAATGCTAGTACTGGCATTTTTCTTTTGAAATGAGTAAGCGCTCCTCTTGCATTTTCTTGAATTCTAGAGAATTCTAAAAATCTTTTCTCTCTTTATTGCTCTTTTTGGCCTTTGCATTAGGATGAGATAAGGATACTATGCTTTCTTGAATTCTAGAGAATTATAAAAACCTTTTCTCTCTTTATTGCTCTTTTTGGCCTTTGCATTAGGATAAGATTATGATGCTATAATCTTCTCTCTTTTTTGGCCTTTTCATTAGGATGAGATTAGAATGCTTGAATTTATTTTTTGCAGTTTTTAAATCTTGTCATTCTCTTTTTTTTTCTTTCTATCCACAGAGGGATTGCATTGAATCAATGGTGGAGGAGTATTTTTGAAGTTGATGCCTCTTGTACTTGATTTTCTTAAGTTCTACTCAGTCTATTTAGCACTGCCTTTGTAAATATCCTTCTGGCTCTCAAACAATTGATCTATTAAAAAAAAAACGATAGATAGTGGAGAGCCACTCGTATAATTAAATCCATTGGATAAAACCTATGAGAGTAAAGAAGTAAGGTATTTATTTTTAGATAGCCCTATTCAAAAGGATTCTCCCACTTGGGAAAATATAGTATCCATATAGCAACAAGGGATCAAAAGCAAAATGAGAATTTGTCATTGAGTGAGAATCCCATTATGCTTGAGGGTTTTTCATGCACTTGTGCCTAGAGTTATAGATTAGCAAGTACCATGAGCATCACTACCAGTGAGAGTTTGAACTAGAATATGGTAAACATGATGAATTCAAAGTAAATGAAAGAATAAAACTATTTCTAGGTTAGGAGAACATAAGCCCTTGTGTCTGCTACATTGAGAGCTAAAGAAAGCTCTTATGTATGGTATCTTCAAAGATTAAAGAAGACCCTTTCTAGCTTCTTTAGACCGTATCTTTTCTTGAGGTATTATATACGCTATATAATGCCTAGAAATGTCATCTTGTTGTTTGCAGCATATGCTACACAATGCCTAAAAATGCCTAGAAATGGCATCTTGTTGTTTGCGGCATCTAGTGGTGGATTAGTTATTAGAAGGACAATGCTAAAATTTCCCCAAGTTGTCATGGATGTGGTTGTACATAGGTGTTAGCATGGCGTTGGAGCATAGGTCCTAAATGCAGTTATATTATAGTCATACATCCGATTAACACAATGTACAGTACTCGTACAGTAATAATGAAACCTAGCATAATTTAACAAGAAGTAGCTAACCTAATGTACACAGGGTTGAGGGGGGCACAAGGAAACCCGTTGAGCCACCTCCCTTTCACCATAGCTAGGAGTCTTGGTGGATAAGAGGGCAACCACATGGCTAGGCGAGTTGAAGCAATGGATGAGTAGAGGTCAGTGTAAGGCAAAGAGAAAATGCTCACCAGGAGGGCTACTATTTCCACAAGGCAAGGGGAGGCACAAGGTGTTGCTAGGAGGACTAGGAGAGAGTGGGGCAAAGGAGGCCAAGGGGCATCCACCATGGTTATATGCCTATGAAAGGGAAAAATAATTTTCACAAATATTTAGTGTGCGTGGAAACTATGGATTCCACCCATTACAAGCTATGGATCTTATGGGTTGGAATCTATATTTGCTAAATGCCTACATCTCCATTCTCTTCCCTCTATTGTCTCTACACCAATGACAATGCGACTCTTGTGTTCAGAATCTATTTGGCATCATTGGTCACGAAGTTTCATTTCTTTAGCTAGGCCCTAGCATCCATTGCTCTACAAGAGACCTTTGTCTCCACCTGCCCTACTCCTCCCTTTCCTCCTCTTTTGTAGTGTGCCTCGTCCCCGTTGGCATAGAGCAACCTTATCTAAATCTTGCTAAATCTTACTGCCAAAATTTAGGAGGGGATTTCAAAAGCAGCGGCCCATTAAAGGGCCATTAATCTTCTTCCATCTTCCTCGCCATCCTCCACGATCCCCTCTTGCTAAATCAACACCCTCCACTTCTTCCTCTTTGAACGTTGATGAGCATGCAACGCTTTACATCCCTCGATTCATGCTTCTCCTCAATTCGAGCTTCTTCTTGATTAGAGCACAGCAAAAGGGGCCTTTCCACCTCCGCCATAGCCAGCATATCTCGAGCTCTCGGTCCAATCTATAGCAATTGGCCTCTATCCGACTATGGATGAAAGAGGGACTTCTAACCAAGAACCTGACCTGACGAAAAGGAGCTATGGTGAATTTTGGTACCAATACTCGGCGAGGCATTTCGTTGTTTCTTCTACTCTTGATCGCATCCCCATTCCCTATAGCTACGGATCGCGATGAAGTTCTTTCCTAGGCCGTCCTCGAGCTCACGGATTCCACCTTTGATGCTGCTATTTTTTTTCTTGTAGATAGGCGGGTCCTTCTTGGCGCCCATAATGTCGATCTCCTCAACATGGGCATGATGGGCTTCTAGCTTCTCTCAAATTCAGGCATGATGGCGGTGGAAATTCCATTCTGAAACCCCCTAGGATGAGCCAGGTGAGGCACTACTATGCGCAGGTTTTCCGTCGTTGGCCTATTCTAATCCTTCTGATAACTCTGACTTTGATGCTTGTCTCATAAGACCAAAGTATCTGCACTAGGCATACCGTAGACAAAAAAGAGATGTAGCAGGAAAGAACATGAGAGTATAGTTGTAGAAATATTTCTTGTCGAACACGCTGGGAAGGGCTTCGTATGGCCTACGCTAACTCTTTTCTTCTGCTGATAATCGAAATTTGTATACAAATCTCTACTGTTGCAAAGCTAGTCCTGATGCTTGTACATTGGCATCGTCTTCTCCTCCCTCGTCTTCTTCAAGTTCTGGTTGATCAGCACAGATCTAAAAGCGATCCTTCTACCTTGTGACTACTAACTCCTTGTAACTAACTACCTTGTAGCTCCCATCGGCAACCAAGAAGTGGAAGGGCTTCAAGATGAAAGCTGCAAAAGGCCTGCTACCCTACATATGAAGCAAGGGGATTTCTAGGATATCGTCAGGCTACGAGCGAGTAAATAGTAATCATAGTTTGGGTTTGTACGCAAGAGCGACCAAATTGTGTCAACATCAAGTAGCAGGAGAACCAAGATGAATCACAATTCAGCTAGGAGAGGATTTACTGTTTGTTGTGTTTTGCTATTCAGCCTCCTCTTTTGCTATAGGGTTCATGCAGGCTCCACATTGCTCTAGGCTATTCAAAGCTCATGAGATCGTTGTTGAGTTCCATGTGGGGCCTGGCCTTTTGGTGTTCAAATTTTTGCCTCTGACTCGGGACAAAATGGCACTCTTGAGAGTTGCAAGCATTGAACCACCCATCCTCGGAAATCTGTAGACTAGGCTCAACAAAGAGAAGGGCAAGCCCTATGCTGCCTTCTTCTGTCTCTTTATCCCCCCCCCTTTGCCCTTCTTTCTTCCCTCCCTTACGCTTTCTCCTTCCCCTTTACCTTACATAAGCTCTCTAATAAGTTTGTTCATAAGGCACTGCGTCTCGAAAAGGCAGTTTTGGGAACGACTCAATTGGAGTTTATAGCTTGCCTTCTACTAAGAGAATTTCTATTAATTGTCCCTTGGATTTGTGCAGGTCACCAAGGAGACTCTCTATTCCCTTTGTGCCTGGTTAGCAATCCAAAATCAAAACTATAATTGAAATAAAGGTATGATAGCTTTTCTTTCTCTGCTCAATAACCCATCTGTTGGCAAATTTTCGATAAGTTGATAAGCTTTTTGGGGGGGGGGGGGGGGGTTTCTTCTTCACGTATGTTCGATGTAGTGTCGTCTTTTCATATAGTATGTCAATGTCATAACTTCTTTATTCTTGATATTACATGACTATTAGATATCAACGTAGTGTCGTATTTAGCCTTTCGACATAATAAGTCGATCATCTGATTTGTAATGTAATATTTGAGTCAATTACTTGGGCCATGCATTTGCATCGTGCTTATCTTTCCGCATTGGATCGTATTACTCGATTATATGTGCCGTTAAGTAAGTAAGTCTACATTTCGACATTTGGTTGTAATATTCAACCTTTGATGTCGTTACAAGGACTCCTTCTCATTGTTTTGAAACTAGCTCGACACTTGGTCGTATCATTCGATTGTATGTGTCGTCTCTCAACCTTAGAAGAGTAATAGAATTCAACACTTTGTCGTTTATTCGACTTTTGGTGTTGTTTCTTAGATATATAATTTATAAAATAAGTAGACTTCGACACTAGGTCGTTTATTCGGCTTTCAGTGTTGTTGTAGCTTATTTCATAAAATAAATGTTTAAACTTCGACACACAGTCATTTATTTGGCTTTCAGTGTCGTTGTAGGTTATCAGTGTTGTATGATAGTTTCGGCTTCAACACTTGGTCGTTTATTCGACTTTTGATGTTGTTGTCCTTTTTGGAAATATTTTGTGTAGAATATAGGGGACCATTGCATAAATGCTAGTGTGTAGAGGTTGTAAACTTTCCAATAAATATACATCTGAGATTCATGCTCATACATCTAAGCTAACAATGCTAGAGCCAATGATATTTGTGTCTTTGATTCATGCCTATCCATGGGGTCTTTGAAAGCTGCTTATGTATAAGGATTCTAAGTTAAATCTTATTTTTAATCAGTTGTGGGTCATCAACCATTGGATATTATTTGAAATACTCTTCCAATGTTGATTATCTAGTGTCTAACACACACTTCTCCACACACTCAAATGGTAGGCCCATGTAAGCATGATGCAAATTTCATAAGAATGGAGTTCATTGTGTTCTTTATTGTAATTAACTTTGTGTTCATTGATTATTTAAAATATGAATATATTTTAGATTCTCTCTCAATACTTGGTTTTTTCATGCATGTTTTGCTAGAAATCCTTTTGTGAAAAGATGCAAGCAGAGCAAAGGAAAAATTGGCTCAAAGTCATTAGGCGGCATCTTTGTATAGGGATAAGTAAGATGAGCAAGGAGCAAATAAGAGCCATAACTAGCAATGCAATACGGATAGAGTGTTTCTACAATGAGGTCATAGCCAACACAATGGGAGAGATGCTGCCCAAGAGTGAAATGAATGAAGGTGGAGTACGTCACATGATCAACAGCATCATAGTAAATATGAAGAAATGTGCAGAAGACTTGCGAGATGACTTGCCTCCTAATATTGACATGGAAAAATTAGGTTTTTGGGATTTGAAGTGGAAAGAGGAGAAGGGTAGAAGCAAGAGGGCAAAAGACATAGATTCACATTTCACTATTTCGAAGAGAGTGCAATATGAGCAATCAAAACAAGTAAGAGGGCAAAAGACATAGATTCACATTTCACTATTTCGAAGAGAGTGCGATATGAGCAATCAAAACATTCATGTGATCCAACTTCTGAGGCATGGTTAGCTATTAACGGTAGTCGCGGGGATGCTTCTCACAAAGCACATTCATTTAGGAATGGTGATTATTCAATTGTGTTAGGTATCCCCCATGAGGCTATAGAGGAGGGTGAGAATCTTGGTGCTGGCTCATTTGGAGTATGCTTCAAAGTCACTTTTAATGGCATCTCTTTCTTTCCTCGAAGTATTACTTATGCGGCGAAGCGCTACAAAGGGAACATATCTCACACCTTAAAGTCATTTGACAAAGAGTATGGAATGCAAATATTACATCCAGGTATTGTCAGATGCATAGGATTTACGGGAAGCTTACCTTGGATCAACATTTTTCCATACTTCAATGGAGGGAGTATTGGAGACATGATGATGTAGCTACCCTTTGAGAAAGGGACTTTCAGAAAGCAAGTGTTATGCTTGAAAGGCAATGGAGTCACTAGGAGAGAACCAGATCCAATACTAAGTGATGTACAGCTTACGAGATTAAAGGCATTTGTGGAAGCTACCCCAGACATCATACACGCATTGGTTGATGCATTAGCAGCTGTACACCAAGAAGGCATTATACATTGTGATCTACACCCTTTCAATGTCATGCTAGATTTTACCAAGAATCATAGTCCATGGGTTGGCATCATTGATTGGGGATTGCTGCTTCGATACAGTGAATCAAGAGAAGCTATTAATTTTGTGAAGCATACTTCAGATATGGATGATGTGACTTATAAGATCAAGAAGAGTACAGCCTCGGGGGGGTCACTCATCATATGTAACCCTATCACGTGAGTTCAACAGAAGGATTTTTTTAATTTCTAAAATTTACAGAAATAAATATACATAAGGGACTATTTTAAATAGTTTTGGAAAAAATTCACAGATTTGTATAGAAAAGGGGTACATTTTATTAATGAAATTTTTTACAGATAAGGGACTTTAAATATAGGCCTTGAACGCACGTGATATAGAGGGTTTATACATAGTGACCCCCCTGAGAGTACAGCAATAAGACAAAATCGACTCCGGCCTTGGCAAGCTCCAGATGAGAACACCAATGCTTACAATAAATAATTAGATGTGTTTGCCATGGGATACCTGATTAAAGAGGTTATTAATTTTTATAAGGAGTGTAAGGAATACTACTTCAAAGAGGATTACACAAAACAGTCAGCATGGAGTGGCAAGTTGCGGTAGATTTATTTCAATGCAACTAACTATATGTTTGTGGAAAAACAAAATAGAATGACACTGGCCGAGATGAATAATTAACTAACAAGATTTAACACTCAACCCCATGCCTGTTTGCGGCCTGCAGTTGAGATGATGCCTCAGTTTTATTGATCCGATTTTATTATAAAGCTACTCTTGGACAATTATGTTTATAAACTATAATGTTACTCTTTCAATGCATTTTGAATACTAGTATATGCATCTATACTATTTGAATTTAATAAAGTATTATAATATATATTTTTTTTTAATTCTCAAATTTTTATCTTCGTGCTGTAACTTCTTGCATTTTGAATACTAGTATATGTGTTTGTAGTATTTGAATTTAATAAAGTGTAAAGTGTCTTAGAATGTATTTTTATTTTTTTTCAAAATTTTATATTTGTGTATTAGAATTGTGTATTAATTTGGGAAGAGTTTGTGTTTATTATGGTTAAACTCAAACCCATGAGTCATGCATACAAATTTTTATTATAATGATTAAATTTAAACTCACCAGTCATGCACAAATTGGCAATCTAAATTTTGCAGGTCATGCACACACAGGTGGAGGGGGGGATATAATTAAGGTTCTCATTTTATTTTAAAGTACATCGGTCTCCTATCATGGCATCTTTTTTCAAGATTCAAGTGATTGACTATGATAATAAGGAGGAATTAGGTGTTGTTAGGGTGACAAGAGACACAAGTCATCCCACATTCTCTCATGTTCGTGAACAAATTGAAGGTGATGAGCTTCTATTGGAACCCTTTGAGTTTGTTGAGGACGAATATATAATAACCAAACGGCAAGAGGAACGATGGACAATCAATGATCAACTCTTAGTGCACATCAAGAGAAGTCTATGCCGCATAGAGGAAACTCCTTATCCATGTAAAAGACATTGCACTCAACTAGCTGATGACATAAATCTTGATGCCCAAGTGCACATGTCTTCAAAGCTTTCTAGTAGATTACTAAGCCCAACTATTCTTGAATGTTGGCAACGTGAATCTGATAGAGTTAGATCAAAGCTAAAGGAAATGGTAGTGTCAAGGGATGATAAGTTTGAGTTGCATTCTGAGGACTTCAATGGGGCCATGTGCGAATTTGGTGTCATGAGTGTAATGAACTTTATGGTAAAGGATTGATAGAAGGCAAGCATGCAGCATACAATTGCTTCTCTAACTTCATGAGATTTCACATCTTAGAAAGTAAAAAGCATGAGCTCAAGTATATGGTTGCTCGAGGACTATGAAAAGAAGATATGCCCAAAGTAGTGCATCAACTAACAAAGGATGACAAAAGAGAGATAGAAGATGCGATAGAGAAGATGAAATCTTTTATGTCCACAAATGAAGGTATTATTTGCTCCTTTATTCCTCAATTAGTATTTGCCATCTTCTTACATTAAGTCTCTTACTCATCTCCTATCATTTCAATAGGTTGGGATTTTGAGGTTGTTGAAGCTACAATACATGATTTTAAGGACAAAAGCTTGGTGAAGGTGCAATGCAAATATGATGATGCATGGTTGCGTTTATGTCCTCCAAGATCAGATTTGTACATGGTTCTCAATGAACACACAAAGTCAAACTCTCATATCAAGTCGCTCATGAGAAAAGATGAAAATCCAAAGGTAGCACTCACTGGCTTGCGAGGGCATCCTCGAAAGGATAAGGAGCATGATCCAAAGCAAAGATCTCTTAGCAACTTTTTGGTTTCAACAAAAACTAGAAGCCCAAGTATGAGTGCTTTCTCTGTTGATTCAAGTTTTAATAGAGAAAATGAATCTTCTTTTGTAAATTTTGACTTGCTATGTTGGGGCCTTTAGAGCCATGAGGTCAAAGTAGGTAACAAGTATGTCAAGGTAAAGCCTTTCTTAGATGATCAATGTGGCGGGAAGTATTGGTTTATAGAGCGTCATGTTAAGGCGACATTAAATAATGGATGTACTGATATTCACGTGGATGGATGCTTTCATCACATAAGTTGCATACGCATTTCACAAGATGGGCAACCATTTAAAGGCTTTACATGCCACCATTGCAAGGGGATAGTTAAACTTGTTGACTTTAGAATGAGATTGTATAGAGAAGAGAAGGTTGAGAATAAGAGAGGATTACCAAAGAGCGAGCAAGGAAAAGCGAGCGAGCCCAATTAAGCGAGCGTGATTAAACAACATGCAAGCGAGCAGCCCCTGAACCACTATATGATTAATCAAATTTCATTGGAGAGAGGAGTCATGCCCCAAAATGATATTGCTTCCCTCCTTCCTTCTCATGCTATCACATTAGACTCATTATGGAGAGAGATTCAATAGTATATAAAATATATGATTCACAAAAACAAAGACTACTTAGAGGGCACATTGTTCGAATTGCACATCTCCTTCCTTCTCATATATTTACATTATAATAAATTTGGCAAACAAACACATAGTGGTACTGAATACGAGATTTGAAAAAGAACTAACATTGCACACAAGTTTTACATTACATATCATGCCTGCCATGCTTATATGATTACATATTCCATACATGCATCATGAAGACAAATATCAAGCTACACATATCCTTCCTCCCCACACTTGGTATCTTCCTCCATACACCCATCCAAAGAAAAGGAGTAGCCTACACATCATATTAAATAACTTTCTCTCCTTACTTTCACACTGAAATCCTTATGGAGAGACAACAACATAGGAGCAGGTAACCATAGCCAAAAACTGCTCATACTCTACATGTACATATCATGCCTTCCATGTTTGCAGAAGTACATCTTCCAAACATCTGATCCAAAAAATGGAAGGCATGCAGAGCAAAAAAGCACATTACATCTATTGCCTCTTCTACTATTCACATTAAAGGCTGACATATCTTGCCTCTAATGCTTGCAGAAGTATATCCTTACTTCGATTACAAAAACATAGAAGGATCCCTACCTCTATAATCCGCATGTTCAGCAAAGAACAACAGAATGTCTTTCACATCATCTAGTCTATGGAAGATGGATTTCTTTTTCCAGCCAGTGCTTGAAACAACTCAATCTTAGTCAACGCTGCTTGATGCATAAACTGATGCACTGTATCACTCAATCCTAGCACTACAATGAACACAAAGTATATGTGCTTGCAAGGCATATAAGGAGTTTTACTTATCTCCCTTTGAGTGAAATCAAGACATGTACAACGTGGGAATTCTGAAATTGAGACACAGTATGTTAGCCCCTTGGAAATTGAACCTGATGTACGAATGTGGAAAAGATGCACCTCATTTGGAATAATAGTGCTCTCTCTTACAACCTCCCCATTCTCTACAACTGCTTTGCTTATCCTTTCTTTGAATTCTTTATTCAACCTAGTTCTCCATGACACAAGCTTTCCATCACGACGAGATGGGCGCACATGGCTTGGCGTACTGATTTTTTGCATACGAGATGGGAAGCTCATGACACCAATAGTATCATCAGTCTCAAATACAAATCCTGCCCTTACCAGCGTCTCCCTCTCATCCACAGTAATTGATGTCCCACATGCAACCTTCCACACACCTGGAGAGTTTCCAGGAACACCTTGAATGGAATTATCCACCTTCCATGTATGGGTCACAGCACTATTGCAAAACCAAACAAATTGTTCTGTCAATCCATTGGAATGTTGCCTTCTTCCCTTAAAGCAAGGCGCTGGCACACCATTGCTTGCACTTCTACCAAGCGCATTGATCATTGCCCCACACCGTCTCCGACTTTCTGTCAAGTAACCAAAGCATGTGACAACACTATGTGCTTCAGTTCTCCTAATTGCCCAATTGGCATCATGAATGTTTGCCTCTCTACAAACTACCTGGTTTGTAGGATTTAAAAAATCAAGTTGTTGTCTTTTTCCAATCACTCTCTTTGTAGTGACAGTGATGTATTCAGGGCGATGACTATCAAGTGCATGGACCACAGTTGAACATGTAGAACTCCTCTTTCTTCTCATACTTATCGCTTCTATCATCGGTCTATCCATCTCTGGAGAGTGTAACCCAGCCTCTTCAATCACAGTGTGTGACAAATCAACAAGCCTATCTCTATCTCCTTTACTAGATCCACCACCATCAAGTATTCTTTGTCGTAGAACATCCAAACTCGGACCTGTACCCAAGTGTTTTCCATTCAAAAAGGCATTATAGTGAGCACTCTGAAGGACACTCATTGCAAGATCTGTAGCACAAGCTTCATACAATGTTATGTGTCTTGCATACCCATGTGCTGCTCTCATGCTAGAGTGTTTTGTCTCCGAAAGATTTACTGTAGGAACAAACCCAGAATTTTTCTCTTGCTGCAAAAACATTCCCCCCCATTGGTTGACTCTAACATCCCACCAAGCCAACCATGTGTGGAGTGCTGGTAACTCACCCTCTTTCACATGCAATGGAGACCAATACAAGGTCAATGTTCTCTTGCATTGATCTACAGAAGCAGCTGTTGTTGCCTCCCTCCATTTCCTACATAGAACCTTATGCTCCTCCTGAAATTGTGGCTTAATGCATCTTTTGGTATGCTCAACCATGCTCATCTCCCAGTGAAAACCACAAGTCCTTTCTTTACCCTCCATTACATTTTCAGGCCCACCATTGTAAACTGTGTGGATAGCAAGCCAATTTGCTCCTGCTCCATCTGCCATGAATCCTCGGAATTCAGGTGGTTCAAAACCATTCTTCTCCATCTGACTATTCAAAAGCTTCCAGAATTGCACTTGTGCATGGGTATCTTCCACCTTGAATTCACATATAGCTATTGTTAAGAGTTCCCTTATGTAAGGGTCATACACATGAGCACCCATAGTTGACCATCCTTTTACTCGATGGACGTGGTCAAAATGCACCCATTGTGATCCAAGGCTACCTCCTGGCCGCATTCGATTCACCAAATCAACCCCTGATCCTGGACCAATGGTCGACATTTTGAAAATATGTGGTTGTTGTTCATCTTGCAACTGCCCAGGAAACAAGATACTTTGCACATATGGATATCTGCATCTCTTTTTCAAACCCAGTATTGAATCCATTTCACCATCTCCTCCTCTAGCATCACATCTTTCACTCTGCACTATTCTCTGAAGCCTTCTCCTTTGTGTCATTGGTGTGATTGTATCCAAAACCTCTTCAAATTGTTGGTAATCTAGAGGTTCCATAGCAACCCCCTCCTTTGCAAGCAACATATCCATCATAAGGTCTTGTGTAACTGAGACCTCAATATTTTTGCAAGATGAATTTGTATTTAGCCTAGCACGCATTGAAACAAGATCATCCACTTGCAATTCCTTCGCACGACTTTTTCCTTTCTCAATAGGATGGTCATGGAACCCAACATGCACAGCACATCTTGTCGTCTTCGCTCTTTCATGAGGCAAGCAATAATATATGATAGCACTGCATTGATAAACACACTCTGGGATTTCGAAACAATGCTTACAGACAATTGATCCCAAGGTTGGATCAATTGGACCAGGCATAGGTGGCTTCCTAAGCTTTCCCTTCCATTGTGTATCATTTAGAACTCCCATTCGTTCAAGGTAAGGACAATGAACATTACAACATCTCCAGTATCCAGAACATCTACTCATCCTTACAATTCCATCGAAAAAGTCTTGTGAACATGTTGAATATTTTGTCCATACATGACCATCGGCATTTTGTTCCATTCCAGACATTGGAGATCCATCAGGCAAAGGGGGGAGTTCAAAGACAACATACCCATCATAAGTTTTAGGCAGTTCAACAACCTTCTCAACTCTAACTGCAGAAGTTAATGCAACATGCAAAGAACTATGCAAAGGCATCTTCTCTATAAGTGAAATAACACTATTCACTTCAGCATTTTGAAAGTCCCTATGAGAATCTTTCCTTCTTATCACCTCAACTCTGAAGGTTGAATGTTGTTTTCCATTGATCTTGTACCCTTTTTGACCGTCCTCCAAGTCCACCAAGGGAAGCACTATGGCAATGTCATCCACTCCGATTTCTTAATGTAGACTAATCACCTCATCCGCAAGGTGAAAGTGTTCCTTGAGATCTACTAGGGAGACCTCCAATAAAGAAGTGTCGTAACGAATGGACAATGTTTCTGATTCTCCAAAGCGAATGAACACAGATGCAGGCATGTTTTAGATGCACAAATGAACACTAAAGGATTGGTACCACCCACTACGAGAACAATTTCATCAATTTGCAAGCGCAAAACAAGACAGATCTCTAGAATAGGTAGCGGCTCTTCATTTACAAAAGAAGATGTAGCCAGTAGAAGAGTGTGATTAAAAATGACATTGCCAAAGAAGAGGTGGCATCAGAAGAGCAAATGGAAGCACAAGAGATGGAAATAGAAGAAAAGAGGTTGATAGAAGAGGACATGGCAGCGGAAGAGAAGATGTTGATAGAAGGAAGAGATGACAAAAGAAGAGAAGACGTGAAAAAATTATGTCTTTGAAAGGTGGCAAGTTAGATGACGCCGTCTCATAAAGGCTCCATGAAATGGTTCATAATATCCTGTTTCTTTTCCATGAAAATGGTAATCATTTCACAAGATGATAATCTAAATAAAGGCTCCATAACTTGCAAACATGAATCTGGTAAGAGGAAAAATTTAATATCCTTGCCTACAAAACTAGAACGTTGTAACTTTAATGGTAGAATGTTGATTAATGCATACATTTATGCATGAAATGCTAGTCATGTAAGAATGATGTAGGTGAATTGCTCTGACGCTCTGAAGTGTTGAATTTGTTGTAAGAGATATGATTGTCTTCTGAAAGCTTAGTTGGATCAATGAGAAAGGAACTGAACGAGAGAATATGTTTAAGAACAGAATCAATATGAACCGTTACCTTCTGTCAATATGAACAGAATCAAGTATAGTCAAGATTTAGTGAAGATTTAGTAATAAATCCTTCCTTGACTCAATAGCTAAATATGGAAGCGGGGCGACTGAAGGTTGGGCGCAGAAGGTGAAACAAGTCGTGGACATCAACGGAGAGTAAAATGACATCACTGCTTCTCTTCTCATGCAGCTTCTCTTCTCCCTCCTCGCCTTCTCTTCTCTTCCCTCGACTTCGCCATCACCCTAGACTTCTCGTTTCCTCCCTCCCTCCTTGGCTTTCTCGTTTCCTCCCTCCTTGGCTTTCTGATCGTTTCCTCCCTCCTTGGCTTTCTCGTTTCCTCCCTCCTTGGCTCGCCTTCGTACGTTGAAGGTCGCAGAGATTTTCGTGCTCACATCAGTGGTCCCAAGGCAAGATAGCCTTCAGCTCCAGTTCGTGAGGCGGGTCGTGAACCTGAGGCAGCCTTCGCCATCGCTCTTAGCCATCGCCTTCGCCATTGCCTTCTGTATTTTACGCTCTTAGCCATCGCCTTATTTTATGCTCTCCTTTATTTTATGCTCTTAGCCATCGCCTTCTGTATTTTACTCGCCTTCACCATCGCCATCTGTATGCAGGCTCGCCTTCGCCTTCTCTCATGCAACTTTGTATGCAGCTCGCCTTCGCCTTCTCTCATGCAGCTCTCCTCTCCTCTCATGCAGCTCGCCTCTCATGCAGCTCTCCTCTCATGCAGCTCGCCTTCGCCTTCGCCATCGCTCTTAGCCTTCGCTCTGTATTTTACTCACCTTCGCCATCGCTCTTAGCTCTAAGCTCTAAGCCATCGCCATCGCCATCGCTCTTCGCTCTAAGCCATCACTCTAAGCTCTAAGCCATCGCCTTCGCCATCGCTCTAAGCCTTCGCTCTTCGCTCTTAGCCTTCTACCATCGCTCTAAGCCTTCGCTATAAGCCATCGCTCTTAGCCTTCGCTCTTCACTCTTAGCCTTCTGCCTTCGCTCTTCACCTTCGCCTTCTGCCTTCGCCATAGCTCCTTCTGCCTTCTGCCTTCTGCCTTCACCTTCACCATCTGCCTCCTTGCCACCACCCTCGCCTTCGCCACCACCCTCGCCTTCACCATCTGCCTCGCCATCTGCCACCCTCGCCTTCGCCATCTGCCTCCTCGCCACCACCCTCACCTTTGCCTTCTCCCTCAGAGTCAAAAGCTTCTCCTCCCCTAACCCTTGCTTCTACCACCGCTGCTCGAAGTTGTGTCGTAGCAGAGATCGATGCCTCCCACAAAGCTCACAATGCCTCTTTGCTGCGAGCCCGAATCATCTCGTCCACAATTACCGTCTTCTGGTGATGCGTGAACATAGTACCGATCACGATTTCTCACAAACTCACAGGGTGGTGATGCGTGAACATAGTACCGATCACGATTTCTCACAAACTCACCCTGTGAGTTTGTGAGTCTCCCTCCTCGCCATCGCTCCTTTTCTTCTCCCTCCTCGCCTTCACCATCGCCATCGCTTACTCCCTCCTCTCTTCTCCTTCCATGCTCCACCTTCTGCTTCCACGCTCCACCTTCCTCCCAACGTCGTAGTTGGAGTAGTCGCCTTCTGCTTCCATGCTCCACCTTGCTCCCAATGTCGCCTCCACCTTCCACGCTCCACTCACCTCCCTCACGAAAGGTCTCATGCACTCCCATCTTCTCCATCTCGTCTGCCAAGGTACATGCTCGCTCGCCCACGCTTTTGTTTTTGGGAATTAGCCAAGCTACACACATCCTTTTTTTGATCTACTTTCCACAAGAAAGGGCAGTGCGTCAACGCGCTGCCCTTTCTCATGGAAAGTAGATCAAAATCATTGGGTCCATTTTGATGTACTTTCCATGAGAAAGGGCAGCGCATCAACGCGCTGCCCTTTCTCATGGAAAGTAGATCAAAATCATTGGGTCCATTTTGATGTACTTTCCATGAGAAAGGGTAGCGCGTCAACGCGCTGCCCTTTCTCATTGAAAGTAGATCAAAATCATGTCAAGGGAGGTATACTAAAAAGCATTGGGGGTATACTAAAAACTTAAAAAGACTTTCATCAATTTTGGTCTGTGCACCTCAAATTGATTTCGAAATTGTGAATCTTTCTTCTCCTCACATCATCATCCTCCAATTTTTCAATCTTCCAAGACTTCTCTAGTGAGTCCTTAAGCATTTGGAAGAGCCATGGCGTTAAGCATTTGTAGGAGCATTTTGGATACCCTTTCCATTGAAATGGATAGCGCATCAACGCGCTGTCCATTTCAATGGAAAAAGGCATCTAAAATCCTCTTGACGCGCTGTCCATTTCAATGGAAAAAGACATCTAAAATCCTCCATTGTATCTTTCATGTACCACCTTCATATTTGAGTAAAGAAGGAAATTTTGATGCTTGTGACACCAAAATGGATAGCGTGTCAACGCGCTGTCCATTTCAGTATTCCAAGCATCAAAATTGGCCTCTTTTAGGCTTCATAATAGAATTTCAGTGTGGTGGCATTTAGATGTCTTTTGCTTCAAATTGACGCGCTGTCCATTTTGGTAGAAAGAGCTTCACAATTTAGGAAATTGACATGCTCCCACACTTGCAACAGTCTTACTACAATAAGATTGGTTGTTGGGATCAAGAATGCTACCACACTTGACTTGCATGGTGACTTGAAAATAAAGTTAGCTTCCAAATCCCAGAGTTACTGTGTCAAGTCTTGCTCAATAGTGGCCTTGTATTGGGGTAGCATTTTATATGCCCTTTTCACTGAAATGGACAGCGTGTTGATGCGCTGTCCATTTTGGTAGAAATAGCACTAAAATGCACACTACTAATGTGTGCTTTCACAGTTGCATTCAACCTATACATTTTAAGATTTTTATTAAATATGAATGCTCTTTGGATATAAGATCTCAAAGAGCAAGAGTGAAGTAGATATAAGGTCGACATAAATGTCATCTATGTAGCTTTCAATTCTGCAAGTTATTTTGACCACAAGGATGATTTTGCCAACACATTGTATGCTTTTGCTTTTAATCTGCATTCTTGAATCATGCCTCAAGTTAAAGGAGGAACTCCTTGATTGAGGAAAGTCCTCTATGGAAGGGGGTGAGAGTTTGTGGAATATTGGGAGAAATCCCCCAAAAGATCGCCACATGTACATGTATTACACAATACATGTATATAAATAGACATGCTTAAGTATTCATAGACATGTATGTGTGTTATACATTTATTGTACATTTATTTGTGTCCATATGTCATGTATGAAAATGTCAAGATGTATATATGGAAGTCTGTTGTAAATGTAAACATATGCATGGAAGATGCAGTCTCTTCCATTAGCAAATGAGTGCTATATGGGGTTGAGAGTTTGAGAGGTTATGTATGTATATGCAGATATAAATTCATACATAGATAAGTTTATACATGCATACGTAAAACTATTTACATGTGTTTTTTTATTTGTACATAGAAAAGGATATGCATACATATGCATAAATATGTGAAAACAAATGTGTTTAAAGATAAATAAAGACATGTGTATAAAGATAAATAAATATGTTTAGATATTCCTTTATACACATCTATGTATAGGAGTTTGAATGTTAGCTCTATGTATCAATAATAGTATATTAGTTTGACTGTTAGCTCTATGTATCTTATGTATCTATAATAGTATAGGAGTTTGACTGTTGGCTCTAAGATAAACTAGACCCTAAATGCATGTGTTCAAAATGATAGTGTAAACATGTCTCTGGTTAGTGTTTAAAAAATTTAACAGTTGTGCTCACATTGAACTCTTGATCTTCATAGAATGTTTTGGAGAAGAATAGCATGTGCCGTGAACAATAGATTTTTTCTATAGTTTGCTATGCTATATTTGCTCTTGGATTAGATTTTCATTGTCTTGCAATCTCATTTCATATGTGACCAGTGTATGAAAAGGTGTTATTTTTGTATTTCATTTCAGGATGACTGGAAGGAAAGGTAAAAAGCCTCAAGAGGCTCTGCCTCCAAAGTCAACAAGAGGAAAGAAAATAGATCCCCCTGCCCAATCATCAGTAGGTGGGATAGAAGAACCAGGGAGTGCAACAGGTTCTGAGCGTGCTGATACATCCTCTTCTCCAAGAGATGAAGGACCAAGATTGGAGGAGGTTGAATTGGATGACACTGAAGTGCAAGTGGAAGGAGGAGGTGATGTGATTGGAAAATGCAGGATGCTTGATTTAGATCATTGTCCTTGCATTCCATTATGTAGGTTGATCCCCTATGCATGAGTACGAGGACTGCGTGATGATGTGTCTTCACTAAAAAGCGCATTCCAAGTGGAGGGCTACCTTCCAGAGAAAGGATCTTTCATAGTGTCCGTTTGTAAAAGTGATGGAGAGGAGGTAGTAGTGACAGATGATATGATGGAAAGGTGGTCTCCCACTTGGAGAGATGTTGATGAAGAGTTTGAGAATGACTTGCTATCAAGTCATGAATTTAAATTTATGTCAAGAAGGATGTTTTTTGTTTGGGAGGGAAATCATAGGACTACTGCTTGGATGAGTGTTATAAAGGATATCTTTCCTACAAACAAAAAATGACACATAAGAGTGGTTTGCACAATAATTGATCCTAGAAAAATAAGTGAGATTGCTCTATTGGCTGGCCTACAGCACATGAATTCGTAAGTACTTTGATACCTTTTTTGCTTTCTATAATTCTTTACGTTCATTATTTTTATTTTGTACAAACGAACTAATCTTTTGATGTATTTTGTAGTATGAATGAGCATGCCATCATCAAACCTAGCCTCCGAGACACACTTATAAATGCACACAACATTTGTGAGTGTGATCCTACAATATTTATGAAATCATTGTCTCCTAATGAAGTGAAATCCATAGAGAACTAGAGGGCTCATGAGAGTAAAGGAAAAAGGCCCTGGTTTCCATTGACAAGAGGCTATCTTGCAAGATTGGTCTTTCAGGTTTAATGCTACACTTCTCTTGGTGCTTATTCTCTTTCATTCCTTTTCTTTCTATAAAAGGAAATCTTTTGTGTAGGTTGAGTACAATACAGAGCTTAAAAAAGCAATTGATAAGATATCCACAAAGATGCCTATAGACCAAAGAACAGAAGCTGAAGGAAAGCAACGCATCCTGATTCAAAAGAGAATTGTTGACAGGATGGGAAAGGTGAGGGTTTAATTCTTCTTGTTGTTACATTTTTTAATCATTTTATGCATCTAACAGGCAATGCTTGGATAGGTTTTGAATTGCATAGATCCAGGCTTGGGTGAGGCCTGGTTGGAAAAGTTATTTGCCTTGCGATTTGATGGTCTGGACTCTTGTGTAACTTTGGAGAAGCTGCAACTCATAGCAAAGTCTGATTTGAGATTGGAGAAAAAAATCATTTTTCTTTCCTTGTTGGAGGCTACTAAACCAATGAGGGATATGTATTTCATGCCTGTGGGGGATGTGGAGTATAGAGGGTGAGTTGTTCCTTTCATAAATAAACTTATTTTGCAGTGTTTGTATGTATTATAGAAGTGCCATAAGTCTTAGTTGTGTGAATACTTTGTTTTTCACTTGTGTAGATGGATTAATAGAGAGATATTTCTTGAGAAAGTAGAGACCCAGGCTTTGAAAGTTCTTGATGACTTGAGGATTGTAACAACCATGGGCGTTCCTTTAGAGACACCAAAAGATTACACAATGCAACAGTACATGGAGGACATAAAATTAGAAGGAAGAAAGCATTTTTTCTTAGCTCTACGATCAAAGGATTCAAAGATTGAGAGTAAGGGAGGAAAGAAAGCAAACGGTCTCTCTAAGTTGGACATGGTTGCTCACAGGGTCGTCTACAGGTTGGTCCCTTTTAGTTTTAATGATGGTGCTTTTCTATTTGTTTTGTGAAGCTTATAACAACATTGAACTTGACAATCATTTTTATTTGTCTAAATTTTTTTGTGAACCTTTCTTTATATAGGAGGTCCAAATAATTAGTGATTGTTGATTTGTAGGTATCTTGCTCATTTGGCAAGAGAGAGAAAGATCTTAGAGATTCCAAATTTGTGCAAGAGTTGGGTGGAAATTGGTCATGTTGCTTGTATGTATCCTCCTGGCATGCACAATCACTCTCAATGGGAACTTGCAAATTGTCCTTGGTGGATAGACTTCCCCAAGGGACAAGTCTTGGTGCATGAGAGAGACTTTCACAAGAAATATGCCTCATCTAAGGACATTGAAGAAAGTAAGGATAAAATGGGGGGAAGCTCTAGAAAAACAAAAACACAACAACAAAAACAAGAACAAGCTCAAAAGAAAGGTAAGAAATATACATACATGTTGAGTTTCTAATGTTGTTTATGATGAGGGTTTGGAATAGTTTACTAATGTTATTCTTTCCTATCCATTTAGATGAGGAGCCATCTAGTCCACCAAGGCAAGATAAGGATCAAATGGAGCATGCAAGTAAGGTTCTAGTTTATTTTTGTTCTTGCTATCGGTGTTTCAAAATTTCCTTTGGTTGTGTTTGATAAAAATTTTTCATGTAGGTTCACAATCTATCACAAAGTTAGTACAACATTATGTATTTCATAAGGCACAGTCACCAGATAGTCTATCGACTCGTGGTATCACTCCATTATATGCTTGTATGGTGGGTGATTACATAACCATGGGCATGGACTTTTCACAGTCCAAGAAAAATGAAAAGTATACTATTTTGCATGTCAAGTTTTTCATGAATGTAGTTAGCCCTGATCGAGACTACATGCGGTTGGGTAAGAAGATTAAGTGGGCTGTGGATTTTATATTGGTTGACTTTCCCACTGGATTTCCACTTGATGAGAGAGAACCCATCCCAGTTTGAAACCTCTTATTGGAGGACCATGTGCGTTAATATGGGCTTGCCGTTGCAGCAGCTTCATTATCATATAGTGGTTGGCTGGCAGTTATATGTCCTATGGTAGGTAAGGTTCAATATCTAGCACTATTGTTGTTATATGTCCTCTATTCCCATTTTTCTTGTATGAGATAGTGTCATTTGATTGTAGGACACTGTATTTCGTGGATGGAGCGCTTTGCATTTGTTCAAGGCTTAGAAGTTGTCAGATGTGTAGTCATTCATGACAAGCTTCCACATGGATACTGTAAATACCATGGTATAACTCTTAAGGTATGCTACAATTCCATGCATGGTGTGTTGTAATGCTACATTCATGAACTTTTTAATGTGTTTCTTTATGTGGGATTGATAGATGCCATGTTACATGTAGTATGCATGCTAGGTTTTGATGGTAAAATCATATATTTCATTTGTGTTCCATATGTGTGGTCACATGTAGTCTTTCATGCTATGATACTTGTTGGCTAAGGTCATTATTTGGTATGTGGTTCTCTATGCATGATTCACAGATGTAGTCATCTATGTTGGCTCTAGTATGTAGAGCTAAGAAGACTCCATCAATTTATTTGGAAGAGAGTGTTCCACATTTTCAAAACCTTTCCATTGATCCGCTATCTGATTTATGGACTCACTATGTGCTTCTCAGTGAGAGGACAATAGTGCCTATGTCTTCTCAGATGGCTCGAGGTGGACTTGAGCGATGTTGCTACTTTGTTGGGTGCCTTTTGTCTCTCTTATGTGTTCCAGGAGGATTGGTTTTAGAGATGGGTTGTGGCACAGCTCCTCTCATGCGTGCTTGTCAGGCTACGGTAGACCTTGTTTTTCTTTTGATTCAGATAGCAGTATTATGGCTACCATTGTTGAGCCACTTGTAGCAGACCATTCTGGGAAACGGGTGAGGTCAGAGCATGATGGTGATGGGGATGAAGATAGAGTGGACCCCATCACAAATCCATATGATGATTAGTATGGTACTGAACTTAGATCTTTCTTTGATGACATTTGGATATTTTTGGATTGTTGTTATTGTGTCTTTAACGTTTTGACTTACTATGGTTTCAAATGTATGTTTGATTGTAGTTTGTTACCATGCTATGTAGAAGAAATGGCAAGATTCATGTCAACAAAAAGCAGATATGATGAGAGGCATTCAGATAGGTCACGAGCTCGCATTTACTTTGTTGATGATGAGTGTCAAGAGTAGTAGAATATGATTTAAAAGACCATTTTGATGAGAGCTTGGTGATACTTGTGAGAAGAAGTCCCATTTTGAATATGGTAATATTGCTCTATGTATTATGAAATCCTATGCTTTCAAATGACACTTGGGTTTCTTGACATATGGGTGAGCTGACAGTAATGTGGTAATATTTCTCTATGTATTATGCAATCCTATGCTTTCAAATGATACTTGGGTTCTCCCACATATGGGTGAAGTGGTATTAATGTTATTAAGTATAATTTCAAGCAATGTGGATGTTTTGATTGTAGGAAAATAAAACCCATTTTGAATGCAGAAGAATTGTTGTGTATGTGATGCAATCCCACGTTTTGAAGTGACACTTCACTTTCTTTTGATTACTAATGACACATTTTGGAAGTTACATTATTGAGATAATTCTAATCAATTTTGTATCTTTTCTTGTACTGTTAGTCCAAAACATCACTTTTTGACCTCGGGTTTGTATACAAGTCATTTGACACCCAAATCATGTCAACTTCAAGAAACATGTATTTCATAGACACAATGTATTTCACATGCACAATTTAAATGGGATAGGAAGGACAAATACAATTACCATTTGAGAAAGCAAAATGTACAAGATGTTGTGCTTGGATAGTTAAATACAATGAAAACATTAAAAAAGGCGTGAGATATGTTTGCAACTTTATATGAGGCAAATGAATACCTAGGATCTTGATGAAGAGAAAGCAAATCAATAAATGCTTTTGACATGCGTATATAGTGAGACTCATAGGCATGAATATACAACTTGCAGCCATATGAGGGACTATGAAATATCAATAAATTGTGCAAGTCATCGTCAATAGACTCACTAAAGGATATGAGAATTGAGTTTTTGGAAAAGTGTTAGTTGCTTTAGTCTCTCCTATGCTACCAAGTCCAAGTTACATTATCAAGATAATTATAATATATTATCAACTTGCTTTACTCTCCCAAATATGGAAAGTAGGTTAAGTTTCATTTTGGAGATTCTTCCCAAATAGTGGATTTCACAGAGCTATGTTGGCTACCTCTATAAGGGATTGTGGAAAAGATCGCTCGCTTTTTTGGGCCCGCTCGCTTTTTCTCGCTTGCTCGATCGACTACCCCAGAATAAGGGAGGAGATAGGGGTACCGGTTGTGGAAGAAGGCTAGATTATCTTACAAAGAGTGAGCTTAGAAATGCAACTCTTTTTGCTAAAAGTCGAGTAAGAGACCTTTCTAAGCAACTATGGTGGACAAAGTCTCAGGTTGCCATTCTTTCAGTAAGAGTCCGCACTTTAAGAGAAGCTAGCATAGAGTCTCTCAATTGAAAGGATGTAAAACGATTTTGCAACAATATAATCGAAGCCCATAGATTGGAAAAGTTTGGTGGTAAAGTTGCCTTATGGGACTTTCTACAAGATGTTGCCACAAACATAATCAAGTCAAGTGCTAGACAAAGATATAGTGAGAACACAAAGGCAATATTTGAGGTTGCAAGGATGTGGGGAGGTCCAAGGTTACATGCCTTCTTGAGTTCCAACCTCAATGGACCTTCTTTATCAACGACAAAGCGAGGGCAAAGACTTGCTACTCAATTTGTACCTGGTATACATGGATATCTTTTTTATGCAATCATTGAAATTTATGAAAAAGAAAAATAAAAGCATGGAATCATGTCAAGGATTCCCTTCATCATAGTGGAAGATGAAACTGCAATAAAGAAGCGGATAAGGTAACCTCCTTTTTCTCTAAATTATTTTCATAATCTAAATCTTGTTTTTGAATGCAAGAGGATTGCATATGATCTTACAGACTTGTGCTTATTATTGCTTGTAGGTGGAATCCAAAGGATGACATGCTTGTGGGTTTTGATGGATATAAAGTAGATGATCATGAGTGCATGACCACATGCATGATCAAAGTGGGAGAAGGACAAAAAGGATATGATCAGATTATTGATGCATTTCAAAATTGTGTCATTGGTGGACGTGCAAGAGTTTTTCTTACCAATCCATTGCATGATGCACTCCCACGCTTGGTTCTTGCACTTCATTGCACTTGCGGCCGATTTGATGCAAGTTTTGTCCGCAAGCAATGGGATCCTATTTTAAACTTATGGAATGAGAAGCTAAAGACCATGGTTGGTCCAATTATTGGACATGCATCTGATGGTGATAGTCGACGAAGAACATTGATGATCTCCGATTATCTAGATAAAAGAGGTAGTAGATTTGGGATAAAATGGGATGGATGGCCTCTCTCAGCAAAAGTTTTAGAAAATCAAGTTTTTGGGCTGCATGATCAAATTGTGTACATAATGGAAAAAAGTTAGTCAATGTTCTTGACAAGCCTAAGCATCAATTGGCTATTGGCAATGTTTGGATCACCTTAAATCATGTCATTATTGTGTATGATGCTTTTTCTATCGACAAGCATATGCTAAGGGAGGGAGACATTAGGCGAGATGACCGCCAAAATTGGGCTGGAGCTCAAAGAATATGCAGTAGACAAGTGCAATGGTGCTTGGGAGAATTGGCAAACAATTGAATTCATAGAAAAGAGAGGAGCATGCTAGGAACACAAGCTTAGCTGGGGACTACATCGACATCTTCTTATCTCCACATTTGAATCTTGTGGATCGAGTCTATCTTGCGAGCAAAGTCTCTTTTTTCTTTCAAATTTGGAGGTCTTGGATTGTTCATCATGCCAACTATACGTTGAATAGAAATTTCATAACTAAGGAAGCTTTCTTAGATGTGCAACTCTCATGCCATTTTGTGGTCCTACTGATCAAGTACTTTAGAGAATTTTGTCCAGGCCTAAGGTGTCCTTTACATCTAAGCTCCCAATCTTTCATGTAGTATTTTTATAAAGGTTGTTTCTTGAGCTCTTTACGTGTTTCAAGTGACTTTGCACAATTCTTTGCTCTTGTGTACGGCACACATGATTTGTCTTGTTTGATATTTGTTCCTCTTAATTTTTGCACATATGTCTTTATTCTTTGTTTCTCTTGCCTTATGGCATCATCAAGACACAAACCCATCTTAAACTTATGCATTGCCCATTATTGCAGTCGGTACCTCAATTTTTTATGTGTAGATTCAAATAATGCAGGTGATGTAGAGATCTTGAAGTTTAAATATCTCATCCTACCTAAAGGGACTCCAAAAGTAGTAGTGTATGACTCACATAAGGACTTTTAAAATTCCTCTAGGAAAATAAATATACTTACAGAAGGGGATTTATAAAATTTCCCAAAATTTACAGAGGGGATACTAGGAAATACTACAAATAGGTTACATAGGGATTTAGAAAAGAACCCTTGCACGCACGTGATATAGACATATTACACTAAGTGACCCCCCTGAGCCCCCCCCCCTCAACCTATGCTTGACCCTTCTCCCATATGCACCTCCCCCAAACAAACCTAAAAGTCATTCAAGAGGTGGTGGGCCCTTCTAGGCAAATTTTTCCCCCCTCTTAGCTTGTTACAAGCCTGCCCCCTCCTCTTCTCTGGTCCAGCTCCATTCTCCCTCAATTTTTCAAATGTGGGAACACATTTGGCATCTTCTCTGTCCCCTCCTGCTCTGGTCCGCTGTGTTTCTCCCTCTCCAACACCTCCTATAGCAGCTGCTCATTCTCTCTCCACTCCTAGCTATAGCACCTCCTACAGTAGTAGCTGCTCATCCCCCTTTGCTCTTTCTTCCTCCATTCCTAGCTATAGTACCTCCTATATGGCTGCTCATCCCCCTCTGCTCTTTCTCCCTCCATTCCTAGCTACAACATCTCCTGGAGCAGCTTCTCATCCCCCTCTACTCTTTCTCCCTCCATTCCTACCTACAGCACCTCTTGGAGCTTCTCTCAAGCTTTAGTTGCACCCTCTATACCTTCTCCCTCTCTCTCCCTCTATCGGAGCTGCTCTCTCTGTCCAAGCTGCACTTTCTAGTCCACTATTTCTATTGTGACCTCTGTACAAGCATGGTGAGGAGACCATACATGTACTCTATGTCCCACAAGAGCGAAAATGCACTGGGTGAATGGGTGCCTTGCACCTACAGCTTGAATGATTGGATAGTCATGAGAGGATCTGCCAAGGGTCCACATAAGCTTCCCAAGAGCAAAAGAGGTGATCTTTTGCATGAATGGAAGGGCCGCATCATGAAGTTCAAGCTTGGGAAGAAAGGATTCTTGTGCAGGTGCAACACATCTACATATGGAAGGACATGCACCTTCCTCCATCAAGCAATCAATTGACAATACCATCGCATTGTAAGTCTGCATTTTGTGTAAGATTTTGAAGTGTAATGAGTCAGCTTGAAATTGCATTTTGAAATAGAACCAGTGTAATGAGTCAGTTTGAAATTGTATTTTGAAATAGCACTTGTGCATAGCAGATGTATTTCCTTCAGACTTTAGGAGTGGGAACCAGTCGAGTGCTTCTTAGGTAAATTTACTGCCATTCATTATGATTTAGGAAGGCAAATGCATGCTGGAGAGAAGTCCTCTGCTTTGAAACAGAGAAATATCTATTGGTATAATGCCAAGTACATTACTCCAAGGATGGCATCAGGCTATGGCCATCTTCAATGCATTGCGACACCACAACTTGAAGACATGGATTGCAGCATGGTGGACACAAGAACAATGCAATCATACAAGGAAAAGATTGCAAAGGATGTGGGCATGGCCATGAAGTTTACATTTGGCTCTAAATGGGTAAGGTTGTCTTGGTTTATGCCTCTGCACATTTTTGCTTCTTGTTTTCATAATATCCAGATGTACATAACAAAAACCATGTGGTCATGCAAGTGCCTACATGAGAATGCCCTCGAGGAATTGCTTGGGGTGAATTGGGGAAGCAGGTTAGGTGAACAAAAGGGTGATCTGTTTCAATGCCATGTATGTAAGGACAATGTGGTTGTCAAGTACCACATCTCTCACCAAATGTTATATTTTGCTTTCCAATATAGGCGCTAGAAGAAAACACGAGACAATTGGCTCCCCCTTGACTCTAACGATGATGATAATACATGGGTAAGTTTATGTATTGGTTCTCATTTAGGAGATGTTAAGAATGTGACTGTCACGTCACAGTGGACTCTCAAGGACGTGCAGGAACACCTATTGGTCATGGAGGATGGCATGTCTGAGTCCTTTTACTTTACCTTAATGGTGAAAAGGTAGGAAAGTGTGCAGAGAAGCTCATGCATAGTGCCACTTTTATCCGTCCTGCAGTATTGAAGATTGTTTAGAAAATGTGGGGTGGAACAATTGTGGATTTTGACATTTTCCAATTAATACTGGTGCAATTAATTTTGATGTTTTGAATGGTTTTGTTTCATGTCAATGTCAAGTTTTTCCCAAAAATTTTATAAATCTTTTTATTTTTTATATTTAGAACATTTGGGTATATATAGGTTTAGGTTATAAAGTTACTTTAGTTTCAAAGTTTTCCTATCATAGCCATAGTTCTCCTAGCTACCAAACTACCATGGATTCTGCTAGGTCTGCCTTCCACGATTTCATCTCCCATACTCCATTAATTGATAGAGAGGAGGAGTTATTTCCAGTCTTTGATAAGAGCATAGATGTCCTAGGCACCTACTTGGGAGCCCGAGATGATTTTGAAGACCTCATCAAGTACATGCAAGACTACATCGCGACTTTTGCATATCAACTTGATGAGTCTACAAAAAGATGGGTCCCAATTGATTATTTGAAGTACTTGTTCAATCAAGAACCCAGGTTCGTGAAGCATTTAGATCGCTTTCGAGCCCAGCTCACACCCCTAGGGTTTAGGGAGGTGGACAGTGATGACCTCCTAGCATGTGGAGTCATCAGAAACACAGGAAATAGGTTCCTATCCTGGGAAATGACCTTTATTTTCCTTCTCCAGGAGGGACAAATGGAAGAGGAGGCCTCGACCTCAAGCCCTGACCCTGCCCCTGCCCTTTTTGATCCTCTTATTTCTGTAGATGAGCCCAACATCTACAATGAAGAGCCCATAGGTGAAGAAGCTGAGGAGCGGGAAGCTGCATTGGCCCTGGAAGTGCTCCAGTGACCTCCTGAACCCCATTCTACTTCTCAAATTCCATCCACCTTGGGCACCACCTCTGTTGACCCTGCAATAATGATATGGTTTCTTGCTCCCCTTCTTGTCGATGGAGAACAATACCTCTTTCTCCATGACATAGAGGTTATGTTTGGTCTCCGGGAGGATGAAGGTCTTGGTATCTTGTGTGGATACGAGGTGGACACAATGATGCAAGAACCTCAGTTTTTGGGAGCAGATGATTCAATAGAAGAGGTTCTTGCTTTAACATTGGCCCAAATCAAAGATGCAGAGACATCAATCTACTTCGACCTACCTGATGTTCTAGAAGAAGCCTCCACATCTCACTCCAGACAGCAGGAGGCCTCTGGATCCATCCTCATTGACAAAGAGGAAGGGATTGAGCATGATGACTCCATAGTGGTAAGAAACTATGAGCTTTGAATTTCTTCTCTCTTAGTATACTTTTGCTTTAATGGAATTCTAATGTAATGTTGGACTGTTGCAGGAGGCATTTGAGGTCGACCTATTCTCATCTCGGCAATGCCTTGTTCACAGTAGCTTTGGCCAAGATCACTCACTGGCACATTACCTTGGCCAAGCAAAAGGGCGCTTTGTGGTTATCCACAAAAAGCTTTCTCCACATGGCACTGATGACCTCCTGAAGTGCAAGGCCTTGTCAAGAGTGATTGGACATGCTAACATCAATCGCAATGCTGACAAGGTCATTTTGGTGAACCGCATGGTTGCCCTCAATGCCTTTGGAACCAATTTTCAAGGTATGGCATTGACGACAGCAGCCATGTTTCTGGCCAGCAACAATAATAGCAATGACTCTCTATCGATTAGGTTTAGAGCTAGGAGTGTATTTGGGAATTCAAAGCCATATTCTTAGTGTTTTAGAGAAGAGAGAAAGGCTCTGAAGCCTTATTGTATAGAAATTTTATTTTATATGAATACAGCTATACTTTTTATACAGTGCCCCATTTTGTGTTCTTTTACAAAATTTATTTTATATTTTCATTGTATTTTGTAACTTTAATTGTTGTTGGCATTAATATTTTCATTCACTATTCTGTTCAAAAGCATGCGATCAGATAAATATTTGCGCTATAATGGTCATTTCTAAGCAATCTAGTAAGAATCTCACCGCGCGGCAGAAGGCAAATGTGTTCGGCATCGCGCGGGGAGCCCAAAAATGGCAAAACCCTCTATGGCGTGTATGGGGCCTGTTTGACCAAGCGTGATGCCGAACACATTTGCCTTCTGTTGTGCGGTGAAAAGACATCATTTGACCACTCAAATTCACACTAAACTTGCATAAACTGATGGAAAGCATCACGTAGCATGTATAATAACATGGGAACAATAATAGAACATAAAAATATCTTTTATTCATTGGCCTCAAAGGGCAGAGATTTACAAAATGATTCAGGTTACACCAAATGAACCTAAATAACATCTAGGGCCTAAGGGAGGGATCGGAGCAGATGCACTTGGTGAGTGCAAGGTCCTTGTCCATCACTGTTACTCTTTTGGCATGGATAGCACATAAGTTCGCGTCTTCAAAAAGACCTACTATCATCTGCTCTGTTGCCTCCTAAATTGCTCCCATAGCGCCTGAAGTGAAACACACATCACTCTTGTAATGTTGTGCTATTTCATGTACAACACGCTGGAAGGGTGCACGGGGAATGAGATTGTCCACAGTGGTTTGGAACTTGCAGATCTCCTGAAGTGCCTTCACTCCTGATTTTTTGCGCCTCTTAATCTTTGGGGGACCCTGCACTGGCCTTTGGACATGGCTCCATGGCCGCTTGTCCAATTTGAACTTCTTTCGCCTCTCCTCCCTTGCAACCACCTCTTCAGACTCCTCTTCCTGTGTCTGCTGGGTCATTCAAGGTGGCCTCTCACACCTAGGGGTCTGCTTTGTCCTTGGTCTCTTTTCCTTCTCACGAGGCTGTGAGATAGCAGGCTGAGGCTCTTGCTCAGCTCGTACTAGAGGCTCCTCATATCTAATCATCTCGAGGCACCGAGGGTTGATGGTGCTCTTTCGTGCAATCTGCTTGGTTGGAGGATTGGGGCCAAGGTTCATTATATCTGCGAGCCCGCCAAATACTTCCTCTTGTTGTGGCCCCTGTAATCTCTCCATCTCCTCTCTTTGCATTTCTTGCTCCCCTTGTTGGTCTAGATGCTCCATGCTAGGACCCCACGGAGGAGGGAGGGGCAGTGGATCAGGATTGACTGGACTATTTTGCCCCTCTTGGGAGACCTCTCTACTTCCATGATTAGTTGTGTGGAAGGACTGGGAGGACCCCTCATTGTGCTTGGATCCTTCATCGTGCTGGGATTCCTCATGGTGCTGAGATCCCTGGGATCCCCCATGAGAGTCGGATGGTGGGGACTCGCATTGCTTGGACTCCTGATGAGGAGAACTACCTTCAGATCCTTGGTGATCACATTGCCCTCTTGGCCACTGGGGCTTGCAGTGTGTTCGGAGGCCATGGCGTTGTGAGGAGGACAACGAGTAGCATCTAAATGGCATCCAGTGGGTCTAGCAGTTTGTTTAACTCGTGCCATAGAAATGAGGGATTTTAGGGTTTTGAAGTGCTTTATATAGTCTTTTTTAAAGCACTTTAGGGTTTTTCTTTTAAATTAGGGTTTTTTGAGTGCACCTCCTCCCCCCTAGTCTTTTGTTGCTAGTTCGGTAATACTTAATCTTCACCACCCTCCCTCCCAACCCACTCACCCCTCCGCCCTGCCATGTCGCACATGCAATTCTACAATTTCCAAACAAATTTGTGAATTTTGGAATCTATAATTGACTCAAAATAGTGTTAACTTTATTCATCAAACATTTTACATTTGGGGCTCTCTTAGGACCTAATGCCTCCCCTGTCTGACTCTACGTTGCAACCAAAGCTCAACTCCTTGGCTCCCTGTTGAGGACTTCCAAGCAGCACATCTCCTTGTCTTCTTGACATGTTGAACTGCTTTTACGAGACTTGAGACCTCTACCTTATCGCACTTGAGAGTCCTACCCTCTAGACATCTATAAAACCAATCGAACATTTCGTGTAGTGCATTGCTTCGCGCGATACCACCCCCGTGCCTTGTATTCTTGAAGTATGCTGCCTTTGCTCTGTCGTGTGATTTCTCCATTCCTTGTGTATTCCAAATGGACAGGGGGCCCCATTGCTCCACAAACCATGCTGCATGTGCGTAAAGAATATGCTGTAAAAAAAAACATTGTATTAGAAACATAAACTAACTCAAGTTTAAAGCACAAAATCTCAACCTAAGGAGGATTACCATGTAATGTATAATATGTGACTCCCCCCATGCTTCTACCATCAATGATATGAATTCTCCCAATGTTGTCCTGAATCTCTCATAATAAAGCTCATCTGTTTGACCTTGTCTAAGCAACTTTATAAATGCATCAAGCTTTGTCCACATTTTTGCTCTCAAAGTAGCAATTCGTGGATGTGAATCTTGATTTGTGGTGCACTCACACAAATCTTTCTAGTACTCCCAACCTAGGGTGCTTTGAGCCAATGTATGTTTTTCTTTATCAGCATTATGGTTGGACAAGAACCTCCTTGCCTTTCCTCCACCCATGGACACTTTAGCAGGAAGATTTTGTGTCTTTCCTGATTGTTTCTTATCCTGCTTAAGCTTCACATTGCCTCCATGAAGTCCCATTAGTGAGAGTAGTTCTTCAGCTTTTGCAATGCATTGTGCAGATACTTGCTGTTACCTCAAATTCCAAGCATAAACTAGATGGAGATAGAGTAACTTATCAAGTATATGTAGTTCAGCATGCAAAGTACACACGTGTACCCACTCCAATGGAATTGGTAGAATGGGGTCCCACTTAAGGCCTAACCACCTATCATCACGCTACCTTTTTATCGCATCTTTGCCACATGTCACTAGGCAGCGCACCCATGCAGATCATGAACATTCAAGGTTGGCTTGGAGAGGCCACCACCCTGGTTCTTGGTGTAATAATGAGACACAATCTATCATTTTGAACATTACCACAGCGGAGTCTCTGGCCCATGGAGAAATTTTCCCTCTTACTTTCGTTAAGACGCGAAATTTTATATTGAAGTCAAAAGTTTGTATGCCCTAATAAAAATAAAGGATTGAATCATTTGCCAAGATTTGAAACTTTTATGAAAGAAAAATTAAAGTTCCGCCAAGATTTACAACTTTTTCTTCAAACTTCAAAAGAAAATATATTAAATTGTAATATGTTCTATTGATATTATGAAAGTAAAAAAGTAGCATGATAAACTTTAGCGAGGGTTTTATATTAATATATAAGTATAGCTTCAACAAAAACATCCCTGCACTGGCCTGATCACCTGTCATCGCACAGCCTTTTGCCGCATCTTTGCCAAATATCACTAGACACAGCAGAGCACCCATGCAGATCATAGGTTTGCTTGGAGAGATTGCCACCACTAGTTTTTGGTGTAATAATGAGACAATCTATCATTCTGAACATTGTCGTAGCACAGTCTCTGTCGTGATAACCTGTCATCACCCAAAATTCAAGGTTAGCTTGAAGTGACCACCGCACTAGTTCTTGGAGTTATAGATCTATTACCTATTTTTACGTATTATAGGAGATCTATGACGACCACTGCACTGGTCAGCCACTGCTCCAGGATTCGAATTATATATTTGTGTACCAAGGAAAATGTATTTCCTTATGCAACCAAGGAAAATGCAATTGACAATATGGCCCTTGAGGGGTCTCTCTAGGGGCAAGGGCCATATCGACATGCCATATCTATCCAATGGCATCCTCGATATTATATAATGCATGTCAATATGGCCCTTGCCCGTAGAGGGGACCCCTCAAGGACCATATCATCAATTGCATTTTCTAAAAGTTTAATTGTATTTTTCTAGATGTATCTCCATGCAACCACAATGGTGGGGTTGTTGGAGCTATTTTAGCGCTATTTTGGTCCTAAATTAAGGAAATTGTAGTCCTACTTTACTGATATTTTAGTCCTTGTTACTGTAAATCCTAAATGAGGACAAATATATTTCGAGCCACCACGATGACTGGAGGCCCAATAATGCCATCCAGATAATCAATGACAATTCATCAGGTGAAAATTGAGCAAAAGAGATTACAATGTACATCTACATCCAATAACAGGTTATATAAAAATTAACAATAACTTATACTAAGCAAAAATTGAGCAGAGGATCTTACATTTATACAAACTCAGCAAATGCTGAGAGCCTTAGAGGCCAAAAGATTACATTTAGCAACCGTAACCACTCAAAATAAAAGCTAACAACAGTGCCTACTGAGAGCCTCAAATTGAACAAAAGAGATTACATAAATCTAATGAAAACTCAGCAATTGCTGAGAGCCTTAGAGACCATTTAACATTACATCCAGCGAGCCAAAAGATCCCTGAGAGCCTTAGAGGCCAAAAGATTGCATCCAGCCATGAGTGGTTATGAGTCTCGTTGAGCCAAAGGAAATTTGTACAACTCGGTATTGCCGCCAGCCCAACTTATTGCATTAAAATTTTTTAGGGAGACAAGGGAGGAGATGATGGAGAGGCCAAAGACCCCATGCACATTGCCAGGACTCAGATTACGGCCCCCGAAGAATATGAGAGTACTCTATTGTGAAAATCCTGAGGCCTTTGTCAACGTCTAGGGGGGAACCCATATAGCACAGCCATAAAGAGGCCAAAGGTGACCATGCCATCTAAGGTGGTGACATGCAGATATGGGGATAATCGACCATGGGAATGAAGGGTGTCCACTAGAGCTAGCATTTCTACTCCAGGTGAGTGCCACAATCACCTTATACAAAAGGCTAGATAACATTGGGATCATGTTGCATCGAGGGGTGGTAGTAGGCATGGTGAAGATGAGTGGGTGAGCAATGGAGCGAATGAGTAGGTGAGCAGATGAGTGATGAGAGTTGGAGGAGGAAGTGTGGAGCAAAGTAGCAGAGCATGTGGAGCAAAGTGGGGTGGATGAGAGCAATGTAGTAAAATGCCAAATGCCACGAATCTTATATAATATAAAGTTTGAGCTACCGTGGTTGCTGCAAGTCCAGAGGCCTGGGGTTCCATCCACATTAATTGTAGGCCACTGCAGTGGAATCTTAGACACCACCTCAGACGGGCTAGTAATCATGAAGCAGACGCCCGGTGGTGGTAACTACTAGTGGTGAGCAAGCCACTGAGGTGGCTAGTAATCAACTACCAACCTAGTGGAATCTTAGCCACCACATATGTGGCTGATGAGAGCCACCACTCTTACCACAAAAGTAAATCATGAAGCCTAATCACCTCTAATCACTCATTACCATGCACTCTAGTACTCTACTGAGCATGCAAGCATGCCAGACTGGTAATTTACTACACTCGTAGAAATCATGCATGCAAGCTCGGTGGTGGTAACTGGCAGGTGAGTGATTGTGTACCACTACGGTGGCTGGTAATTAACTACTAGCCCAATGGAATTGTAGCCACCATAGACATGGTTGATGAGAGCCACCACCACCGGGTAGTAATTACCACAAAAGTAAATCATGAAGCCTAATCACCTCTAATCACTCATTACCATGCACTCTAGTACTCTACTGAGCATGCAAGCCCAGTGACTGGTAATACTACACTCATAGTAATCATGCATGCAAGCCCAGTGGTGGTAATTGGAAGGTGAGTAATTGTTGCAGGTCACTGTAGTGGAGGCTAGTACAATTAACTGCTAGCCTGTTGGAATCTTAGCCGCCACCATAGACGTGGCTAGTGATCTTAGACGCCACCACCTCTAATCACTCATTACTATGCAAGGTAGTACTATCGCCTTGAATTAATCAAAATTTGGCCCAACCACCATGGTGGCTCTCACCTTGACAGTTCCCTATAGTCAGGCTACAAACTTAAGCCTTCGCTATTCCATTCCCTTCACAATTTCATCTTCTATCCCTCTCGATCGGTTTTTTCTCCCTTGCACTCGGGCTGCAAACTTAAGCCTCCACTATTCCATTTCCTTCACTATTTCATCTTCTATCCCTCTCGACCGTTTCTATCTCCCTTGCACTCTTCCTGCAACTTCTATCCCCTCTCATAATGGATCCCCCTGGATACACCGAGCTCCAAAATGCTTTTGCACAGTTTGAAATCTCCTCACATAATCTTTCCTCCCCCTGCACAGTTTGGGAGCTCCTCACACAATCTTTCCTCTCCCTTTGCAGCATAGTGCGAGAGCCTCTCCTCCCTTGATCTTGAAATCATGACATCTAGGAGCTCCTCACTCGCTCTTCAAAAGCCCAATTTGGATGCTCTCAGCAACTTCACCAGGTTAGTACAGGAGGCGAACGTGAAGGAGGGACAAATAATCTGTCAAGGTCAGAAGATCACCATCACTGAAAGCATAGTTTAAAATGCACTAGGCATTCCTAGAGGCAATTTGCAAGCACATTTCTTCGAGAAGCAGTGGAAGAGACATGATATTCTAAATGTATACCCCAATGCTCAGATTAGTAAAGATGGCGGAGTCAATCTTTCTAGCTTGCCAATAGACCTCCAGGATGTGTTGAAGAAGACAATGCACTTCTTTCAGAATACCAGTGGAACCATGAAGTTCTGGCAAGTTTAAGCAGTAGTAGAGAAATTGAAAGGATGTGATGTCTCTTTCTCAAGGGTGATCTCCAAGAGTGTGATAACCAACCTGAAGAATTGTGTGCATGACAAATCCCAATTGTCATCTCAGTCCGATGGAGTTGCAATGCACCTGATGACATTTACCCTCAAAGGGATTTTTGAGAAACACGAAAAGAAGATGTCTCAGAGAAGGTGACTTTTCTACAAGAGACAGCCACCGATGCAGCAAAGGCAATGCAACTTGAGAAAATTCTCAGGGAGGGTGCAGAAGACAAGGAGAGGAGGTAGATATGAGGACCTTTCAGGCACAAGAGCAAGATGAGGCCGCGCTACAAAAATGGTCGACATGGAAAGGCATAGAAGATAAGAAGTAGAGAAGCACATCAAGGAGATTTGAGATAGGCTTAAAGAAGTTAGAAGTGATGGGGACATCGCAGACAAGGAGCTAGCAATGATGCGAAAGGAGCTTGAAGATCAGAGAGCCAAAAAGGAGGCTCTTTACAAACAGCTCTACAACATGCAGAATGCATTGAACATTGAAAAATCTCAGATGATGGAGGAATTGAAAAGGGAGAATGCAAAAACCAGAGCGGTGATGTAGGAGCTGCAAGAGAGCTTCAAGGCCAGGATGGATGGGGCAAAGAGTAGCCGGAGTGGAGAAGACAATGAGGCAGCTCTCTAGGCCAGGAAGGATGCAAAGAGAAGCCATGGTGGAGCAAGTTGCAGCAGCCACATTGGGGGTTGTTATTTTGAAACACTATTGGAAGTTTAAAGAGTAAGCTACAAGACCATGCAACAAGATTACAATAGGGTTGTGCACAAGCTTGCAGTGGCTTTTGAAAGTTTGAAAAGTAGTCCGTCATTGTGAGAGATTTCCAAACTAGAGTGGAAGTCTTGGAAACAACCCATGTTGATGTCTTTGAGCAATTTAAGCAACTTCAAGAGATGCTGAGGGAATCATATGAAGCTATTGCACAAAGTGGGCAAAGAGTGAAGAGATGAAGGAGAACACCCGCAGCCTTAGGAGATGAAGCTATTGCATGGAGTGAGCAAAGAGTGGGGGAGATAAAGGAGAACATCTATAGCCTTAGGATGAGGGAGGAAGGAATCAAGAAGCAACTTCATCATATATAGAGCAAGACTGTGGTATTGACGGCCGCAATAGTTAAATCGGATGCGTATCCTGCTATGCAGCAGGGTCTGAAATGCATGGTCTACCATACCCCCCATTATAGATGACTGCATGATTTGATGGCCTACACGCTGCCACCCTGTGCATGTTTTTTGCTTTGGGGTGTTTGTGCATGCAAGCTTGGTATGTAAATAATGTCATTTGACATTGCCCAAGTCATGGACAGCAGATCAAATGTGCCTACCTGCTACAGCTATCTATGTTGAGAAAGTAGATGATGCAGCTCAATTTTTGGGCTAAAATTGCAAAAGACAAGGAGCTCAAATTGAAGAAGGCCTGACTATGAAGAAAAAGAGTCTAAAGGGATGAACCAACCCCCTTCAGGAAAGGAGCAAGAAGGGCCGAGCTTGCAACCAGGATGCTCAAAGCAAGGAAAGATGAAGTGACATGAAGGGAGGGGCTGGGCCCCTAAAGGAAGGAACCATCCCCCTTCGAGAAAGGAGCAAGGAGGGCTGAGCCTGCAATCAGGGAGCTCAAAAAGGTGTGACAAAATATGAAGAGGGGAGAGGAGAAGAGTGGAGATGAGGAGAGAGGGCATAGCTAGAGAGCACACCACAAATGACTAACTGTACACTAGATTTAGTTGAAAAAATAGAATATATACAAACCCTTTTCGGGTTAGGGATAGGGGATCTAACCCTTTCCTTTATAGCACTCTATAAAGTTAGTGCTATGCACATATGATCACGTGATGGTGCTATGCACACATGATCACATGATGTTGAGCGTGAACTCTCAACACATTCCCTCAAGATCAACATCATGAAGTAGGCCTTCCCTCAAGATGATGATTCTAGGGAATTGAAGAAGGACTGAGCATTACTTTCCATCACACCCCTTTAATGGGAATGTCCTTCCTCTGCGTCAAACCAAGAGCTCGTCGGTGTTTCTCGAATAGCTCTTTACCGAGTGGTTTGGTAAAGATATCTGCAACATTTTCTTTGCTATCACAATGCTACAGTGTGATGTCACCAAATAACACTCTCTCTATGATGGAGTGCTCTCTAACATCAATGTGCTTTGTCCTGGAGTGATATACTGGATTTTTGGCCAATGCTTGAGCCGATTGATTATCACAGTATATTGTTGTTGGCTTTGACTCATCAAAGTAATCTGTTTCTGACAATAGTCTTCTGAGCCATATAGCCTCACATGCACCTGTAGTGAGTGCTCTATATTTTACTTCAGTCAAAGACAAAGAAACAGTTGGCTGTTTGTTTGATAACCATGATATAGCACCTTGACCAGGGAAAAATGCATATCCCTATGTCGATCTCTTGGTCTCATGATCTCCGGCATAGTCATTGTCACAGTATCCATGCAACTGTGGATGACTTCCTCTGTATTCTATCCCAAACTGTCTTGTACCTCTGCTGTATCTCAAGACTCTTTTGGCTGCATTCCAATGAGACTGTTTTGGATTTGCCATAAACTATGCTAGTGAGCTTACTACATAACAAATATCTGGCCATGTGATTGTCAGATATATGAGAGATCCGATGAGCTGCCTGTAGTATCTATCATTGACTATAGGCTTTTCTGAATCTTTAGTAAGTTTCAAACTCTATTCCATGGGAGTGCTTGCAATCTTGCAATCTACCATATGAAACTTCTTCAAGAGAGTATCAACATACTTGAGCTGACTCATGAATGTGCTATCTGAATCTCTCCAGAACTCAATTCCAAGACAATAGTGCATAAGTCCAAGATCTTTCATGTCAAACTCTGCAGATAAGTCTTGTTTCAATTTTCTAATGAAGCTATCCTTGCTTCTTGTCACAATCAGATCATCTACATACAAAAGTGCAATAGTAATTTCTTCCCCTTGAACTTTGTAGTAGAGATTATGATCTGCATTGGATTTCATGTATCCCAAATCAGCAAAATACTTGTCAATTCTGTTGTACCAACTTCTGGGTGCTTGTTTTAAGCCATAGAGACTTTTCTTGAGATGGCAAACCTTATTCTCCTTTCCTGGTTCAACATAACCTGCTAGTTGTTGCATGTAGACTTCCTCGTCTAGGTAACCACTGAGAAATGCATTCTTGACATCGACCTGATACACATTCCATTTGCTGAGTGTTGCTAGTGATATCAAGAACCGTATGGAATCCATCTTTGCTACTGGAGCATAAGTCTCATCATAGTCTTGACCATATTGTTGTGCAAATCCTTTTGCAACTAATCTGGCTTTGTATCTTTGAATACTTCCATTTGGATTGTACTTCACTTTTTGTATACCCATTTGTTTGCTATGGCCTTCTTTCCTGGTGGAAGGTCGCATAATTCCCAAGTATTATTCTTATACAAAGCATCCATTTTTTCATTCATAGCAGTTTGCAATTCTGGCTTGTCTACTATGTCTTCAAAGTACACTGGCTCTTCTGTAGCCATGATGGTAGTCATAAGAGCATAGTTGGTGGTTTCCACCTCAATTGCTTTGCCTTTTTGAGCATATATCAATCTGGCTGGTGGTCTGCTTTCCCTGATAGATTGTCTGAGTTGTTGTGGCTCTGCTTGGGGTGTTGCTGGCAATTCTTGCTCTTCTTCATCAACCTATTCTGTAGATGATTGTGAAGTCGATGCTTCTATCTCCTGTGTAGGTGAGGTTTTCCATTCTGATTCCTCATCAAAGATTACATCTCTGGAGATAATGACCTTGCAGTTGATGGGATCATACAATTTAAATGCTTTGCTTTCTTCACTGTATCCAACCATGATGCATTTGCATGACTTCCCATCCAATTTCCTACAATGATCATCATGTATGTGAGCATATGCTATGCAACCAAATATGCGGAGATGCCCAATGTGTGGCTTTTGTCTAGTGAATGCTTCATAAGGAGTCATACCCTGTATCGGTTCGGTAGGAAGCCGATTAAGCAAGTAGTTAGCTGTAGCTATTGCTTCTGCCCAATATTGATTTGGAAGATGCTTTTCACTAAGCATTGCTCTAGCACTGTCTGCTAAAGTCCCATTCTTCCTTTTAGCTCTTGCATTCTGCTGAGTATCTACACATGTGAATTATCTTCGAATGCCGCGACTTCTGCAAAAGTTCATGAATGCTAAAGGCATGTATTCACCTCCTCTGTCTGATCTCGTGACCTTGATCTTTCTGCCTGTTTGGTTTGCTACCATGGCTTTGAATTCTTGAAATCTGGAAAACACTTCAGATTTCTCTTTCAGAAAGTAGACCCAACAATATTTGTTGTAGTCGTCGATGAAAGTCAAGTAGTAAAGTGAACCATTGATGCTGTGGGTTTGGGCATAACCCCATACATCTGTATGTATCAAATCAAGAATACCTCGTGCACGAGAGGTACTTCTAACAAAGTTGGTTCGCTTTTGTTTGTCGAAGCAACATGCTTCACAAACCTTTCCAAGAAACTATAGCTTCGGAATCCCAATTGCCATATTTTGATTCCTGAGATCTAACAAGTACTTGAAGTTGACATGACCATATCTCTTGTGCCATTTTGTAGATAGTGGCATCTGTTGCGGTTGAACTGACATGGCATGCTTATCTGATACTGTAGCTAGCATTCTGTATAAGCGTCCTTCCTTGACACCTTTTGCTACTAGCTGACATCTTTTGGATTTGTCTCTGATAGTGCATTCATCACTGTCGAAGATGACTTTGTAGTTGTGTTCCGTCATTTGACCTAGTGACAAAAGATTCTTGCTGAGCTTTGGAACATAGAGCACATCTTTCACTAATCCTTTTGTATCAGTGAAATTGTTCATAGGGATAACACCTATCCCTTGAACTAGATTCGAAGTATTGTTTATTATGTAGATGACATTTTTTTGTCCTTCTAATGGCTTCATTTTTGTCAACCATTCCTGATGATTTATCATATGAGATGATGCACCGCTGTCGATGTACCAAGGATCCTGTTCCACTTGGTTGACTTGATAGCTGTAATCCTCTTTGGGATTGAAATCAGTGTCTAGGTACACTGTCTAGGTACACTGTATTAGTTTGATGCAATTCCTTGCTTGCAAGAAACATATTTCCATGTTCATTTGCAAAATGACTATGACTAGAATGTCCACCACAATGATTTCCTCTGCCTTGGGAATTCCCTCGATTACTGCTAGATTGACCGCCGTGGTCGTACTGCTTCTTGGGGCAATCTCTTTCATAGTGTCCAAACTTGTGACAGTAGTTGCGCTAAATGTTTGACACATTGGTGGATGCATTCCCTCGTCCTTGGAATCTTCCTCAGTTGGAATGATTTCCTCTTGCTAATTCTGATGTTGTTGAGGATGATGTTGATGCTGATGTTGATGCTGACTTTGATTTTGTTGCTAATGATGACCACTTTTCTGATATGATCTACCTCTGCTTTTGCCTCTGCCTCTGCTTCTGTCTAAAGCTGTGAATGCCTGATCATTAGAATGACCTTTACATGCTTGAATTGCTTGAGTCCTGAGTTCTTCACCAAGTAGAACTGACTGAAGTTCTTCCAGTGTTGAAATTTGCTGTTGGAAGGCAATACTCTGGACTA
Source organism: Dipteris shenzhenensis (assembly GCF_047967505.1). Taxonomy (NCBI): domain Eukaryota; kingdom Viridiplantae; phylum Streptophyta; class Polypodiopsida; order Gleicheniales; family Dipteridaceae; genus Dipteris; species Dipteris shenzhenensis. The sequence continues at coordinate 28,946,510 of NC_141627.1, forward strand.
GATTCTCGTATCCCTCTCCTAGTCCATTCAAGATTACTTGAACCATTTCTGCGGGGTTCATATTTCTCTTGCTGCTGCAAGTTGATTGTTGTAGTCTTTTATGCAGAGTACATAAGCATGACTGGTTTCACTGCTGTTGCGAAAACTCTAGTTGATTTGGTTTCTCAGGGTGAGAATCCTGGATGTGTTCTTGGACTCGTAGAGTGCTGCAAACATATCCCATGTTTCTTTTGATGTCTTGACTGTGTTGAGTTGTCCTAGCATGACATCTTGCACATTCTGCTTGATCAGGTGATAGGCATACTTGTCTTTCTTATCCCATTTTGCTTGAGCTCGAGCAATGGCAGGATCTGCTATTGGTGCGAAAACTGTTTGTGTAGATGTAGATCCCGATGTAGATCCCGTTTCTGGTGTTGTGACAATAGATGGAGTAGAGCTATTGGTAGCTGGATCATCCAATGGTCTAGGTGTAGACCCATCGACATACTCCCATTTGTCCTGAAGTACAAGAATGGTCTCCATTCGGTATTTCCATGTACCGTAATTGGAGTTGTCTAACTTAGCAGATGCCTCCAGATTGAGGTCACTAGTCGACATGGTGCAAGAAATGTACTCAAAAGTGTCATGAAAATCTCTGTATGAATCAACTGCAAATACACTAACTATGCCAAGTGAAATCTCTATACCGTCGGTGAAGATAGAACTATAGTATATAAAATCTGATTTGTATTACAAGGCTTGTGGCAATGATGCCAGTAACACGGCTTACAACCAACCTCTCCACAGGCGCACATTCAACATACAGTAAACAAAGCCTTAAGAATATTCTAGTATGCAAAGTGTTCCATGAAGTGTAAGATTCCCAGCCATGTCTGTGGTGGCAGCCACTGGGCTGGCAGCTAATTATCAGCCACCATAGTGGTCCACAATTACTCAGCTTCCAGTTAGCACCATCGAGCTTGCATGCATGATCACTACGAGTGCACCAAATTACCAGTCACTGGGCTTGCATGCTTAGGAGAGTACTAGAGTGCATGGTAATGAGGGATTAGAGATGGTTAGGCTTCATGATTTACAAGGCTGAAATGATGTGCACAATGCCGTGAGATAGTCGAATAGACTTTACAATGGTGGCATGTGTGAGTGAAATCAAATGCTATCTGCCCACTGAAACAATCTGCAATGCCTTTGTACTCTCTGAAGTCTACTCATCGAACTAATGAACGTAAGGTTTTAGGTAATGTAATGATGTGAAACCGCATGTGAGCATATGGACTAACTCCGAGTAGGTACTAGTCGGGAATTTCAGGCATGGCTTAAATTGGCAACTTGGGGAAATTCAAAGCGTCCCCTCTATGGCGATCTAGTCTACTCTAATCTAGATCTAAACCAACCGTCGATCGATGAAAGAACAGCAAATAATTCCTTTTCTTTTGTTCTTTTTAAGTGATGGGTCATATGCGTCGATGTAGAGGCAAATGTGCGTCAAGGAAGTGGTTTTGTCGGCGAGGCTCAAATGTGAGTGTAACTTGTGCCTAAATGTGTGCATGAAGTGACAAGTGCGTAGAGCACGAAAAAACGAGCAACTTTTCTTTTTGGAGCACCCTCAAATTCTTCTTGGATCAAGAGATATGACTTGATCTAGGTGGATGGGCAAAAGGAGCGCAAATGGTGCTCAATGTTGATGTGTCACTATGTCACATGCAGTGATGATGTGGCACTGTGCCTAGCAAGAGGTGTGCTAGTGGAGCCCTGTGCTGAGGTGGCAGGAGTAAACACATGAAGTGACTGTGAAGCACTGTGTGTGCCTGCAGAGGTCAGTGCTGACTGGACAACTGAGGTGGCACAGATGATGATGTCCACAGATGACATGGCAATGCTGACATGGTTGTGATGATTTGGCACTGATGATGTGGTGACATGGTAGATGATGTGTCTATGTTGATGTGGACTGTTGATGTGGCACTGTGGATAAGATGATGATGTGGTAGCTTCAGAGATAAGGTTACCACATGGCATGAACTGGAGACTGCTGATGTGGCAGATTGCTGATGTGGCAGATAGGATGACAAGGTGATGATGTGGCAATCGACTGCCATGTGTCAAATTTATAACCAAAGGTGAGGTCAATCAGGGGATAAGGGTAGCCCCTTATCTGCCACATGTCGATAGAAGGGTTATCAGAATCTTTTGAGATTTTGATGGAATCTTGATAGATTTCGTCCTCGTTTCTATTGAGGCCGTGCAACAGTTGATCTTGGAAATGGTGCTGGGCAAGGCATTGGAGCCGTCGGTAGGCTAGCCTTCAAGGTTGGAGAGAACTTTGCTGAAGAAGTCCGCTGAGGGCATAGGCATTCTGTCCATGGAGGCTGGGAGTCCGTTGAGAGGCTACGCACGTGTTGGTTAGTCGGTTGGAGCTCTGGCTACAAAGGCATCTGTTTCGTATAGGCTATGGTGTTGGCGGCTATTGGAGCTCAGAGTGCAGGAGAGACGTAGGTCGATGGAGCCATTGGTCCGCACTGTTGTTGGTTGTGGGAGACTCGAGGCTAGGAACGCTTTGAAGCTATTTGTAGATGGTGGTTATAGATCGTGCATGAAGAGCTAATGGAGGGCACTGTGGGAGTCGACCATTTGAAGCAGGTGCTGCCCGCAGAGTCAACCGTTGCTATGAATGTGGCTGAGCGCTACATTTGGAGATGACCGGCTATGGGATTTTGGAGCACCTTGCTGAGTCCAACTGAGCTTTGCTGTGTAGAGGAGGTCGACAAAGTGGTGTAGAGGCTTAGAAGCTTGGAGGCTTATGGGCGTTGAACTAGGAATTCTGTTGTTAGGCCTTCGAGAAGCATCGGCTGGCTAGAGCTATGAGCAGTTGTTAAAGATGGCTTTGGCGAGCAGTTATAGTTGTTGGCGAGGAGTAGCTTTGGTAGAGCCTTAGATGGAGCTCGCCTCAGGAGCTTTGGAGACTCACGGTCAGCGCTGCCTTGTAGAAGGCCATGAGATCTCGGAGGTTGGAGCCGCTTTACCAGCAGGTGGTTTGCTTCTTTGTTGGAGGTCATCTGTGTCAGCTCCTTTGTAGTTGCTTTGTAGTTGGGCTTGTGATAGAATAGAACCTCTGTGACAAGAGATGAATCTCTTCACAATAGAGCTCTCGAAACTAAACCTCAGGAACTCTCCCGAATGGATTTCCTTTCCAAATCTCTCTCACAAGAAATGGATTCCTATCTCAATGAAATCTCTCTCTCACAATAAGAATGAACGGAATTCTCAGACATGGAGTGGATGCAACGGAAGAGGAAGAAATCTCTCTCTCTTTCTCACTTGAAACTATCCTAAGCACTCAAGCAATGAACAAAAAATATGAATGAAAAAATCTCTCACATGAACGGAATTCTCTCTTTCATCAACGGAATGAAAGGATGCTTACTCAATCACTCTCAATCCATCTCGATCTATCACTCTCTCTCATGTGGATCACAATGCCTCAACGGAAGGCAAGGGAGCTCTGATACCATGACAAAATATGAAGAGGGGAGAGGAGAAGAGTGGAGATGAGGAGAGAGGACACAGCTAGAGAGCACACCACAAATGACTAAATGTACACTAGATTTAGTTGAAAAAATAGAATATATACAAACCCTTTTAGGGTTAGGGTTAGGGGATCTAACCCTTTCCTTTATAGCACTCTATAAGGTTAGTGCTATGCACATATGATCACGTGATGGTGCTATGCACACATGATCACATGATGTTGAGCGTGAAACATGATCACATGATGTTGAGCGTGAACTCTCAACAAGGTGACCTACTCAAAGAAATGTGGAACCATCCCCTAAAGGAAAGGAGCCTTTGAGATGTAATCTATGTAATCTGTGTGTACTCTATTGAATTATTAATTTTCTCCAAAGTTTACCTAGGCAATGTATCTATTTTAGGATAACACTTTGCAACAATGTGATTCATTCTAGTATAATAGCACTGATTGGTTGTAGCTCGGAGGTTGGTTGTGCACTAGGATATTAACTGCCACTAGCGCTATGGTTTGCTTCTATTATTACAAGGATATCAACTTAACTGCCAAAAGTGCGGTGGTTGGTCACTAGCACAATGGTTGGTTGCACACTATGAATATAAATGCCACTAGCATGGTGCTTTACTTCTATTATTATTATTACGAGACAATATGAATGGAATACAATTCATTCGTTTAGGAATTGTGGATTTGTTATGGGATTTCATATTTCTCAATGTAAGTATAGTTGTTAAGATATATATGGCTTACAGCCAACCTCTCCACAGGCATGCATTCAACATACATATAATAATATATGTATATGTATAATATATATATACAATATTATAATATTTCCAAAGTGATGGAAGTGATGTTTTCTCAGCCATGTGACTAGATGGTGTCCTTTGACATGCCAATGACCATAATGTGAGGTGAAAGGTTTTGATTAAACAGAGTTGAAGATTTAAAATAAAGTGGTTGGATAATGCTAATGAGAGAGGAGAAATGTCACTATGATGACGGTAGCACTTAATATGGTAGGAGAATGCTCTGAGTCTAGAAATTGTCAAGACATGCCAAGGACCGTAATGTCAGACCGAATATTGACATATATCTATATGTCTATATATATTCAATTTTATAGATAAATTGATCGAAGTGATGTTTGCAAAGCTCCAAAGTGATCGAAGTGATGTTGTACAAAGTTCCAAAGTGATTGAAGTGATCCTTTGCCAGGACAAGGACCATAATGTCAAACGAAATATTTTGAATATCTATATACATCTATATGTCTATATATTGTAGAAAGATCACTAAAATTTTCATGCTCTTCGATACAAACCAACAACGAAGGAACATAGATGGAAAGCCATGATAGCAATGATATTTCTTCAGCCTATTGTCCTCTCGAAGATGAAGCCATTTTGCAATGGGTCCCTCGGTAACCGAAGATTGTCGTATAAGAGATTGATCTATTGGAGGAGGTACTTAGTGTTCCACAACATCGACTCGAGATTGTCATTCAGAAGATGGATCAATTTTAGGAGGAACTGTGGAAAGGCCTTCAATATTATAAGGACGCATAGTTCACGAAGTACGTTAATGAAGGCTCTCACTGTGCTCGTGTCACTATCCTAAAAGCCTTGTGTGAATATAAAGTTCTTCAAAGATGGCACACTTAATTTCTTGGAGCTTCAGCTACTCTATTTTTTTGTTTTCACCCATCTTTTTTTTTGTTTCAACTTCAAGCTCAGAACCACTTTTTCATTCTGAGTGAAACCAATTCAAAATATATAAGAGTAAATCTTGGATATATATATTGCTCGAGTCTTTTTTAGGGGTTGATCACCCCTCTAATATAGGATATGTGGTTGTCTCGTAGGCGTGGTGGTTGGCTATTCAAAATATATGAGTAAATCTTGGATATATATTGCTTGAGTCTGTTTTAGGGGCTAACCACCCCTCTAATACAGGATACGTGGTTGTCGCAGGCGTGGTGGGTGGTTGCACACTAGGATATCCAACTACCACTAGCGCAGTGATTTGCTTCTATTATTACTAGTATTATTACTATTATTACTAGTATTATTCTACTCACACATTATCTTTGCATATCTTTGCTAAAGTTCCAACACGTTGATAGAGAAGACTACCCACTTCAATCGAATGATAAGAGGTGGACATGTCAGGTTGTATGAAAGAAGAATGAGAAGGCCAGGTCAATGAGCTCTCTCCCTATTTAAGTGCAGTGCAGACACATGAACTAAGAGCCCATTATAAATCTAGCCCTGAGACTCTATACACCGATCCACCTACTGCAAATCTATGGCATACCCAAAAGAATTTGGAATGCTCATGTTCTTGTAAGAAAATAGTACGCAGCGGAAGATAACAACAAAACGCAAGTACACGATGGAAAGCTGGAGAGAATACAAAAATTCTGATATACCAAACTGCTGATACAACTGATGGTTGGCTGTCCACCCGTGCGCTCTACAGACAGAGCTTCGATGGTGATCTAGACAGATGCTGGACGGAGGACTATGAGCGTGAAGAACTGGTGATCTGATGATAGGGGGTGGCCACTTATATAGTGTAAGTGGTTGATGGTCGGCCCTGTAATAGGCAGTCGGCCTAATAGACAGTCGGCCTGGAAGACCAACCGACCCTTCAGAAAACATGCCGTCGGGCAGATGAAGGATCGCGCATAGGTCATACCGTCGGGCCTGGGGCTACCGGCAGCCCCCAGACCCTGCCGCTGGGGGCTTTGCCCCCAGACCCCCACCGGGGGCCTGCGCCCCCCGGACCCCCTGCTATCGGGGGGGCTATTGCCCCCCCGAACCCCCCCTTTGTGCAGACGGGTATCTACTCTTGGCTCATCCGTCTCATAACCATCTGGTCTACTCTAAGACCCCTTCCAGTGTCTAAACTGGGGATCCCTCCCAATATCTGATACCCATCATGGCTTCTCCTCATATGGGGGCCTTACAACATTGGGTACACAGAATATTGGTGGGTTACATGAGAGGTGGACATTTGAGCTAACTCTAACAGTTCTATCTGAGAACAATGTTGGATGATCTCCTCACAAAAATAGACCTGGAGATGAGGAAGGAAAGAGGAGGACGTGCTTCGTAACTGGCAATTTGATATGGAAGCAACAGATACGATGAATATTCATTTCCATGGCTATCATTTTTCCTATTCCTTTAAAGTACTTGTCAAGCTCATGATGTATATTTCTTTTGGTAGGACATGGCAGAGGCTCGGGTCAACGATGTATAGAGCATTAAGAGTAGGATGAAGAGGACCCTAGTGAAAGGAGGAGTTACTATGGGCATACAAGTAGGCAGAGAGTAGCAAGCAATTGGTGAGAAGAGTGTGTGCTGAGGTCTACAATAGTTCATCAAACTAGCCTAAAGAGGTGGGAGATGCTTGCTATAGAGAGGTTGATAAGATGGTTGGGAGTTTGGAATTTCCTTGAGCCACAAAATGTCGTCGTATTTTTGAAAAAGTAAAAATTCTTGCAGGCATTTCTTGGACTTGTGGACTTTCTTGGACTGCCATCATCCATGATTTATGGTGCTCATAATACTTGATTTTGTGTCGACCTGCTTCCATGTTAATACTTAAATGTTTTAAGTAGCCTGCCATTGGTTGAAATCTGACAGTTAAAGATAACCAGTCTAAAGGGGACTATTTTAGTATAGCACTGTGCAATGAATTTTAGGATAACACGGCGGTAATGCAGGGTAAGTGGTCGCCAGCACTGTGGTTGGTTGCACACTAGGATATTAACAGCCACCAGCATGGTGGTTTGCTTCTATTATTACAAGATGAATGGATTTGTGGATTTATGGATTCTTTATGGAATTTAATAAAACCAGCGTGGTGGTTGTTTGGGATATACTAAAAACAAGCATGGGATTTGTGGGGGTTAAAGGTCACTGTGCCTTTACCCCAGTTATGTACAATACTCAAACACATATATAAATGAATGAAAAAGAAGATTAGGGTGTTCTGCACCCACCAAAACTTGTGTGGCTCTCTATTTCTCTCTCTCCCTCTTCCGTTCTTGCTTCCGTTGAGAGCACTCTCAATTGGTATCAGAGCCCGGGTGATCTAGCTAAGCGTGCGTGAATACTTGAAGCTCAGCAACTCTGTGGGAGGAAGGAGAAGCTCTGTGGGAAGCTTTGTGGGTGACTTTACTTGCATCCCAGTGTGTAGAGACCTTGGAGGAACCTTTGGAAAAGTCACTTTGGTTTTGCGAAGTGGTTTTGAGAGCCTGTTAAGTGTTTTCAAAAAAAAATCGCTCTTTGAGCTTTTCCCTGTACTGTTCGATGTGACAGAGACTCCGTATTGACTTGTAGAGGAAACTATTGCTTGCTTTTGGTGTCCACTTCACTTTAGGAGCTTGGAAACACCTTCATTCTTGAATCTGGGATCATTTCATTGGATTTCTGACTCACTGTGTCAGTTTTTGCATTTTTCTGCCCGAGTGTTGGAACTCAAGTTTGGAGCAACCATTTGCAGATCTGTCAGTTCCAGTGGACTCAGGAGGTCCTAAAACTTCTATGGTTGCTCATCATTTGCACTCTGGTGGAGTTTACAAATAGCTCTGTTTCCAAAAACGTTTTTCAGTCCGTGTGTTGGACCCAGTGATTGAGACCACGGTTTCCAAAACCGCCTATTCCATTGCGTTCCGGACGCCCAAAAACCCCTACCTGTCAGTTCTTATGCCATTCGGTGGAGGATTTTCAGAGTTATAGATCTCTGTGTATTCAATTTCGTCTCTCTATTATGCATTTTTCATTCTAAGGTTTTGAAACCTTAGATTTATGCCACATGGCAATGGATAAGTGTTGACTCCCATTTCTCACTCATCGGTTGGGATTTTGGAGTTCCGACAGAAGAGAGATATTTGCAGATTTTCTTGCTGAGTCCGATTATGCAATGGCGCCCATGTTTTGAGGCATCTCAGGTTCTATTTTCAATAGCGGTCATTACCGTGGGACTATGATTTCTTGAGCATACCTTATGTAGATCACTCTGGTTGTAGTTTGAGCAGTGTGCACTCATTCGTGGTGTGCATTGGGTTGCAGTGGATGATTTATAGCCATTTGGATGCATTGTGGTCCTTATTGGATGCGTTGATAGGCCCAAATTGCCTTGTAGGATGCTATTTTTATGGATGCTTTGCACATGGATGCTATTTTATGCTGAGGGACAGCTTTGACACATTGCAGGTGATGCATTGATAGTGCTATGCTCTCTTGGATGAGATATTATTAATGCATATACCAATGGACTATGTTTATGCTTGAGTCATTTGGCACTTATTGGCATTTTGGATTGCCATTGCAGTTGGCATTTTCTTTTAGGCCAGATTTGCTCATATGGATGCATAGTATATGCACATGAGTCAGATGCTTTGAGACATGAGTTTTGGTGATATTTCACTCTATTGTGGCATACACATTTGGGTGCACCTAGTATTTGGTGTGATTCTCTCTTGTAAGCACTAGCATTTGGGATTTTTGCTTCATTTGCATCATGGCATCCTCTTCCATGTTTTAGCATTAAAAAGTTTGATGGAACAAACTTTTCTTTGTGGAAAGAACAAATAAGGGATGTGCTTATTCAAAAGAAGCAGATTAAACCCTTGATAGGGATTGAAGCTAAGCCTGCAAATATGTCTAAGGATGATTGGAATGAGTTGGATGCATTAGCAAAATCTACTATTAGACTTCATCTTGCAGAGTTAGTTTATTTCACAGTAGTAAATGAGCAGACTATGGAAGAAGGAGCACGTTTTAAGGGTCAAGCTCTAGCAAATAATCATAATTCGACAATGATTGAGATTGGATGGTTCAAAGATCCAGATATCTATGTTGTCAAGATTTTGCAATAGTTAAACATCCAAGAGCAAGGTTCCAATAGAGTTTGAGGCCCGAGGAGGGAATCCAAAGTACTTCTTTGTTCTGAGGTTTCCAAATTGATAGCCAACAAGCATGTAGGATATGGATCTAGGTCAAGTTCTAAAAGGAAACCTAGCAAGGTTCAAGGCCTAGTATTTTTAAAAGGATGATCTTGGGACTAAGAAGTTCATTTGGTGGAGGCTATAATCTAAGAAATGTGAATATCTCGGTGGTAGTCCAGTTTTTGTACATGTGGCCTTCATCCATGGTTTATTCATATGTGGCCAAATAAATATCAACTATGATGATTTTTCATAGGCACAAGAGAATGGGGGGAGCTAATTTTGGGACTGGTTAGCAGATATTGCATGGTCTGCATCATTTGAGCCTCAATCTATGGGCTAGACCATGGATGTTAAAGAGGAGCAAGGTTGAGTAGGTGATCGAGGAGGCTATGAAGAGGCTTGATGCCCTCTATGAAAGGGGCCATTTGGATCATGTCTATGTCTCCCTCCTAGTCTCATACATTGGTTGGGAACTCTTTGGTGGATGCATGTCTAATTGAGCACCTATGGTTCTACCTTTTGCTAAGGTGACAGCTCTCCACATAGTGTAGTAACGAGTTGCATTGTCTACAATTGAGGATTGAGAGGAGAGGAACATACATAGCACATATGTCCAATTATTTAAGTGCACTCAGGCTCATAGCTAAGTGCCACAATGGTCAAGGGTGTTCAACAAGGTAGAAACCTTGAGTGCCTTAGTAGTGGTTTATGGATGCATTCTTGATTTGTGCATATATCTAATCGAGCACATGTACTTCTGTCTATATGGTGATGTAGGTGTGCAATAATGAGCCACATTTTAAATAATGAGAAGAGAGACACACACATAGCACAAACCTATGCTTCCCATGTAAAATCCATTTGGTTAGGTTCAATTATGCTAATAAAAAAAAGCTATGATGGTCATGACTATGTGAAAGGTTAGAAATATTGCTTACTTGAGTGATTGAAGAAGCAGTTCGTGATTTGGAGCAAACATAATCAAAGTGATCACTATGACTTTAGCATCTAATTTTGGATCCAAAGGGCTATTGTAAGCTATGACTAAATGGGGTGGTTCATACTGCTATTTTTCGACAATATGTCTGGGTCTTATTTGCTTTTGTAGAGATCTTAAGGAAAATTTTGGTCCAATGCATACATAAATTTTAAAACGTTTTTGTTGATGTTACAATGATATGAATTAAAGAAAATTTTGCAGTTATGTTTGTGCAAAAGGCCAATATGTGAGTCAAAACATGCAATGATTGTTTTGTAATAGAATGATTATAAGTGTTATGAAGTGGAATGAATATGGAAGGAAACCATGGCCAAATTGGCGTATGTTAGAAATTTGAGTCGAAATGATACACAAATGTGTGGAATGGAAGCTAAAATCGATAGTGAATCACAAGAATATTTGAGTTTCTTACTACGCTGATTTCTTGTGTTGTGCTTGGTTTTGTACATCCTGTGTATCAAAATGGGATCTTCACTTACGATTTGTGATTATGAATGGCAAAAAATCAAGGAAAATTAAGATAAAATAGATGTGTGAAAAGAGTGTCTATAACTTTGGATGAAGGTCTCCATATGGATTCCATGGAATGGATTAGAACTAACAATTAACATGATTCCTTCTAGAGTGTTGCCCTTTGCTACTTTCTTAGAATCATGGGTACGGTCCTCTTGGAGTAACAAGGGTCTGAATGTCACAAATGTTTCCTTTCTATGAAAGGGTTGCTATGTCTTCCTTTTTGAAGAGGAAGAAATTTCTGCTAAGATCATACATTAAGGGCTCTGGAAAATGAGAAACCAACCTCTCTATTTGGAGAGCTATTTTCTTGAATTTACCCCCTGATAGCCAATATCAACAAGAATCCCAATTTGGCTAGAACTGCTGCTTAAAGTGCCTTTATCTCTATGCAACCAAGATGTATCCCTTTGTGTGGGGTTCTTGGGATTGGAAAAGTACAATTTGTTAACCCAAGAGGGAATTCCTAGGTGTGTATTCAAATGTATCTAGCTAAAGCATTACCTAGCACCTTGCCATTCTAAATAGAAATGGGGAAGTTCACAATGAGAAACAAATATCTACAACAATCTCCAAATTTTTTATGACCTTTCTAGTTACATAGTAAAGAACTGCCCTCAAAGGAACCATATGTTTAATTAACCCTTAGCTCCACCTCAAAGGGCAAAGTGGGTTCCAAAAGAGAGAAAAGAGTGGGCTAAGACTAGACTTGGACAACGTAAGAGTGTTGAGAAGATCCAACATGAGCATGGAGAGCTCACAAGTAAGGAAAAGAAATCCCTATCCATTATTTCAAGAAATCCTTTGAGGCCACTTTAGGGTAGTGAGGAGAGTCTTGATGACATTGAGGTGAAACCTGGCTTGTTTAAGGACTTTGAAGATGAGATAGTCCAAGGAGATGCAATGGTGAGAGAGGATGAAGAGGATAGGAACTCAAAAGAAGAATTCCTTGAGTCAAAATATCGGTGAGAAAGATTTTTCAATCCAAACAAAAGATATAGATACAATCCGGAATGAAAGGAGGTTAATTTTAATGTATGTTATTTGACAACAAACTCTCTTTCTCCAACCTTTCTTGCACTCTAGGAAATAAACAATACTGATAACTCTCTTGATCAAAGATTGTAATTTGCTAATAGAAGAAGAGTGTGGTATTACACCAGCATCAAGGAGGAAGAGGTGGCACTTCCATTGGTATTTTATCCCACCTTAAAGGAGTTATTGCCAAGGATCAAAGGGATGCTAATGAGAGATGTGTAGATTTGTAGCACAAGTATAAAAGGGCATGCCAATACATAAAAACATCATGTAGCCCAAGGCATCCCTCTTAAAATTTGTCAAAAGAGCTTTATTTTGGTGCCCATTGTTTGTCATTTTCATTTTGCAATATTTTTTAGACCTAATCAGCAATCACAACTAGAATGAACAATGAGCATTATCTATAGGGTTGTGCTATTTGTTGAAGATGCATCTTATGGTACTTCCAACACCATGTTTAAGTTCAATCTGAGTAATTTTGATTACCCTTGATATGATCTTTGCATTTAACAACCTTGTGGGCATCAAGAGATTCTTTTAATAGATTGTTTAAGTAGCTATGTGTCCCAAACCCACTAATAATGGTTCACGTATTCATTCATTGTGATTTCATGAGAATAATGCTAAGCTTTAATGTACTATCTTGGTTCAATGTTGGACATAACCTTTTTAAATTTCAACATTAGTTCACTTCAATAGGGTAGCTTATGGATAGGATAGTTCAATAAAATTTTCTAATTTATTATTCGGAACTACCACATCAGCAAGGGTTTTGGAAACCTGTAATACTCCTACATAGGTCTAGTTGTGTCTAATCATGGGTGTTTTTTAAACCACTTTGTACATGCTATTCCTCTTCAAATTGTGAGAGGAAAATAATGAAAGCCAATTGGTTTCACTTACTACTACTCCCCACATGATAATTTACTTAGGGCAAGATATACAAGTATCTTGGATGAGAATTCTCATCAATTAACCTTCTTCTTTATCCTCATTGGAGAAAATGGAAGGAGGAGCTATTACAAATCAATTACAATAAGCAATCAAGAGTTCTCCTTCCCCTTTTTTAAACTACTTTGGTCAAGATTTGTCATTGTCCTTTTGTAAGCTATTTATTTCAACATATCTTTGTGGTTAAGCAAAGGTGAAGGGAATTGCACAAGATTAGAGAGGAGGAAAGAACCTAAAATATGCAATTGTAAAAAGCTGCATGCAACCCAAATTGGTTTTTCCTCAGAATTTTGTTTTAAAAATGCTTCGCATGTGTGGTTCTATACAATTGGGGGGGAACCCTCAAATGAATGTGAAAATCACACGTGTCAATTTCGTGCTAACTTTTGTTGATGCGAGGTGAAATTTTGCACTAGTAGTGTATTCATCATAGCTACAAATTGTGCAAGGGAATATCAAAAGATGTGTATAGGAAATACAAATCAAATTTCACATGCATGAAATTTGTGAATTGATACAATATTGCTATGTCATATTAGGTCTAAAATTGTAAAAATCACAATGCTTATGAAAAATTGGGGAAAATACATACATTTTTTACAGATTTTGGTTGCCTTGATAAATGTGTAGACTAAAAAGTAGTGTATAAGAGAGACAAAGGGCTTGCAAAATATAGTTCAAAGATCAAGGAGATATGGAATAAGTGTCAATGTGATGTAAAAATTGAGGAAAATAGTATGGAAGAAGCTCCTGGGAGTTGGTTGCCTATCTTTGACATGACAATGATAGAAAACAAACTATGCCAAACTTGAAAAGGGAGCCTAAGGCAAGCCTTTAGTTGCTAAAGGAAATATACCATGCAAGCTCTAGAAGGAAACATGATTTTGTTGTTGAAAGCCTACTTGTTGGACTTTATAATGTTGGAAAAATAAATATGACAATAGAAAAAGTACGTCTACAAGCAGAGGCACATGCACATGCATAAATGCAGGCATAGGCACAGATAGAGGTGGAAGATCACTTGCAAGAAAAGGTAGAAATGGAAGATCACCTATGAGAAGCAAAGAAGGTAGATAGGCTAATATCACTAATAGTTATGCAAGGGAGGATGCTCATGATAGCCCAAATGAAAAGGTTGAGCATGATTTTAAGCATGTTATGAAAATTTTGGTGTAAATGTAGAAGTTTCCACTTCACATCAGTACCAATAGTCACAATTTGTAATCATTTTATATTTTATTGTTGGTTTGTTGATTTGGAGACCTCATCCACATGAATCCCATAAAGGATTGGTTCAAACACTTTAAAGTAGAGATAATCCAAAGGTGACATATGGCAATGGGAAATAATCACTAATAAAGGAAATTAGATATATTCCAATATGGTTTCTTGAGACATGTGTACTATCATGTCCTTGTCTTGTTCACCCTCATGATTAGGTTACTACGAAATCCTTTCCCCAAACTTGGAGATGTGTTGAAGTGCTACATGTCCATCTTGGAGAGATGGTCAAAGAAAACTATGTCCTTTAGCTAATTGACTTCTAATTGGATTCTTGTGAGTCTACCTTTTTTGTTGGGGAGTCTACCTATTGATAAGATATATTGATCTCTCCCAACAATTAGAGCCTAGTGAGTCTACCTTTTCTTTGTGGAAGTCTCCCTATTAAGATATATTGATCTCTCCCAATGTTTGGAAAGCTAGGGGAGTAGTTTGCAATGCAAAGGATAGAAAGCCATATATATTGATAGGAGGTAGGATAGAAGAAGAGCATGTTCCCCCAATGTTGATGTCTCCTAATGTTGGGATAGAGAAGAGCATGCTAGGGGACTAGTCTGCACTACAAAATATAGAAGGCTATATGTTGAGGTGCTCCCCTTTTGAACATATGCATACATACACACTTTGGATATATATATGTATATGCATGGATACACATCTTGTAAAGTTTGTGAGGACACGACAAAAGCTAAGAGGGAGAGGGAGCCAGAGAGATGGAAGTTTTGGTGGGTGCTTCAACACCCTAATCTTTTATGTCATCCATATATATATATATGTGTGTGTGTGTGTGTGTGTGTGTGTGTGTGTGTGTGTGTGTGTGTGTGTGTGTTTGAGTATTGTACATTACCGTGGTTAAGGCACAACGGTCTTTAACCCTGCCAATGTGCCTTTAAGGGAGAGCACCAGTGGACATACTATCCAATGGCCATCAATACATGACAATTCTCAAACCGTTGACTAGGTAGACTCTTCATTAGCATATCTGTAGGGTTATCATCTGTATGAACCTTGACAAGCTCTATGCACTTGTTCAAGTACCTCCCTGATGAAATGGTACTTGACCCCAATGTATTTGGTCTTTGCATGAAAGACCGGATTCTGTGCTAGCTAAATAGCACTCACGGAATCACTACGCAATGTGGGTACACCTGTATGAATCCCCAAATCTCCCACTAGCAGATCAAGCAATATAGCTGCCTTGCAACCCTCTATGGCTGCAACATACTCGGCCTTTGTGGTGGACAAAGCAATGCACTTCTGCACGCAAGACATCCACGACACTATGCCACCTGCAAAGGTGAACACATAACCAGAAGTGGATCTCCTGCTATCCACATGCCCTGCATTATCTAAATCTATGTATCCAAAGCAAATGCACATCTCCTTGGTACCCTTCATGTACCTCATGATGCACTTAACTACGTCCAATTGCCTCTTTCTTGGATTAGCCCTATATCGGTCTAGTATCGGCTAGAAACTCTCACTACAAATGCAATGTTCGGTCTAGTAGCTATCATAGCACAATTATAAATGGAGAGGCAATAACATCACCTAGAGAGCATAACTCCACAAAGTGACGTGAGCAGCAATAGATCCTTGTTGGAATATGAAGCCAAAGTGAGTAAAAAATGAGTGTACTAGTGGTTTTATAGTCTAGTGAGTCCTAGACATGCCACGTGTCATATTGGTAGCATATATAAGATTCCCAACTGCTGATACATAAGGTACCTTGGCCATCATGGCCCTCTCCTCATCTAATTTGGGACTAGCTAGTTTCGCATATGGAGGCAATGGAGTACTTACTTCCTTCACCCCCCCCATATTGAAATGCTGCAACACTTTTGTAACATACTCCTTTAGTGAAAGCCAAAGGTGTTCCTTCTCTGGTCACGCGTGATGCGCAGACCAAGAATATGACCTGCAGGTCCCAAATCCTTCAAGTCAAAGGCCTCATGCAACTTGGCCTTCAATGCATCCATCTCATAAGTATTTATGCTAGTCAATAGCATATCATCCACATAAAGTGCCAGGAGTATTAGGCTATTATCCTTAGCCCTTTTAGTGTAGAGGCAGTGATCAATCTCACTTCTTCTAAAACCCTGGGACCGAATGAAAGCATCAAAATTATGATACCATTATCTAGATGCCACAAAGAAGTACTCGGTTATTGCAACAACATGATCAAAAACCTTGAAAAATGTAAGGGATTCAATGTCCCACACTTGGAACCTCTTGCCAAAACCATAGAGCCCTCAGTGAATTTTCCAACTTTGAAAGCCAAAGGTGGTATGAAAACTAGCATCATCTAGCTATCCCGCTGAAATGAGACTCTTGGTCAGCTTAGGCACATGTCTAATGTAGATCCATTGGCAAAAGAAAACTTTATGTCACCTGCTCCCACTATGCCACATGCATACTTATTTCCAAGATGCACACAACCTGTCTTTCTACTATCATAAGTGGAGAACCAGTCCCTATGGGGAGTAACATGGAATGAAGCACCAAAATCCAAAATCCAATCCTGGGAATATGCATCATCTGAAGTGGTAAGCAATTGTGCAGGTAGGCTAGACATGAAGAGAATGTCATTGTCACTATTATCAGTGATTGCATTGATCTCCTCAATCTTCTCTTTTTCTTTGTTCTCCCTTGGACTCTCTTCCTTCTTATTTGCACCCCTATTTGCATTCTTTTTCTTATCCTTTTTCTCTCTTTTTAGCTTCTTGCAATCCTTTTTCATGTGGTCCTTCTTGCCACAATGGTAACACTCAATGTTTCGTGCCCTAGATTTGCTACGAGACTTCCCTCTTTCTTGGGACCCGAAACTGTGATCTGCACCTTTGCACATTTAAGGCTGCATCCTACTTGTTGCCATCAATAGAATTCCATCTAATCTCCTCGGCCAACAAGCTACCCATAACATCATCAAACTTTAGTCCACCAGGTGCAGAGTTACTAATAGCTATATGGAAGGTATCCCATGAGGATGACAATGAACACAAGAAGAATATTGCCTTAGTCTCCGCATCAAAATTCATCTTCTGAGCCTGAAGCGGAACAAAAGAGGGTGAGAGATAGGGAGAGCTAGAAGCTATCTAAAAATAATATTGAATTCATTCAAGTGAGAAGCAATGGAGAGCCCTTCCTTCATTTGCAGCTCAAACAACCTCTTCATGAGGTAAACTTTATTAGAGGCAGTTTCCTTCTCATAAGTGGTAGATAATTTCTTCCACAAATCTTTCATAGTCTACTCATTTACTCCTGTGAAATAAACTGACTCTGCAAGATGAAGTCTAATAGTAGACTTTGCTAATCCATTCATACTAGGTGCACCCAAATATTTATGTCCCAATGGAGGATAATGTTATCAAAACTCCAAGCTCAAAGCATCAAAATGCAACAGGCTCATGTGCATATACTATGCATCCATATGAGCAAATCAGTCCCAAAAGAGAATGCCAGCTGTAATGGCAAAAAAATGGCAATCCCAATGGCCAATAAGTGCCAAAATGCCAAAAGCTATCTGTCAGCATAAAATAGCATCCGCGTGCTAAATGTCCATCAATATAGCACCCCACAAGGCAATCTGGGCCTATCAGCACATCCAACAAGGACCGTAATGCATCCAAATGGGCAATAAAACATCCATGTAACCCAATGCAAACCACGAATGAGTGCACATGGCTCAAACTACAACAAGAGTGATCTGCAAAGAGTATACCCAAAATCATGACCTTAAGGCAAAGGTCGATATTGCAAAGCAAATCTGAGATGCCTCAGAATACAGACATTCACTGCATATCCGGACTCAACAAGACAATGTGCAAATATCTCTCTTCTGCTGCAACTCCGAAATCTCATCCGAGGATGGAGTAATAGCAAATCAATGCTTGCATTTACTTGCAAAAAATGAAATTAGGCAAATTAAAACATAAGGGGTACCCTTATTTGCTATGTGGCAATCAATGAGAAGGTCTTGGGAACTTTGAGAAATTTCTTGCAAGGAGACGACGGAAAAACACAGAGAAACACAACTCCCTCGATTCTTCACGGAATGGCAACCAGGTTTGCACAAACAAATGTTTTAACGAGTCCCGGATCCAACGGGACAAACAACTCTACAGATGGAGGCCTGGATGTTGAGATCCCACTCACATAGGAAATGACAAAATGAAGACATCGAAGTAGACAGAGCTTCACCACAGCTTTAGAAGTTCATGGAATCGAAAGTAGCTTCTCAACTAGAAGTTTTGGACCACTCTAGATCCTCTGAGAGTGTCATAACTATAAATGGTGGCCTGGATATGGAGATCCAACACACAAAACCCGCGTAGGAACATATTTTGTTACTTTTTGTAGGAGCTATAGCTTTTCATTGAAAGCTCGGATGATAGAGATGTAAAAACAAAAAATGAAGTACTCAAAGTCTTCTACAACTTTGCCTTGAATCTCAAGTCAAAATTCAGATTCTAGAGAAGGATATCTTTGGAAGAGGGAGCCAGAGAGACACAAGTTTTGGTGGGTGCTTCAACATCCTAATCTTCTGTGTCATCCATATATATGTATATGTGTTTGAATATTGTACATAATTGTGGTTAAGGCAGAATGGCCTTTAACCCCCACAAAGTCCTTCCTGGTGGACTCTTTGACGCTGGAAAGATCCTATGCTTTGCATGGGTCCTTAGAAATCCTTATAGATTCCTATGGTTCTTACTATGGTCCCAACTAGGAAAAATATTATTACCTAGCATGGGAGAGATGGTATTATGGGGGGAGAGTGTATGGCAAGCACAAGCCTTTTTATTTATAAATTATCCAATCATGCAATGCAATTTCTACTCTTTTTTTGACATGATGCATGCATAATTTGTTTGATTTTTTTTTTACACACTTGCCCAATCACTATTGACACAAATCTTGTTTGATTTTTTTGTAGCACACTTGCCCAATCATTATTGACACAAATTATGAAATGTTCAAGTTGAGCGTCGTTGGCTGTAAAGAGTGGCAACTAGTGTGGGAAATGGGTTAAGAATTGAAAAGTTACCAAATAGTGCCATCAAAATCTGACTTGCTAGATTGTACACATAAATGCTGAGTTAAAGCTTTAGTCCTTGCTACTTTGACTCTACCCTTGCCCTCCTGAACCCTTGTGTGGCTTAAAGCTTTGTGTTAGGCAGTGAACTAATTTAAGGGACACCCATTGCAATTGATTGAAACCTATGGAGAAACTGCAAGCTAAGTGGTCCCTTTGAGTAAGGGAGGCTGAATTGATTGGCAAAGTTTAATTTAAAAAAAAGGAATTTTCAACTTTATTAATAAGGAAAAAGCAAAAGTTATAAAAGGTGGCCGAATTTATGGGCTAACTTAACTACCCATGGCCCTACGCTACCCCACCAGCTTACAACAGCGCATTACCCTATACGACTTAGCTCCAACAGACAGCAACCCACCCCACGTTGGTGAGAATTGCCTTGGTCAGTCCCCATACAACATCTACTTATACCCAAAACTGTCTGCAAATTCAAATACTAACTTATTCTGAATGCACCAAATGCCCCAAAAACCAGAGGCCAAAAATGTTTACATGTAAAGTGGCAGTGGGGTGATTGGCATTGTTTTAGCTAGAGTCTTGTAAGTTGTTGCATCGGCAAAAAATGTGCTCATATAAAGTGACATTGGCTTTAGGCTTGTTGAAAGAGCCTTGGGCTCATGTAAATTGGCCTTCATTTTGTGCTTCAAGGTTGTGGTAAAGAGTGCCATAATGACCTCGATCTAAGTCGGCGGTGGGGGAGAGAATTGTCCACTTGAGCCCATTGTTGTGTTTTGTCTCATGGCTACCTTGTCGTCCTTATTTTTAATAAAAATTAAATTAAATAGAACTTGCCGGATATATAAGCAAAACCAAGGGGTGGTTAGCCCAAAGAGATAATTACAAAAAGTGGCTCAAAATGCATTTTGACCCTAAGCCCACACTACGAACAGCAAGTTTCACCTCTAATCCATGAAGATCCTAATTTCTACAAGGCATCTACTCACTACCAGATCTTTCCTAGTTAATAGCCAACTAAGATCACGTAGATTGGCTCTGGTTAAAGCCAAAACGAAACATTCTCTCCATCCAAGGGGCAGGTTGCCTCAGAATACAATCCTATCATGTGCATCCCAAACCGTTATCATCACGATTGCTTTGCAGGTATGGCCACCAACAAGCTGCCAAGGGGGAGGGTAGCTTATACATGTCGCCCATTAGGACTAACTACCACCTCATGCCAATGTAGAATTTTGCGATAAGGCTAGACTGCCTAATCGTGCCATCTACCTTCCTTTAGACACCCCTGGTGGCCCTAATAGTTCCACATCAAATGACGGGCACATTCGATAGATTTGGCACACAAGGGGCACTGGGAATTGCTTTGCCATCTTACCCCTTATCGACATCCATTGATGGAGGACTTTCCAAAGCAAGAAGCTTGCCCTCCCTACCTTACATTGTTTCCAGATAATCTGTAACGTATGCTTCCACTAGCCCTATGACCTTCTCAACTTCCATTTGCGATTGAGGTCTTGAAGGGCCGTGATTTCATCGGCCAACCTTCTATAGACTATCTTTGCTGAGATTTTGGCGTCTTGCCCACTACCCACAGGGTGTTCTTTTCACTGTTTACCCTTATAGTGCTCAATGGCCAGTCCTGAGGAATCCTATGCCGAACTGCTTGCATCACGTCACACTCCCTGTTCGTCAATTTAAGTCTACCCTGCAAGGCATCTATAGGAATCCAATCTACCTCACACGGCATCTATAGGAAAATCGGCTTGTTGGCTGTCCCAGAGATCCCCCCACACCTTAATCCCCTTGCGATACAAACTTCTAGCTCTCGGCAAATCGTGAAAGGCAAAGACATCATCTGGCGGTCTAAAGGCAATAGAAGACCAAATGCTTTCATGCAGACTACCATCCCCCCTGAGGCCACCACGACCCTTCCACATCAAGTGTTGCAAACCTATCTTCCACGCATACACAATACCAACAACCAGATCGGATCCCACCACATGTGCATGGAATCTTGAAAATAGCCTATCATACCATTATAGATTTGGCCAAACACCTGTGCCATGACTATGACCTTGCTTTAGAAAGAATATGATGATTTCATACCGAGGGGCCTTACTTGAGAACATTCTTGGGAACCATTTGCAAATCAACAAAATGTTTTTAAGCCTAATATTGGGTGGCCAATATCACCCTGTGACTTTGGGGCCTTGAGTGCCTCCCACGGGATCACATGCATCCTTCTTTTACCATTCTCCTCGGCCCAAAGAAAGGCCCTAAACATCCTTTCAATTTCAACCCATTGTGATTTCTTGAAATTCGAAATAGAGGAGATGTAAGTGGTTGATGCAGCCAGTATGTGTTGAATTATGAGAAGTATCGCATTCCATCTTAGCACAATCTTGTTCCATCTCTAAAGCTTGTCGAATCTCTGCATGAGGGTTAGAATTTCACCAAGGGGGGAGCCAAGATACCATACACTTCACCTCAATGAATTACTTGAAGGTTTAATTCTTTTAACCAGTCCGGGATAGGGCCGTAACTGGATTTCATGACAAATGACTTGTTCAGCTGAGCCGGACGCCACACAAAATTTATTGATGATGCCCATGAGCACATTCACATACCTATGGTCTTCCTAAACAAATGAGATAATCGTTTGCGAGCATCGGCACATTTACCTGGTTGCCAAACGAAAGCCAAACGCCTTCCAGATTCCGGCATCCTTTTCTTTCTTCAAGCCATGAATAAGAGGAACCGTTTTGAGGATGAATAGAAGGGGTGTGACTGGGCAACCTTGTTTGACTGATCGGTTTAGGGTGAAGTGACCAACAATGCCTCCATTGATACATAAAATTGCCGATGCATTCCCGAATAATGCCTCAATTTTTTGGATGAACCTAGGGCCTTCTTTAACATGATACTAGAAAGTCCCACCTTATGTAGTCATATACGTTATTGAAATCAAGGCCGAAATGAAGAACCTACTGACCAGTGGAGCATGCCAAGTCAAGCACTGATGTGACATTCAAGATGTTTTCAAAGATGTCTCATCCTCTCATGAAGCTATTTTGCTACGCATCCATGAAGGACAAATTGATGTAATGGGATAATATCAAGGGTCATAAGGTCTATGGTTGTGATCACATGAGTGACACGTGTGTGTGTAGGTGTGCCTGATTAGGCGTGACTGATGATGTGTCAGTCAATAGGTGTGATTGAGTGAATATAGGAGTGTGGTGTGTGATTGAGAGATTCTAGGAGACATTGGTGGTCTTCCTGATTGAGATGATTGTGGATCTAGATTTCACCTACTCATGGGCAGTTGCCTATATGTACTCCATTCTATGAATGAATCAGTTGCTCATTGCCTTCATACTTGTGCCATTGTCTCTACCTCTTGTCTACCTCCATCATGCTTCCATGCTTGCACCAACAATCCACCACATGAGAGCAAAGATCTCTAATCTCAACTACCAGCGCCTTTGACACAATTTTGTAGGACATATTCAACATTGTTATGGGCCTCCAATCACCCACTTTAACTCCATTTTGTCTTTTAGGAAAATGTTTCATCAATCCTACATTCACGTCTTCTGATAGCTGAGCTTTGGTAGCCCGACCATCTATTGGCCATCTCCAACAAATCTCGCCCCACCAACGGCCAAAAGGCTCTGTAGAATTTGATGGTTAGCCCATTCGGGCTCGAGGACTTGTCATTTTCTAGAACATCCAGGGCTTCCTTCAATTCATGTAGTGAGTAAGGCCTAGCTAGTAATTCCTTGTGGTTCTCTAAAACCCTACCCTACATCCATCAGTCAGATAATTAAAGTTGTTTACCCATTTGCCGACTATCACCCCCAATTCCTAAACAAAGGTTTGGGCCACATGCTAGAACTCAGTAATTACCCTACCCTGACCATCCATGACTCTCTATGTTTTCTTGGACTTCCTCTCTTTTTATTGACTCGAAATGTGTCTTTGATGGGGCAGTCCCCAACTGAAAGCCATAGATGTCTGCTCTTGATTCTAGCCGTCTCAATTGTTTGCAGCTCCAGATCATGGTGTGCCACCTCGGTCTCCGCCAATAGCATAGTTAGAATTGCATCAGACGGATCCGCCACTGCCGTCGCCCCTAAGAGCCTGCAAAGTGCGTCATTGTCGACTCCAAGCTCCTTTTTTTAAGTCTGAGCTACTTATCACTGATCTTAATGAACTTCACCACCCCTCTTACTGCCAAGTCCCATTTTTGACGTGGATCATCCACCTCAGCTGTGACTTCCCGCCAAATTCTCCATATGGCTGACCAAAAATCCATAGAGGCTAAATGAGCCTGATTAAACTTCATCGAGATATCAAAGGAGTGCCTGTTTTCACCGGAATGCAGAAACTCTAGTAGATCGGCAGGTGGTCGGATAGACTAGTAGTAGACACACACTCACCTTTCAATCGACCATCCATCAACCAAGACATAGAAGCGATCCACTCTTCCTGCTCTGAAATCCAAACCTTTCCTTCGATTGGACCATGAAAAATCTTTCAAACCTTCTGGGTCTATCTTGGCGCAATCCATCAACCCTAGAGCAATCGAGAGCTCATCCCATGCATCTCGCTCTACACAAGACATCGATGAAGCTCGATGGGTTCTATCAAGATCATCCTACGTAAAGTTCAAATCGGCTGCTAGAATCCAGATTTTCCCATTCACCTTGGTCTTTAGGGCTTGCAAGCATTTTGCTCTATCAACAAAACTATTAGGGGCATATACATTGGTGATCTGAAACTCAAAGCCTTCAACAAATACCACCAGAGCTAAGGCCCAACCTTCTTTGAACACGAACTAGAGTAGGAGTACCCCCTTTTCCCCTACTTGGGCAATCGAATTAGGCATCATAACCCAATCAATTGTTGCACCAAAACAAAAGCGGCTCCTCTACTCTGCATTTCAATTCTTGAAACATCACCACAAGTGGCCATAGCCCTCTCAAATCCCACAAGAGCAGAGAAACCTTCTTGACATACTTTACCCATTCATGTTAAGCCTCTGGCGTAGCCACCTCTTAGACTTCATCGCCATAGTCCACACAATTATCCTGCACAACTGGCCTGCTCTTGATACCCTCAAGCTTCTCCCGAATCGAGCAGCATCACCATGACCTTCCCTTTTTCCCCCACCATTTGCCACAATTTAGGAGGGGGCTTGTCGGAGAAGGTCTCATCCAACTTGACCTCCGGATCCACTCCAGTCGATGGTGGCACGTGAGGCTCACTCATGCCAATAGGCTCTTCTCCATTCTTTTTCATGTTCGCCCTTGGCTTCCATGCAAACGTCTTGCATTGGTAACAATTTCGGAGAAGAAATGTTGACCACCACTTTATCACCCATAGCCAACTTTGTGTTGGCTAGCTTCTTTGGGCAATTTCTTGTGAAATGCCCCAGTTTCCTACACACAAAGCATGTATGGGGGAATGGACAAAGCACCACCTATTGAGCCAACACCATTTCTTCTGGAAATCTAATCCCGACAAAATCTAGGGTCAATTGTGCCCTCTCCCATAAGATCCATACATTTATTCGAGCCTTAGATGCACGAGAAAAAGCAGACACAAGTAGGATTCTCCCCAGCATAGTTGCAATCTACTCTAGTGCTTCGCCTAGCCAAGGGGGTACGTTTGGAAATTCAACCCAGATTGGGCAGTGGTGAAACAGGAAATCGTCGATGTTGAAAGACAAACTCCATGGAACCACCAACACGGTCGGACCTACAAATACAAACGTCCTTCCAACCAACTCGTTCTTGATCGCTTCAGGTATGCATTGGACCAAAAAAAAAAACCTTGCCCAAGAACCTTGCAGAGTAACCGCTCGCTGGTAGATCACATTCAAACCCCCTAAACTGTGCCAGTTCCTCCATGGAGGGTACTCTGCATGTGAAGAAAAGATACACCCCTCCTTTTGCTAGGCACAAGAGTTCTGGGATGACATCCTACACTTGCAGCTCCTAGACCGTGCTGTGTTTGTGTCTCGCTTCGAACCATTCTTTGCACTATATCTCTGTAGCTTGCCTCACCACCTTAGCCTGTAGGATGGATTTCGCCTCGTCATTCTCGCCAGGGGCTCGAATCCATGGTAGAAGCACTTCGCCAGACGACACGGGGTCTTGGCCATGATTAGATTCCTCCTCGGGTATGTCATCGTGATTTTCGAGGCTCCATCAACTCTGCCATTTGTTTCACTGATACTCCTGCTACATAGGTTCAGTGTCCTCTCTAAGGTCTCTCTATGTCTCTTCAAGCTGGGACCAGCCCTACACCCATGTTGGAGACGTGTGTTGAGCATGCATTAGGGCGCTTTAGCTGACTTCCACCATTAGCAGCTTTCTCCAAAATTCTTCCCTTGTGCGGTCTTTTTTGGCATTATCCTTACCTTGTCGTCCTTGTTACTGGCATATTGCTTAGGGTAAAGGGGCCTGTTTTGTGCACCCCTAACTTTTTGAGAGTGGAAGGAGTTGTCCCTACTGATTTTTTTACGTTTTTCAAAATGTAAAGGCATTGTATGAATAATCATAGAGGGAGAATAATTTTTTCAAAACAAAAGAGGGAAAAATTACCTTGGTGGAAAACCTAAATACCTAGTACCAAAGGCATTGATGGGTGATTGTTGTGCCACGTGTTGACTATCTCAACTTTTTATAAGAGCTTATATTGTATCTTTTGCATGCAAAGGCCCAAGACCCATGGAGGAGGGGCTGTTGACATTTTAAAGGCAGCCGTCTCTTTACTGGCCCCATCACCCTACATTATGTCAAGCAATAACCACTCGTGCGAGATGCCCAAAAAGGGCTCCCTCGTGCAAGTGGCGAGTGGGAGATACATGGGGAGGTTTTGATTTTAAATCCCCCAAGCACATATGACTATTGTATATCAAGTTTGAAAGAAAATCTTTGATTTATTTCTTAGCTCTATTACGTTCATCCTGCTTCTCTTAAGTATTTTGTGTAGTTTTTGTGAACCAGCATGTCGAGGAGATGAGGTGCCTCCCTACCATTTTTTGCCGTTTAAGTAGGTTGAACGAGTGCTTTCTTTGCTGATTCGTGCCCTGCCGTTGTTTATGAGATTGACAATTTCAGCATGTCAGTCTGTGCTTGGCATGAAAGTGGAAATATCTTTCATATATGGCTTATGTTAGTAGCAGGTTGATGTACACATAGATGCCGAGGGCTATTTGGACCATCTCTTGGTGGGCCCTTGGATGCTAGTGGGAAGAGAGAGAGAGAGGGGTCCACGGGGCAAACCGACAAGTGGCGGTCAGATATTCAATGGACGGTTCAAAAAGTGCGATGGAAAAGTGCAGGCAGGAGGGCTTTTTGCTTTAGAGAGGACAGGTGGCGGTGAGATATTAAGGATACCGGAGGAGCCGGTTGGCCAAAAAGCGCAGCGGCCAATTTGGCAGGAGGTCTTGAAAGCGGTTTTGGGCGGTCTGGAAACCGCCCAAAAAGCATGTTTTCGAAGCGGTATTTAGCTGTTGGGTTTAAGCGGTATTGTTTCAAGGAAGAAGCTGTTTTTTCGTGAACCATCTCGAAGAATCAGCAAAAATGCTTGATGTTTCAGCTCTTTCGACACAACCCATTTCATCCCTCGGCCTCCCTTTCATACCTTTGCCCTCCTTTTGATCTATCCACAAGCTTCCCTTATCGCCCACAATCAAGCTTTTCGCATTCGCATTCGCCATCGCCCATTTGTTCCTTCCCCCATGTTTTCTTTTCCTCTGCGGATGGTTTCTACCTTGGAGCCCTGGCTCTTGTAAGCAAACAAATTGGACCAACGTCCTTGGGTCTGGACCTCCCCTTTTTAACTCTGAATGAGCGAGGGGTTTACCCGGAGACTCCAAAAAAGTTTTACTAACATCGGAGAAGATGGCCGCAGAAGCCGCATCTCATTCTGCCCCCGAGTCTTCGCCCGTTGGTCCTCTTTCTTCATATCTACCAGAGCAGGAGGTACGATTTCCGAGCTTGTTTCGTGGACGCTGGAACTTGATCATCAAACGCTGAAGCATAATTGGATAAAGTAAAATTCTACTTGAATTTTGAAGGTTACGCAATTTTGTTGGTTTTTTTGGGCCCCGACGCCTTCTAGGCTTGGAGAAACGACATATTTCGACCAGTTCCAGCGTCTGTCGCTTTACAGAGACTTAATTACGTAGTGGCTACTTGATAATGAAACTCACTTAGAAGGAAAGAAAGGGACCAATTGAAAAAAAAGGCCATTGTTCTGAACGTCAAACGCATTTAAAATGCTTTAAGCGTAGCTTGCCTTAACGATTTACTTTTTCTTTTCTAGTCTCATTGCTCTTCTTCGTCCCTTTCTCTCATTTTCCCTCTCCTCCGCCCCGTCTCTGTCTCATATTTTTCTTTCGTTCATACCTCTCATTGTGCTTTCCTTAGTTTGCCAAAAGGATTTAGTTTGTAAGATTGGATATATCCTATTATTTATGAAATGCTTTAATACTTCGGTTTGAGGCCTTGTTCCAGTCACTCATATTAGATAAGATCACATTTGCAACATATTCTCTCTTCAGTCTTTTGATTGTTATCCACGAGGTATAAATCAATGCCATCGAGAATAAAGCTATGGACGGACAGAGGCATTTGTACTTCGACTGTGTTTATTTTCCTTCTCTCATATGCCTGGCTCTGCAATACAGGCACTAGAACTCTCTACAACAGTTGATCCTAGCTACATCATTCAACTGATACGACAACTTCTGCCACCTGTCCATATGAGAGATGTGATCAGGCATTCTACAGTAAATAAGCTCGAGAATGATCTGAAAACAGATGATGTATGTGGCAGAAAAGAGCAACAGGATACAAAGATTCAAGAAGTTTTGGATGAAAGAGCAAATGCTGATGCAAAGGGGTGTGAGCGTTCCCATGACAACGATCTTTCTTTGGTTGACACAAGTGCAAACATAGATGAAATATCCTGCAGAAGTGCAGATAACCAGGAGGAGTTATGCAAGAAATCAGATCCAGCACAAACAGAAAGGGTTCCTAATAGTGATAGAGGAGGAATCTCTCCATCCTCTAAAGTTAGAGGTGAAGATCAAGCAGGGGATATGCAACAGAGAGCTGTGGAACATTTGGCCACAGAACCTACAGCAGGCTCTGAAGCTCCAGAGCAGAGGGAGGAGGCTGGTTGTGTGTTGTGGGACCTTGCTGCAAATCAGACTCATGCAGAATTCATGGTAAGCTGCACATAATTTCTTTTGTTTGGTTTTTTGTAAAGAGTTATGAGATGAGATATTCCATAGAAGAGTGCTGACGTGATGCAACTGGATTTGCAGCTTTTTAAAATATGATTGAGAATCAAATGTTTGCATACTGTCAGAAATTTCTTAGGAAGGCCATGCTCCACAAAAGAGCTTTGAATTTTGTACATGCAAGCTAATGCATTAGACCTTTTGAATAGCAGAAGATACATATGTGCACATGCGCGCGCACACAAACTCCCCCCCAAAAAAACATGCATGTGTGTGTGTGCGCGCGTGTGTGTGTGCGCGTGTATGTAGGTGAGAGATTCCAGAGTTGTTACACAATGTGCACGTGTATATATATGTGTGTGTGCATGTGTGCGCGCAGAGGTATCTGGTCACTCTTGTTACATCCCTAGTTGACCCTAGTTAGTTGGACTAATTCATACACTTTGGAGGTTAAGGTCATTGGCGAAGGATGGGTGTTCTTAGAGTAATAAAGCTCAATGGTAGCTGAGGGTTGTGAGTTGTAATTTCCTTGATTATTGCAAATGGTTTGAGGTCCATCTTGTTTTGAAAGAGTGGAAAGCTTTTCTTTCTTTTGTGTGATGGAATGTGATCTTTCATAGCACAGATGGTACAAAGATGGAACGGACAAGGATAGACTTGTAGCCAAACGGTACTCCTCGAAAGAGGGGGTGGAACTTAATGAGACCAAGACCACCTTTGCAGCAGTAGCAAAAGGCACATCTGTGGGAACCCTAATTGCTTTGGCAGCTTAACACAATTTGGCTGTGGCAGATGATGTCAAATCTAAAATTTTTAATGGAAACCTTGAGGATGAGATCTCCATGGAACAACAAGATGGTTGAGTGGAAGGAGGACAGGAGACAAGCATGCAAGCTATAGAAATGATTTCATGGTCTCAAGCAAGCCTGCGATTTTAGTATACACAGATTGACCCGTTTCGAAGACTTAAAAGTTTGGAGAAGACCAATAGTGATCCCGATATGTATGTGGTGCAGACTAGACTCATGACTGCAAAGTCATAATGTTGTTATCTGTTAGTCAATCTCATCATTATAGGCAATGATGGCCCTCTCATAGCAAAGGCAGCATTATGTAGTAAATTTGAACTGACGGAGTTTGGGCTTGCTTACTTCTTTGCTACAACAGTTCCCCCGCCACTATCATTCACCTTCTCGATGATTTTTCCCAGTGAATAGAACGTGATGATAGTCGATGTTGAGGTGTGCACTTGATGCTGTTTCTGTTAGTGCTCAGGAAGAAAAGTAATAAAAGGTCCTTTGCCCTATAAGTGATAAGTTGAAAACGATAAATATAAAAGAAAGTCCTATAAAAGAACACTGTCTTATACACAAAAGCTTCACAGGTGAAGCATAGATTTGAACTAAAATCATAGCAGAGAATGAACCAAGTCATATATGTACAACAACACCCATATCCACCGAGTTCTGAACCAAGCCAATTGTATAACAAAAACCTCCGCTGAGAATTGAATCAAGCCAAGTGGCCTAGCGAAAAAAAACAGATGACATGACAACACATCCATGAGGTAAGAAGGAGCTACAAAGACTCCACTTATTGTATCATCCTCTTCCTCAGTTGTGTCCATGACATTCTGCAGGTCTTCATACTTCCCCTTGTGGTGATCGTATTTGGATTTGTACTGATCATGCTTTGATTGCAAAGTAGCAAGATCGGCCTGTAGGGGAAAGTAGCTGGGCCTGCATGTGTCATAGTTGGGTCCGTACGCGTATGGTTGGCTGAACCATGTGCGCATGGAATAAATTTTCCGTACGCGTATGGTACGGCCAATCATACTTGCCTTTTTTTTGGGGGAGGGGAACTTTAAAATTAATAGAAGTTTGAAGTTGAAAGTTTTGTAACTCTCTTTCATTAAATGTGTACAATGTATATTATCCTGTTGTTTTTGGTTGTAAATTAGGTCACGTATGATTCAGCTGCAAGGGCTGAACCATACTCCAATCATACTTCCGTAACCGTATGCCATATGCGTATGGTAACGTATGGAAAGAACTATGGCATGCGTATGCTCCAAGGCTGAGTGCCACTCTTGAATGTCGGGGCCTCAAGCTGAGACACCCTCTGCTCAGATGTAGCATGTAAGGTTAGTAGAGAGTCGTGTTTTGCTTGGAGTAGAGTCGTCTTCTGCTACAGCTTAGCATGCTCTTCTGTATGGTCGCGAAGCATATCCTGTGCGGTATATTCCCATTGCTGCCACTCAAGGGCATGTTGCCCCTTCAGTGCATCTATCTCCATCTGGTAGGCTGCCTCCTTTTGTTGCAGCTGTGCTCTCCAATGCTGCGCTTGAGCATCGGTCTCTTTTTCTCTCTCTGACTTCATGTGCTGTTTTTGGGACAACAGCTTATGTGTATGACCTGTAGCGTTGAAGAGGACAGTCCCTAACTGTGAGAATGTATCATCCATGATGCGTTGTTGCAGATGCATTGACGGCTTAGCCTATGCATACCTGCCATTGAAAGACATGCGATCAGCCTAATAATGATCTCCCTGAACTTTTCAAACACAGTTTGCATACTTCGATCTTCCACATTTTTCAAGGCGGCCACAGGTGCAAGATCATTGAGGCCGAGGTAACAAGTGGGAGGCTTGGCTGCACGGTTGTTTTTACCCAAGCTCTCATGCAAAGGAATAGTAAAGATATGATCTATCTCCTCCTCTTCGGGGTTAACGGGAGACCTTTTCCTTTTCAGCGTATTTAGAAGGCGTTTGTAATCTTCATCCTTATCCGACCGTTGAGAATGATTGCTCCGATGATGAAGCAAGATAATGGGACAACATATCATTCTTATGAAGAGAGGGACACTCAGTAGGAACATGCAGAAGACCACCAACAAAGATATAACGTGGACAAGTATCGACCTGGGCAGTTGAACGTGTACATGTGACATTTGAAGCATTGAAACTGGCTACTACGCAAGTAGTACAGGGTCGCCGAGGAGACATGAGAATTGAGGGCTGCTGGAGTGATAATTGTGGGGCCTGTATATTCGAAGAGGGAAGTGTAGGTGTTGGAGGCCCACGTAGTGCAACAGGAGTGCTAGGGGCGCCCATACCCAATGTCAAATTTAGATCAAATGGATGGGTGGTGTGTGGGGAACTCTTTGCTCCAAGCTCCAGAGACGTAGATGGTGATGTGCATGAAGTATCAACCTGTGAAAGAT
Source organism: Dipteris shenzhenensis (assembly GCF_047967505.1). Classification (NCBI taxonomy): domain Eukaryota; kingdom Viridiplantae; phylum Streptophyta; class Polypodiopsida; order Gleicheniales; family Dipteridaceae; genus Dipteris; species Dipteris shenzhenensis. The sequence goes on from NC_141627.1 coordinate 28,978,323, forward strand.
GCGAAGGCTTAGCAACAATGTGTCCCTCATGGACTAGAGAGCTAAGTGGATCAAGAGGTTCCTCTTCCCCGTGGACTGCAGCAACAATGATGAAAGCAATAAGCGTGCTCACCACTATGGAAACAATAGGAAGATCAACATATGGGGTCACCAGAGAAGAAGAATTGTAGGAGCATCTGAGGAATCATATGACAAAAGGGTCACTCGCCACTTGTGTAGACATGACTACCAGCTGGGTCCGAGTAGAGCATGTAGAAGTGGGACCCACAATAGGAGAGGCATGAAGGGGGGATGGTGGAGGGGTGGATCTAGCATTGGGGGAAAGAGGCATGGGTGATGGAGGCGATAAAGCAATAGGGGTAGGGGAGGTGGAGGGGAAGATACAGGTACGACAATAGGAGGGGCGTGGTGGTGAGATGGGAGACATGCTGCCACAATAGGAGGGGCAGCCTACCATTGATGGAGGAGTTGGGTAAGCCTATGGCCCACATGTGCGAGTATGTGTCCGACCTCGGCATTTGCGTGCAGTGGCACGAAAGGTGGTATAACAGAGAGAGGCAAAATCAAAAGACGTGGTGGTGAGAAGGGCATTCAATATAGGGCGAACACTCCGTGTGATTAAAAAATGGCCAAGAGCTGAATATAGGTGTGCAAAGAAATACTTGGCGAGGACATCTTCTCTTTTCTTTCCCTCCACAGCTTTGCGGCAATCTTCCCTTCTTCTACAACACATCCGGCCAGAAAGGATGTCAAAATCTGAGACTCATCATATGCTAGCGAATGGCGAGGATGGGAAGACACAAATATGTGGACACTAGAGTAGGAGTGTGCCGAGAGCCTATGAACTGAAAGATGTTGGAGGACATAGCATAAGAGTAGATGAAAGTTGTGCATAATGGAATGCCCACCGTAGGAAAGTCAATCATGTCGAATTCCTTGAGGCATAGCGCCTCGATCTCTCTTGGAGATAATACGGATGAAAGATGGAGACATGGATCGAGGAATGCCTTGAATACCACCAGAAGCTTGGAGGGATGATTGGATGCACACTCATCGGCGATGGGCCACTTGATGCCTCCTGAGATGCAGCTTTCTGATAGCAGGCGGTGTTTAGTCTGATCCCCTGTGATCAAAACTGGAATGGCTGGATGCACTATGAGAAGCTTGTGCCTGGCGGTCTTGATCATCATTTGAAATAACTGTAATACTGGGACCTAGTGCATTAGATGGCCTTGGGGCAGATGGAAACTAGAAGTTGCCCTTTGGCATTTAGGGTGTTGGTGGAGGGAAAGTCATTGAGCTGCTAGCTTGGGCAACCGGTGCAGGATGGGAAGGGGATCCTTGCGATGTCATGGTTGCATAAAAAGGAACAAAGAGGGTGTCTTTGGGCAGGTGAGGTGTGAACTAAATGCGTTTTTTTGGCATTAGCAAGGGGCAGACGGAGAAGATGGCAAGGAGGTGAGAGGTCACCAGCAGAAGATGTTGAGGGGATGCAAGAGACTGGAGGCGGTCAAGAGGAGATGGGGTTGCCAGAGGAGATGGCGAGGGGGGGGTAGGAGTAAGTGCAGGAGAGGTGGAGGGAGCTGCTAGCCTGGGTAACCGGTGCAGGATGGGAAGGGGATCCTTGCAAAGTCATGGTTGCATAAAAAGGAACAAAGAGGGTGCCTTTGGGCACACGAGGCTTGAACTAAATGCGTTTCTCTGGCATTAGCAAGGGGCAGTAGGAGAAGATGGCGAGGAGGGGAGAGGTCACCAAGAGAAGATGGTGAGGGGGTGCAAGAGACTAGAGGCGATTAGGAGGAGATGGGGTCGCCGGTGAGTGACGGAGAGGCTGAGCGGGAGGGGAGGCGACGGAGAAGCGACGGAGAGAGAGAGAGAGAGAGAGAGAGAGAGAGAGAGAGACATATTATGCGCGCGTGCGTGCGCGCGCGCGCACACACACACACACTTTTTTTTTTTTTTTGGGGTGGTAAATCCAGTAGCATTATATTACATGAAAAGAACATACATCAGGGAGTCTCCAAAGTGGAGAGTCCGAAACAAGAGATCAAAAACATAAGTAAACCAACTCCAGGCTAGAATGTTGAAGGTCTCCTTGCAGACACTATGCTGCGACGAGCAAGAGTGACAGACAACAGATAGTGTAACTGTAAGACATTTCCATAAGAAGAGCCTCTGCTTGAGTGGAAGCTTACTCTTCTATAAATTCTTCAGTGTCTTTCGCCACCAAGAGAGAGGCTTTCTAAGATGCCAAATGAAGTTGGCATGCAAGTGAATCCAAGGAGATGGCTGTAGCAAGTTGTAAGTGTTCTTGGCATTAAGTTGTAAGAGAGGGATAGGAAGCAAATTGATGCCCACAGGTCGCAAGCACCAGTCCTGTAATCTATCCCTATCTGCCAAAGGAGGGATCGGAAGGAAAGGCTGCAAGAAATAAGAAATTTTGTTCCAGAAGAGCCTGTGGTGCTTGCTGAAATGTGTATGGCATTACGCACCTCTGCATATGGTAAATGGATATTGGGAGGTCATATTGGGCAGATTTGAGTGATCTATAACAGGCTTTCCATTTGCCAATGCTCTGATAAAGGATTGGAAGAGGGTTCTCTCTCATTGACTGGACTCCTCAGCTCCCCTGCAACTCCCTTAGGAAGGAAAGTATTTACCGGAGTGCGGTTTTTGATCCTCCTTTGGCTCTTCAACAACCGGTTCGAGCATATAACTTTTGGGGATACACTATGTTGGTGATGTGGTGGATGATCATGGACACTTGCTTTCCTTCCCTCAGGCTATGGCTGCACACACACACACACACACACACACACACACACTCACACACATGTATGTGTGTATACGCACGTGTGTGTGTGTGTAGTGACTATCATTGGTCTTCCATGGAAATTTTCTTCTGATGTACATTTTCAGCTTACCTGCTTTTCCATGACTATCATGATATTGCAGTTTCAATCTCATGATAGTCACTTGCAAGGTTGAAAACCATAAACCCCATCACACATATCAGGGTCTAAGCTCCCTTGTAATGTAAAGTACTTTCTCAAACAAAACCCCCCCCCCCCCCCCCCCCCCCCCCGCCCCCCAAAAAAAAAAAAAAAAAAAAAATTGTGTAGTGACTATCATGATATTGCAGTTTCATTCTCATGATAGTCACTCACAAGGTTGAAAACCATAAACCCCATCACGCATATCAGGGTCTAGCTACTATGACATCCCCACTGATGTCATCAGTACCCAATGGTGGGTAAATGGAAATTACTACACACACACACACACACACACACACACATGTAACTTTCCATTTACCGTCCTGGTATGTATTAAAGGAACCTTAAATGTTAGGATTCTTGCACTTTCTGCACCCAAAGATCGCTGGGAGAACCTTGGGTATCACACCTTATATTTTAAAGTTAGTCAATGAGATGGTTTGTAATTCTGATTGCTGTCGGCTTTAAAAGGTTTATGCCTCAATTCCTCATTTTGAGAAACTTGAATGCCTGGCTCCTTAGAGTTACCCTTGCGTGTGGCTTACTCTATTCAAAAGGGATTTGTGATTTCCAACAGATTTGAAGACATATGTCAGAATCCAGTAATGTGCGCACTACATTTTCTGCAGCAACTAGTGGACCTCATAGTAACAAAAGCTACAGTTTATTGAAAATGACCCTTGAAAATGTTTTGAGCATTTGGATTGACATTGAAACACAGGCCTGGCACTCAATTTGCAAGGTCTCAAGTTCTAAGTTGGAAGCATCCTTTTTGGCAGTTTTAGTCTGGAACGGTTTTCCATACCTGAACGGAAATTTGGGTTTTTGAAACTCAGGCCCAAATTTTGAATTGTTTGAAACATTTCATAATTTCTAAATGCTTCCAGTTTCTGGTGAAAATGCCATTGGTGGTGTGCATTCGTTAAACAGGTGGTGAAGAACAGTACTGAAGCCTGAAGGCATCAGACACCTTGTACAGATATTTGTCATATACAATACATCAGCCTCATTCTCAAGGGTCTGACTTCTGGTAGCGCATGAGCAGTTCCTTAACAGGTGCTCCAAGTGTGGCAATTAATCTTTGGGTCCCTTTCTAGATGCTTCTTGCTTGCAAGTAAAAAAGTCAGCTCTGTCTCCTTTGGGTGAGCAACAGTAATTTCCACCATAATGCATACCATGGTGAATTCTATATCTACGAGTATGGATCGGTGTCCACAAACTCTTTGGAGATTCCTGGTTTAGGGTGGTTCTTTTGCTTTGACAAATGTGACTGTCTGTCCTTTCCACGTGGTGTCATATAGCTCATTTGAAACATATGATTCCTGCATTGAGTAGATAGGTCTATCTGCTTTTGGTTGCACCATGGTCAATCTAGTATCTCTGAGTATGGGTTCCGATGGTGGCAAGGTCTTTGGAAAATGCTTTTTCTAAATTCTCAGTGCTAGCAAGCTCTTCGAATCATCCTGATTGGATAAAAAAGGTTATTCTGGATACTGTTTTTGTTTGACAAAATTTCTATTTCAATGATTGCATTAATGGGAAAGGCATCTTAAAAAAAGCCAGGAAAGACAAATGCCTTTAATTTCTAAAACTAGTTATAAGCTATGGTGTCTACAGTGTCTTGCAGTGGATATGTTATTGCTTCTAGGTTTTTTGAAAGCAACTATTGGATTTGCTTTTGAACTTTCAATGTGCAGGTGAAAAATTACATTTTGGATGTGCTGCTTGCTGTTTTGAATGTTCCACATTCTGACAGAATACGGGTAAATTGCGAGTACCTTGTAGTGCCTTGTGAGATTGATGGGCTTCACACATATGTGGTGATGTTATAGTTTCTATTAATTACGATGGACATGTTGTACACTTGTAAAACTATCTCTGTATACTTTTGGAACTTTAATAGAAAAAACAGTTTAAAGTTGCTGATAAAACATCAAGATAACTACATATCATAACTGGAATATGGATTGTGTGCACATTTCATGTGAGTGCAGGAGATTTGCATAGGAATAATGGGGAATCTAGCCTGTCACGCGGTGCCTGTAAAGGCAATAGTTCAGATGCCAGGCTTAGTTCATGAAATTGTGCAAAATCTTTTTGTCGATGACTCACCAAGCCTCTCTGAAGCATGCAGGTAGTTCTACTTCCATATATGAATGTTTTAATCATGAAGGAACGTCGCAGTTTTCATGAGCTGCTGTTTTCCAATTTTCTCCCATAAAGTGTTGTGAACCTTTGCTGTTTACATGGAAGCAGTCGCTGTTTCTGGTACAGTTCTCAATCTGTAAGATTGAAGACATCATATTCTTATGAAGGTATATTGCATGTCTGCCTTATGGAAACAGTGTTACGTATGAAATTACCAAAATCATTAAACTTCAGCTGAATACAACCTGTATATACCAAGCTGGTCTCTAAGGAAACGTAACATATTGTATCTGTCAAGTCATTTATTGGAAGAGAACACGAATCTCTGCATCTGATGAGATGTACTGTTTGGTGTTAATTGGTTTATTTCTATGAACCTCCATTTTAAAGCCCCAATCCTAGCAGCGTAACATGCTGGAATCCTGATCCTGCTCCATCGCTGCATTATGACTGTTTTTTCTATGGAAGGTCGTTTAGATTTCTGCTTCTGTTTTCTTGCCTTGTGACTGCCGAGATCCCAGATATACTCAGACCTCAAAGCCATACAGGTGAATATATTAAGCAATGTATGTATCCATTGTATGGATGCAAGCTATATGATTGGATGGTTTGTAAAACCCATTCTTGATTATAGGGTCTTCAAGTTGCAGTTCAATGATAGGGCTGTCTTTTATATCATACATATCTACCAGTATGTGTGGTGATCATCTCATATTTGGCTGTCCCTACACCATTGTTGGTGTGGCAACAATGGCTAATTTTTATTTTGCAGATTGCTGAGTGCAGGTCTGCACAGTGAAGAAGTTGATAGCTGGGTTAAGGCTATCAATTCCGAGGAAGTGCTGGAGCGCATTATATGGATTGCTGCAAATACAATGAACTCTTTGCTTTTAGACAAGGTTTGTTAAAAGCTTGTCGGTTTCAATTGATTGAGGACCTGCATGCAATAGTTCTCCTACAACTTCTGCTTTATCTGTCTTCCTTTTTCCCTTTGTTAAACACTTAACATTCACAAATTTCTCCGAAATTTTACCTCATTTCTGTATCCTTCATGATTATCGACTCTGTTGACTTTTATAAAATGGGGGAATACCAATCAGAGCCATACTTATTTTCCGAGTTTCAGGGCAACTAGAGGCATTTTTCCCAAACTACAGAACATGGTTACGGATTGAATTATATAATGTGCCATAGAAGCATTTCTTCTGTTGAATTAATCTGGAATAATAACTAATTTCTTGCAGTTAACAAAAACTGAAATATACAGATGGCACCCAATAAAGATAATAACGTTCTAAATTCACACATGCCATGTTTGAGATTTTAGGGTTTAGAGATGTAGACGCATGACTGCGTGATGAACAAGGACCATGTCCATGGTACAGGTGGGCTGCAGGATATTTCAACATAAAGGAGAGAATTACGGGTTTCTCCAGGTAGACTACGATGGGACTATCGATAACTGAGAATGCACAATTCATAACTCTGAATACATCAAAATAATTTCAAATGCACGAATACATCAAAATAATTTTAAATACCCAAGGCGGTTTTGCAGATGTCCACACTAATGTGGACCCCAAAATTCAAACAAGACCTAGATGCAAACTCATAATGAAACAACTGGATAAACCCTTGTTGTTTGCAAATATACAAAAATCTGCCTCCCATCAGAGCCTCTTTGTAGCAAACAATATTTTAGTAGTAGCTAATCTCTTTGGGGGGACTTTATGATTTTGAATTCACTTACTCACACACTCTCTCCCACATACATGTATACGTACGTACGTGTGTGTGTGTGTTCTCTTAATGAAAGGTTCTTTTTACCCCCCCAAAAAGAAAGTTTGTGTGTGTGTGTGTGTGTGTGTGTGTGTAGATAGATAGTGAGGTGAGGTGTTCTTTATGTAGGCTTACATTTGGCCTAGTCTGGTTTTGTACCACGAAGGTAGATACATGACAATATTGCCAATGCGCATACATGCATTCAATATGCCAAGCATACAAAGCAAGATGTACTCATCATGAAGGTAGATATTGGTAAAGCTTTTGATGTAGTGCAATGGGATTACATTGTTTAGGTAATGCAAAAAATGGGGTTTGGGCCAAAGATGTGCAAAGCTATCTTTTGGCTATATCAAAATAGTACTTCTCGATGCATCCTTGGAGGGTGACCTCTCCCACTCATGGACACTTGGTGGATCAATGCGGCAAGCATGCTCCCTCCATCCAATGTTATTGTTGTTGGTTCATAGAGAAAGCAATGAGGCACAATGAACAAATCTTTATTCATGAGTGGCTACATATATAGGCAACTGCTTCCATGTTGGTAGATCCCAGATCCACAATCATCTCCATGATTACCTCAATCAGTCACATCCTATGATCACTCACACATCACACCAACCTGACATACCTAATTGATGAGTCACTAGAACCTTCTAGCACACCTGCACTCACACACTTCTTGCATAGGACTCCAAGCCCATAGGCACACACACACACACATACATCAATTTTGTCCTTCATTCCCCTCCACAAATTGATGACCTCATCCCTTAGTAGTAGTACATGGGATGCTCCATGGCTTGCCCACCATCATGTGGCAACACACATGGCCCCAACCTGTGAGTCACTCCTAGGATTCTTGGTTTACAACTGGGAGGTAGACAATGACTTTGTATGTAAAGCCCAATGAGTCCAATAAGGAAAAATCTAAAACGACTAACAATCATTTAAGGATGGACTATCCATGGCAGAGAACCATTATTGGCTCAAACACAAAATCTTAATCTAAAATGTAGGGCCAATGCCCTCCCTGGATGAAAGTCTCCTCATTGATAGAGGTCTTTGTAGCATCTTGTTCTGGTTCTTTCTTCCTAGACTTCCTAGTTTCCAAGAGCACAAATATATATTAATGTTGATGTAACTCTTTTGCTCTTTGTCCTTCATCTTGTCCTTCTTGGCATCTTATTCAATGTTGATATTTTCATCAATGTACATCTTGACATTTGCCAATTGAGTTGGCATGGAATTTAAATATAAAGAGAGTAAATATTCCTTTTTTAATAGTAGCACCAAGAGTATTAGTGAAAGCATGTTGCACTTCAAAAGTGCAAAACATTTGTCCATCATTTCATAGGTATTCCAAAAGAGCACATACTTTGAAACAATAACATTGTCACAATCCTTTGCATCAATATGATCATCTTTGGCTTGCTTGAAGTTCATCACATGATACTCATAAATAAGCATCATTGCATTCATACTTTGAAGGAAAACAGCCAATACTTCATCTTGAGTGATGCATATATATCACTTTGCATCTTCATGAGAGGGTCTTACCCAATATGTAGGGTAGTGTCTGCTCCCTTACAGAGCTCAATCAAAGTAAATGCACAGCAAACAATCAGTCAACAGAAAAAGCCCCAATTGTTTGGTTGACTAGTCAAGCATTAACAAGTCAAAACTGTCAAAATAGCAACCAGAGATAGCAGCAACTTGGAGGGCTGAATTTGCACAGCTGGAAGAGCTAATGAAGGGGCTTTTTATGCCAAAATAAAGCTTAAATACTAGAGAATATCTGACCCAGAGGATAGCTGAAAAAATGCGCCAGGTGGCCTATGAGAACTGCTTCAAAATCGACTGGTTTTTCTTTGATTTCTCCCTTGCTTGTGGACCAAATGCACTCAAAATTGAACAACAGCTAGCTCATAAGGTTGCCCAACTATACCTAGGAGGACTGGTTGAAATTTTACTTCTATAGGTCGCATGAAGCAAAGTTCATCAGGCAGTAATCGTGTCGGCACACGCTGAGAAAGGACAATTTCCAAAAACCCTCTGGAGTGAAAGTGCACCTATATGAGGGGAATCTATGGCTGTAAGGGTTTGGAGAATGGTTGCCTACATTGGGAGAACAAGCGCTTGGAAATTCTGCTCAAAAGAGGAAAAAATGGAGAAGAAGAGAGAGTGAGGAAGAAGAAGATGATGACGTGGCTAGAAATGGCTCAAGGAGGACGTGGTGGCTCTGATACCACATGTTGGTTCATAGAGAAAGCAATGAGGCACAATGAACAAATCTTTATTCATGAGTGGTTACATATATAGGCAATTGCCTCCGTGTTGGTAGATCTTAGATCCACAATCATCTCCATGATTATCTCAATCAGTCACCTCCTATGATCACTCACACATCACACCAACCTGACATACCTGACGGATGAGTCACTAGAACCTTCTAGCACACCTACACGCACACACTCCTTGCAGACGACTTAAAGCCCATAGGCGCGCACACACACATACATCAATTTTGTCCTTCAATTGTGTATGGATAAACTTACAGATAAGGGCAGGAATGCAACTACCAATTGGTAAGCATTTTGTGGCTCAAGTTGGACATGTGCTTTATCATGGATGCTTTGAAGTTTGGAGTTATATGGCTTAGCTGTGGGCTACATATTATTTTCACAATCTAAGCTTTTTCCTCTGTCTGCTAGAGACTGGCGTGACCTTTTGTGGTTGTGTCGTATTTTGCAACAAGGACAAAAAATAAGGCACGTGGGATATCCTATTGATAGTCTATTTCCTTAAGGGAGGAAAACTGTTGGGTGATGCAACACATAAACCAAAAGCTAGATTATTGGAAGTTCTGTCCTTGGTCCTTGCATGTGCATCTACGAATTGGTCAACAATCATCATGGCATACATACAATTGTACTTGCCACTTTTTGCATGGGATAAAAAGACATTGGATGCCTTCATGTCACAAGCAATGGAATGCCTTTGGAAAACGTGCAAATATAAAAAAGCTCTCTAGCTCCTGAACTTTGAGCTTCTTTGTTCTCCAAAAATTCATGGAGGCCTCAACATTTTGAACACTACTATCAAAGCTACCATGCTTATTACTTATGCAGCCCAAAAGGAACCATGGACGCAAATGTTGGCTAAAATATGCACTAGGGTTTGTACACATGCATTTGGCAAATTGGAGATCACTTTGTGGGACTTTATCATAGGTTCTTACCAAGGGAGCATTCATGGAAGCCCTTTCTCTAGCTAGCTGATTACTGATTGGCAAGTGATTCTACACTATTTATGTTGGTCGGGACGTCCATTTGATGTGGGCAAGAGCATGGCTTTGGAGAGTATACATTGGAGTAAGCTCTTTACCTTGCCCCTCACGATAGTAGAACCCCGAAAGACATACAATCTTGGCTGCAAAGGAGTCAAATATGTGCAGGATGTGATTCATGCTGATGGTACTTCAATGTCCCTTTCTACCGCAATTGGTGTCATGCTTTGGGCATGCACTCTCTGCCTATTTTGAATAAGCTCTGAGACTTCATTCAGTCCGCCCTTGCTAGAAATCACTTCTTTCCTTCACCTCCGGAGTGGCGACAGAAACATGTATAAATGGATGCTCAAGTATATGTGGTCTGTGGATTTGTATGTGTGAGAGCATATGTTTATACTATGGTCTACACACACTGTTAGGTGCTGATGACATCAGTGGGGATGTCATAGTAACTGGTCCCTGCTATGCATCATGGAGTTCATGGTTTTCAAACTTATGAGTGAATATGATGATATTGAAATTGCATTTTGTTATGTTTTTAGAGGACGAGTTTGGGCATGTTCTTGGATTCATCTAGATCTATGTACTTAGCATAAGTTATGGCAAGTAAATGGACAATGGAATGGAGAGATGTAGAAGTAACAACACTTATATTTCCGTCCACAATGGACACAATACAAAAACAATGTCTAGTGTCTCGCCCTCTAGTGGCAGAGTGCTATCTAGCTGTTCACTCATGTACATAAGTTGTTCTACCTCCTCGATGGCACTCCCAAAACACTCGACCAGCAAGCTTAGGTAGGCCTCATCGTTGTGCCCCACAAACACACTTCAAGATGACCTTCTGAACAGCCACAAATAAGGCAGTGCTTTGACCTCCTTGCTGCTCTAACACAGCCAGTGGTGGGGCCCAAGCTCCCCCTTTGATCTGTCCTCCTTGCTGCTCTCCTGGACATTTCCCTGCCTGCAAACCCTTGCTTCACTCTGTACAGCTGCTGCAAACAGGTCGTGCTTGCCATCCGTACAGTACGTGCAGGTCCCCAGGCTGCTAACATGAAGTTCACCACTGGAACTGGTGCGCAGATCTGCTCCCACCTGCCTCTGACAGACACGTGGCCATTCCATACCAGTTTTGTCTTCTAGGAGAGCTTCCATTTGCTAGGTACATTTTTTTGTTCGCTGTCCACATGGCAGCCTTTGTGCTGCCCATGTGACAGCCCCTTTTCTGCCTTTTCTTTTTTTGTATGCTGCCCACGTGGCAGCCCCATCCTATCATGGTTCACCTCCCACACACTCTCGTCATAGGGGGGCTTACAAATTGGGAGGTGACCAGCTATATTCCAACATTCCTCCCCATGCCTTGTCTTTAGTACAAAATCACTTGGAGGATTGGAAACTTGCCAAACCTGAGACTAGCTACCAGGCCATTCCAATGATGAAACTAATAGTCGCAAAGGGTTATTGACTACTGATTCCCCCGCCGTGGATACAGCTTATCGACTACTGGTTTCCCCATTGTGGATACAGCTTCATGCCAATCAGCTTTGGAGGTTAGATAAACCTCTCCACTTGTGGACTCAAAGCCAGCATCACATATGGAAGAATGGTCTTCCTCTGAAGCAAAAGGTTTTCATGTGTTGATATGTAAAAAGCTTTGGTTTGCATACCATCTAGAGAGGAAAGGGACAGAAGTATTTAGAGGTGCAAGGCAGGTGTATAACTTGAGCTTGCAGGTAATTTTGGAACATCAATTGGGGACACAGGTTAAGCAAGTTTTCTTCAGTCCTCTTTTACAAGAGCATAATGAAATGAACGTGGAGCAAAAATGTGGGAGTTGCTTTCAAGCAAGCACAATTCCAGATGAGAGAACTTCAAACACTATTCTTATTCATAAAAGAAGAAACAGATTGGAGCCTTCCAAAACGCAGAAGTTTTTGTTGTATACATACACGCCTTTACTGATTTCAATAGTCAGGCTTAGATATTCCAATGAGATGGAGGTCATGTTAGAGATACTAGACGATCAGAAAGTTTATGTGAGGTTGATCTCTGTGTTTGAGGGGTAGCAAATGAATAGGAGGGGTTGAAAAGTCCAGCCACACCTAATTAATTGGAAGGGTCAGCGTTGGAATAACCAGGGAATGACACTGAAAGTTTGAAATTTGAAATTTGCAGTGCTTAGTGAGGAGAATAAATAACTGTTGTTTGTTTCTTCATTTAAGTTTAATCTTCAAATGGCAATTGCTATGCTTGCAAGCTTGTAATGATCCCAAACCTAAAAGTCGAGACACCTCTACATTTGATTCAAGTCGGATCTTTATGGCATTGAGCTGGGACTGCACGAAGCAGGATGCAAGACAGCAAGTATGCCTGATGCCATGAGTTGCCCTTATAGGGATGTTTAAATAAATGGGAAACAAATTTTACTGCTAATTAGGAAATCGTTGCACATCAATTATCATGTTTTATATCTCTAGCTCTTTCAATTTGACATGAAAAAGAAGGAGCAGCTGATAATGTTCTGAAAGCATTGAAAGGGCACAATTCACTAGCCATTGGATTTGAAGAACGATTCTGTTTTTCCTTTTCAGAGTACCGAGCTGTTGCTGGCAATGGTTGATTGTCAAGGAGATAATTCCTCTATTCTTCTTTCAGCCTTGGTGCGTTTAGGACTGCCTGCTATCCTTACAGATCTTTTGGCTTCTGAGATCAATGCAGTTAATGAGGGTACATGTTCTCGCGGGTATGGAATCACCTTTTGTCTGCTGTCCTTAATATATTTCTAAGTTCTGAGATCAGTGCAGTTTGGGACAGTACATGCTCGGAAGGGTATGTCACCCTTTCTTTTGGAAAAACAACATACATTATCTCAAATGTACACTTTAATTGGATGTGTTGCTATGTGAATTTGCCTTTAAAATCTTTTAGTAACAACAGTATGCAATTTAAACAAAGCTCCATGGTGATTCAGGGATGTTGTACTGGACACACTCCTTCAAATAGCCGAGGCTCTCTCTTTGGCTGATGATATTGCTGCACAGCTTGCAGCAAATTTAAAGTTGTTCTCCCTTGCATGCCAAGTTATTCGGCTGTCAGACAAAGATGAGGTATATGATCTTTGCTTGGATGCCATCTTTGTTAGCTTTTGTGTCCATTTCTACTATCATCTCTGCTTTTATTAACTTCATCTCTGTAGTAATGATTTCTTTAACTGTAGAAACTAACTGTGAATTAGGAGATGTATTGCATTCAAGTAGTGGTCCAGTGCTGTTCTTCTTCTCCAGCTCCTCAATTCTACCTGCCATAGTTTCAAGCATCGTCTGTTTCACTATTGCCTCCTTTCGATTTTCTCCCATTTGTCGATTTTGTGCTCCATTACTGTTAGCATACACTTGAGCTCTTGTACCTCGAGCTAAATAGTAGGCAAATCTGTTCCTCCGCAGTTTGCAAGTGTAAGCCCTTGGGTCCTGTTGGAGTTCTGTGAATCGCCTGGTGTGTGTCTTTGGAAAAGGAGGAGTGTTTAGGACTGCCAGTGTGTAGCTCTTCCTCGTAGATCCATGTTTTTGCTGCTGTTGTCCTCTAGGATCCATGTTGTGCATCTTTTCTCCTGACCCCCCAACTGTCCTAACCCCTGGACTTTTTATTTGAGGGGGAGGGGGGGATCCTCCCAGTCTAGAGCTTAGAGGGGCCTGAAGAGCTATGAGGGTGAAGGGGGCAGGGGAAGGGTATGTTTAACGTCAAGACTGGAAGGAGGAAGTTGAGCGGGGAGGAGAAGAGAGGATAGGGCTAAGTGGAGAGGAGAGGAACAGAGCGGCTGAGAAAAGAGGAGCCTGAGCGTAAAGGTTGCGTGGGAGAAGCCTGAGTGGATAGCTGAGCAAGAAGGGACAGAAAGGCCTGAGCAGAGGAGCGGGCTGGATCAGAGACGCTTGAGCAGATCATCATATCCATTGGCTGGTTCAGTGGACAGTGGCTCCAGCGAGGCACGGCATCACTGGGAGATTAAACCCGTGATGGAGTGCTAATGACAATTGACATGTGCGGTCCTCTGTGTCCGCCTCGCAGTAGCTCTCCGTTGGACAAGTGCCATTGTCACCCCAGTTGACTGTGTCCCCAGGCCACCGAATGTAGAGGAAAGCTCTCCAATCCTCATGTGTGGGTCAATGCACTGGCTGGTCTATGGAGTCTCCCTCTCTGGGTGTTGGCTGCGTCGTCTCCTTGGGGACTGCGGGTCTGTGCAACCTCACCGAAAAAATTCAGTAATCACCCTTTGGCTCAGACTCTGACAGAATACAGCTCTTCTTTATGGGTACGGTTCGAATGGCTACATCGAGCTTCCAAGCATGCAAAGATGCTTGGGACAGTTATGTTGAATACTCCCTTTCAAGCATTCAAAGATGCTGATAAAGCATGCCTCATGTCTGCAAAGCTTGCATCACATAACGATAAAGAAAAGTAACAGCAGAATCTGAATGTAGAAATGGTGAAGAGGGAATCCATGAGTGAAGACGAGAAAGAAGAGGGGAATGGTTTGGTGTAGCAGCTGTTGGAGAAGCTAGTACGGAGAAGTGAGCTGGAGAATAAAGGGTGTGGGAGGAGGGGGACTGGTCACCACACGAGTGGGTAGGAGGGGGAAATAATCGAAGTGAGAAGTGAGGTGGCCACGTTAGGGGTGAACTACCCCCACGGCTCCAAGAAGAGCTGTGGCCAAGGATGTGGGAGAAGTAAGCAGGGACGATGTCGGGGAGGTGGAGGCAGGGAAATATTGCAAAGGAGGAAGTGGGACAAATGTACACCAGGAGCAGCTGAGCAAGGAGGGGGAGTGTGAGGGAGGAGCGAGGTCACTAGGAAGAAGCAGCTGGGGAGGGCAGGCTGCAAGAGAAGTGGGTTGTGTGTTTGTGTGCGTGCATGCTTGTGTGTGTGCGTCTACATGTGTGTGTGTTTGGGGGGGTGTGGCAGGGATATGATCTTTTTTATTGGGCTCGTTATTGGGCACCAATCATTTTATGATCGATCGATTATCCTGCCTTGCCATATAATGACATCTGATGTATGTGCTGGGTTTTTTTTTGGGGGGGTGGGGGTGCTGGGGTCAAAAGGGGACGCTGGAAGGTGTCATTAATTTGAGTTTCTTGTTTTGAGTAAGCTTCTGGTTATGTTATGATACGATGCCAGGATTCAAAGCTAAGTGTATCTTTTAGAGATTCTGAAAGTAGTACTATTATTGCTGTGAGTTTGTGGTATGCAAAACATTGTCGCATTGTGCAAGCTTGAGACTCTTTGGCTTTACCTCTTAGGTTGGACCTGCTGGTATCTCTGCAACAGTTCTAGTGGCTAATCTGTTAGCTGAAGAGGAAGATCTCATTCATGAAGTATCTCGTGGTAAGTTCCTCAACACTTCTCCCTGGACCATCCACATGAACATTCATGTGCTTGCTTTTCATAGCCTTCACAAGGTCTCCATTTTTCTGAACTAACTGCGGATGCAATTAATGCAGATGCAGTACTCATCAAACAGCTGCTGGAGCTATTGCCCTCCACTGGAGATGACCCTGGAGCACGAAATGCTCTATGGAGTATCCTGGCCAGGCTTAGCTCTGCATATTCAACAATTTATCAAGATCCCCATGCCACATCAGAGGTGCTACTCGTTTTGGCTGAAAGATGTGAGCTACTGCTAGAAGATCTTCAAGACCACAGGGATGACAGAATGGAAGAGTTAGGGGAGAGTGAAAGCTCGAGGGGTTTCCAGATGAAGCTTGAGACTGTATCCACCTTTTCATTTTTCAAGAAACTAATGTATCATAATTTCCTTGTCATTTTTCTTTCAGGCAGGTTGCTGTATGAGTAAATGATAGTCCAAGTTGTGCTTTGCGAATAGCTGTGTGTAGGTATAGGAATACTTGGAAGTCCAAAGGTGGAGGTGTAACTGATTATTCAGATGTGGAAGAATGCCAGCTTCTTTTTAAGGGTGGTCTATTAAGTCCAATATAAAAGTTTTCGTCCTTGACTATTTCTAGGTGAAGAAATTGCTCCATATCATGGAAGATTGGGCAGCTTGTCATGATCCTGATGTGGACAGTGGTATTTACAAAACCATACAAAGTTCTTCTTGCTCACTGAAAAGACGGCTCAAAGAAACTGAACTGGATGAAAGTCCAGGATCTGACACAAAATTTGAATCCCGTGAAAATGGGCAAAACTATTTTGACGTGTAAATTTTTTTCTCTGATGGTGGATGCACAATGTGCTCTGGTACACGTCTTGATGGAAAGACCCATTTACATGGTCGAGGATTGGGGATTCATATCAAATGAGGAATATGTAACATTTTCTGATGCCTAACAAAGCTTCAAGGTCAATGTAGAAACACAAACCCTGCAACCACATGCCTTGTCAGATGTCATTTAACATCACTTGTGGATACGTTGGTGCCACTTAATTGACAATAGACAAAACCCTCTGTTGGCTGCTTTCTGGTGTAGTGATTGTGGTACATGGCAGGAGCTTACGTGTTTTTACAGTTTTTTTTTGGGGTGGGTGCGGTGCGTTTCAAATTTTGCAAAATGTTCACAGCTTTCTACCGATCTACACTTATCACACAGCTTTGTACTGATCTACACTTACCACACAGCTTTCTACTGATCTACACTTACCACACCGGATTTGTACTGATCTGTATGGGGGGGGGACTTCAAAGTTTGTAATAGAAGCACGGATTTGTACTGGTCGACACTTATCACACCTTGTTCATGTGCAACTCTTCAAAAAAAATCTCAGAAAAAAAGCAATACTTTGAATGAGGCGGCAATGGAGACAAAAAGCAATGCCTGGAAACTCCATGAGGTGTCAATATTTAAGGTACAGAAGGGTTATTGATAATTGCATGCCTCTCTAGCATTCCTTCTAGACCAATAGAGCTATGGCTTTCCTCTCCTTTGTATACTCAACTCATAAGCTACAGTGTATGTGCACGTCTGACTATTCTGCGTTGTTGCTGTTTTGGGAGGGAACCACCCTAGAAGTCCTTTAAGCCTTTATAAGAGCTTTTAATGTATGGTACTGATGTATATGACTATTTATTCATTTCCTTATCCTAACTCCTTGATTAGAACGGGGTGTATAACAGAAAGTGTAATTGAGGGTTGTCTTGGAGGAGCTGCACAAATGCAGGGCTGGGAGGGAAATATCTTGTGTAAGGAAAGCTGAGCCTAGTAGCCTTAAGGTATCCGATATTTGAATTAGGTCAACTGCTGTTAGGCAGGCTGTGACATTGAGATTGACATTAGCCACATACAGTTGCACAAATGCAGGCCTGGGAGGGAAATATCTTCTGTAAGGAAAGCTGAACCTAGTAGCCTTAAGTTATCTGATATTTGAATTAGGTCAACTGCTGTTAGGCAGGCTGTGACATTGAGATTGATGTTGAGATTGACTTTAGCCACATACAGTTGTGCATAGCTAGCTGCCACATCTCACTAGGGAATCACATTTATCTCACATGGATGGATATGCCCAGCCAGCCCACATTTTTTAAAATATAAAGTAGGTTCCTGTGTAAAGCCTATACAATGAATCTTCTGTCTAGCATAAACTAAGCCTTTAACATCTGCTATAAACCTCCCTTTTCTTAAGAAATATTTTGGCCTACATCCAGCTATTGAATACAGGTATGCTTCTCTTTTTTAAATATTTCTTAGGTATCCATTTTTGCTTGGTGGTCTTTCAAGGTGCTGTTCTTGTGGGTTTGCACAGCTAAGGGGGATTGAGCTCTCCCTCGATATTTTGCAACGTTTGGGGCATGAGTGATTCATCATACCTGAGAACATCTTTCTCCAATGAGTCTAACCAATTGTTTGAATCTTGCAATGCTAATTGTTATATTCTAATTTGTTAAGCTTGTCACTTCTGACCATTGAAATTCTCTGATCTGAGACCTTCAATCATGGAAGTTGGTATGTCGTGGGACATCAGGTCTCTAGAGTTTTCCCCACTTTTCTACAGTCGTCTAGGTCTTTCCTACTAGCAAGTGTACATATGACTTTGGAGCTTTGTGCATTTCCACTACCACAAAAGTGATCTTGAGGATGAGTTGTCCTATCTAAGCAGCATTCTCTCTTACTATGCTATACGGTGCACATTGGGTCTAATCTCCTATTCTAAGTATCATACGTGAGGGTTCTAATTCTTGGCTTCCCATCAAGCTCCATAGGGGAGTGGAAAAAAGGTTAATGATTGATCTTAAGCCTTGCATAATCCTTTGAATCCAAGATTTTCTCCAAGACCTCTCAACATTAGGGAATTAATGGGTGAAATATGTGGGGGTGCAATGTCGCATAAATTGTTTGGACTGGATCAGGCATCCTGATTGTAGATATAAAGTACACCTCCTTAATCCTTGTCGGCTCCTTCAAGTCTTCAAGTGTCCCTCAGAATTCATGGCCTATCAGCCTTCACTAGGGGAAGTTGCTTTTATGTCTAAGTTTACCTAGGTCTGTCTGGTTTTCATCCATCTCGGTATCTCTTTTGGCGTCTTCCATTGATGAACTTATTGAATTCAATTCCATCTAGTGTGTCTAGATTGACTACTACTCCCCAATGGGTGATTTGCTTGACTTGGAAGGTTCCAGCTCTTTGTATTTGAGTTACCCTCTCTGGTTCTTGGCACTATATTGTATTTGAATTACGCTTTATGCTTCTAGGAACTATATTTTAGAGATAACTATTCTTCCTTAAGTCTTTTGTCTTCACAATTTGGTCAAGCCAAGTCTTTTGTCTTTAAATTTTGGTCAACCCAAGTCTTCCTCATCTTTTCTATGGTCATGATATAATTGAGAGCTCAATAAAGAAGAATTTATATGGTGAGAAAAAATTGAGTACCATTTCCTCGTGGATAATAAGAAGTAGAAGAATTGAAATCACTACTTTGTTGGTACAATTGCTCCTAGACCATGTGTCAGTTTAAATGGAGTGGGGATTGTGCTCACTTTGGATGTGACTTTGTCGGTACAACTAGTTCTAGACCATATGTCAGTCTAAATGGAGTGGGGATTTTGCTCAGCTTTCAATGCAATCTTGTACGATCATAGGGTAGCTTGAAGGTTGTCTTCACAATTGGTTTGATTGGTTTCCACGACCTTAGTGATGATCTAAGAGAGGTCTTTTTGTTGGAAACTTTAGCTTGGAAATATCCTTGGTGACGGCAAGAAGTGTATTTCCTTTAGATTACCACTAATTGGGAAAGTAAATGGCAAATAACCTCATACATAAAACTTAGTACTAGATCATGCATCTATATTTTTATGGCCTTGGCTTGTGCCCATTTTGTCATGTAGTCAATTGTCACTATTGTATACAACATCGCTTGAGTGGTTCTAGTTAGAGGGTGAATATGGCCTACATAATAAAGCTCACATTTTCAAAGGGTTGCAATGAGACAATTGGATGGAGGGGCATATGGTCTTGTCCTAGAGGAGCCGGTGCTCTTTGACACACTTCACATCTCTCAACATATTAATTAGACTACTTACATAGTCCTTCTTGGAGTATCTTGTGGGCTTGACATCTACAACAAACATTAGGAAAAGAAAGAGCTCATGTTGGGCCCTTTTAGGTTAGACAAAAAATAGAGATCCTCCAATGAGAGAGAGGCCAACGTTACGATGGAAATGCTTTTCTTTATTAAAAAAAGACTCTCTCTCTAGAGATGCTCGACACACTGACAGTTTGAAGTTCTCGCTCTTGTTTTCTAGCATGTCATAAATGCTATGACAAATCACGAAATAGATAAATTGACATTTTGAAGTTCCCGGTCGAGCATTTGTGAGTGTGATAAATGTCCTCCCTGAGGAGTCAAAATGACCAAAATAGGTATCTGACAGTTTTGTGCTTAAGAAAGCATTTTGGGCCTAGGGCCAAGTGCCCAAATAGCTTCTGAAGCACAAATGGCTTTCTACTATTTTGGTGCAAAATTTTGTGGCTTTGGCATCACCATTGTGTCCGAAGCAAGCGAAAACCCCCAAAACGGCTTTTGAATCATTAAATTTGGCCTCCTGGAGGAGCCAAAACGACCAAAACGCTCACCTGATAGGAATGTGCTTAAGAAAGTGATTTGGGCTCTTGGCTTGGGACCAAGTGTCCAAATCGCTTTCTTAAGCATATTCATGTTAGGGACCTATTTTGGTCATTTTGACCCCTCCGAGAGACCAAATTTAGTGATTCAAAAGTCGTTTTGGGGATTTTCGCATGCTCCGGACAACATTTATGACACACTAAAAAATGCTCGAGTGGGAACTTTAAAATGTCGGTTTATTTGTTTCATAATTTATATCTCCGATTGAATGCTCGACCATATAGAGTTGTGCTTCTCACTCTAGAACTTTTTAATTTTGAGCCAAGAAAATAAAAAAATCATGAATTTCTTACAGGGCCCCAAAATGAGCTCTGATTTTTCCTAATGATGCCCACTTGCCACGGCATAGTGGGGGGGACTTCTTGAAAGAATGGTTGCATCTCATCTTCCATGATGCATCTTCTCATAACATCATTTTTAACCTTGATGTAAATGGCTCTAGCTATGATATGATATGGAGCAACCTTCATTATCTATCATCTTTCCTCCAACTTAGTGAGCTTTTATTGAGGCCAACCAGTGGTGAACAAGCCTGATACCTTTCAGTTGAGTGAATGCACATCCAATGGCATAATTGGACGCATCATTTCCACATCATTTTGCACATGGAACTCAATTTCCCAATCAGAGGGTCTAAGGACGGAAGCTTTGATATGGGATTCTTTTAGCTTTCGAAATTAAATCTTGCACTACTTATTGCGGTCTTGCTAAGCTTGTGAAATGTAGGATGAATCTTTGGTACTAACCCACATGTCCCATGAACACCTATTGTCCTTGGTAATTCTTCAAGGGTGGGTCAAGGCTAGATCCCACTTTGTCTTTTGCAAATTGCCCTACTACTATAGAGCACCTTTGTGAGCAGTGCTTCATTGTTAATTCAATCCCTAGAGCTTTTGAGGAGCTTCACAAGCTGCTCTTGAATCACTGCTGCCTTGTTCACATGTCTTTCCTCTATGGCCTTTGAAATCTGAGCAAATTCACTTGTAAAGCACACCTGTGGTACTTTGGTGGTTGCAAGATGTGGTCAGCTAAAGATAAGGAGCCATGATATAAGGCTTCATAATCAAGGATAGATTCATAATGAACACCATCATGTGTTAACAACACAATTTGTCTCATCAATCAGCTTCTTCCAAAGCTCTAGATAGTTTTTACACTACGTTAGATCTCTTTCATTTGGGACTTGCAAGGCATGGGTCGTTAAGTCCTTGGCTATCTACACCTTGGTGGTCTTCTTGTCAGCAAAGGACACCTCCCTTATGAGATTTTCTTTGTTGAAGGAGGAGATGAAATGGGTGTAAACTTCTTTCGAATACTCACCCTGGAAGCTCTCTACCACCTGAGGATGTACTTTTGGAAGCTGCTAATTGTCTTTGTTGTGTGCCACAAATAAATAGTTTATGTACTGGGCCTTTTCTATGGTGGCTTCCCAATCCCACAGTCTGGTTCTCCGAGTAGAGTTTCCTTAACAAATTTTACGTGGGCCATTTCTCCGTCAACATTACTGATGCGTTGATATTGCTGTATGTCTCTGTTTGTTTCTTGAGGGTCACCATTTTTTCTTCTTTGTTGCAAGTTTGTTAGGTAAGGTGCAAGTCTTTGATGGACTAAACTTTCAAGAATTAGTGTGAATCACTTTTAGAGAAATTCACGAGAACTTTTGGGAACCTGCATGAGTTTCTAGAAAACTTGCAAAAGTTTATTTAGAACCCTAAGAGTTCTTTAAAAAGTCTCAAGATTTTTTGAGAAATGCACAAGAGTTTCCTTTTAGAACTTTGAAAAGTCTCATAAGAGTTTCCCAAAAAATAATCAGTTGAGACTCGTTTGGGCATAAGGAACAAAAGTATCTTGTGATGACAAGGAGGAGGGCTTGAAGGAGGAGCATTGGAAGATGCATTACTGATTTGTGAGGAAAAATTGCAAGGATTTGGACTTTATGGTGCTCCACCCACGGCATGTGATGACACATAATTTGTTGAAAATTCGCACAAAAGTGTGTGATTGTTTGAAATAAAGAAAACTTGCCAAATAAACTCAGAGATTTTGTGCAAGCTTCAAAACGGAACAAACTCATAAGTTTTTAGCAAACTTGCAAATTTCTTGAAAGTTTTATCTTGCAATAGTCCACCCTCATGTTGGTGAGTGCATTGACTAGTATTAGGCCTATGAGCATCAAGAGTTCATTCTAGGGTGGGTGTTTGATATCCACACAATTTTTTTGTGAGTTTTTCAGAATGTGTTCTAGGGATGGATTTTTCAGAGGGACATCTACTTTGGATTGTGTAGTTCTAGAATGCAAAGCTAATAATGTGTGCTTCTGTAGTGCATGAGTTCAAACTTGGCCAATAATTTTTGCATCTTTTGGTAAGTGAATAAAGTGCTATTGTTAGTTTCCACATAAGTGACTTATGTACAAATACTGGCATGAGGGAGGGTCAGTGAGCAATTCTTATTGTTATCCTACTAATTTCCTAGAGCTTTGCTACATGCAATACCCCAACAAGCTAAGAAATAATTTGGTCATATTCCTCTATTGCTTTGGTTGGTGTAATAGGAATCAAAGGAAGTTGGAAATTTGTCCTTTTGTGCTTGGGATTCCAATATTGAGTACTTGCCTAGATTCTTCTTTCTTTTATTCTCTGAAGGAATTGTCCAAGCATGCAACAATCAATATTTGATTGATATGTCTTTGATCTACTTCTTGTCTTTGCTCCTTCTTAGGTATCAAATTTTCCTTTGTGGTCTTTGTCTATCATTCTTGTGCATTCAATGATGATTTTTTTTGTCATTTGTGGCTACTAGCCTATTTTCGATCGGTAGCTGCTTGCTCATTCTAGGAGGTATTGGGGGGGAGTTGAGGGTTGATTTTTTGTGTTTCTACTTTGTTACAAGATTACTTTATGTACTAAATAGCTGCTCCTTTCTAAGCCTTCCACAAAGGTTAAAGTAACCAAATGGATAATGATATGCTATGATTATGGTCCCTTGGACCCTTTGTCCCCTTGTTTTCCAATGGGATCAAGGAATCCAAGCTTGTGAGGTGGGTTGATGAGTCAAGCTACCATAGTGCTATTAGCAAGCATTGCCACTCCCTCTACTCTAATGGGACACAACATGACTCAAAACTATAAATTAAACACCTAATTCAAAGCCATTTAGTAAAATATCTTGTATTACAGAAGGGAGGGATATGAGGACAATGAGTCAAGCCATTTAGTAAAATACCCTATAGAAGGGAGGGATATGAAGACAACCGAGTCATTGTGTACAGTGCACTTATGACTAGTTACATTCCCAAATAGGATGCAGAATAGGATGCCCAAGGGTACATCTAAAATTATGTAACCATACAACATGGGTGCAACAATAAGGGGATTCTAAATCTAATAAGCTCACATAAATATGTAGGGTGAATTGTGGTAGGATGAGCATCAAAATGGATGCAACAACACCACTTTTGTGAAAATGATTTGTTGGTTCAATGAGATGCTATAGGTGTGATCTATTGAGGTGATGATGCCAAACATATGTTATGAGATGAGGTTGGGCCATGTTGCAGCCATGTCAAACAAGCATTGATTTTTGACTTTTGCCTATTCTGTAAACAAGTAATCAAGGTAGTGGGGAAAAATTCCATGACAAGCAGGAGGTCTACAGATATGGGGACGAAATACACAATAGTGGATATTTTGACAAATAGCCTTGATGAAGGAGAGTCATAAAGATGATGGAGCATTCACTGTAAAATGAGGTAAAAACCCCTCCCCCCCGCCATCAGAATGGTCCTGATTCCCAAACTCTCGCCCCCCCCTCCACACACACACACACACGCATGCACACATGCTTGCACAAATGCACACTTATCCCCTTGGGGACCCTTGTAATCTTTGGGTTTGCCAATATTTGAGTTTACATTAAAAAGCTTATTTACTAGATGGATTTTTAGATTGATGTTTGGCGTTCACACTCCAAGGGACTAATACACATAAGCACCCTTTTTAAGGAAATTGGAGGGGACATGACATAGATATATAAGGAGTTGACATTCTATTGGATGGTGGAAATTGGATGGGACAATATATAGGAATAAAGCGGGAGTTCGGTCTTGTAATACAAAACATTATTGATGAGGCTACATCATCAGTGAATCCTATAGGAATTACAACTAGGAATGCTCAAGGCTATTTGTGGAAAATGTCTTGTTTACAGAGTGGAACTTGGTAGTTCTCTTGCTTATTATTTTAAAACACAGTGACTAGTACCTCTAAATTTGACAAGATTGGTACTAGAACCTTTTGTAGGAAGATGTATAAGATACCTATGGTACAAGTTCGATAGAATTCTCCCACTTGTATCTACATTTACTAAGCCCTTTATTTATTAATTTTACAAGTAATAGAGATTAGGGGGCATATGGGTCCATACCCTCCATTGTTTTCTCATTATAGAATGGATGAATATGGTGAACATGGAATGCTTTTCCTCCTAGGAATAGATTAATGGATAGGGGAAAG
Organism: Dipteris shenzhenensis; assembly: GCF_047967505.1. Classification (NCBI taxonomy): domain Eukaryota; kingdom Viridiplantae; phylum Streptophyta; class Polypodiopsida; order Gleicheniales; family Dipteridaceae; genus Dipteris; species Dipteris shenzhenensis. The sequence continues at coordinate 29,003,184 of NC_141627.1, forward strand.
TGGATAGTGGAATCGCATGCATTGTGACCAATACCTCTAATCATGACAAGTGGGATTGGCAAAGTGGTAACACAATAAAGGAGGGTAGTGATGGTGAGATAAAGGTAATTTAATGACTCTGGTTGGCATGAGATCTTTGAGGATCTTAGGCTGTTGAGAGATTGTTCAAAAGACAATGAGATTGAACAAGATAGTATCCAAGGCCCTCAGATTAGGCAGATCTAAGATCCAAGGAGGCACATTTTTAACCATTTATGGACAAGATAACTGGTGTTAGGTCCTAAAAGAATTGCCCAATGGGCATAATAAAGATATATTTACTATTGTGCAACATTGATATCTTAGTGGAGATTCTTTGCGTGGAAAATACTAAGGACCACTTACAAAATCGAGTTGCAAAGTCCCAGAAGCAAAGTGGGAATAGTAGCAATAGCTCAAAGGACCCTTTAGCTCATTCAAAAGAGATGGAATATCTTGAAAGAGGAGAAGCCTTTCAAAGTAAGGAAAGGCAGAGGAGTTGATAGCTTTCAGCTCCAATCAGGTCAACCAGGTAAGTGCATAGTGCATGGACCTCAAAGAGCAATCGTCCACCTGCACTTTTTGGAACTATTTCTTTGTAGCTTTCGTGATGACCCCAAAAATATACTAGCATTTTTTGGAACATGACTCTTTAAACATCCTTGTCTCTTCACTATCACAAGAGAATACGTAGAAAATGCCACATAATACATCCTATCCAGCTTCTCAACAAGGAGCCTCAGCTTTTGCACATCAACATCCTACAATGGTGCCTACTTTGTAGCATTCATAGAACTGCTATTGACTACCTCGTAGCAAACACATCATTGCTTGAATCATTTGTAGTACTAACATCATTCTTTTGCATACATTAAAGCATGTTTAAGCATCACTTTTGGCTCTACTACTGGAGTACTATTGAGATTCAGTTAAAGAAGAACATGTGACTGCCTTGTGATAGTCACAACACATAATTTTATTGACTTTGACTGATGCATAGAATTTCCTTTAACTACTTTATTTCGGTCCTTTGCAAATGCCTTGTGACTACTTGTAGGTGCTTTGTAATTGTTTGTAGGTCCTTGTGTCTACTTTGTGTCTACATTATCCTTGTGAGTGCTTGAGAGGATGATAATTACCCTAAGAAATAAAGCCAACAAATGTAGGTTTTTTTCTACTACTTTGTGACTGCTTGGAAATGTGAGTTTACAAACAACGAAAGCAGAAAACAAGAGAGAGTGAGAGCTAGAGAGGCACACATAGATTTGTGGGTGCTGAACCACCCTTATCTTCTATGTCATTCATATATATATATGTGTCAAGAATTGTCAGGGTTAAGGTACAGTGGCCTTTAATCCCCACAACCTCCCACTTAAAGGACAATGTTCCTTTAAGGGAGAACAACTAGTGGACATACTATCCAATGCCCATCAAGAAACAACAATACTCAAACCGCTGACTAGGTAGACTCTTCGTCAACATATCTATAGGGTTATCATCTATATGAACCTTGATAAGCTCTATGCGCATGTCCTCAAGTACCTCCCTGATGAAATGGTACCTGACCTCAATGTGTTTGGTATTTGCATGAAAGACTGGATTCTATGCTAGCTGAATAGCACCCATTGAATCACTATGCAATGCCAGTATACCTGTATGAATACCCGAGTCTCCCATTAGATGATCAAGCCATATAGCCTCCTTGCAACCCTCTGTGGCTACAACATACTCAGCCTCTGTGGTAGACAAAGCAAAAAACTTCTATGCGCGAGACATCCATGACACTGCACCACCTACAGAGGTGAACACATAACAAGAAGTGGATCTCTTGCTATCCTCATGCCTTGTATAGTCTGAATCTGTGTATTCAAGTACATGCATCTCTCCTCTGCCAAACTAGATGCACATCTCTTGGTACCCTTCATTGTGAAGATAGTGGGAGAGAGGGAAGGAGTCTCACTTGCGGCTTTCTCACATACACAATGGGGGAATACACACACAGGTGGAGGCTGAAAACAATTTTCCTCTTCTTAGTTGTGAAAGCCAAAAAGAACTCAACTATAAAGAAATAGAAGAACCCTATATGTGGGTCTCAAACCAAACTCAACTAACTAAGGTGGCATACTAACTGAGCCACAAACTAGAGTAGATAAGGATAGCTGTCATCCAGCTATTATTCATGGGCGGTGTACCAACCGCATCTGTAGCTAACAAGTCAGTGACATAAATGCACAACGGTCACCTTGGCATATCGCGAGTGGAGCTCGATATCTCAACACTCCCCCTCGAGCTCAATCCCAATTCTTGCACACCAAGCAGGTCTCTGAACTTGCGCAGCTTCTCTGCGCCCAATGCCTTCGTGAATATGTCAGCTACCTGATCCTCTGTGCTGACATAAACTAGATCAATAAGACCTAGTAAAACCTTCTCCTGCACATAGTGATAATGCACCTCAATGTGCTTTGTTCTAGCATGATAGATTGGGTTGTTTGCCAAGTATATACTGCTCATGTTGTCACAATAAATGACAACTGGCCCATCTATAGACTGATTCATATCATAAAGTAGCTTATGCAACCAAGCTACCTCACATGCAGCCATTGCTGCACCCCTGTACTCAGCCTCTGTCTTGATAAGGCAACTATAGGTTGTTTCTTGCTGCTCCAGGTGACTGCAGCACTCCCAAAAGAGAACACATATCCATTGGTAGATCGTCTATCAGAAATACTACCAGCCCAATCAGCATCAGTGTATCCATGCAACTGTATCTGAACCCCAGCCTCATAAAATAGTCCATACTGCAATGTGGACTTCACATACCTGAGTATGCATCTAGTCGCATCTAAATGCAGTTTCCTTGGAGCCTGCATAAACTGACTTACCAATCCAATAGCATAGCTTAGATCTGGCCTGGTAATAGTCATATAAATCAAACTTCCTACTATGCGTCTGTACATAGTAGGGTCTTCCAGAAGCTCACTTGCATCTGTGCTCAGCTTCACATTCTGCTCCAAAGGAACTGAAATAGGCTTACAGCCTGTCATCCCATATTTGGACAGCATGTCCAATCCATACTACCTCTGCAAGAGCTATATCCCACTTGGTGATCTAATCACCTCAATGCCCAAGAAATAACGCAACTCTCCCAAATCCTTCATCTCAAACTTCTGCTTCAATAGCATTTTCACATGAAGGATATCTTCATCACTATCACCTGTGATGATCAAATCATCGACATAAATAATTGAATAGCATGAACATAAGCTGGTGGCTACTCCATAAAGACCTCTTCTTGCAAATCACCATGCAAGAAGGCATTCTTTACATCCATCTGATGTAAAGACCATCCCTTTAATGCAGCCATAGCAATGACTGCTCTTACAGTTGCCATCCTTGCAACCGGACTGAATGTTTCTTCATAATTAATGCCATATGTCTGTGCATACCCCTTGACAACTAATCTTGCCTTGTATCTATTCACAGAACCATCTGCATTGTACTTGATCTTATAAACCCACTTACAGCCAATTGCATTCTTGTCTTTAGGCAAAGGCACCAATTCCCATGTAGCATTTGCTTCCAAGGCATCCATTTCTTCATCCATGGCTTTCTCCCATTTTTCATTTCCCATGGCTTGCTCAAAAGAAGTAGGTTTTGGTTCCTGTACCACTTTGACCATATAGGCATAGTGAATGGTTGTAAATCCATCATATTTCAGCCTATCCACAGGATACCTAGCTCTAGTAGACCTGCGCAAAATAGGCTCACTTCGAGGTGCTCTCAAAACATCCCTGGTCTTCCTTACTCCAGGTGTAACAACAGAAGGAATACCCAACTCATCATCAATGCTCTGTTCTGAGCCACTGGATTCACCATCCACATAAGAGTGACCTGCATTCACATCAAACATGGGCTGATCTACCTTCTCTTTTCCTTTTCGTGATACCTGCATACCACTATCTGCATTGCTTTGAGGAGATTCTCCTGATCTCAATCTGCCTATCCATGGTGAAGTATGTGAACCACTGCTAGAGGACATTGCAGGTCCACTGATATTTTGTGATTGCTACTGTGAATTCTGTGCAGCAATACCATTTTGTGCATCTACATCAATCATCACATTTACTGGTTTATACCAGCTGCTCATCTCATCAAAAACAACATCTCTGCTCACTGTAAACTTACGAGAAGAAGGGTTATAGCATCTATACCCTTTCTACTGCACAGAATAACCAATAAAGACGCACTTCTCAGCTTTTGGATCCAACTTGGACCTCAACTCATCTAGCACATGAACATAGGTAATGCAACAAAAAATTTTCAAATGAGAAATGTCTGGTTTCCTACCAGTATACATCTCCTCTGGCGTCATGCCATGTATTGCTGCAGTGGGAGTCCTGTTCATTATGTAAACTGCTGTAGTAACTGCTTCAGCCCAATAATAATTTGGTAGATCTTTTTCATTTAGCATGGCCCGAGATACCTCTCCAATATGCCTGTTTTTCCTTTCTGCAAGTCCATTTTGCTGTGGGGTATGACTGCATGAATATTGCTGCTTTATGTCGTGCTCCTGCAGGAACCTTGCAAACTCATTTGAGAGATACTCTCCCCCTCCATCTGACCTTAGGCATTTTATTTGCAGGCATGTTTCTTTTTCAACCATAGCTTTAAAAGCTTTGAAGTGCCCAAACACTTCACTTTTCTTTTTCATAAAATACACCCAAACTTTTCTGCTGAAGTCATCAATAAAAGTGACAAAATAGTGGCAGCCTCCAATAGATGCAGCTTTAGTAGTCCACACATCAGAGTGGATTAATTCCAATGGCTTTTTACTCTCTTGAACATGCCTAGGAAATGGTTTCCTTGCCTATTTTCCAAATTGACAGGCTTCACAAACCTTATGCATTTCTACAACCTTGAATTTTGGCAATCGTGCAACAATATTTTGGGCTTGCATTGATTTAAGTCACTGTATATTAACATGACCAATGCGTTTATGCCAGATATCAATATTTGCAACTACACCGGTCCCATGTGCAAACATTGCTGCACTCAATTCAGGCATGTCCACATCCAATGTAACCTTTCTTCTTTCCTTTTGCTATCAAGCGACCGTTATTTTTCATATCCTCAACAAAGCATCCATGAGGATTAAATCTGACCTGCAAGCCCTGCTCAACCATTTGACCAATAGAAACCAAGTTCTTGGTGATGTTCGGGACATCAAATACATCAGACATGTATTTCTTTTTCCCATCCTGCATAAACAAAGGAATTTTACCAATCTGCACAATAGGATGTGCAGTATCATCACCAGTCTCCACAAATCCTGGTTTTTCCATTTTCCTTGCATCGTGCATCCATTCTGCATGACCTGTCACATGTGGTTTGACGCACCTGAGTCAACATACCACACATCATTTCGTTCTTTTGCACTTGTCATAGAATTGGTCATGTGCTGCACCATAAATAGATGCTCATTTCTGTCATCACCCTGTCTACTAGAAGATGCATAATTGCCTTGCTGCAATTTTCCATTCATAATGTCATTCTGCTTTTTGTAGCAGTCCTTAGCCATATGACCCATTTTACCACAGTAGTAGCATTCAAGATTGTTATTTGCCCATTGTACTTTGGTGGGAGAATCCGTATGCACCTTTGTGCTAGATTCTCGCTGGTGATGGTGATGCCAATCGCAGTCATTTGATTGTGCAGATTCTTCACCCTGGTGATGAACTTCTCTGCCATTTCAGACTCAGATAGTTTCTCATTCGTGAGTTGAGTCTCTAGATTTTGAATTCGTGTCTGATTCGTGGTCTCGTAGTGATTTTTCAAGATCATCCATGCCTCCTCCGCTGTGGTGACATGTTGAATTAACGCCATGACAGAATCACTTACACTGCAAACAATAGAACACAGCGCATCTGCATATCTTCTTGTCCACATGAGAATCTGATCCACAGTTGGAACTATCTGTTGTCCTGCATTGGCTAGATTCGGAACCGGCTTCACGTCCACCCCAGTAGCAGTATCCCAAAGCTCGTATGTGCTTAGGATGGTCTTCATCTTAAACTTCTAGAGTAGATAGTTAGTGCCGTCCAACTTTCCACTTTCACCGAATGGTGGGATTCGCAGTCTTACAAGCTGGGCCATCTCTCACAATCCACTCGCAAATAGAAACACACTACCAAATCTTCTTGCTAGAGCCCAAGCTCTGATACCATGTAAGAAAACAATACAACGTATGTGCTCAACAGATAACAGGATCTCTCATATGCAAGAGAGAAAAACAGATAGTATAGAGAATAAAAAATTTGATTACTGTAAAACTGATACAATAGATGGCGCTGCCTCCCACCCATGCGCTCCTGTGTGAGAAGCTTTGATGGCATGCTGGAAACAGTAGAGGACGGAGGCTGGATGCTAAGGAATCAGGGTTGCTGTAGCCAGCGATGAATATGGGCTTCACGGGCTTGCTCTTATATAGCCACTAGTCGTAGTCGGTTAGACCAATTGGGAGACCGACCCAGTCGGCCTAAAACTGCCGACTAGAGCTTGGTCAGGCCACCGACCACACGTTAGAACTGTGGCACAGAATAGAGCAACTAACCTACGGGCCTAGAGCCATCCGGGATCATCTGGGGCTCCAAACGGGCCCCGCAACTCGAGAGTGGGCTGCTTCAAAAAATGCTCCATCTACCCTCAGTGCGGTCAGTCATGGGATGCCTTCCCGCACTTGCATGTAGCCTAGTTGGTAGTGTACCAACTCTATCTGAAGTCATCCAGCCATCAGGCCACACATGGCCCCCATCTGGTGTCCAAACTAGGACCTACCGGATAACCGAGCTACTCAAATGCCTTCTCCTCATATGGGGGGCTTACAAGTAGAATTAGCTGGTTCCCGCGTAGTTACATGAGAGTGGGGCATTGATATCTAACATTATCCCCTCCATTCATAATTGGATAATTATAGATGTGGTAATATACTTATAAAAATAGGTAGGGGATGGTGGGTCACCTTTTTCCACATGCCACTCTTTCTCAAAGTATGCATATATCTACACTATGATCATTCTAGGCATTATTCTATATCGATGCATGTTAGTATATCATACACACTAGTGGAGTAGCTAGCAATCCTTGCACACAAAAGTCTATAATATTTTAAGATTATGCCTAAAAAGTTTTACCTCTATATAACTTTTTTAGTGTTCAGTTATAAATTTCATGTAAGCCAACTAGACCTCAAGATAGAGAAACTATCAAATCTTCTTCTCCCCTCTCGACATAAAATGATGATTATGACATGGTAATCTACCTACAAAATAGGTATGGGATGGCATATCACCTTTTCCCAAATCCCACTCTTTCTTGCTTAAGCATCTATTTGCATGCTATGATCATTTAAAACATCATTCTCTATTGATGAATCTAAAGTTTATGTGTTTCATGTCTATAGTTTATGTGGTCTCTATTGCATGTACTACTATAACCTATGCTTTTTGAACAAGTGTACCGGGTTGTAACTCCACATGCAATGTCTATTTTATAACATGTGATCGTACATGATATAATAGTAAATGTTCATACATTCAATATTAAACCCATGTATCAAGTTTTTGAGCATGTATAACTTGCAGGTTGATACAAGCCATCAACCACAAGGGACACAATTAGCTAAGAGTATGAATGGGTTGATATAAGTCAACATGAGTGAGCCTCATAAGCAATGCAAAAACATATGTTACATCGATGTATGGGTTGTTACACGTCGGCATAAGCAAACCTCCTAGAGTTGATACAAATTTAAATAAACAACTAAATTATCATATTATGGAGTGTTTTACTTTTAATAATTATTTAGTATTATTTTTAATACTGTGAATTAAACACTAAATGAACAAAGTCTAGCATCTTTAACTTATTTTAAAAAAAAGCTCCATTTATAAAATATATAAATTAAAACATATGAAATTATGAACTATAAAAAATCAAACACTATAGTCTACTAACCAAAAACATCAAAATAAGGCTACTTATATCTATTTTTGATACAAGCCAACAAAAGCAAGTGACACAGTCAACACATGATACTTTAAAAAAAGAATAGAATAAAACTCACAAGTTCATTTTGAAGATTTGTTAGTCCTTTTGAAATCCTTTTTTGTTGTTTTTGAGACTCCAACATGCTCGATTAGAGCACTAGAGTTTTGGAGAAAGAGACGTGACCATGGTATTGAGAATATATATATAGTTAAGGTGAGTGAAAGGAGGGCGAGTATGGAGGTTACCAGTGATGGGACATTTCATCACCTCCCCCAAAATGGCAATCATGCAAACACTAGCTATTGATACTTGTTAGAGATGATATCCTTTGATTAGGAGAATGAATTGAGCTTGATCTTGCATTTCCCTACTCTGCTCATGAAGATTTTGCCTCTCAATCTTAGTATTCCCCTTCACTCTTGACTCTTGACTAAGCTATCACAGTCTCACCATGGAGGTAAAGCTGAAGGAAGTAGACAATACTATAGAGGAGCTACAATGATAAATTCAAGACCCTCATACTCAAGTTCCCTTAAAGAATTTAAGGGATGGTTTTTTGCTACACCATTCATGAAGGTTGGACGTGGTTTTTGCTCTAGAGATGCCAGAGGAGCATGTGAATCTACACCAGTGTTGTTAGAAGGAAGGGAAGTTAGAGATCAAAATTGATGGAGACAGTAGAGGAACCAACTTGGTATAATTTTAAAGGAGCGATAAGATAAAATCTCGACCAAATTGAATGGGGCACAAATGGTGCATAGACATCCCCTCCCCCCCCTAATGCAGTAGACAAAAATGGTATAGGAGGAAACAAATCCTCAAAGAATGCATAAGAACTTTGTATTGAGGGTGGGAAATTTGAAGAGGAACAAGGATTTGATTCTTGAGGTAATCAAAATTTTGCTTTTATAGATGAGGGTCTCCATTCTGAGTCTATGTCATGGTTGAGAGCTCATCCTCTGGCAGGATTTCACCCTAGGTCTTGACCCCCTACTCTCTTCATAGAAAATTGGGTCAAAAAAAACTGGTTCAACACTACAAGACATGGGCCTCTTTTTGATGCTATCAATCGATGCTTCGCGACGAGCGCGGGCACGAAAATCATTGGTACAGTTGGCGGGTGTGGAAAGTGTCAATGTAGATGTCAAAATCTCAGTTGGTATGGTAGTCGATATGTATGTAGGTATAGAGGTCGGTATACACTGACCCCTATACCAACATACATACAGACTACTACTAGCCCTTCCATCGATGCTTTTACCGATGCTTGCACCGACTTCTGGGTGCCATTTTCCATACCAACGTTTTTACAAAACGTCATTTCCAAGGGTCCCAAAATAATTTTGGACCACAAGTTTGGTCATTTGAAAGATAAAAATATATGAGTATGTACCCCAAAATTGAGATCAAAACACTCATATATTGATAATGAACTTAACATACAAATTAATGTACAAAATGTCACTATAAAAATGTGAGGGCCAAATTACACATAGGAAGTCTCATTGATGTCAAAACAATAAATCAGTAGCATTTACATTGACAGCTTCATATTGAGCTAAGTATTGCATGCCAAATATCTCTATCTCAAGGCTTACATACAATTGATCACCTCTATCATCATCCCCTATTGTATATCTACCTAAGACTTGATCCTCTAGTTCTCCCTCTTCTTCCCCAAAGTCGTGATCTCCACCTTCCTTCATTACAGCATCATTATTATTACCTTATTAGTGGCCCATATCATCATCTTCATCCTCTTCCCTAGATCCATCGGCATCATTATTTGGATCTTCTGTTGGCATCTCCATATCCACATTCCTATCTTCAAAAATATGTTTTCTTTGAAGAGCAACTTGGACCATGTACCACCATCTTGGATCCATACGATCTAGATGAAAGACCACCTATCTTGAAGATACAAATTAGGTGCTAGTAATATATCAATTTATGCTTAAGTATTATTTAAAAAAATATTATGCTTAAGTATATTATATTAATTTATGCTAGTAATCATATATACAAAAATTTATGCTTAAGTATTATATTAAAAAATATGAACATCTACCAACATTTTGTTTGAAAATGAAGATATTAGCTTTTAATCAATTCACTAGTATGTACCTATTCACAATGCTCTAGAAGAAAAAAAGTATCACTTTCATTAGTCCAGGGTCTGGTGGAGTCAATGGCAAAGAAACCATTGTTGTATCTCCTGACTGTAGCATTGGGACCATTGTAGATAGTTCTAAATCATTTGACATATAGAATGAAAATAATAAATCGTCTAAAACCAACTTCATAGATGTCACGTATGGTCCCACAATAATCTAACTAATGTGAGGAGAGTAGATTGGTATCAGAAGAACTTGCTTGGCTATCTTGTACAAAGTTAGCCATGACTCCACAATCATATGTGGAGCGCATCGATTCCACACAAAAATGCCGTCCATGTGACCACAATGCACTGTGCTTTTTTTTGTACTACAAAAGAACATGAAATGAGGATGCATTTTGTAGTGATTGTGATCATAAATACCCAAATTAAGTAGAAAGGTAAAAAACTTACATGTGGCATACATCCGACTGCAAGCTTCTGCTCTCGATCAGTTACGTCCTCTCCATCATCTTCGGCTTCACGAAGAGCTTCTTATAGCCAATCACGAGACATGTGTCTAGGGAGAAGAGCAAGGTCCGGTGGATATGGCACCCTCTGCCTGTGCATGACTCTAAATATCGTTCTTTCATTTAGTCTTTTGTGGATATGGCACCCTCCGCCTGTGCATGACTCTAAATATCGTTCTTTCATTTATTCTTTTGCTCTGGCCTCTTCATATCTCTCCACCCATCTTTGCATCTCGGGACTATTGAGGACACAAAACTTATTGAATTTCTCTCTTTGCTATTCACTTATCTTTCTTTCAACCCCTTTACCTTGGGGAACCTCCGCAATGACACCATCATCGTCCTTGATGTTCCAAGCATGTGGCATATCGGGATCCATGGATGCAAGAAACTCTATGATGTATACTAATGACTCTTGCACAAGCCATCCCTCTACCATGCTTGCTTTGGTTCTAGCTCTTTGCCTTATAAATACCTTCATTTCATAAACCGTTCAAGAAAAAACATCCAATGACTATGTGTACAAGAAAGTGCACCCGAGTCATCATGATGCTTGAGGGAAAGTGATTCTCAAGCAAGTGTGCATCTTCAATGGAGTCTACCTTAGCCCTCTCGATGCTCGATATAGATATATCTTTTTGTGAGATCCACCTATTCCACATGCACCCATAAGATTCAATATTTTCTACCAATCATTCAAAATTGTATGAAATATAATGAAGGTGATATGATAGTAATGAAGGTGATATGAAATATAATGAAGGTGATATGATAGTAAGCATACCTAACAATTCCACTGATCTTGTAGATATCTTTTCTAACATCTTCTGATAAGCATCCTCTCACTGTAATTGGGAGGATAAACTACCCAAGCAACAAAGGAGTTATAACAATGTGTCACAATCATATAAGTTACATGAAAGCATCACAATCTTAGTTCTACTCTTCTTTCAAGCTAACATGTAGAATACTTGTACACCTTGTGCCAATCATGGGACTTGAGGTTAGTAAGCTTATTGTCCTTTGTAAATGCTCCCCTTAGGCAACACATGTGTCCCATGGGTATCCGAAAAGATGCAACATCCGCCTTGATCCATGCCTCCTCTACCTTGTAAAGGATCCATGATGCCTTCGGGAGAACAATTCTAGGAGGACGCCCTTGGGTTCCTGAACCACCCTCCTAAGTTGTAGAACCATGCTCTTGAGTTCTACGCACATGCTCTTGGGGCCACAAGTGAGGCATCCTACCCATCTCATACAAGTCTTCTCGAACTCCCCTTGTGTCTTTGTCACTAACCAAGTGTGCCCAAATAGAAGCCCCCACATTCTTGAAGATATGCATGGGATCCAAGAGGTAATTATTTTGTAACTTGCCCCAATATGGAAGCTCATGAAAGATAGACAGCTGGTCCATACTAGGAGGAGGCTCTCACTATTAGCTCTTCAACAGTCACTTGCCTTCCTACGGGCTGGTGGTGGATCAAGTTGACCTTCACGTGTAGGATGATCAAGCAGAAGATATTGAGCATGACCTTCATAAACCTGGAGAGGCAAGCTCGTAGTTTTGTCATCCTCGCACCATCATACAAGCGTGTTGATGCCAAATCTTGCATCACAGTCTCATGCTCAGACATCTTACCCCCATCTCTCGTGGTGCCTCCAAAAATAGAATCCATCATGTCTGCCATACCTCGTCCTCCTCTAGAGGATCATCCTCAAGATCATCTTGCTTGAACTATGGTGGTGGTGCATGTGCTCCCTCGTTGCTCTCCTCATCCTGTATAATGACGCAAGGTTAGTGTGTGCAACACGCTCGCAATCCTTACCTCCTCATGCCTCCCTCCTCCCTCACCCTCCCATCTCTCCATCCTCTCCTACATTCTCCCTCTGCACCTACAAGACTTGCTGCAGCTCTCTCTCCAAGTCAAGGTAAAAATTCCTCTCTTCCATGTCTATTTCAAGTTTGTTTGGTTTCTTTGTCTTTCTTTCTATCTCTCCTCTAGTTTCCCTTCCTTTCTCTAAAGTTTTTCTCCTCACTTTTCTTTCTCTTAAGGAAGAAACAATACATGAAAAAAATCATGAAAGAGAAGAGTATGAAAGATCTACCTATTGTTTTCATGCTTTCTCCTTGTTTGTAGGCTTTTCTTTGTCTCCTCAATCCGTTCCTTTGGAATGTTGCTTCTCCAAACTCCTCCTTTCACAAATTAGTTTTCTTAAAATGGTATGTTTCCTCTCTTTTATAGGGCAATAAACACAAAACACCTCCTCTTTTGAGCAGGATCATCCAGTGCTAGGACATGTACTTTCTAGTAAGAACATTCTTCCTCTCTTTCCTGTTTTTCTTTACGTGCATACATTATTGGCAGTGATGGGCATAGGAACTCTCCTCTCTTTTCCTCTTTCTCTCTATTTTTCTCTCTTTCTCTCCTCTCTTTTCGTTCTCGCCTGTCTTTTCCTCTTTCTCTTTTTCTTTTCCTCTAATTTTTCGTCTCTTTTCCTCTCTTTCCCTCCTGTCTTTTCCCTCTTTCTCCCTTCTTTTCCTCTCTCTCTCTCCTTTTTCTAGTCTTTCCCTCCTCTCTTTTCTCCTCTCTTTTTATTCTCTCCTCTCTTTCTCTCTTTTCCCTCTTTCTCCCCTCGCCTCTCCTCTCCTTCTCTCCTCTCTCTCTTTTCCCTCTTTCTTTCCTCTCTTTTCCACTCTTTCTCTCTTTTTTCCTCTTGTTTCCCTTGTCTTTTCCCTCCTCTCTTTTCTCCTCTCTTTTCCTACTCTTCTTTCTCCTACTCTCCGGTCCTTTTTTCAAGCTTCTTTCTCCCCCCTCTTTTCCTACTCTTCTTTCCCCTCCTCTTCTTTCTTTTTTGCTCTTTCTCTCCTCTCTTTTCCTCTCTTTCTCTCTGTTTTTCTCTCTTTCCATCCTTTCCTTTTCCCTCTTTCTCCCCTCCCCTCCCCTCCCCTCTTCTTTCTTTTCCATTTGCTCTTTTTCTCTCCTCTCTTAATTTCTCTCCTCTCTTTTCCTTTCTCTCCTTTTTTCTTTTCCTATCTCTTTTTCTCCACTCTTTTCCTCTTCTCTTTTCCCTCTTTTCCCTCGTTTCCCCCTCTCTTTTCCTCTCTTTCTCTCTCTTTTTGTCTCTTTCCCTTCTCTCTTCCTCTCTTTCCCTCCTCTCTTTTTCTATTCTTTCTCCTACTCTCTGGTCTCTTTTCCAAGCTTCTTTTTCCCCCTCTTTTCCTACTCTTCTCTCCTCTACTCTTCTTTCTCTCCTCTCTTTCTCTCTTTTCTCCTCTCATTTCCTTCTCTCTTCTCCTCTTTCTCTCCTCTCTTTCCTTTCCTTCCCTCCTCTATTTTCCTCTCTTTCCTCTCTTTCTCTCCTCTCTTTTCCTACTCTTCTTTCTCTTTTCCAACCTTATTTTCACTCCTCTCTCTTCCTCCCTTTCCCTCCTCTCTTAATTTCTTTCCATCTGCTCTTTTTCTCTCCTCTCTTTTCCTCTTTCTCTTTTTTTCTTTCCCTATCTCTTTCCCTCCTCTCTTTCCCTCTTCTCTTTTCCCTCTTTTCCCCCTCTCTTTTCCTCTCTCTCTCTCTTTTTTCGTCTCTTTTCTCCTCTCTTCCCTACTCTCTTTTCCTCTTCTCTTTTCTCTCTTTTCCCCCTCTCTTTGGTTCTGTCTTTCTCTCTTTGGTTCTCTCTTTTCTCCTCTCTTTCTCCCCTCTCTTTTCCTACTCCTCTCTTTTCCTCTCTTTGTCTTTTCTCCTCTCCTTTCCTTCTCTCCTCTCTTTTCCTCTTTCTCTCCTCTATTTTCTCTCTTTCTCTCCTCTCTTTTCCTCTCTGTTCCTACTCTTCTTTCTCCTACTCTCTTATTTTGACTCCTCTCTCTTCCTCCCTTCCTTTTCCATCTGCTCTTTTTCTCTCCCCTCTTAATTTCTCTCCTCTCTTTTCTTCTTTCTCTTTTTTTTCTTTTTGGTATTTGTTTTATATGTCGGTATTTGGTTGTTTTTTCCCAACAAATTATAAATGGACTATCCTCCTCCCCAACAATCTTCCCTAAATGCAAACCCTCTTCCCCATGTTGCCACCATTCGGCATATGGATACTCTGCTATCCCATGTAGCATAGAAAATTTCGCATGATCAAGAATAAGTAAAGTTTAATGTTAAAGTGCACACACGTGGGTCGAGATCCGGTCATCAAGGGAGCAACATTTCTTGAGGGTCACAAGAACCAACCTAAGGGATCTCCACAAGCTTTGGAGGGACCGCTTTGAGCCAGAATTCAACAAGGAGGAGACTGTGAAAGACATTATGAATTGTGTTCAGCTCTTCTTGGACCGTAGGTACATCGTCTAAGAAGAGTTTCGGTATATATTAGAAGATGTGCAAGATGAGATCCCACGTGACCCACCTAGCCATGAGGAGGAGGATAGTACGAGTGATAGTATCAATAGAACTCCTCTTTCTTTAACATATGCATGAGAATTTCTCTTTTGGAGACAAATTTTGTTTATAAAATCCTCTTTTGGAGACAAATTTTGTTTATGAATTCTCTTTTTGGATACATATGGTGATGTCTTTTATGGAGATATATGATAATATATAATAAAGTGTTTTTATGGAGACCAAGATTGTTATCAATAGGAATTTTGTTTGTCAATACATAATTTTCATAGTTTTAGTAAATTAAACTTGAGTTTTAAGTAGTAAATTGTCTTTTAAGTAAAGTGTAAGTATTTATTGCTTTTTTTGCTTCTTATATGCTCTTGTATTTGTGTTTATTTTCTTGTTTTCTATCTGTGTTTATCCAATCCTGTTAAATTAGACATGTCATCACGTTGCACATCCAGAGAGAATTTACCCTGTGATCATGGGACCCCTCGTAGGAGGAGACTTTGATTCCACTTAGTCGACTCCTCAGGGGACTACCCGTGGGTGGACTCCCCAGGGGCTCCCCAGGGGCTAACTCCTCAGGGGACTACCCCTTGGGAAACTCCTTTACTAATAGCCCATGGCTTCATTGAGAGTCCCAATGAGTTCGTCACAGCCATGAGTGACATGGAGGCAATGATATTATTCTCTCTCCTATCCTAGAGGACCTCCACCATTCCCTCTCCTATGCCCCTTGGGGGTAGATCAAAGACATTGATGGCTTTACCTACTCAACAGCCGTCCCCTATTGCCCCTTCCGAGGGATCATCACCTGGGCGTTAGCATCGTAGGTCAAGAAAGACTAGTAAGGGTTGAGGCTACTGTGGTGGCATAAGAGATGTAGATGAGTCTGCACACTACCATCGCTCTAGGTCCCCACTTGTTTATGAGACATAGTATCAGTCTGGTCCCTTGCCCTCCCCTCTCAAAGGTTGCAACACCCGAGATACCACTTGATCCCCTACTCCTCGCTCCTTAAGCGCTCGCTCCACCCTTCACTCTAGTTCTACTACTCCATCCACTGCGCATCCTTTGACTTTGTTTTGCCCGAGGACTTATCCTACTGATTGAATGGCATTAGGGAAGTTATACACGATGAAGATAGAAAGAAGGTCATAAGATACATGAGGACATTGATGAGCACCCACTTCCCCAAGGATATATTTAAAACTTGGAAGAATAGGACAAGAGATCCAAGGATGCCATCATAGAAGCCCTTAAGAGAATTTTTTCCAACCCTAGAGGGTTTGAGTTTGATCAAGGTGCCATGCTTATGCGCATGGGGGAGGTCCTAAAGTCTCATAGATATGACTTAAGGCTGGATGTTAAGCAGGGTAAGCACATGTCAGACCCAAAAGATTGGAAGATAGCGAAGATACAAGGACAATCCAGATGCATTTGAGGCTCAGCGAAGGGTGGCAAGGATACGCCTGGAGATCATAGGTCCTTTGCACCTTGAGAGTGGTGGCAGATTAGGCAATGAGGCATGGGTGGTATGTATATACTTCTCTTCTAGAGAATATCTAATATATCCAGTCATCAAAATGTTTTGTCATTCATATCTAACTAATTGAATTTGGATCCATAGGAATCTATAATTGGAAGGCCTCCAGACGAGGAGGAGTACAGAAGGGCATTTAGGATTGGAGCCAAGCCTTGGTTTAAGGAGAAGGATAAAGAAGGAGTCAACATTAATTGGGAAAGGGTGGTGCCGCATCATGTGAGTATACCCTATTCCTCATCGTTATCATTTGACTAACACTCTTAGTTTCTCTAACTTGTTTCATTCTTAGGGGGCAAGGAGATCTGGACGGAGAGATTAGATCTGAAGAAGAAGTGGTTGGGCTCACAGAAGAGGAGGGTGAGGGATTAGGCACACGTATAGAGATCGAGGACGAGGAGGAGCAATAGTAGGATAGGACCATGGATGATTTTTTCCTATTAGTTTCGTTAAGAAGCGAAACTTTTATATTGGTGTTGAAAATTTGTATGCCTTGATAAAAATAAAGGTTTGAAAAATTCGCCAAGATTTGAAATTTTTATGAGAAAAAATTTAAAGTTTCGCTAGGATTTACAACTTTTTCTTTAAAGTTCAAAAGAAAATATATTAAGTTGTAATATGTTCTACAAATACTGTGAAACTAAAAAAACTAGCTCGATAAACTTTTGCCAAGGTTTTATATTAATATATAAGTATAGCTTCAAAAAAAACACCCTTGGATAGGACACTTAGTCGTTTAGTATTTCGGCACTTCTGTCCTTTTGTAGCACATTACTTTGGTGGATTTTCCCACTTTGGAGTTTTGCACTTTTGCCATTTTGTAGTGCATTAGCGCATTACTTCAACGGATTTGTCATTTTGGAGTTTGGCATTGTTGCCATTTTATCACGTGTTACTTCGACAGATTTGCCATTACTTTGTAGACCTTCTTTGCAAAATTGTAACATGTACACCTCATTTGTAACATTTAATCACTCATGATTCTAATGAAACAAAATATCTATGGGGCAAGATGGGACTGAAACAAGCCCCATCTTGTCCCATAGTTTTTTGTCTTCTATAAAAATGTTGGTATATACCTATGCATGTATTGACACTATAATGTAGGTATATACCGATGAATACACCAACTCCCACACTGACACTAGCAATGATATGTTACTAACGATGATACTGACTCTGGCACCAACAGTTTCTTTGTGACGTCCACAATGACGGACATTCTTACACTTTCCACTTGTTTAAAAAACAATTCTTTGTATTTAGCATCGGTATTGGTGTCGAAAAGCGGCCCGTGTCTTGTAGTGTAAGAAAGGATAAGTAGTCACCAATGTTAGCATTGGTATCGGTGTTGGAAAGTGGCCCATGTGACCCTAAGAAATCATCCCTTATATTTAGAGGCATGGTCTCTTAAATTTACCCCAGACAAACCTAGGTCAACAAAAATCCCAGTGTGGGCGGAACTTGCCAGATCTCCCTCTTTCTATGCAAGTAGGTAGACAAGCTCTATGGAGGCTTGGGTGAGGTTGGAGAAGTGGAGAAGGAACACTTTATTAACTCAAGGTGCAACCCACAGGTATGTCAAAATGGATCTTGTAGACGATCTACTAGAAACTCAAGTGATTTTGAATAGGAATGGGTAAACCCTACAAGGATCCACCCTCGATCCACCCCTTGTATACAAAATATTCCTAATTCTGCTTCTTGCGTGGGTTGGCTACCATATTATTAAAAATTTTCATAGGAGAAAGGGAAGAATAAGGAAGCTCAAGAATTCAAAGAGCAAGCTAACACAAGGCAAAACAAATATGGACTCTATTTGGGTGTCAACTGAAGATAAGTTCCTTAGGGACAATGATTTTATTAACTTGGCCAATCTCCTCTTCAAAACGGTCTGCAGTATTGGGCTCCCAATCCTCGCTCTCATAATTAACATTGAAGAACTTTGCAATTCCTCAACACAAGATGGAAAATTGTAGATAATAAATTCTTGTGGAAGAGGAGATTCACTCAAATTTGGAACAAAAAGGAAACTAAAGAAGATGTCAACTCTGCTATGGTTGATTTTACACAAGGTTGTGTGGAATAAAGCAAGGGAGAGTTAATAGGTTAAAGGGGATGGCAAGTGCAAGAGATGTCCTAGCCATAAGGAAGACATTTTCTAAGAAAGTGTGGAAGACAATCCAAACATAGTTAAGAGAGCTAATAAATTGGAAGGCCATTTTGGTCTCATTTCTTAGGGATGCCCAGGTATAATATGCAATTTAAGAGGTTTATCATGTGAACGGGTTTAGTAGGTACAATAGTCTATTTAACAACTAGCCTTGATGGTATCTATGTTTAGCTAAGCAATAATCGGCATTGTTAAATGTGAATTTCTACTTCTACAGCATGCATAGGAGTAGCTGGAGATGGACAAGTAAAGTTTCAATGAAGCCTTTTTTAAGTTACAAAGAGAGAGAGAGAGAGAGAGAGGGGGGGGGAGGGAGATGGACATGGTAAGCTATTTGTTCCCTACCTTTTATCCCAGGAGGACCAGCAGGATAACAGGCCCTTAGGTCTACCTATTTCAAGTCAAACAAGAAGGATAAGGAATGGGATTTAGAACTTCTACTTTGGTTGTTGAGTTTAAAGATTGTTGTGTTTCTTCACTGCATTTTCTCCCTAAGCTATTTGTTCCCTACCTTTTATCCCAGGAGGACCAACAGGATAACAGGCCCTTAGGTCTACCTATTTCAAGTCAACCAAGAAGGATAAGGAATGGGATTTAGAACTTCTACTTTGGTTGTTGAGTTTAAAGATTGTTGTGTTTCTCCCTGCATTTTCTTCCCTCATGAGGATGAAAAGTTATCTGGAACTACAATGTAATATCCTTTTTGGAAAATAATACATGATAACATATGTATATGCAAAAAAAAAAGGATACGTATAGTTGAAATATACCACATGG
This sequence comes from Dipteris shenzhenensis, assembly GCF_047967505.1. Classification (NCBI taxonomy): domain Eukaryota; kingdom Viridiplantae; phylum Streptophyta; class Polypodiopsida; order Gleicheniales; family Dipteridaceae; genus Dipteris; species Dipteris shenzhenensis. Next base: position 29,022,731 of record NC_141627.1, read on the forward strand.
TAATCTAATAATACTACATCGTATATTGTATAGCACATGATAATATACAAATAAACAATACCATGAAGTATTTTTAGGTCACTGCACAATAGTTGGTCGTAACCAATCTTGGTTTTAAATCACATTTAGATTGGGATGTTTAAAGTATATTTAAATCAATCTAAACTACCAATTTAAACCAATTGATTTAAATCTCCCGCAAATCTTTTGTCTAGACTTTATATAACATATGATTTTTTAGATGCTATTTTTTAGATGCTGCTAATGATGGATATTACAAATATAATCATAGCAAAAGGTACATAAACTTAAGAGAATATATATTTGTTAGTTGAGAGAGAGAGAGAGAGAGAGACTGGGGGGGGGCACTTTTGGTCTATTTCTTGTTGCTTGCTCTCCTCATAAACCTTGAATACGATGGATATTAAGGAAGCTAAGTGTGTAGTGTTGAAAAACAATTTAGTCCTAAGCATTATTGCATGACACAATCTTTTAGGTTTTGATTTGGCTTCTCTTTAATAAGATTATATTGGATTTAAAAAAAATTGATATTTGAGCCTCAACATGATATTTATGTCAAATAGTATATTTGAAAAAAGGTATACTATAAAATAGAAAACTAATTAAGCATAACCATTAAATTTTTTTTGACATACATTGGGGTACTACATATAAAGCAAGTATAATAATCAAGTAGTGAACATTAACCCAAAATTTGTGACAAAATTCAGTGTGAATTCATTATTAGGTGGTATATAAAGTGACAAATTGAGTCAATTATAAAGTCTAGATCACTCAAGCCACAAAAAATAGTTATAGCATTGTTTGAGTGTACACATTAGTTGTAACTATAGGTGAAATAGAGTCATAATTCCTATATTATTTCTCCCATAAGGTAGCCACTCTAAAATAATTACATTTTGCCACCCATTTTTAAAAATGTGTTCAAGGGCAAGAGAGAAAGAAATCATATTGACATCTATAGAATGCCTAAAAGGCATATGAGACACAAGTTACATCACAAAGATCTAAAAGCTCTTTAGGAGTAAATCCATTCTAGGGTTGTGCATAAGTACTAACCTTGCAAACAAAAAAGGCTAAGGGTCACTTACTATATGTGAAATAAAATGCTTGTGGTCCATAAGGGAGACAATCAATTGGGTATAGGTTCACACACACATAGATAGATAGAGAGATAGATAGAGATAGATAGAGAGAGAGAGAGAGAGAGAGAGAGAGAGGGAGGGAGGGAGGGGCAGAGGGAACGAGCTTTGTTTCTATTGGAGTTGATGGTGCCATTAATGAAACTTTTGCTTGGGATAGTCACTATATATATAAGAAATAAGTGCGTTCAACGGCTATAATTTCGATCCCTTACCTATGAACATTGCATGATTAAAAGACACTCCTTTTCGTTAACTTTTTCCAAAATGTTTTTTATGATATCCCTCTAAATATATTCTTACAAAAATAGTATTTAGAAATGTCATTCTATTGAATGCACGTGATAGTCACATTTTTCTTAAGCGAACCCCCCCGTTCCCTGCCCACACACACACACCCGGCTTGGACTTAATGTGATTTAGTCCGGTGCTTGGTTCAAGACAAACATCAGTTAACTGATTGAAATTGTGATTAAAATTGTGAAATTCAGAAATGAAAAGCAATATACTTGTTATTGTCTAATATGTGAAGTTGAGACCGTCAGGCTAAACCAGCCCAGTGGTTAAAATTGTGACTATCCTAAACTGGCCTAGTAGTTGAAATTGTGACTGTCCTAAATGTGTCGTAAACCAACCCGATGGTTGACTGTCCTAAACGTGTCCTAAACCAGCTCGGTGATTGAAATTGTAACTATCCTAAACTAGCATGGTGGTTGAAAATTATTTTGCTTCATTATATACTTTAATTAGACCGCATTTTTGCGCATACTGTGTTTTGTCTTATTTTATTAATGCAAAAAGGAGGCTCACTGTTCTATTGTTCCTACATGTTGGGTCAGTAGACGGAGTTGTATCTCAAGTTTATGGATCAAAATCCTGATGTTTCAATTGGGTAGAGGAGCTTTGAGGATTATAAGCCCTGGCACATTAGGAAACTTAAAGATAGGAATGTTGGTTGTTACAAAACACAAATAGACTTTGACCTAGCCCGGCAAGCTATGAATGACTTGAGGTCTAGTCATGTTGGCATTGCTCCATGGGGATCAATGCCCATGTCTCCCCGATGAATGCACAGTCTATAGGTCACCTGGATCCTCATCATGTGTTGCAAGGGAGAGCAAGTTCTATAGGCTAAGGTCTCTATGGGAGCCAGTGGTTTGTCCAAAGAGAGACCATGTGTGGCACTGCATTGAATGCATTCATGGCACATGCAAGCATTGCAGTCTGAAGTTGAAGAAGAGAATATTTCATGTTTGTCCAAAGGAAATGAGGGAAGACAACCATGTTGCTCTAAAATGGAGGAGATTTGAAAATGACAATGTTGAAGGATCCGATAAAAAGAGATGGCTACTGTCACATAAGAGCACTCAGCCAAGGGAGCTTATAGGTCATGCCGTTCAATCAATCCCAAAATATGTGCTTCATAATTTCATGGCCAGCTGACAGGATAAGCAATTCAGGACATGCCTTGCTAATTTTCCCCATGACGCTATTGTTTGTGGCATAGATTTTGCTGAAAATGATTCATTTCAAGAACAAGATGAGATACAAAGTGCTCACTGGTACAACAAGTAGATAACAATTCTTGTGCATATCACGTACAGTCATTTGCTTGATTCTTCTATGATTGATGCTAATCTGCTTGTTGCTGACTCACAGGAGTCCAAGTCAGTGCAATGACATACCATTTCTACATTTCAGATGATAGGGAACATGACACCTTATTTATGCAGCGCATGCTTTTCTATTGCATTGGGAATGGTTGAAAAAGGAAAATCCCCACGCAGAAAATATAAAACAGCATTGGGTGTGGTCAGATGGTGCTGCCTCTCAACTTAAATCAGCCCGTGGATTCTACTTTGTCTCAAGGTTCAAATCCTTGACCGGCGGTCTAAACATGATGTGGAATTTCTTTGGGTCTAGCCATGGCAAGGGTGAACATGGTGGATGTGGTGCTGTTATTAAGCAAGATCTATTTAAACACACACCAATTAACATGCCCTCAAGAAAAACTCAATGATGCCCATGATGCTGTAACATGGCTTATAGCCAACCTCTCCATAGGCATGTATTCAACATATAGTAAATAAATCCTTAAGAATAGTGTCTTGGGGGGGTCACTATGTATAAACCCTCTATATCACGTGCGTTCAAGGCCTATATTTAAAGTCCCTTATCTGTAAAAAATTTCATTAATAAAATGTACCCCTTTTCTATACAAATCTGTAAATTTTTTCCAAAACTATTTTAAATAGTCCCTTATGTATATTTATTTATGTAAATTTTAAAAATAAAAAAAATCCTTCTGTTGAACTCACGTGATAGGGTTACATATGATGAGTGGCCCCCCCGAGAATAGTGTAGTACGTAGAGTGTTCCATGAAGTGAAAGTGGATGAAGTGCAAAAGAGAAGCTGTCACGATTGTGAGAAAATTAAGGAGTTCATGGTCTACACATCATATGGGGCTTTTCAAACAACCATCTAATTAAAACAAGAAAACTTTCTTGTTTCTGTAGTGCGTGTATCACAGGGGATCATGACGCTTGTGAGAACATTGCAACTGTGAAGACATGGGAGGAAGTTCAAGTTTTCCCTCTATGTTCAGATGGAGTGACAAATAATGGAGAGACAAACAATGACTTGCCACAGTTTGGGAAGAGTTTTGATGACCTCATTGAGTGTTTGGAAGCGGGGGATAACTTTGCAGTTGTCGCTGCCTCTGGAGAGAATGAGGAAGATGACCCATACTTTTTGTTGTAGTGCACAAAACCTAAGAACAAGGTTGAAGGAAGCATTAAGGATAATTGGAGAACAACCTATGAGAAGTGGGATGTAGTAGTCAAAACTTTTTGGTACCAAAAAACATTAAAGAGAGGCCACAATTACGAAGTGCTACATAAGAGTCCACAAACATATGTGTACTCTCATCTAGTAAGAGCTATTAAGTTCCAGATGCAACCTGTGCCACAACAAAAGAAGGGCAAGAGTGTCTTCAAATTGGATTTAGACACACATGAGCACATCTTGGGGTGTCTTGGAGCGGTGGACGAGGACAACTAAGATAGTATTAAGAAAATGTAGTCTCATTGCAACAAGGAAACAATATTCCACTTATCTTGGAAAATGGAAAATGTATTTAAGACTATGCTTCTTTTGGTAAATCCCAAACCAAACACCGCACTTGTTTTTGTAAATCCCAAACGATAAATCCTGAGAGTACTCTCAACGGAAGCAAGAACGGAAGAGGGAGAGAGAGAAATAGAGAGCCACACAAGTTTTGGTGGGTGCTAAACACCCTAATCTTCTTTTTCATTCATTTATATATGTGTTTGAGTATTGTACATAACCAGGGTAAAGGCACAGTGACCTTAAACCCCCACAACCTCCCACTTAAATTCAATGTACCTTTTAGGGAGAACAACCAGTGAGCATACTATCCACCAATGCCCATCAATACATGACAATACTCAAACCGCTGTGACTAGGTAGACTCTTCGTCAGCATATCTGCAAGGTTATCATCTGTATGAACCTTGACAAGCTCTATGCGCTTGTCCTCAAGTACCTCCCTGATGAAATGGTACCTGACGTCAATGTGTTTGGTCTTTGCATGAAAGACCGGATTCCGTGCTAGCTGAATAGCACTCATGGAATCATTATGCAATGTCGGTACACCTGTATGAATCCCCAAATCTCCCACTAGCCGATCAAGCCATATAGTCTACTTGCAACCCTCTATGGCTGCAACATACTCAGCCTCTGTGGTAGACAAAGCAACGCACTTCTGTGCGCGAGACGACACTACACCACCTACAAAGGTGAACACATAACCAGAAGTGGATCTCCTACTATCCACATGCCCTGCATAGTCTGAATCTGTGTACCCAAGTACACGCATGTCTCCTCTACCAAAGCAGATGCACATCTCCTTGGTACCCTTCATGTACCTCATGATGCACTTAACTACCTCCCAATGCCTCTTTCCTGGATTAGCCATATACTGGCTAACAACTCCCACTGCAAATGCAATGTTTGGTCTAGTAGCTATCATAGCATACATAAGACTCCCAACTACTGATGCATAAGGAACCTTGGCCATCATGGCCCTTTCCTCATCTGATTTGGGACTATCTGTATGACTCAGTTTCACATATGGAGGCAATGGAGTACTCACAGCCTTCCCCCCCTCCATATTGAAACGCTGCAATACTTTTGTAACATACTCTTTTTGTGAAAGCCAAAGAAGTTTCCTACTCTGATCACACGTGATGCGCATACCAAGAATATGACTTGCAAGTCCCAAATCCTTCATATCAAAGGCCTCATGCAACTTGGCCTTTAATGCATCTAGCTCATAAGTATTCTTGCTAGCCAATAGCATATCATCCACATATTGTGCCAAGACTATCAGGCTATTATCCTTAGCCCTTTTAGTGTAGAGGCAGTGATCAATTTCACTCCTTCTAAAACCCTGGGACCGAATGAAAGCATCAAACTTCTGATACCATTCTCTAGGCACTTGCTTAAGACCATAGAGACTCTTCTTTAGCTTGCAAACTAAATGCTCTTTGCCCTTTTCTTCAAAGCCTTCCAGCTGCACCATGTAAATTTCCTCATGCAAATCCCCATGCAAGAAAGCTGTCTTAACATCCATCTGCATAAGCTCCATATCCTCTGATGCCACTAGTCCAAGCATGCATCTAAGTGTGGTCATCTTCACAAGTGGAGAGAATATCTCATCAAAGTCCACACCCTTCTCTTGCTCGAACCCTTTAGCGACCAAACAGGCCTTGTACCTAGGCACATCATCACCTGTGACCTTCATTTTGTAGACCCATTTACATGGCAATGCTTTCTTTCCATGTGGCAAAGAAACCAAGTCCCAAGTCTTATTCTTCATAATGAACTCATCTCTAATTGCATAGCATACTCCCACTTGCGTTGATCCTCACGCATCATAGCCTCTCTGTAGCAAGAAGGCTCCTCGCAATCAGTAAGCATCACATAGTCTACTCCTGGAACAAACCTATCAGGCGGTCTAGACACTCTAGATGATTTTCTCAAGAGCATTTCAGCTTGCTGTCCCACTTGCATATCAGCCACATTTGGCTCATCATTTCCACCAATAGATGATCCATCATCTACCCTTGATTATATACCTGTGGGAGTACTTGGTGGTACCGTTTCTTGCATATTTGGTGCATGGACAGCTTGCTGTCTATCAACATATGCAGGTGGACTCACATCCTGGAAAGTGATTCTCCTCATTTCCACATCCCTCATGGGTGCCGTATCTTCTTCTCATTGAAGACTACATCATGGCTGCGTATGATCTTCTTTGCTTCTGGATCCCAGAGACGATAGCCCATCTCTCCACTTTCACCATAACCCAGAAAGATGCATTTCCTAGACTTAGGATCTAGCTTCTTTTGAAGCTCTTTTGGCACATGTGCATATGCCTCACACCCAAATATATGCAAATGAGAGTAAGAGGGCTTCTTGCCACTCCATGCCTCTTCAAGAATACCACCATCCAAACTCTTACTAGGTGACCTATTGATCACATGCACTGCAGTCTTCATTGCCTCAGCCCAAAAACCACCAGAAAGACTTGCATTGGAAAGCATGCATTGCAACGTTTTTGGAGTACGAGGGGATGTGAGCTCCCTCTTAATCCCACGTGTATCACAGAAATGCTGAAAGTCATGAGAGAGATACTCTCCACCATTGCCAGTCCGTAGGCATTTAAGCATTCTACCTGACTGATTCTCAACCAAGGCCAGCCATTTTTGAAATACCTGGAACACATCACTCTTCCGAGCTATAGCATAAGCCCACACTTTCCTAGTTGCATCATCAATGAATGTCACATAGTATTTAGCCCCGCCTAATGACCGTGTAGGCATGGGACCACATACGTCTGAATGCACCAAATCAAGCTTTTCAAACTCTTTCTTTCCCCTTCTTTTATGGGCTGATTTAGTCCGCTTCCCATAGAGACAGTGCTCACAAAATTCAAAATCAGAGAAACTCAAATGCGATACATAACCCAAATGGCATAAGAGTTTCATTCTATTCTGGCTCATGTGCCCCAACCTGCAATGCCACAAAGAAGTGCTTGGCTGCTTGGTTATTGCAACAACATGATCAAATACCCCTGATACATGTAAGGGATACAAAGTCCCACACTTGGCACCCCTGGCCAAAAGCATAGAGCCCTTCTGAATTTTCCAACTCTGAAAGCCAAAAGTAGTGTGAAAACTAGCATCATCTAGCTGACCCACTGAAATAAGACTCTTGGTCAACTTAGGCACATGTCTCACATGTTTCAAAATAAATGCAGACCCATTTGCAAAAGAAAACTTTATGTCACCTACTCCCACTATGTCACATGCATAGTCATTTCCAATATGCACACAACCTATCTTTCCACTGTCATAAGTGGAGAACCATTCCCTATGGGGAGTAACATGGAATGAAGCACCAGAATCCAAAATCCAATCTTGGGAATATGCATCATCTGAAGTGGTAAGCAACTCTACAGATAAACTAGACATGAAGAGAACGTCATTGTCACTATCATGTGTGACTGCATTGATCTCATCGATCTTCACTTTTCCTTTGTCCTCCCTTGGACTCTCTTCCTTTTGATTTGCACCCCAATTTGCATTCTTTTTCTTATCCTTTTGTTCTCTTTTTAGCTTGTAGCAATCCTTTTTCATATGGCCCTTCTTGCCACAATGGTAACACTCAATGTTCCGTGCCCTAGATTTGCTACGAGACTTCCCTCTTTCTTGGGACTTCCCCTTGAACTGTGATCTCTGCCCCTTTGCACATTTAAGGCTGCATCCTGCTTGTTGCCATCCATAGACTTCCGTCTAATCTCCTCGGCCAACAAGCTACCCACAACATTATCAAATTTTAGTACTCCACCAGGTGCAGAGTTACTGACAGCTATACGAAAGGTACTCCGCATCAAAATTCATCTTCTGAGCATGAAGCTGGGTGAAAATAATATTGAATTCATTCAAGTGAGAAGCAATGGAGACCCCTTCCTTCATCTGCAGCTCAAACAACCTCTTCATGAGGTAAACTTGATTAGAGGCAGTTTCCTTTTCATAAGTGGCACACAGTTTCGGATGAATAAATTTTTTTAGAAACCCTAATACTGAGCTTCTTCTAGACTTAAAAGCTCAAAATTTTGATAGACTAAAAAACTATCATGCATATCAAATTTGGAAAGCCACTAGATACATGGATCCCCATATCTAGAAACAAAACATACCAAAAATCTTCCTTGCAGATCCCAAAAATAGAATTTGGAACCTAGATCCTTGCCCCAAAATCTAGACTATAGAAAATCATATCCAAAACAAAAGCCCTCTATTAAACAAAAGTCCACTGTTACATCAACATGATCATGAATTTTGTTCGCTATGCTTCTCAAATGGAAATGTAGCAAACACACTAAATGATTAGTTCAACAAGATCTACAAGCCTATTGTATTTGAAAAACTGAAATGCTAATACATCTTCTCTAAACATCATAATATCAAAAGGCACAAATACAAGCAAACTAGCACCCCTTCTAGATATCCATTTTGGATCACATTCATGTACATAATAGAGTGAGGGAGTTGATTGAACACAAGTGCATGCAAATGAAATGGACTGTATTGATAAATCTACACATGTGTATTGTAGATGTCACATTAAAAAGGAGAATATACCATCTTTGCAAACCCCATTAGAAGATACATTTATGAGCTTTTTCCACCATAAGGTAGTGTCAGTGAAAGTGAACAAAAATGTAGAAGCCCATTCTTTACTTGATCAATGTTGATAATCCATCATCATTACTGACATCTCTCACAATCTTTCGCTCATTAGAAAAATATACACCACTCTATGACTACTTTCCATCACTTACCAAATTGCAACTATCTCTCTTCTATCAAGCAAGCTTATGCTAAACTATCCATAACACATTATCGATAGGAATAGGTCCTATAGTGACCAAAACAATCCAATAAAGTGCATACTCTTGTGCATTACAATATAAAATTAGATCACACCGTGACAAGTCACGAGGCAAATGTGATGCTTGTGATATGCAAAAGATAATGTAGAGCCAGGTCATACATGTTAGCAAACCATTATGTGAAATGTAGCATGATCGTGCAGTACATTGATATTCCTTTGCTATATTTGTCAAGTAGTGTCTACGCCATGGAACAAGTCATCTCTTCGTTCACTGATTCTTTTCCATCTAAGAGTTTGTGTATGATGTGCTTAATTAGCCCATCTGTGATGTTGTTTAATCCTCTTGGTTTGTCTAGCAAGATCCGAGTCACTCGTCATGAGTGGATGATATTCTTCGTGAGAATTGAATTCATAGATGTACTCTGCCGGCACTACTCCTACTATATTAGCTCTTCGCATTTGTTTGTCGTTGAAGAATATCTTTGTTCCTTTTTTCTGCATCTTGGAGGTGCGTTCTTGTTCGTTTATCTTTTGTACTTCCTTTCTTTTAAATTGTTGGAAGAGCTGCAAAGTAATGACGGTTAAATTTACTGAGGATCGTCCAGGCATGTTTACTTTGATGTAGCGATGCAGAAATGTAAAAGCATATAGTTTTACCTCTTTTGCACTAGCCATTACTTTGAGGTCTCCCTTTTTTTTTGTGCTCCTTGATCTGTGAAACCGAGGAATGTTATTTAAGTTATATTTTTTTACATTTGCTTGATTTATTCTTAGCAAACTTCTAGTCGAAACGTAAGAGTGAACATGATGATAGTTTTTTGATTTATTCATAGCAAACTGCTAGTGGAAATGTAAGAGTGGATGTGATGGTTGTTTTAAATAGAATACCTCATTTATTCCGGTGGTGCGATGTATGGCATCACTACAAAGTCAGTAGATTTTATTCCATGTAAGATCCAAAGATTCTGATGAGTAATTACTCAAGAGAGCATGACATACATTAGTCCTGGAGCGACTGAAGGGTATCATGATTATTGTCTTTCCTTGTAGTGTTGCGCCTTGTGACTTGTGGCTAGTCATGGCGTATGTGAGTGTGATTGGGAATGTGGTTTTGTGGTACCACGTTCCATTTAGGACCCTTCGAGTGTGCTTTGAGCATCTAAGGATTATACGCTCTCCTGTTGGAGGAGAGGATGGCATGAATCTTTACCAATGTGGATGTTGCTTCATCCCACTCCAGTCTTTGAATAGTTCTTGTTGCTCCATTGGCCGCCCCAATCATCAGGTTGATGTTCTCTGCTGTTAGCATGATTTTTGCCCTGATTGCCACTTGAGGAACTTCGTGGAAATCTAGGTCCATGATCCAGTCTTGTAGTTCATCAATGTTGGTGGCATTTGACATGACTTGGATTGGTACGATGTCGGAGGCTACTAATCGTGATGTCAATATTGCATCGTTAAATCGATGTACATCCATCTATGAGTGCATAGAATAGTCGTGTCTATGTTGATGAATGTTGTTGCCTCCTCTTTTGTGATCATGAGACGATTGAGGTATCATTCGATCTGCTCTTCTATTGGTGGCGTTGTGTGAATGATGTTTAAGAATGTATTAAAATTTGGATCTTCCAGGTGCCGTATGGAGTCATGCATGTAGTGAAATCTTCCCATGCTCCAAAAGGGCGAATTATTGATGTGGCACTTTCGGCAATAGTCCTTTGCAATGACCCTACATTTGCATACTGGTGGTAGTTGTTGCATGTCGCCAAAAAGAATCGCTTTCTTGGATTGGAATGGGTCTAGCGTACTATTCTTGCAAACCTCACATAGTTGTCGAACCACTACATTCATCATTTGGGATGTCATCATAGTTATCTCATCGATGATGATTGTGTCTCTCGCAAGTAAAGCAGAGTAGCGTTCATCAAAATTGGCAAGTGTGCTATGAAACATATCGTTCTTCTTCAGAAGGGCAAATTGATGATGGACTGTTGTTGCTAGGTGGCTCAAGCGTAGTGCTGCAACACCAGTTGTCGCTGATAGAACTATGGATTTTTTGTGCAGTATGTGCTTGTACATAATGTACTTGATCATAAATGTCTTACCTGAGCCTGGTGTTCCGTAAACAGCCCTCCTTTTGTCTCAAAGATGTTTTTGTAGATAGCACTTTGATCTTTAGTCAGCGTACTACCTCCCATGCCTTTGAATTCATCTAGTAGTTACAGAATCCTGATTCGTCTTCTCTCGATTGTGTTGTGACTGCCATCCTTGCAAATGGTCACAAAGCTAACGAAAAAAATCTACTTCTATAAGCGTGGGTCTGGTGTTCCTCGATTCAGCAATCACCAAGAGTTAGTCAATCTATTCAAAGGAGTGTCTTCATGGTTAATTGCAACACAAATATCAAAAAAGCAAGGAAGAAGACAATGAGAAAGTACCTGGATCAGGTACTCTAAGGTGGCGCAAAGACTTTGACAAGAAAGAGATTACGAAGGAAGCGTATTAAAAATTGAGAGAGAAACTATAAATCTCCACTTTCCTCTATAAAGCCTTTCAAATTTAGGTTTACTTCTTGAAAAGCTAGATTGACATTAACGGTATAGATCATGACACATGGACGAAGGAGGGCTCAACAAATCTAAACACCTCTTTAGGTTGGCTACCGTAACTACCGAATGCCAAGATAACTAAACTGGTGTCAGATGTGTGAGTGTGTATATACCGATGATAGAATCAAAGGGATTGACACCGGTGGGAACTAATTGGGTAATGTGGCAATGGCTTCTTGGCTTGGTGGATTTGGATCTCCTCTAAAGCTGAGCTAGTCTATGGCTAGACTATGCATTGAAGCGTCAAATGCAGCAAATAAATTTTAGTTCATTCATTTTTATGTGCTGGGTGCACTGCAATGGATAAGGAGGTGGTTCCAATGATGAATATTCAATTATGCTAACCTGTGGAAATCTTAGGTGTGAAATATGAGGTGACAAGTGCATAGACCACAAGTGGGCAAGCCAATTTTCTTTTTGGATTGCTGTGAAATTCCCTCTGGATCAAAAGTTATGGTCATTTGAAATATGTGTCAAATCTTTGTCCAAGGGAGTGCCAAAATGATGATGTGGCACATGGGGTGACATGGTAGTGGGAGAAAACATGCAGAATAAAAAGAGTGTGCCACTTGTGTGGAGGGAACAGTGCCTAACAAGAGACCATGTGCCACATGGCACATGGTGACATGGCAGTGGGAGGAAACATGCAGAATACAAAGAGTGTGCCTGTGTGGAGGGAACAGTGTCTAGCAGGAGACTATGTGCCACATGGCACATGGTGACATGGCACTATTGATTGGGCAACTGAGGTGGTAGGTAACTGGGCCATAGTGATGACATGGTTGCCAAGGTGGACTTGCTCATGTGGACATGACTTGGCATGTTGAGGTGTGATGACCTTGCATGATGACGTGGCCCCCAATACCGATATGGCACTGAGCTGGCCACTAATGACATGTTAGCCGAGATGTTGATGTGGTGTTAGGGCTTATGTGGCCAAGCATGGATGATGTCTCATGATGACATGGGGTTTTGACAGAATGCAACATGGCACTATGATGGCCAAACCTTGGAGATAAGATGGATCAAAATCTTTATAGATTCCAATCATCATCAAGAAAATCCATCGGGGTGCTATTGCCTTAGCGTAGCTTGCAATAGGTCATTTTTGGTCGTTCCTAGAGTGTCGGATGGCACATCTATTGTTGGGTCGCTAGGTAGTTCATTGGAGGCAAGGGGGACCAAGCATAGTAGGTTGTTGGAGGTGAGGCGGAGCGAAGCCATGGCCGCCTTATGAAGAAGGAGCTGATGGCGGCCATAGGATGCCTAAGTTGAAGAAGGCATGTCTAGGAGCGCCAACGCTAGGAGTCTGGAGCTCCATGTATTATGTTGCCTATGTGTCGAGGGAGCCCATGAGCGTGGCACTACCATGAGGAGCTACCCGGCCAACGTGAAGTAGTCTATTGCATGGAGGCACTACAGAGGCTCTCTGTGTTCCTCATGTGGGTCATTGCAGTTGTGGCTTGTTGTGTGTAGAGGCTTTGTCTAGCATGCAGGCCTCCTTAACTAATAGTTGGCTATAGGACTGAGTTGCTGCCAGTGGAGAGATAGGTGTTGAGTCCCCTGTCATTGCTATATTGCTTTGTGGAGGCCTCGAAACCCGGTTGGTCTTTGGGACATTTGCTTCGTGGAAGCTGCAGTCTATAGCTCATTGTAGAGAACTGATAAGGGTGCTTTCTTTGCTCATGGGCTAGGAGACTAAGAGCCTGTTGTGAGGCTTGGTGCCTTTGTTGGCTGTGAGATGCTTTGTAGAGAGCCATCAAGTGGCTAAAGCCACTGTTGCAGTATAGGCTCTAGTTTGAGTTGAGGAGCCAGTAGTTGGTGGCTGAGTGCCCTTATGGGTGTTGTTGAGAGTCCTTACATGGAGGCATTGAAGCGGGTGGACGGGCCACCAAGAGGAGAATCTCACAAAGCTCCTCACAAAGAGCTTACAAGACAGAAGCATGAACCTTATAGAAATTTGAACTCTAACTTCAAAGAGAACCTATGGGACTTTAGGTTACTGTAACTTGAGCTCTAAATATAAGATCTAGGACCTTTTTAAAGCAAAATGAAGGTGGAGAAGATCTCTACAATGAGAGCTAAAGATGGAATAAAGATGCCTCGAAGAGAGGACTTGTGCCTTGATGGAAGCAAGGGCTTTCGCTCTCTCAGACAAAAATCTCTCACGATGGAAGATGCCTCATGCAAGGAGGTCTTGACACTCATGAAGGGAGTGGAGTACCATTGGCTCTGATACCATGATAGTGGAAAAGAGAGAGAGAGAGAGAGAGAGAGAGAGAGAGAAGGAGAGAGAGAGAGAGAGAGAGAGAGAGAGAGAGAGAGAGAGAGAGAGAGAGGAGTGCACACGATATAGCTACCTGTACGCTAAGTTGTATTGAACATGAACATGAAGATATACATGTGTGGACCCCTTAAGGTTAGGGTTAGGGTTTGGCCCTAATGACCTAGAGATATGGTTCAATTTACACCATCCTCAACACGTCTCTCTCTCTTTTGCTTCCAATTGTTCTTTTGTTTGCTTGCCATGCCTCACATCATTTGCACTAGTTTCAGAGTCACTCAATAAAGGGTGCCACCCATTGACCATCTAGAAAGAGCCATTGCCTTGCCATCTAGAAATTGCAAGATGCATCTATGCAATTTGGTGTTAACTCTAACTAAGGTGGAGGCTAACACACAGCATGCATCAAGTGAGAGTGTTAGTAATTACAAAAGATTAATGTACAGCTTCATATTTCCTAGACTAGCTAAGAGGTCATAAGGCTCTGTCCACTTCTCTAAATGCAAAACCCTTTGAAACTTCCTTTGAGGGTAATGTGTCTTTGCAAACATAGGTTGGAATTCTCTTTAAGGTAATACTGCATGACAATGTCCATTGACCTTGTCATCTCATAGTTTTGCCTCTTAAAACCTTTGTTGTGGCTCGATGGAGGCCCCTTGAACTATGTGGAAATGCACTACTTTTCATGCATTGGATGATGGTCTTATAAGTATGTGGGGGTCAAAGTATCATTCTTAAACTTCCATCCTCTAATAGTCACTCAAGGGAACCTCATCTTCTAATTTGTTCTTACTTGTATCAATGCATAGTAACCCTAATCGCATGATTTTTCCCACCAATGGTTTCAATTACATGCACTTGTTTTGAGGTCAAAATGTCCCCTACTCACAATTTTTTGCATCAACTTTTGAGGGCAGACCTTTACCACATGCCCCTAATCCCTACATTCTCTACATGAAGCAAGGTAAATTATAGGCTACTTGCATTAGGACAAGAATTAGCTATGTGTCCTGGCTCTTAAAATTGAAAGTTTTACATGGTCTTGTAGTTTATTGCATCATCCACCAAACCCCAAAGATGGATTAATAGCATAATATGCTATTCATTGGTTGGTGTTGGCTCTTTCCCACGGCTTCCACAGGAAGAGCAAGGTATTCTCAGTATACAAGGTTTCAAGGCTTTTTGTTACCCATAGATATTTCGGTGTTGTTGTGTGTAGTATAAATGTAGCTTAGGACCTCTGGTCATATTCTAGTGAGAGACGTAGGCTTAAGTGTGGTAAGCAAACATAGTGCATGCATGTGTGAAAGGAATATGCATCATCATGGCTAGGTAATGAAGGCTTTCGCCTTCATTAGGGGTTGAAGGATTTAGGAGGAGTTTAAGGGTTAGAGGGAGGTTCAGGGTTTAGGAGTTCCAAAGTTTAGAAGAGTTTCAGGGTTCAGAGGGGGTTTAAGGGTTAGAAGGAGGATCCAAGGTTCAGGGTAGAGTACATGGTGGAGAACTCATCTCCCTCGTAGATCATGGAGGTCAAGGGTTGAGGGACTAAGGGTTTAGGGGGAGCATAGGAGTGGGAGAGGAAGAAGGTGTAAGAGCATGGGGGGGAAGGAGAGAAAGGAGAAGGGAGGAGGAGGGAGGAGGGAGGAGGGAGGAGGATAGGGAGAGGATTGAGGAGGAGGAGGGAGGAGGAGGAGGGAGGAGTGACAAAGTGAGGGATCAAGGAGGATAAAAGCACCACAAGAGAGACATAGGATAGCAAACACTCAATCTATTGCAAATGTGATTGAACAATACAAAGATAGGCTTCTTATATGGAGAGAGCCTTTAGAATAGTCAAACCATGTGGGATACTCTCATCCACATTTCTCCTTGTGGATATCCTTGATCCACATCTCCACATCATGTAGTCCACATCTTAGGGTGGCTACTTTAATTCTTTCCTATACCATACCTTAGCCTTTAATCTATGTGCTCATGGCACCATATCTCAACACCTCCCCTTGGTGCCATGATCCATTGGCTACTACAACATGGTCAGATGTGAGTTACAAGATCAAATCCTCCCTAGGGTGCTTACATGGCTACTCTCAGGTGGTCAAGTTTGATTTACAAACATATGGGCTGAAGGTGGCAAGGCTTTTGCTTCTCAATACATGAATGATGACTCCACGTAGTTGACCTGCTGGTTCTTCAATCTGCAATCTTCTTCCTTGTGTCCCAACTTCTTGCAATGGTGACACTTTGGTTTGTTCTTCAGTCTACAGTCACTTTGATAGTGACCCATCCTACCATAATGGTAGCACTTCATTGATGTTTTACTAAACAATGCTTGTTCTTCATTATAGCTGTAGCATGTTGATGTCGATGTCGATGTCAATGTCGATGTTGATGCCTTCAACTCTCTTTCTTTTTCAAGAGGAAAGGATACACTTTTTTCAAACTTTGAATCTGGCAAATTCTTCAAAGTGGTTTTTAGTGAGCTGTACTCTATAGGCATGTTTTTAAGGAGAATTGCAAGTGCATCTTTTTCCCCTACTTTTGCATTTATGCCTTCTAGTTGGGGCATAATGCTTTTGATTTTGTTGACAAATTGTACCATGGATTCATTGAAGCCCATGTGCATACCATAGAATTGAATCTTAAGATGGATTTCTTGGTTTTTGGCTTTTGCACCAAACATTATGTTTAGCTCATCCCATGCATCCTTGGCATGATCCTTGGAGTCTATATGATGAATTATGTTTGGACCCAAGTGTAGACTAATGATAGTGCTGCTTCATCTTTTTCCTTCCAGGCATCATTTTCTGTATTGGGTATGTCTTCTTTTACAATCTTCCAAAGCTTTTGATGCATCAAGAGATACCTCATTTGTGTAGACCAGGTGTGAAATCCTTCCCCAATGAACTTCTCAATAGTTGGAGTGCATATTGCCATTGCAAAGGTCTTACTAGTTGAAAATACTTTCAAATCTGGCAGTGTCTAATTGCATACAATAAATCTAAGTTAACAAGCGCGTAGAGCTCGAAAAATAGATTATTTTTTCTTTTTAAAGCGCATGCAAATTCTTTCTGGAGTTATGGCTTGTCGAAGTTTTTTATGAAGAACGAAGAGGCATGATGATGTGGCATAGGGGGCATTCACATGCTGCAGATACATTGTGCTTAGCAGGGGCTATGTGCTTTAGGTGGTACTATGCCATGTGGCAACTAACTAAACCAAACTTACAAAGACTTAACCATGGTAAGGTTAAACTAACCATAACCCTTAACCCAATGTCATACTTAACCAAGGTCCAAGTCACTTAACCATGGTTAGTTTCTATCTTTGCCATGTGTCTTAAGGTTAGAGAAGAAGAAAAATAGAACTCTGAGGAGGCTTCTGCGAGACGATGCGATGCGGCGAGGAGTTTCTGCGCTGCAGTGAACGACGGCTAGAGCAACGCGTAGGTGTTGAGGATGGAGCTGCTTGACGTGAGGCGTTTGGAGAAGCTGTCCGTAGTCTCAGAAGTGTAGGAGGGTAGATGAAGCTAGAGCGTATGCTGAGCGTCATTGATGGAGGTGGCTATTGCAAGCGAGAGCACACTGGAGGTGGCTATTGCAGGGAGCGAGAGCACACTGGAGGCTAGAAGCACTATTGGCTATTGAAGAGCGCCTGGAGCACTACTAGCATGGCGGGGGAGCTTGGAGGACTCGATTGCTATTGCTAAGGAGCCGTTGTTGCTGCTGCTGGCTGTGGAGAGCTAGACATCCAAGTCAAGGCTGGAGAAAGGCTGTTTGCAAGGAGATAGAGCATGCAGTGGGAGCGTTGGGCTGCCCATCGTGCTGGAGTAGCTGAAGTGCTAGAGATGGAGCCTATCGTCCCATCTGAGGAGGAGTCGAGGAAGCTCTATTGGCACTACAATGAGTCTCTAGTCCTATGAGGCGCTGCAGTTGGCTGAAGGAGCTGGGAGCCTAAAGTGCTCTGAAGCTATGGATGCACTTGAAGCCTTTGTTGGAGATGGCCTGCGCTTGGTCGTTAGATAGAGGCGGCTGAAGTTCCCGCTTCGAATCCCACCTCCACCTTTGTTAGCCTTTGTCAGCCTTGCTTGTTGTTGTAGGTCAAAGTATCACTCAAAGCTTTCAGCTCTCTCTCTCTCTCCAACTAGAAAATGAAACTCAGCCAAATGAACCTCTCTCAAAATGAATAAGAATAGATAAGAAACTCTCACTTGATCTCTCTCGAATGCTCACGAAAGGAGCAGAGATCTTTCAAAGAATGAATACTCAATGAACGGAACTGAATGCAATTTTTCTTTCATCAATGGAATGAAATATGGAATCACTCGACAGTCAATCTCTTTCGACCTCTCAATCACTCTCTCATGCTTTCGCAAGGATCTCGATGTCTCAACAAAAGACAAGGGAGCTCTGATACCATGACAAAGTGAGGGATCAAGGAGGATCAAAGCACCACAAGAGAGACATAGGGTAGCAAACACTCAATCTATTGCAAATGTGATTGAACAATACAAAGATAGGCTTATTATATAGAGAGAGCCTTTAGAATAGTCAAACCATGTGGGATCCTCTCATCCACATTTCTCCTTATGGATATCCTCGATCCACATCTCCACATCATGTAATCCACATCCTAGGGTGGCTACTTTAACTCTTTCCTATACCATACCTTAGCCTTTAATCTATGTGCGGCACCATATCTCAACAGGAGTAGGGAGGAGGAGGAGGGAGCAGGAGGCGGAGGGAGGAGGAGGGAGGAGGAGGAGAGCGAGAGGATGGGTTGCAAGCTTGGAGGAGAGGGGAGGAGGAGTTGCAAGGTTAGGACATGCTTTTGGACGTGGAGTGCAAGGAAGCATGGACACTTGGAGACAATTGCTTGGAATACCAAAGTAGAACTCAACACAATGCCCCAAAGAGTGTGGGCTTCATTCCATTATGGGGTATTTATACAAGTTGGAGAGATTCTCTCTCTGCATGTAGGAATTGTAAGAAATTCTCTCTCTACATTTAGAACTTGCATATAGAAGTTGCATGTAGGAGTTTCATGTTGCATCTAGGAGTTGCATGTTGAACTTGCATGTTGCATGTAGGAGTTGCATGTAGAACATGCATGTAGGAATCGCATGCAGGACTTGCATGTAGGAGTTGCAAGTAGAACTTGCATGTTGAGGATTCCTTAGAGAGATTATTCCTAGCCTTATGCAAGTATAAGCAGAGCTTTGCTGCTACTCTACACACACATTCTGTGCTACCTAAGTCCCTGTTGGCACAGAGACAACATACTCCCAGATCCATTTGATTACCCGTCCTCGAGTTATGGCTTATTGTGATCACGGAGTTGGGCATGTGTGTAATCCAGTGGTTGTGGAACTCATGTAGGCTTATGTCTAAACAAGACAAGTCAACAACTAATGAGATGATGTCTTGTGATGCATTTAAAATAGGAAATACTTCAAGGAAAAAGGAAACTACCTATTTTTCAAACAAGAGGACATCTCATGACGTTCAAACTCATTTGCCTTAATAGAAAGCAATTGAGATATAATAATATCTTCATGCCTAATCTATTGCATTGAACTCCATGTTATTAACTTCATTTCATCATGTAATACCTTAAGTGCCATGTCTAACCTCATACCCATTGATTTCAAAAGACAACCCTCATCATCGTTTTGTATATCTATCTATCAAATATATATATATATATATAATGTATGTATGTATGTATGTGTAGATAGGTAGATATACAAAACCATATATCTATCTATCTCTTTGTCCTTCAATAATAGGTGCAAAATGCAAAAAGGACAAACTATAGATTAAGAAATTATTGCTAAACCATTTGTGATCTAAAAGCTATCAACAAGAAGAATCCAACAAAATGGAAATGGTAAATGAAGTAGCGGGATCAAAGAAAAAGCAAAATATTGCCACGATGGAGACCTCAAATGATGAGGCTAAATCCATATATAAATGAAGGGGAAAGGAGGATTAGGCATAGTAGTCTTGGGTCCAACTCAAGATATTGTGCAAACCCAACCCTTCTATTCTGCCTAGTGAGAAGTTTAGAAATGTCAAATCTTATCTTTCATTCTGTGATATGTGGACCATTTACTAATGATGGGGCAGTATTAAAGTATGGCCATTGGATTGATCATGACCCCATGTAAATATTGTTATATATATGTCATGTACCCCTTCTATTCTGCCTAGTGAGAAGTTTAGAAATGTCAAATCTTATCTTTCATTCTGTGATATGTGGACCATCTACTAATGATGGGGGAGTATTAAAGTATGGCCATTGGATTGATCGTGACCCCATGTAAATATTGTTATATATATATGTCATGTACCATAGAGTAGAAGGGATAGGTTTACAAAATATTAGGGCCCATCCGAGGTGATATTGTGTAAACCTATCCCTTCTACTCCATGCTATATATATATTGTGTAAACCTGTCCCTTCTACTCTATGCTATATATATATAGCATAGAGCAGAAGGGATAGGTTTACACAATATCACCTCGGATGGGCCCTAATATTTACATAAAATATTAGGGCCCGTCCGAGGTGATATTTTGTAAACCTATTCGAAGGGACAGGTTTACAAAATATCACCTCGGACGTGCCCTAATGTCACACAAAATATTAGGGCCCATCCAAGGTGATATTGTGTAAACCTACTACCCCTGCTACTCTAGCTATATGACATATATATAACAATATCTACATGGGCCATGACAATCATGATTGGTCATGACCATACTTTGATGCTCACCCATCATTGGATGGGCCATATATCACATAATTAAAGTTAAGATTTAATATTTCTAAATTCTCATGAGGCAAGGTAGAAGGGTTGGGTTTGCACAATATCCTAGGAATTGGACCTAAGGCTATGTGTAGGTGGTTGGTATAGTCGTAGGGAAATCCTTGTTAGGGTTATGTTTTATCATTTTCACTTGTAAATGAGAGAAGGTGGATTTTTTGTATAGGCAATAACTATGTCTCCTTCCACCCAAGCTTTCTTACACGGTGCTTGAAATGAGGAAAAATGGAAGAAGCTTTTCACCTCCCTCTAAGATTCAGTCTCCTTATGGCCCCCCTGCACTCTTCCCAAGGAGGATACCCTCACACATTTTCCCAATCAATACCCATTCAAGGAAAATTGGACCAATGCACTCGTTATTGAGTGACATAATGTTGAGCTAATAGCCCATTATTGAGTGAGCTAACTCAACATTAGCTCACTCAATAATGGGCTATTAGCTCAACATTATCTCACTCAATAATGTGCTATTAGGTTGCAAATGAATACAGTCATTTACCATGTTGATTGAGTAGGGAGAACGTGGGAAGAGAGAGGAGTCCACAAGATTTTGGGAGAGATAAAACCAATACTTCACAAGGGATTTGTACTTAGGTGATCTTGCAAAAAATGTGCAAAACTAAGCAAAATGTGGGCTGGTGTCATACAAATTTCAAGATTGGTCTTATGATGGTGTGACGATCTCGCAAGACATCCCTCTTGGACATCTACTTTAGCTTGCAAAGGTGATACAAATCCATAAGTTCAACCAGGGTCAAGTACCTTCATTGTTATGTAATGGTTAGAAGTACCCTTGCTAATCCATTGAAAGGGAACTACATTTTCAAGATGGTAGCATGTCCCAAAAGGATAAGAAGGGGATCCAAAAATGTTCTTATCTCGAGGAAGTGGAATTAATTGTCTAGAGACCATAGTTTCAAGATTAAAATGGTTAACATCTTAGAAATATGATAATATATAATAAAAGCTACATCGGGTCTCTAGGGGAATTAAGATAATGTTTATGTTGACCATGTGAGGAGGATGTCCCATCCAATTTATCATTTAATGAAGCCTCATTAGAATTTTTATAAAAGAGGATGAGTTTATAGAGTGAGAAAATGTGCTTCTTATGTTTTCAGTTGGGCAATAATATCAAAATGAAGAATATTGTACTTAAAAATTGCACCAAATTATAAACTCTTCAACTTAAAAAAAATTTAAAAAACATTTGACTAAGGCCCTGGGAAATACAAAAATGTGTGTGATTTTAAAATTGCTCTGAAAAAAACTCTACATTCAAACTTTTAAAAACATATATGTTCTAACAATTGATACACAAGATGCTCTCAACCTTAGGCTTAGGTGATACTCTATCACCATTTCTTTGAAAGTGAAAAGAAAAGGATTAAATGTTTACATTATCAAAATAGATATTCCATTTATTTCTTGTTTGCATGCCGCTATACAAAATCTTGAAGAGTGTGTACATGTGTGTGCCCGTGTGTGTGTGTGCGCACATGTGTGTGCATGCATGCATGTGTGTGTGTACACATGCATGTGTGCTTGCATGCGCAAACGTGCACACACGTGTGTGTCCACCTATGCTCATGCATGTGTGTGTGTGTGCCACCTATGCTCATGCATGCATGTGTGTGCATGCATGTACAGTGTGTCCGTGCATGTTTGCATACATGCATGCAAATTGAGACTGTGTACTTTGGAACAAAAAATTGAATAGAACTCAACCAATAAGATTCTCTTCTTCATGTGACATGAATAAGTTCATGACCACCAAAAGAGGATCCTAATCGAATAATTTAATCAAGTGAAACATCTAGAAGTATCTTGGTAAGCTTTGAGTGTTATTTTGTTTGTCTCTTCAAGCATCTCCACCTTCCTGACAATTGCATGTAGCAAAGTTTTCATTTAAGATTTGAACACTGATTTAGATACTCTACTTTTAACAAAATCATACCAAAAGTTGTACCTAAGACTAGGACAATAAAGGACTATGTACCCTTGAGGCTTTAAAATACATAAACTTTCATTTGTAAGTAGGACAAGCACAAAAATGTCAACATTTTTCTTGCAATCTTTTTGTATACCTTAATCTCTAACAAAGCATTTGAGATAAAATCAAGAAATAGATATCAAGGTTATGGTATATATTGGCTATATTGAGTTGTGTAGAATAACATAACAAGCTTGTACATAGCCCTCGACCATACACATGTTACATAGTGTAGTTATGGAAAGAGAAATCCATACAAAGAAAAGCTTGAAGGAGACACGTAAAGACCAGCCACATGTGAATACCAAGGAAGCCAAGGGATATACGCTTTGCAAAAAAGCGCTCACAATTTTACATGAAATATCCATGTAGGGTATTTGGCCATGTTTTACAAACTTGGGTGATGTTTTGGACCAAAGATTGCTTCTATGATGTTTGAAATATTATAATGTCTTTTGCCAAGGATTGACAAATGTAATTGCAAGCCTTGGCTATTGTTGTAGATTTGGGATGCCCAATAGTAGTTGTTTGTAGCTTAAAGCTACCTGAAAGTCTTTCCCAAGTCTTTGTGATAGCTTTAAATTCTTTGCTAAATACAATCTCAAGAATCATTTGGAGTTCAATCAATTTAATGTCAAGTTTGCCCATGTAAATTATGCTTCTCTCAATCCTTTAGGTGCCTTACAAGTAGATCTCTAGGATGTCCATCGAGATCTCATAACTACTGATTGACTAGAGAGTTGAATACCCTACTTGTATGTATGCCATGCTTGAAAATTAAAGTATCGTTTCTTGGTGCCATTTTTTCTATCAGGATGTCCATTTTGATTTTAAAGCTCTCGTTTTATGTAATACATGTTGCTTTTTAGATAAGAGACCTGTTGGGAAGTCCCTTGTACCTATTAAACTTACTTTCCCATTCCTTGGTGTTTCTAGATTACTAGATGCTCAATTTCAATTTCCAATCCCAAGCCTCAATAAGCTTTCCATTTTCTAGCTTTCTTCTTAACGCAATACAAATCTTTCTCCTACAATCTCTCCTTGCTCTCTAGTCATATTTGCCATTGAAACAAACCCATTCTTACAAACATTCTTCAAAGAGCAAGAAGAGGGGTCTGACATTTCCCATTGATGGGTGGCTCCACAACCTCCTCCTTTTCTTAACCAACACCAATTTGCACCTCCTAATCTCACTCCTCTATTTCCTTTTGCTTACACCCCATTTTACTTTCTCTAACCCGTTAGTGCTATTCCAAAAAATACATAGAAAAGTTTCCCATGGGTAGAGTGGGCAACACAAGAAACACATAAAATTTCAAGGAAATATGGAGATTGATTGCACTTTAAGAAATTTCAACTATAGGATCACTTTGATGCAATGCATACCTAGAACTCAACATATTATGTTCATAACTCCTCCTCCAAAATGTATTAAATTGTAACCAAATCCTAAATTCTGGTCTTGAGAACTTCACCCAAAGTTTTTGGAGGGATAGAGGTGCGTTATAGGCATGGGTAGAAAGTGGATATTCCCCTCTTGTATAATATGAGATATTGTTCTTATGCAATTTAGGTATGTCTTTTGGTTTCCATGTTATTCTTATGCAATTTAGGTATGTCTTTTGGTTTGCATATTTTGTATTGTGGAAAGTACGAGGGTGTATACACCTAGAATGTTGTCTTGAAGATACAAAGGCTTAACATTTTTCAATTGACATTATGTAATAAGGACCCTCAAATAATAAGCTACTAGTCTAGTTATGGCTTAAAAACTCTAGCTCAATGTAGAACACATAAACGTTATTCTTTATTAATGCCATAACAAATTTATGGCTTTATTTTACATCTCTCATAAAGTTTTAGGACTTTCATTTGGTGCCCAAGGAATATCCATTTTTACCAACTCTAACTTTTCACATATAATTGAATGATACCCTTGTCAATTGCCACCATTGGTTCCTATTTTAATTTTGTTGAAGTCAACAATTAGAGGGCACTCTAAAATGGAATGCATGTTGCTATGATGTCGAGGCAATATTATGAAATTTGTGAGCGATCATAAACAACAATTAAAAGTCAATGAATCTACATGTGGATTTCAACCACATCCACCTCATTTGCTCTAAGCACACATATGGTTGACATAGTCTCTAACAACTAGTTTAATTTTTATTTAAAGAAGGAAAGATTAAATAGTGAGCATTGCATGCTATTAAAAGTTGGACTTTTCATAGAATATATCACAAATTGAGATTTCATCAAAACTTACGTGAAGCTCATAAAAACATCGTTTGCATTATATGTTTTGCCTACTTGGAGTCTAACATGTTTACCAACATTGATTTTGGTTCACAAAAAGATTTTGCTAACACCATGCTTATGTGTACCCTATTGTGTTTCAATGAATTTTACCGAGTTGGAAATTATAAGTGGAAGCTTGGAAGATCTTGTTGTGTGGGATAGAGACCCCATAAGTTCCCTTTGGCAATATAGGCTAGGGATTTTGTAAAATTCTTCAAAAATTTCAAAGAATAAATACATTTAATGAAAGGAAAGATCTAATCATGGGTGGATATGAGAATCTATTATAGTTTGCTTAGAGATGGTAAAGTTGGATACCATCATGAAAGTCAAGAATTGTGGATAAACGAGCTTTTTGAATTTTGCTAAGTTAAGAATGAAGCTATGATAAACTTGGTTAGACTGATGCACACCCTTTGTATATCTTTCACCATTCATGGTTGACATGTTTGTCTTGTCACTAATACAAGGTTACCTTTCCAATAACACACTTTAAGTGAAGAAATTGGTCTTTGAAGTGACATTGCATGTTTGAAATTCTTATAATATTATAAAAACGTTGAAACAAAAGTTGTTAAATATAAAATGAGTTGGTATTGTTAAAGTAAGGGAAATACCACAAAAAAGTATTAAGTCTATGATTATGAGAGAATCAAAGTCCTTTGAATTTCAATGGAAGTTGACAAATGATATGAAAAAACACACAAGAGTTTATCTTTGCCTTTATATTAGTTTTGATTTTACCTTGTGAGACCCCTTAGATTGTATTTTAATGCAAGGTCACACAATCTACAATTTTAAATTGAAGAAAGGAAAAAAAGTGAGATTCCATATAGTTATTAAAAGTTATGCTAAAAATGTAAGGAATATTATGTTTGTACCTCACAAAAGGACACCCACGTTTTTACATGTACTCGTTATTCTCATATTCTTTCGTCTTTGAATACTAAGTTTTAAACGATGTGGATGAATATTGGAACATGCCTTATCTCAACATCAAAGGAAAAAGAATACTAGTCACACGACAAATAGCATGGACGTACTCAAGAAAAGTATAGTCACATGGCCAATAGTCATTTCAATGCTTGGTTTACTTTGGTGTTCTTTGGAATTATATACAATAATGGAAATTTGAATGTTGCTCACATGGGAAATGGTAGAGGGGGGTAGCCAAATCTTAGAAAAGGACAATTAAGTGTGTGCCATCATTTTTCCTTTTTAAAGGTCCTCTCTACATTGAAAACCCTTTAAATAGATATATTCATGCCTTTGTAAAGCCCTCCACTAAGGAGGAAAAAGAGAAACTTGAAGTGAACCTCTCTTCTTTACATATATAATAGAGAATAGTTTGAAGTGGGAAATTCTAATATTTTCTCATTTCAAGGTTTTCTTTTTTGGGTGGGTGGGAGGTCTTGGAGGAGGTGGATAGAATAAGGTGGGCAATTTTTGACAATGCCATTGATCCTACAAATGAAACCAAGATGGCTATGAGGGTTAAGGGCAACATTATTGGCATACGTGTATTACCATGCTATGTGATGTTAATGTGTTTGCACATGAAGCCAAGTTGTGGGTTGTTGCAGTATAGACAATAAATAGAAATCAATTATAGCCAATGTTAAAGCAGAGAGTTGTCTAGCTAGTGCAACTTACGGATCGTGATAGGGTGAATTCAAAAGTGTGAACATGAAATGCACATGGAAGGCTTAATAATATAAGGTAAGGCATGGAAGGAAGGCAAAGGGTTTGTTTTGAGTTTGGGCGGGAAAAGGGTAACGGTCTTTTGGTGGGGAAAGAGAGAGGGACAAGGAGAGGAATAAATGTTGGGGAAAATATTAGGGGAAAAAATAAATTGGAGGGTTGTTGGATTGCATGTGGGGCATGCATGGATGGCAAGAAAACATTGAAAATTCGAGAAAATAATGATGCGAAAATTTTGAAGATGTTAGCTTTCATTACAATGCCTATGAGGGAATTCATTCCTTGTCAAGGTCATGGGTCGACAAAGGAGACTTGACAAAGGAGAAATCTCCTCCATCGAATCGGCAAGACTTCTTGAGCAGAAGTCCATTGTGAATCTCCCTTCAATCCACTGCTGACCCGAAACCTTTCGGGCACCTATGCATACTCTTTCAATTTCGAAGCTTTGAGGTGCCCCACACCTTGATTAGCAGGTTGTTGCCATCCGTTTGGGTCCACATAGCACTTGACGTATGGGGGAATGGGTCTAGGGAGAACTTTCATGGTAGAAAACTCTTTGATAGACCCGAGCTATTTATTGAGACTTTTCAACCAGTAAAGTTCGACCATGGTTCATTCCCCCACGTGGAGGGCTGAAGGGAGGATCGTAATAAATCATCTGGAGGTGCAATCATTGCAAGATGAAAAAAAAAGTTACTCGGGAAAAAATTAGCTGGTGATGTTGAGCTAGCCTCAAAGTTGGCCCTAGGATTCCAAGGCAAGGGGTGGAGGGGGAGGAGGGCTCCTTTGTTATTGCCGAGCTTATGTGTGAGCCTTGTGAAGCAAGTGATGTGGGTACCTCTCATTCAAAATGATATGATAAATTATGGGAGCAAATTTCAAACAAGCACATGCACGAGAAAACGAGCAAAAAGACAAACACACACAGCACAAGAACTTCTTTTCAGTGTGATGATTCGCTAAGGGTACTTTCGTGATGCATCCAACTATATGTAAATGTCAAGGTCATTGGTCAGCTCAGTGCCGTCTGATTAACAAAGTCTATATCAAGGAAATTATCCCTAAAAGAACTGGTAGAAACTCACTGCAAACTCCTGCTTCACTGCCTACCAGCTTACCTTGATGACCAGGAAGGTCTGTGTGTTGAGCAAACTGAGGAGATTCCGAGTAGGGGAGGGCATTCAGGGAAGATCCTGGCTACTGGCTGTCAAATAGCCGGATGTCCATAGGGAAATGTCTCAGGGGGGCCCTTGACGTTCGTGGATGCCTCTTCGGAAAGCCTGGCCGGTGGGCCGGGCGAGAAGGATCTTCCTAGGCTGCTACTTGGAATGTCGTCACGGGGGCCGATTGTCGGGAGGAGATTCCTCGCGAGAATGGCATCACCCGATGACAATCCATCAAATCTCTCAAGAGAATCGTAGCTGAGCGGCCTTCCTGAGGAGTGTACTTTACTTTTATTTCGAAGGTACCCCTCAAACGCCCTTTCTCACTAAACGCCACAAAATTTCTGTACAGATTTTCTTCCTCCTATCTTTCATTATTCTTCATAACATCGACCTCACCGCAAAAGTCGTCCTCTTGCATTGCATTTGTGTTGCATTTGTTCTGCATTTGTGGTCTCTCTCTCTCTCTCTCTCTGGGGTTGCCTCTTCTCGTTACAGTCATAACAGTGCAGCCAACAGTAAAAGTAGCTCTGTTTTTCTCTGTTGATGGTGGTGACCTTCAAACAAACAAACAAACAAACACAAACAAAAAACACCCAGCAACCCACCTCCCCTCTCCCATCATTGTCTCTCCTCTCTTTCCCTTTGAATATCTATACACCTGCTACCGGACATAACCTTGTCAATGCTAATAAAATATTTGTGTGGATCGTTAACTGCCAATCCAATATCACAATCAATTGTAAGCTTATAGGATGGGGCTCGGATTGCAAGACGAGGATCAGCCCAACAGCAAACCGAATGATTTGCTCATCTTAACACCCAGCTCTCTCTCTCTCTCTCTCTCTCTCTCTCTCATGTCTACAAAACCTCCAAGCTATCTCTACATCATCCATTTGTCCAATTCCTGTAGATTTGACTCTCAAGAGCAAGCTGCTTAGAGAATCAATCTCAGCGACCACATTAATCTCTCTTTTTGCATGTCTACAAAACCTCCAAGCTCTCTGTGCATGATTCGTTTGGCCAATTTCTGTAGATTTGAGAATCAATCTCATTGACCACAGTTTAAATTTCTCTCTTTGTATGTCTACAAAACCTCCAAGCTGTCGGTGCATCAATTCGTTTGCCCAATTACTGTGAAGAGCAAAGCTGAGTTGAGAATCACCTCCAAGCTCTCTGTGCATCCATCATTATTTTACCCAATTTCTGTAGATTTGACTCGCAAGAGCAACCTGATGTGAGAATCAATTTCAGTGTGACCATAGGATTGTTGGTTTCACCAGAATTCATTCCAGGTCTGGCAGGACCCACTTGATTGGCTGACGCTTTTCAGAAACACACGCGACTCACAAAATCTCTTCTTAAATCTGGATCCGAGGCAGTGGACGTGTTGCCACCCTTTCTTCCCCCCCTCCCTAATTTCCTGCTCCATCAAAGCTGCAGTAATCTCTACTTGTGGGCTTCCTTTGGCTCTACATCTGCGAACATCCTGGGGGCGTCAGAAGCAAGCAACAGTGCCTCTTTTAACTCTTTCATTCTCAAGCAAAGTTACCCAATTATTAAGTCCACAGCAAAGCTTCCCGTTTAAGTCCAAAAGCAAAGCTTGATGAAGCCAAGCTCCAATCTTGATTTGTTTCCTGTGAGCAGGAAACAAGCAAGCAGGGGAGGAGGGGGGGTCAAAGTCTTTTTGCTGATGAGAGCTGATGCCGAACTCACAGATCGAAAGCAACAACAGAGCTTGGTTTTCAAATTGCAAATTAGAATTCTGAGCGAACAGAGAGGGAGAAAGAGACTGTTAGAATAGATTGTCTCCTGTAGCACGCCTCTCATTCTTTACTGCTTAGTGGGATTCTTGAGCTTTGGTAGTTTTTCTTCCACCCTCTGGACGTATCATCTGATTCATCTCTCGCAAGATGATTCTCCAGTGCTCTTCACTCTCCTGCAGCAGCAACTGCCGCTCACCAATCCACCAATTGCTCCCGCCAAGCTTAAGCAAACGGTTTCCCTCTTCAGTCTCCCCCCGCCCCCCCCTCTTCCCTGCCTTCACGGTTGATCACGAGGAAAGCTTCGTATTCTGCATTTGAATCTCCCCTTTCCATCACCATCGTTGCCCCCAGTGTAGCCGGCCCTCTCGAGCGTTAAGGCATCCTTTTCCATTGACCCATTCCATCCTGAGAGGAAGGTAGTGCCCCCCTGGGAAGAAGGTGCCGCAGGAGTACATGTTTGGGCAGGTCGTTTTTGCTGTCTCTTCCACGCGCATTTTCTGCCCTCTGACGACTTTGAGCAGTGCCCTTCTTTTTTCAAACTTCTTCTATAGACAGCCTCAGCGACCGGTATTTTGATATCTCTTCCGCAATCTTGGAACCGCAGGCCGAAGCCTCACCTGTAGCTCAGAGAGAGAGAGAGAGAGAGAGAGAGAGAGAGAGCATCATTCAATTTATGGGAGTTGAAGTTTTGAAGCCTTTCTTGCTCGGCCTTCCAGCAGCATAATGCTGCTTTGACTGTCGATCCGATACAACGTCTGCATCTTGGACGAGAGATTTGGGGTCGATCACTCAGCCCTCCGCATTTACCGCAACTCCTCGCAGTGAGCAGAAGCGTAACAGCAGCTTCATTTGGACGTTACGATGTGGCAGCAGGGGAGGCAGTCGGTGCGTCGTTGAACTTCCGAGGATTGTGTAGCTACAATTCGGGAAGGAAAGGCGAATTCCTTGGTAACTGAGAAGCATGGTTCACGGGAAGATCGCGTCAGGCCGAAGCCTTAAATTTGCTGCATCTCGATTCTCGGCCCGACTGTTCTTTTCGTTGAAAGAAAACAAGATTGCACCTTGGAAACTCTTCTTGCAGGCTAGGCCTTTTCAGCTGAGCATGGCACCTGTAGATATTGCAATACATTGTACTGTGTGAACTTCAGCTGGTCGTGGCTTGTCGTCACTTCTCGCAATAGACTTCCTCCTTCGTCTAGCATTTCTTACAGCCTACAGGTCTGTCTAAAGTCCCCGTAGAACGCAGTACGCAGCCAGAAGGGACTCGAGAGCCTCCTGGACTCGATAATTGGATATGCTTCTTTCGACTCCCCCGGCGTTGCAGCCCTCCCCGTGAACAACGTCACGGTTACGACAGAGCCACCATGACGACCTCCGACGTCGAGCAGCCGGGTACCCATCACGTGATCGGATGTTTTGCACCTGCTCATGACTCTTCAAAGCTGCGAATTTGCCCGCCCTGGCTCCAGGAGAAAATGAGCTCAGATACAAGCTTTACTGATCCGTCTTCGACAAAAGGTGAGATCACCGCCCCATAGGATTCTAGCTCTTTGAGTCGCACTTCGCGCGCTTCAAGTTCATCCTTGCATGTCTGCGAACGGCCACCGTGCTTGTCCCTGAAAATTTGTGCCATTGATCATTTTAGACCGTAGTAGCTATGAACTTCGTAGCTGAACGTTTGAGATCTATGTTAGTGGAAGCTTTTTCATTGCACCATTGTATATTTTTGCAGGGGCAATTTATCCTGCTGAAGGGACTGGAAAAGACGCCACTGGATCTAAGTCAGTTTTGAAGTTAGCAGGCACAGAAGCTATGCCACTGTGGATGACCTCAGATCAAGTAAGAGTTTTGAATATTAATCCAAACTGGCTTCCTCTTCTTTCATTCTGTAGGGCAGCCTTTGCAGCCGTGTGTAATGAAGTGCTTTGGTTAGGGATGGGCCACATTCTGCTTCGTATGCGTGCTCAGAAAAATCCTCAAATCACATTTTCTAGACACATGCAAATATTTAAAATGCCTCGATTAAATTTGCAAGTTCCCTCTACAAGTCGCATACAGGGTTCAGAAAGGATCTAATGAGAATACTTGAGATATGTCAAAGCTATCCCGCAAGAAGTTTGCAAATTTTGCTTATTGTCTATTGATTTGGTAGTTTAGCAACGTAAAAGTACGTTTTCTTTAAGGACTGCGCGTCACTGAAAAAGAAAAAACAATCGTCTATAGATGGCAATATAGAACATCACTCAAGTCTCTAGGTAATTAATAACCGTGATCATGTCCGCTTAGGCATAAGCTAGTTAGAAATCCTACACAGAAATTATTGACGATCCCTCTCTACCGCAAGCATGTCACTGAAGCTCACAAGCAGATTAGATAGCATGGTATTTTACAATACACTATCCTGAGTTTTGGACTTAGAAAATCCAACCTTGCATCAGTCTGTTAATGAGTTATTTGATGTGCATCCGCCCACTAGGCTCAGTTGATAACGGTAGATATGTTTGTAGTCAAGTTAGAACTTTCTATTTCGGGAATTGTTCACGTTCAGCTCCCCTGGAATGGTATGTTCTAGAGTTCCTAGTTTGAGGGTGTTCGTTTGTTTTTCTGTGTTGCTGTGGGATAAATGCATGTCGGGGACTACAGAGCAACAAATGTTCAGAGTCATGCAGGAGTAAGGTTCTTCTCAGTTCTTTTATCGGTTTCTCCCATCTTCAATGCCCTTTTTGTCCTTTTTTGAAGTGCTATATCCAATTTTTAACCGTAAGTGCTAGCCTTTATCGTATGATTTGATGCTTACATCCTGAGCTTTGACAGGAACTCAGTATGAAGACTTTATGCTTACGTGTGTGTCTGAGTGTGTGGATGTATGTGAGGTGTGTCGACAGATGTGAAACTGTGAGAGCATATGCCCACCATTGACCTTCAATGACGTCACTGTGGATATGATAGTAGCTAGTGATTCTGCGAGAACATATGTTTATCCACCCCTCTCTCTCTCTCTCTCTCTCTCTCTCTCTCTCTCTCTCTCTCTCTCTTTGTGCAGGTAGATAGATATCTATGTATGTATGTATTGCTGATTCCCATTTTAGCGTGGTGTGGTCAATATCTTTCTTTATGTGTAACAAGAAACATTTTCTATATACATCTGAAAGGGAGGGGAGGCAGCAAATATTTTTTTAATTCTGATCTAAAGCGTCTGCAGGTGCAAGGCATGCATACTAATGGTACTGAGATGGCACCAAATGTTGCCCCCTGTACGCCGATGCAGTCAGTTTCACGACAGAAGCCTCAAAGTTATGAAACACCGGAGTCTTCACATTACCCCCCATCTCTGTCTCTGGGTATCGGCCCTCTAGAAATGCAAAAGAGTCAAACCAGTGAAGCTCCTTTTGTGACAGGTGTGTCAAAGTCCCAGCAATTTTATTGGCACCAGCTACCTGCAAGGTCAGTTCAATTTGCAACCTCGGCTGCTTCCAAAAATTTGAACAGAATTCAGCTAGAAGTGCAAAGGGAGGGACCTGAGCTTCATAAAGAGAACCTCTTGTGTCTGTCACTACCAAATCATGAAAAGCAGGGGCAAGTGATTCAGAAATCAGATCTTGGTTTGTCCTTTGGCCACTATCCGGCCCAGCCTTCACATCCCAGAGTGTTGGGAGTGTCGAAGTTGTCTACAGCTGAAGGATCAAATCCTCAACCAAGACACTGTCTGCAGTGGACAGGACATACAGGTGGACTTCGCAATGGATCTTCATCTTTGCCTAATAATAGCTCTCTGCAATTATTGAAACCAGGTATGGCAAAAACTACAACGCTCCAGCGTTCTTAGGGTTCTCTAACTGTGTTTTTGATTAAGGACCTTCTCTTTCCAAAGCAGTTTATGAAACAAGGAGAGTCTCTGACACCTGCTTCTTCTGTTCTCGGTGTACCAACAGTGGAATGTCTATCGCAAGAGTCAAACCTGGCAATGAAATCGTTTTCTTCTATGGTGTCTCTACCATATACAGCTGATGGTGCATGTACAACTTCATGCCTGCCTGCAAAACAAGCCTCCTCTTTAGCAAATACAACGATGGTGGAGTGTGCCAAGTACATGCAGCTGCTCCCCAGTGTCCTAGATATGTCCGCTGAGGAGCAACAGGCAGCAAATGACAAAGGTGGACAAAATAGACATGCCATACAGAACTCTGGGAAGAGGTTCAAGCCCTTTTACTCGCACCATGGTTCAACATCAGGGAGTAGCCAGGAACAGGGTGGGTTTGATAGTCTCCTAGCAGATTGTGCACCTTCATGTGGTGAGGCTAGAAGGCCCTTGAGAAAGAAAAGACAAGCTGCTGAGCAGCCAAAGGCCACTGGCTGTGTATTGGAGGATACAGGCACAGGTGCTCAGTGGATTAACTATCCAACCCAAATGGTTCAAAGGAATGGGAATCACATTCTGGAGTATACAAGAAAACATGAGATATGTCCTGAGGACACCCCATGGAGGGATGGTATCGAGAAGCATGGCCAAGGTGTTAGAATCTCATATGAAGAATGTTCTAACTCGCAGCTCTCTTCATTTTACCACAAAGAGCAGGAACCAAAGAATGGTTCAAGATTGATATCTTCACCTTCAACGGCAATATTGAATAGCTCTTCCACGGCTCCTGATGTTGTAGGGCACATAGCAAGAGTTTCGTCAGATGCAATGGAGGAGATCAATGTACCATCAGATGGACTGAAACTCTTCACAACCCCTGCTTATGCCCAGATGCCCAAATCTTTGTCAACTTTCTCAGAAGGAGAGCCCTCCCTTCCTCTCCGTTTGTTGCATTCCCAGAAATTACCAGGTTCTGGATATGGAAAGACTCCTGTTCATTTGAGCTCTTCCAGTGATGCAGACTGGGGAAAATTTCTTGCCCTCTCTGCAACACCTGCAGGGAAAATGGCAGAAACGGATACTGTAAAATTGCTGCCATTTGAGCAACGCTTCAAGCAGCTGCAAGCATTTCTGAAACAGTGTGATGAGTCGGATCAAAATGATTGTCTGCAAGGTGAGAACTTGATGCCTTATACAGCAGCTTGTGCTGACTGTTTGCTAATAACCGGTTTCATCTTTTATCTCATGCTGAGTTTATAACATTTTGCAACAGCATTACGGTCACTTTCATCAGCCGCAAGGAGTGGACACGCAGTGGAGCTTGAAACCAGGGCAATAAGGCTCGCTTTAGAAGAAAGTATATATAACTTTTTATAGGGTAGTTTGAGCATATGTTGTGGTCTTTTGTGGAATACTGGATGAAGCTAGCTCATCAACTATCTTGCTCACTGAATACCATTTTGGTCATCACTCTTTTGCAGGGAATGAGTTGAAGAGAATGAAATTGCTCAATGTGCTCGGGAAAACTCCTGATGAAAGTCCTGATGATTTGGGTGCCACCCCCCATGGTCCAAGACTGCCTGCTCCTGGGCTTTCTTCAAAATTCAGACAGCTATTTGCATCGTCAGTCCTGTGAGCTTGCCCCACCCAAAGCATGGACACCTAGTTGTTTCCCTTGTCAATTGTCGTTATTAACAACTGCTGAATTGGCAGCCACCAGTGCCAAGTAACTGGAAATTGCAGACGAAATGCCTCCTGCATATCCCAGCTACGCATCGAACATATTTCATTAGGCAGACCAGGAAACTGATAATTTGGGCCATTTGCGAAGCAACTCGGCAATCCTGCCAACCAGGATCCTTGCCATCCCCATTTGATAACTCATTGGAAATAATCTGGGTATACAGTTGTGTGACCTTGGAAGCCTTTCCACCAATTTGAAGGCTGGTGGATTTTAGCCCCTATGGTAGGCTTGGTTGCTGATATGTGTGACATCCCCTTTAAATTTATTCCAGCAGACAAAGTAAAACAAAGGTAGTATTTGTGCATGAAAAGCAATGGATGACAAGTATTCATTGCCCCTTAGACCTTCTTCAGCAATGAAGTGGCATGGCAACGTGTTTCCCATCAAAATCTGGAATGTGGTTTTGAGGTGGCTTTGGAGCTGATACAGAAGAAGCCTGTGTCAAGATTTAGCTTGGGATCTATGACTGGCCTGCCTACTAGAATTGTTCCTTCTTGTCTTAAACCATAAATGCTAGGCTTGGCAGTAGGTATCCGTTTCATATGAGTCTCCTGTTTGCACATTCTTTGAAGATGTATCATTCAACTTAGGTGATTTAATATATAAAATTGATAGCGAGGCAGAGACACCAGGAGCTGGTCTTAAAGGCTATTGAACTCTGGTTATTCTTCTTTTGAGAAAGTCAGGCCACTGCATACATGCAGAACCCAAAGTCTAAACGCATAATAGAACACAGTGAAAATTTTAATGCCTCCGCAATCCTCGTTGATTTGTACCGTTTTGAGAAAGCAGTGTAGAAATCCAGCATACTGATTTGAAGGGTCCACAACTTTTTAACCCAGATGATTGGCTGGGACCTCCAAGCAGGGACTGATTGGTGGTTCTGATCAGAGCCCTCCTGGGATGTGCATGTGCAGTGGTATTAGAGGTGGCTGTGCTTTTTTATCATCTCACTCAGCATACTATGTGGCTTGAGGATTGCTCAATCCATAACAATGCAAAAGAGGTTCTGAATACATCTTAACTGAAACAAGCAGGAAGGAGAGAGAGAGAGAGAGAGAGAGAGAGAGAGAGAGGGAGAGATTACTCACAACACCAGGAATGCTCAAGAGCTGCTCCTTTGCCTAGCTGCTGCAACTAGCCTGATGTACTGCTGGTGCTACTGCTGCTTTGCTGACAAGGCCAAAAAATGGCCTTTTGAAGATGCTTGCCTGGCTGATGACGCCTGTGGGGATGTCATAGTAGCTAGTCCCTGCTATGTGTATTGGAGTTTATGGTTTCAACCTTTTGAGTGACTATCGTGAGATTGAAACTGCACTATGTGTTGTTTTTTTAGAGGATGAGTTTGGGCATGTTCATGGATTCATTTAGATATATGCTTGCCTGGCTGCTGGACTCTCGCCAGGCTATTGGTTGCCTTTTTTACCTATGCAACACACGTCATGACATTTAATACGGAGTGTCAGAAGTGACTGCATATATAAAGGCCATTCACTGGAATGCATTAAAATTCGTTTTTCAAATACTTACAGGGACCAGCATTACAGATTGTTCTAACGGGGGTGGCTCTCCGTTCCATGCATTTAATGCTTTAGATTGGGTTGGTGAGTCTGGTCCTAGACAAACTGTTTCTTTCTTGGTAGCTCATGCATATCTTGGGTGAGCAAGAAACAACCCGTTGTAACCACCTCTTCATGTGACGTCGAGTATAGGGCAGCCTTCACAACTACAATTGAGTGTGGCTTAAGTTGTTGATGGCATATCTTCATGAGGTTATGGAATCACCTACTCCTATTCTCATTGATAGTTTGAGTGCTAATATAATTTGTGTTTCATGCTCGCATGAAACGCATAGAGGTACATCATCAATATGTCAGAGAGAGATTGCATGCAGAAGAGATTAGCTTGATTTGTTGTCCTACACATCAGAATCTGGCCGATCTTTTCTCACAGGCACTATCCAAAGAAGGTTTGAACAGCTTCAGGCTTACTTCCTTTTGGTGGTTGAGCCATTTCTCTATACATGTTCATGCTACCAGCAAGGGGTGATTTATTAGGTTACGAGTAGTGTGGTGTGAATTGCAGCTTGGACACTTTCCCCCTCCATTGTAGGAGGTTCTTCTCCCTAAGGGTTAGTATTAGGATTAGGACGCTTGGTGTTGAATCCCCAAAATGAAGGGGTCCCCCCAACGAATTGAAAAACCCGATGAAGCAAATGCAAGATGAAGCGATCCGTTGGCCAGAATACAAGTTATTTGGACCGACTTGGCAGTTAAGGCCAAACCATGAAGAAGGTGCCACACGAAAGGAAAGACACATGGTGGAATCGTGACCACAGTTTTGATAGGAAGTGCATCTTAAGTCTTGAAAGCATTTACCATCGTAGTGATTGGGCAGCATTAGAGGCGAGATTCCCAACACGAGAGTATTTAATGAGTAGTCGATTGTTGTGGGTGGTGGTGGTTATCACACTGCTTGTGTAGATAGTAATGTGAGTCATTTACCAAAGTGTGGCATTGCCACGAATTATTGAGGCATACACGTTGTACTTAGCACTTGATGGGTTGTAGAGAGAGTGAGTTTGACAAAGGATCAGGCGTGTAGAGTACGTCCCATGTCGATTGTCCTGCCTCGCATAGAGATGAAGAAATAAACGGAACACTTTCTTTCTCCAAATGCTGTTCAGCCTTTGGGCAACTAGTACATTGTGTAATTACATTCGAATGTGCATTCGTCCATCGTTCTACCTCACTTACAATCGAGAAAATTTCATGAGGGGTTGTAATGAGCGAATGCTTCTGTCAGGCCGTCTATAAGTAGGCATATTGCCTTCACGGATCTTAGAGACCAAATGCACATATTAGTGTATGAAACCTACATGTTAATTGTACATGATTCATAGCTAACTTTTATGGCGATCGTACTTGGGAATGTCTACGCTAGATATGCCAATGAAGGAAGATGGTGGGATGGAGTGGATGGAGTGTATAGGAATGTTGAAGATACATCAATACTAAGGAGGAGGAAGGCAAGGGTACCAACAACTTCCGAAAGAGGTGAGTATCAATGCCAAGATGGCAAAAGTACTAAAGTGAATGCTTTTGTTAGGCCATCTAGAAATGACTCTCACGGAGCTCAAAGCAGAGAAAAAAACCGAATGCATGTTCAAGTGAATGGAACTAATATGTTAATAGTATACAATTCATAGCTTACTTTTTTGGCAAACCTATTGGAGAAGGTCTATACTAGATCCAAAAAAGGAAGATGGTGGGATGGAGTTTGTGAGAATGGCAAAGAAACCAAGTGGTGAGGAAGGAGCAAAAGGGAGAAAGGCATGGGTACCAATAGCTTCCAAAAGAGGTGTAGTGCCCAAGATACAAGAAGAAGTGAGGCCAATTTGGAAATTCAATGAGCAAATAGCCATTTATAAAGTCAACATGGCCCACGTGGCTCTCCTCTTGGAAAAGTTGTCTTTGTTACTCTTCCACAGGTACCATGTGCTTGGAATGCAAGAATTCATGATCATTATTCTTGCAATGAGACTTCAATCGTATAATTTAGGTCCTCCTTTATAAATCAAGAAGATAGTATGAGACGTTGTTCTTATGTTGCTTTATGTTGATCATTATTCATGATCATTATTCTTGCAATGAAACTTCAAATATCTAATTTAGGTTCTTCTTTATAAATCAAGAAGATAGCATGAGACATTGTTCTTATGCTATTGTGTGTTAATGACTTGATGTTCCAGTCAACACCTTACCTCCTAGATAAAAAATAACCCTGCACCCTAGGAAGATTATGTTATGGGCTTACATCAAATTGTGGAAGGGAAGTGAAAAGTGAATGTTAAAAAATTAGGTGCTCATTTGGGTTTGGGACAAAAATGTGGGCAACCAGCCAAACTTAGACAACCTATATCTTTTCAGTTGACAAATCCAAATGGGATCATGTAGCATATCAAATCAAATGGCAAGGCATGACTTAGATATTTAACATGTTTGTTGAAGCTTTTTCATTAAGCTATATGAATAAAACAAGCATTTTTATGAATTTATGGCTAATATCCTCCACCAAGTTTCGAGCATGATCGTCCATTTTAGGCTATCATTTCTCAAGGGTGAGGAGAGTAGGATATTCCAATTAGGCGCTCCTTTTCCAAGGGGGGTCTTTGAAAAGGCAAACATTGCTTGCATCCTAATGAATCCATCAATTCGACACTCATGCAATGCTTGCATCCCAATGAATCCATCAATTTGACACTCATGCAATTGTTGAGAGATGATCTAGGGGTCAAGTTACACAAATCGAAAACCGTAGTATGAGGTGTGTTGATGATAAAAACTGCAAAAGTTCAGGCAAGTTAGAGCACAATGATTGTGAGGCATAGAGGAGGATGCAAGAGCTCTCATTGCTAAAAAAGATATCAATTGAGAAGAGAAGATGGATGGTGAAAGTGAATTACCCAATTCACGGAATAAATGATGAGGAAATCTAAGCTAAAGTAGAACATGGGAAGCTTGAGTTGGCAAAACTTAAGCATGACACCAAGGACAAGAGAGGGGAAGGATCGCAAGAAGACCAACAGAGTCAAGAAGGCATTAAGGCTTTACTGCTGAAGGACATTTGGACATATCAAGCATGAAGGACTAGGCAGCAGTGTGCTACCATATGCCCAAAGGCAAGGAGTTCAATAGCATGCTCCACAAGAATGGGAGATTTTATCATATAGCCCACTAGCAACCCCAAAATGGCGGGATTGAAGGTAAAAATCAAATTTCAAAAGTACTCAGGATGAGAAGGTGAAAGCCCTAATGGTGGCAATGTTACATGCAACCACAAAGGAGGAGTACTTGTTGTACTTTCCCACGATGTTCATTGACATGTAGGTGTAGCAAGGCATTGTAAAAGGTGTGACATATGCCAATAGTTGGGTAGGCCAAAGTTTGAAGAGATTAGATGCCACTCAACTCCACCTACCCATGAGAATCCTTTCAAAAATGGGGTTAGATTTTATTGGTCCATTCAGGGTTAGAACACACCTTAGATGCAAGAGTATGTCATGGTGGCAATCGACTACATGTAAGGGACAACATAGTGTGAAGTATAGCAAGGCCCTTGTATGAGAATATCATTTGCAAATTTGGGTGCTTGATCGAGATCATATCATATCAAGGAATTCACTTCATCAACTCAATCATATAAATTTGATGAAGGAATTCCTAATTTAGCATAAGAAAACAATGGCTTACTACCAAGGGCAAATGGTCAACAAGCAAAGGCCATGATCAAAGAAGAAAACCATTCTTCACAAGATCGTAAATGAACACTAAAAGCACTGGGATCATAGGATCCCAAATGTGCTACGGGCTATGCTTGGGCCATTCAGAAAAATCCTTATGTATGGGTTGGACCTTTAAAAATAATGACTTCTTAGTATATTATACATATACATATTAGCTTAAAAAGTAAAAAGGACCCCCATTGCTTATAGTACACCCCCAAATCTAAAGAAAATCCCTTTGCTTACATGCATGTGACTATGTAGAAGGAAGAGGGAATTCCCCATTGAGTCTAATGTTTAGATATTGCTTGCCATGCCCACATGTTTTTTAATGATATATTGTCCAGTGGTGGTCAAATTTTGAGTGCAATCAATAAATACAATAAGAGTTTTATGAATATTTGTTTCCTATTATATATGCTCTCCCATACATTGCTATGTAAGTCTTTTTAAGACCTCATTTCAACAACCACAGGCCATGCATAGCTTCATTCTCTATCATCAAGGCAATCCAATGACACTCCCTTGTAACCTCCATCAATAATGCACTCCATGAAAGCTCACTCATGACAT
This sequence comes from Dipteris shenzhenensis, assembly GCF_047967505.1. Taxonomy (NCBI): domain Eukaryota; kingdom Viridiplantae; phylum Streptophyta; class Polypodiopsida; order Gleicheniales; family Dipteridaceae; genus Dipteris; species Dipteris shenzhenensis. The sequence continues at coordinate 29,063,980 of NC_141627.1, forward strand.
GACTCCTTAATATTGCTTGGAAGCTTGTTGATGGTGGCTCTTCTCTTTCTTTCTCTCAATTTCTTTCCACTTTCCTCAATTTCATATGCAATCCATTGCACCATATTTAGTTTTGTTTTTTCTTATTTATTTCACTTTTTATGCATGGGGATCTCCACATTCATCTAATTTATGATTTTTTTTCCCATTTGACTTTCATAATTGCAACAAGTAGAGGAACTTATATTTCCCAAGATGAAGGTTACAAAAGGATGGTAAGAGCCTAGTAAGAGTCAGAATGCATTATCATTATGTCGTCCCTATCATGGGATAGAAACGATAATGAGACAATGTACCCCATTTCTCATCATGAGAGAGAAACCTCTATCCTTTAAGAAGAAGACAATGCATATTCAATGTGGAGTATATAATTTTGGAAATGCAAGGATTTGTCATGTTGAGAAGTCCTTATGGTTAGGTAACTTCATCAAAGAAATTGAAAAGTTGGGGAATTTTTTGGTACAATGATATTCCAAGAAAAAAAAATTTAAGAGATCGTTACATAACCAAAAAGTGTATGTGCACTCTTTCACTCTACTAGTGTATCCTCTTTCACTCTGCTACTGTATCCTCTTTTGTATCAACATCTCCAATTTCATCATCATCAAGGTCATTGTCATGATTCAATGAGAAGAAGATAAATCCATCCTCCTTGATAGTATCAACAGAACATTGTCCTCATCCCTATGAAGTTTGAATGCTCCTTCCATTTCCAACCTTGTGAGTTAAGAGGAGGAGGCTCTAGCAAGATGTGCAGCATAGGATGGAACCTTCTCAAAGAGGATGTCTATTGTCTTCCTCCTTAGGCATCCATCATTTGTAAGCTAAATCATTAACAAGTATGTCTACTTCTCCAAGATCAAGAACATCCGATCATGGCTGATTTTTGGTGCCCCTTCTTGCCCTTTTCCTTTCTGGACATCCAATTAATTATGGAGCATAGTCCTAAAATATTGCACAACAATGGAAGTCACTTGCCCTTGCACAGACTTTTGAATTTCTACCAATTTTGCAATCCTGAATGGATGTCTAAGAGGTTCTCTTGAGCAAGAGTTGCAATCATAGATCCAACTTTCAAATTCTTATATGGAACCTACCCACATTGTAGTGAGATCTTCTCATGGTTGGAGAGACCATCATGCGCCAAGGTACATCTCTCATATAGGTACGTTGATTAAAGCTTCTACCTCAAGCGGTAGACTATGAGGTTGTCTAGCATGTCCTAAAGGAGGACAAGACGTTGCTCATAGAAAAACATTGCAAAAAGCGGTAGTGTTACTCTTGAATTGATCAACGATCTGGGCCTTGGTCTTCAAACGACCACACACCATTGTTTCCACTTCTAGTGTATGTTGTTTTCCTTCTCTATCAAACTTCTCTTCTTAGACATGCACCTTCCATAGTCAATGTCCATTCCTTGAGCTTGTGCGTGATTCACGTCACTATTTATCACTAAAGGTTCTTGCACAGAAGCATATATTTCATGGATTCGAAGAAAGGACAAAAATTGTAAGGCATCTTTGGGCACCCAATTTGGAGAAGAGGCATATTTCTTACCATATATATATATATATATATATGATCTACTTTTTTCTCTATGAGAAATTGATGTTGAAAGCTCAAGTCATTCAATCTCTTGGTATAACATGCCTCACCTTCTCCATCTTGAATAAATCTCCTAAGATCATAAGTCTCTTTTAAGTGATACACCTCACGCCATGGATATAAAATTCTTTCACAAGCCATCATCTCTACCAAAGTGAATGCATCATTTCTTCCAAATGCACTAAACATTGAATTAATTTTATTGTCAGTATGACCAACCAAAAGAAATCCAACTTTGGTCTTATCAACAACTCCCTTATCCACAAGCCTACACACGTACACAAGAAATGTTTGGTTTTTATTTTCTCTTGCTGTATTGTCGAGCTAGAAATATAGTGTTCCTAGTGTTGCAAGAATCATGGTTTACAAACACTACCTAAGGTGAAAGGTGAGTGTATGCACATGGTTCACATGTAAAGGGTCACATGGAAGGTCATGGGCCTCGTTGATGTTGTCACATGGAGCATGCCTATTGTACTATGTGGTGTACAAGTATGTGGAGGAGAATGTACACGTGTGTGGTGTATGACCCAAATTGGGTGGAGGTCTTGCAACAACCAAACTCTAATTGTAACTCACAACTTTTAACTCACAAGGGCAAAATGCACCACTATAGCAATTCAAAATTTTTGCCTTTTACCAAGGCAAACTGCACAACTTATGCAATTGGAAAAAGTGGAAAATAGCCAAATAGTCACTTCAAGTGATGATTATGCATACACACATGCACCCAACAATGGCTTACAATCTCAAGGTCTCTGTAGTAAACACATGCACTCAAATATCTATTGCAAATTTTCTCAAATGCAAAAATCTAGCAATTCTAGTTGAAACTGAAAATTCTCTCTTGAGTATTTATGGAAAAGCTCGCAATGCAAAAACGGGCCCCAAAAATGGCCTTCGATCATGAACTTTTTGTAACAAAAAGTTCTTTGGACCTTGTTTTGCTCAGATTAATGCCCTTGTGTATCATTGTGAAGGACATCCCAAATGGATATAGTGCACCTTGTGCTCATGACTATGGTACTGCACAGATATAGTGTCCGAACTCAAAAGAGAGAGAAGCACATATCCTCTTACTCGTGTATCATGTCCTCTCCTTGCGACTTAAGCACCTCACCATGAACCAAGCTCTGATACCATGTAAATAATATAGGAGAGGAGGGGAGATTCTTACTTGCAACTTTATTCTTCACACAACAAAGGTGGGAGACATAAGAGGAGGTGGTTGAAATTGTGGTATCCTCCTTACTCCTCAAACCCACACAAGAAGATATACAAAAGATAGGTTACATGGTTCATATATGAATCCAAACCATACATGATTAGGCAACTAACTATGCCTCAACAATGGTACAAAAGCTAGGTGCCATGCAACTATTATTCATTAGCAACATCTCAAGCATGTAATCAACCAACCATGCCAGTGTTGTTACACAAGGGGAACAAATCTGTTCTCTATTAATATATTCCCTTCAGTTTCCAATTCATTGAAAACATAACTCTCTTCTCTTCACACTCTCCAAGGTCTTCTTCATTGCCATGTCATGTACGTTATGGGACTCACCCAAACTCAGTTTGGCAAAAACTATTTTAATGGATTCCTCACCTAGCTTCCGATTGTCGTCATCCTAATAAACACAAACAAAGTCATTAGCCAAAACTTTATAGTGGATAGAATAGGGTATATGGTTCGGGCCATGAAAGGTTATTATACCTTCATGACAAATAAAATCAATATGTGCATGGGAATGTTGTACCCCAGCTTCATAGTGTCTCTCCTATCCCTCAGCATTTGTGCATGTATGGAGCACTTCTCTTTGTTCATGAATGTAGCTCATCAAAGATTCAGTCCTTGACCACCCAAACTCTTGTGCTAAGAACAAATCATTGGCTAAAGTATGAGGAACATGTATCCTAACCAACCCATCAATTGGGTAAAGCTCCTTGTAAGATAGTTGAAATCGATGAGCCAACTCATCAATGCACCAGTCTTGCTTTTTGTGCTTCCATACATTAAGACAAGCACTCTATACTTTTTTACCAAGGATTTTGACATATGAGGGATAATACAAATAGAAGCCACGTGATCCTGAAAAGGAAATCCATTTATCCACGTATTTTGACCTAGAATTCATCACCATGCAATCTTTGGTCACCTTTTGTTTATAGGAACCAAGCAATTTTTTCCACAAGTATGATGTGCAAGAACCCATGGCTACTAGGAATGAGCTTCATGAGCCTTTTGCAATGTAACTTATCACATGTATTTAAAGAGTTCGATCCCAATCCCCTACCTCTTTTTTAAAAGTCAAAATTGTCGAAGAGATTGAATTCCAATTATTTCTCCACAAGAAATTCTTGGAAAGCTTCTCGATTGTTAGAAAAAGCCCTCCTGTAGAGAAAGGAAGTACTGACACCACCTACACCAATAGAATGAAAGGATTGCTTAATAATAGTGATTCTACCAAGAAGAGAAATTGGCTTGTCTCACCAATTATGGGACTTTCCTTGAATTTTAGTATAGAACCATTAAGTCTCTATTTGATAGTAACTCTTAGACCTAAAGGGCAATCGAGGTACCTGAATATGGTCCCTAGGCTGATTTGTGTAAAGCTCTGCTATGCAATCTAGAATGGAGGGGTACCCAATCTTAATAAAGAGTGGAGGGGTCCCCAATCTAGAGTGAAGGGGTCCCCAAGGTCCCCAGTCTTAATAAAGGGAAGACATTTCAGATGCATTTATTTTTTACTTTAATCTTATTGCAAATTTTGAGTACACCTCCATGAGCTTATTTAGGCTAGCCTAGTTCTCTATCAAAAAATTAGTATTATAAAGCTACAAGAAAACTTTCTGCTTCATAGATTTAAGGCTATTTTAAACCTTGACAGTGATTGGGCACAACTTCTACTAAGGAATGTTAACCAAATTAGACCAATAAGAGACCCTAAATGGAAGAGTTTTCCTCTTCTCTCTGCCATATGCAGTTAAAAGCCCTGCAACTCTAAGGGAAGCTCCCTTTGGCAATCCTTCTAGAAATATTTTAAGGAAATAAGCTACCGAATTATTTTCTCAGGGAAGGGGGCCTTCATGGCTCTTGACTCTATTTGGGTCTCGGTGGTCCATAAGGATAAACCTCTCCAAGACAAGGATTTTAATAAAGGTAAACTTCTCTTCAAGAAAGGACTTCAATGTTGTAGTCAAGTTTGGGACAAAAAAAATATTAGATGGAAAACTTGGCTAGAAATTAGGACAGAATTTACGCTCACTATTGCTTCTTAGGAACTATAATGGGGAGGATTGGGCTATGGATATACGTTGAAAGGAGGTACACCCCCCTTTTTTTCCCATCCCCACTCCTTCCTCTATTGTAGAGGACATTTTTAGGGTCCTCAATGCAAGATAAAAGCTTCAAGACAGCAACAACCTCTGGAGAGACAAATTCATAAGAGTATAGTAAAAAAGCATCCCTAAAAAACACTCCACCTTACTCTGGCTCATAACGCACATGGCAGTCTGGATAAATGCTAGAAGTTTGGTCATCTGCAAAGGTGATGGCTACTATAAGAGGTGTGGCAACCATAAGGAGGACATCTTTCACCTGTTTGTTGGCTGCCCCCATGCAAGAACAGTTTGGAAGTTTATGCAGATGCATATAGGGGAGCCTTTAAAGTGGAAGGAACTTTATGCTCTGAAGGTCAAGCAAAAAACTGAGTTTACATTAGAGCACATGCATTGTGGATTATTTGGATCTCTGTTAACAAATTCCAATTTAATCATGTTGATACTAATCCAAAAAATATTTTCTCCTCTTGGTGTTATAGGAGCAAGAAAGGCTTAGAGAAGCCATAAAGATCTTCTATGCCTTCATTGTTAGGACAAAGAAATGAAATAACCCCCCCCCCCATCCTGCTCTTGTAAGCTCTTAGTTTTCCCCATATGCCTCAAAAGTCAAAGAAGAACCAAACTGAATTGATGCTACTTTTTACTTGGCTGTTAAATTCATGTTGAAATCTTCAATTTTTTCTCTGCACATAGTACTTTCAAAATTTTAGCTTATAGCCAGGAGCTAGTTTTTTATGGTTTTGATGGTAACTCCTCATATGGAGCTCTAAATATACAATGTTATAGCTCCATTATAAATGCTATAATATTATCTTTTTGCCCTGCTAAAAATAAGTATTAGTATTATCATTAGTAAAGAATTGCAAAGAAAAACATGTTCCATTGAGCAAAGGCAAGCCTCGAATGGATCCCCTACTTCCATGAAAGTCTAGCTAGCACAATAATGGCTCAGTCATTTAGATGGAAAATAACACTGGCAGCTAGCAAGCAACCATGAAGTATCAATATTTAAAGGGGAAAACTATCATAATAGTACCCGTTTTGATAGCCACCTTTGCAGTAATATTGGTGAACAAAGTCCTTGTCATGTTGCAAAAGCCTTCTCCAAATCCCAATTTTTGCATGACTGTGAGAATGAATGTCCATCTTATACAGCCATAGGCCTTCTCTAGGTCTAGATTCAATAGTAAGAGCTTTTGGTTTTTAAGAAGGGCATAATATGGCCAACAACATGTTTAAGGTTGCATCATGGATCCTGTGACCATGTAAGAATCCGTACTACCTTGGGGCAAGAATTCATGCTAGTATGAAGTTACAAGGATTGTTTTGAGCAAAAAAAGTAACGTTTTTATTATGTCTCAAAATACAAGGTCATAGCCTTAAGTTCCAATTACAATTTGTTCAACCCTTAAAGATGAAGGAAAAAACAAAGAAAAAAAGAAAGCAAATGCAAATCAAACATAAGTTATCGACTGAGAGTCTATGGATTTAGCTTTAAAGTCTTTGATCTTGCTTCCTGCTCCCTTTCATTCACATTTGATATCAGAGCCACGTTGAGCTCCTGCTCTAGATCAAGCTCCTCTAATTCAATCCTGCTACTCGTGCTTCGCTTCCTACTATTATTCGACCGTACTCCGCATCCTGCTGGTTGTCTGTACAATGTACAATGTATGGATTTCGTCGTACAATGTGCACCCTTGCCAACTGTACACCCCTATACATTTCCATACCAGCTCCGTACACGTGCACCGTACATCTACTAAAAGTGTGTCGTACTTCTGCATGATTTCATTCATACAGCTTTGCTTCCATCGCCGTCCGTACAATAGTACGGAGCCGTATAGGTGTCCGTACATTGCTCCGCACGTGAAAGCCGTACATTACAGCCGCCCATATAAACATCGTACCTGCACCACTGCTCCAACTCTCATATGGAGATTGGCATTCATGTCTTCTACATATTTAGGACAATATGGAGATCAATTCATGCTTGATCACTTTGCATTGCAGAGTGAACGATGTCTTGGTCAAATAGATCGAGACATCCTTGCCTGCAACAAAAGGTGGGAGAGTCCCATCATAGACAACCACAACCACTGCATCCCTCGCATCCATAGCCACAAACCTTGCTTTCCTTTTTTGCACATGGTTGGAGATTGATTGCACATTGAGAAATTTGACTACATGATCATTTTGATGCAACGTATACCTAGTATCTTTATTCTCTGCTCCGCTTTATTTGTACTTATTGCATTATCATGGTGCATCAACCACAACCACCCATGCTCCAAGAGCAGTTAGATGCACTTCAGGCATAGTTGGCCGATGAGCGTGAGCATAGGGAGAGATTGGAAAAGAAAATCAATGGTAAGAAAAGGAAGAGACATTCATCTGAAGATAAGTCATCCGACGATGATTCCAATGATGATACTATTATCAGGACAGTCAAAGCCACACTGAGAGCACAAAATTTGAGGAAGAAGAGTAAGATAAGTAAAAAAGCTTTCTCATTTCAAAATTTTGATGGAAAGAAAGAAGCACACACTGTCTTGTCTTGGATCAGTCAGCTCGATGATTATTTTTCGGGGGAGAAATTCTCTGAAAAAGATAAGATCAAATGTGCTACAAATCATTTAGTAGAGAGTGTTGCACTTTGGTGGAACATCACTACGCATAGTAAAAGGCGACCAAAATCTTGGAAGTCTTTTCAAAAGCTCATCAAGAGATTTCCTTCCCTCACATTTCAAAGCAAAAGCTAGACAACAATGGGATACTTTCAGACAGTTCGATAAGGAAATGATCTCCACATATACTGATAGATTTTGGCAAACGTTGATCCAATTACGATCCTTGGAGAAAGTTAATGAGCGAGATCAACACAAAAAGTATGTGGCAGGTCTAAAGTCTAAGTTGAGAGCCGAGATTAACATGTTTCAACCTCGCTCACTGAACTCAGCAATTTCTCTTGCAATGAATTATGAAAGGAAGAATGGGATCCCAAAAGAAGGAAAAGATCCGGAATGCCATGTACCCTTCCATAAGAAAAAGAGATTTGATAAAAAGCCCTTCTTTAAGTCTAAAAATGGTTTTGCTCCACAGAAGACAGATTCTTCTTCGAAGCCGAACGGTGGGATTTTTCCAAAGAAAGAAATAAGGCGTTTCAAATGCAACAAGCTGGGACACATAGCCACTGAGTGTCCTAAAAGAAAGAGGACCCCGACGGTGAAAGTGCACATGATTGACGACGAAGCAGCCAAGCAAGAGGGAGGTAACTATAATTATCATGCTCTTCTAAAGATGAAAGGTTTCATTAATGGCAAAGAGGTTGTTATTCCGCATGACGATGGTAGTACACATGATTTCATTTCAAAAAGAGCCTTAGCAAAGCTAAACCTAGATTTCTTTCCCATCTAGCTACAAGGTCAAAGCTACTTTTACCAAAACAAAGTACAATTGCACTAGAGAGGTCAAGAATCTTGAAATCTCAATCAAACCCTACAAGGATACATGAGACTTTCTAGTGGCACCCCTACAGGGAGGAGTGGACATCATCTTAGGAATGCCATGGAGGCATCAATACAATCCTAACATAGATTATGATTCACATCAGATATGGATTGAGAAGGACAAACAAGAAATATGTCTGAAAAGCTCAATGAAATCTGAGGTCAGTCCTTTACTCAACCACACACAAGCCAAAAGAGCAATTAGAAAACGTGAGAAAACATATCTTATTTTGGTGAATACGGTAACGGCTACTCAGCCAAACACTAAGCCTATGCACCAAAAATTTCTTTCTCAATTTTTTGATTGTTTCTTATAGGATTTACCGCCTGGACTACCATGTTCTCGACCTAAAGATCATAGGATAGAAATCCTACCGGGCAATACTCCACCTTGCAAAGCTCCTTATAGAGTCAATCAACTAGAACAAAAGGAAATTCAAAAGCAAGTGGAGGAACTGAGAGAGAGAGGATTGATAAGACCCAGCAGTTCTCCTTATGGAGCACCTGTCTTATTAGTCAGAAAGAAAAATAGAACCTACCGAATGTGCATAGACTATCGTGCACTAAACAAAATCACAGTGAAGAACAAATATCCAATCCCTAGGATTGATGATCTTTTGGACAAATTGAAAGGGGCCAAGGTCTTCAGCAAGATAGATCTCAAATCTGGCTATCATCAAGTTCGTATGGTAGAAGAGGATATATACAAGACTGCCTTTAGAACTCAAACTGGACATTATGAGTTTCTAGTTATGCCTTTTGGGCTAACTAATGCTCCAGTTACTTTTAGTAGAATGATGAACTGAATCTTTCTTAAACACCAAGATTGTGTGGTAGTATTTTTCGAACAAAGATGTTAAGGAGCATAAGGAACATCTGAAGCTAGTCTTTTCACTCTTGAAAGAAAATCAATTGTACATAAATCCTGAAAAGAGTAGTTTCTTTCAAGATCAGATAGAGTATTTGGGTCACATTTGGGTCACATTATATCCGTCGATGGGATTCGAGTAGATCCAAAGAAGATTGAGTGCATAGTCACATGGCCTAAACCCCGAGATATACATGAATTGAGATCATTCTTGGGATTGTGTAGCTTTTACAGAAAGTTTGTCAAGAATTTTGCATACATTGCACATCCATTGACAGACCTTCTTAGAAAAGCTAAGAATTTCTTATGGACTGAGCGTCAAGATAAATCTTTTACAGCTTTGAAAGAAGCTCTCACACAAGCTCTTGTGTTGCAATTACTCGATTTCTCTAGACCATTCTTTGTAGTTGTAACCGATGCTAGTGGATATGGAATTGGAACCGTACTTATGCAAGATGGACATCCAATAGCATATGAGAGCCGAAAATTAAAACCAACAGAATGTAATTACAGTACATATGATAAAGAATTAACCACTGTTGTGCATGCTTTACGAATGTGGAAACATTATTTGATGGGAGCTGAGTTTCTTATCAAAACCGATCAACAAAGTATCAAGCATTTGTTAACTCAGCCACTAATATTCGATAGGCACATCAAGTGGGCATCATTTATACAGAGTTTTCAGCCCATGATTCAATATCAACCTGGAAAGGAAAATGTAGTTGCTGATGCTCTTAGCAGAAAGCCAAGTATTAATCACATCACTGCCATAGAGACCCAGCCTTTTGAAAGTAAGAAGAATTCTTATCAAGGGGATCCAGACTTTTCTGATATATGGAACAAATTAGAGAATAACAATTGGAATCCTATGTTGGACTATTCATGCACTGATGGATACCTCTTTTATCAAAAGAAATTATGCATCACTCGACCCTTTAGACAAATTGTAATGGAAGGAATGCACCAACCACCATATATGGGACATAGGGGAGTGACTGCCACTTTACAAGTGATAGCAAGAGAATTTCATTGGCCTACTATAAGAAAAGATGTGGCTAAGTTTGTAGCTGAATGCATCACTTGTCAGAAGATCAAGAGTTACAAAGGAAAGACCCCAGGATTGCTTATGCCTTTGCCTATTCCTATGCAACCTTGGGAACAAATATCTATGGATTTCATAACAGGTTTTCCTACTACAGCGAACCAAAATGATATGATTTAGACGATAATAGATTGCTTTAGTAAGCAAGCTTATTTCATCCCATGCAAGAAGACTTTAACAGCTCAGCAAGCTGCACATTTATTCATCAAGCATATCTTTGTTCATCATGGCTTGCCAAAGACTATAGTGTCTAATCGAGATTCGAAGTTTTGCAATAATTTCTGGACTGCATTATTTCATAATCTAGGCACTAAGTTAGACTTCTCATCAGCTTTTCATCCAGAATCAAATGGACAAACTGAGGTTACAAACAGTGCTATTTTGGATATGATAAAAGCTTATGCAGGAAGTCAACCAAAGACTTGGGACAAATATATTCATCTCTTACAGTTTGCTTATAATAATACTCCTCATTCTACAACTGGAAGGGCACCCTTTGAGATTATCTATGGGAAGGTTTTACCTATTCCTATCACACGATTGACCCATAGAGTGGAGGCAGCAGATGCATTTACCCATGACTATCAAAATATTCTCAAAGAGGTTCGAGAAGCCATTGCAATCGCTCAAGAGAAGTACACAAAACAAGCTAATAAGAAACGGAAAAACATGGTTTTTAAAGAAGGCGATTATGTACTTCTTCGGATTGAGAAAAGAAGATTGAAGAGTGTTGAGAAATGGCCAGTAATCAAGATGTCACCACGTTTTTATGGACCATTCAAGGTGATTCAGAAAATCAATGATCTAGCTTATAGGCTTGAATTACCTGATAATTGGAAAATATATAATGCTTTCCATATCAGCCTCTTAAAGCCCTTCAAAGGACCTTTACCTATTCATCCTATCTATGAAGAGGCCCCATTGATTGTTGATGAAGAAGAAATTCTAGAACCCGAATGCATTGTTGATCATCAACAGACCTCGACCCGAAAAGGAAATGTCTATACTAAATACTTGCTCAAATTTAAGAACCATCCAAGAGACGATGCTCAGTGGATGCCTGAGCGGTTCTTTCGAACTTTTCCAGACCTCCTTAGTTCCTATAATCAAACACGTAACTGAGGTCAGTTGCAATCCAAGCAAGAGGGATGTTACGGAAATTATATTTCTGATATATCTTGCTTTGGACATTATTATTTTTAGTCAAGTATGACTATGGCAAAGTACTCCATAGGAGCGCACCGGACGTGGCGGGGGTCCTAGTGGATACTTTGTGTGGTTCGTTGGGGATGCGTGACTAGCTTGTGTTTTGCCATGCTAGATGGTCAGTATTGTGGGTGATTCCATGTTAATATTGATGTCGCTAGTGTTATTGGTGTTGTGCTTGATTATTGTGATTTGAGCGCGGTTATGTTGGGATCGGTTGATTCAGTGATTCATTCAATCGATTGTTAATAACTAATGTAATTGGCGACTTGAGTACAGGTGATGGAACTCATAGCGAGGATTGGAGTTAGTGCGAGGGTACTGATCGAGGTGTCACACAGCACATTATAAATGGCCATGGGCGTATTTTGTATTTGTTTTATTATTGTAAGTTTGAGCAGTATATTTTGTTGTGGACATAATTCATTTTTGGGCCCTAAGATGGCTATGTAAAGAAAATCCCTCATTTTTGGATGAGAGGGATAATTTTGGCTCCTTGATGCTTTTATGGAATATCATAAATACTCTAGATGAGGAAGCGTGAGCCACTCATCCCAAGGGGGGGGAGATTGTACCCAGTCTACTATTGTTCTCGTGGTGTGATTGTGCTCTTCTTCTCCAATTGATTAAGGTGGTGAATTTGTGTGAAAAGGATTACCTTCTGGTTTCATATTCTACTTACAATCTTGCAAACAAAATCTGGGCTTTTGCGAATAATTGCAAAATTTGGGGCTTTTGGATGATTTTCCCTCTTTCAGGTGCAATTTCTTGCAAGAATTTGGGGCTTTTGCATTTTGAATGCAATTTCGCAGTTGAAAGATCATTTGGGAGCTTTGCAAGTAGTTTTGGACTCAGTTTGAGTCATATTACTGACATTTGCCATTTTTTGCATATATATTTTGTAGATTTTTGGGCATTTGCACAGCATTTTGGTGCATTTCAAGCCTTTGATAGGCTGTGACAACAATTGTCATTTTGGGTAGAATCTTTGGCAGAATTTGATTGTGTATCTTACATCCCAAGAAGAGATTTTAGTTGTCTAGTTTGCTGCATTTTTTGAGTTTTATGGCAAATATGGCTCAGAATAACCCCAATGAGGTGTTTGGAGTCCTCACATAGGAGGATAACTTGGATGGCACCAACTACTCCTTGTGGAGTTTTATGGTTCACAACATCTTGGTTGGCAGACATCTCTGGGATTATGTCAATGGAGATGAGACAAGGCCAGAAACTGTGGCTACACCTGTCACTCCTATAGGTGGAGGCAGGGGCAGAGGTCAAAATGCAAGACAAGTGGTTGGAGCAGCAGCTGCTACTTTGGTGGCTCCCACAGTAGAACAAAAAAGGTGGGATTCACAAGATGCACAAGCTCTTTCACTTTTTTCTCTTTCTATCAAGAGGTTTATCATTCCTCACATTCGGTCATGCAAGACCTTGAAGGCAGCTTGGGAGATTTTAGAGAGCATGCTTGCAGTAAGAAATGATGCCACAATTTCCTTCTTGAAGACAGAGCTATCTCATACACATATGGATGAGGGAGAAATCAGCCTACACGAGCATAAAGCTGATTCAGGACACCCCTCTCATAAAGCTAAAGGTGATGCAAAGAAGCCTAAGAGGAAGGGCGTTTGTCAATACTGTAAGAAGCTAGGTCATTACTTTGGTGAATGCAAGAAGCGAATAGCTAAGGAGAAGAAAAGGGATTTGGGTATGGCTGTCTCAAATGCATCAGCTCCTAATGCACATGATGGAGGGGATGTTACAGCAGCCAACTTTGTGGAAGAGAATTATGCCTTTTTGTCTTGCATTTCAAATTTTCCAGTGGCTAGTCTAGATAATATAGCCACTCTTGAGGATGACCCGTATGCTTTCTTGACTTACAGCTATGACCCTTCAAAGGATGCATGCTCTTTCAGTGTCAATGAGACACTGAACACTTGGTATTTTGATAGTGGTGCTTCCAAGATATCACTTCAAGGAAGAGTCTTTTTGCATCTCTACATGCACCACCCGCTAAAAAGAAGGTGACATGTGCAAACAATTCTTCTTATTCACAGTGTGTGGACTGGGTGACATCATACTCACCTCCACGGATGGCACAGATTTCAGAATTAGTGATGTTCTTTATGTGCCCGGTATAAAGAAGAATTTACTTTGAGTGTCCTCTCTCAATCGAGGAGGATTTCAAGTCATATTTGATGATGCTAAGTGTGCAGTCCGAGACAAAGAGAATGACTTTGCTTTGATGTTCTTTGGCACTTTATATCGGGGTCTTTTTCAGCTTGACATTTATGAGAAAAGATCCAATCTTGCACTTTCAGTGAGCACTCCCACTGCTGCGATGCAGAATGCAAAGTTATGGCATGCCAGATATGGGCTATGGCAGCTTGATGACACTTCAGAAGCATGCTATGGTTGATGCATTGCCTCCTTTGGAGTCACCTCCTCCTCATGCATGTGAGGGTTGCATCCTTGGCAAGATGCATAGATTCCCCTTTAAAAAGGATGGTGTAGTAAGAGGTACTCGCAAATTATAGCTCATACACAGTGATGTCTGCGGTCCCATGAGGACACCTACTTTTGGTGGTTATCTCTATTATGTTACATTCATAGATGACTACACCAATTATACTTGGATTTATGGTCTGAAGAAAAAATCAAAAGTGTTTATGCATTTCAAACACTTTGTGGCCATGGTTGAAAATGAGACAGGACTCAAGGTGCAGATACTTTGCACTGACAGAGGGGGGGAGTATATGTCTCATTAATTTGAGGCATTTTTGAAGGAGAAAGGCATCACACATCAGTTTACAATGAGGGCATCACACATCAGCTAACAGTGAGGCTTACACCTCATCAAAATGGCAAAGCTGAGCGAAAAAATTGCACTTTCATGGAGATGGATAGATGCATGCTTACAAGTAAGAAGTTGCCTCACAGATTTTGGCTTAAAGGCCTCATGTGTGCCAATTATGTTTTGATTCGGGCTCCCACAAAGGCTTTGAAGACAATCACTCCCTATGAGGCTTGGCATGGGAGAAAGCCTTCAGTGGATCACTTCAGAGTTTATGTTGTGTTGCATATGCCCATGTGCCTGTAGAGTTTCGACATAGGTTGTCAAATAAGGTACTCAAGTGTATCATTGTTGGGTATAGTGCACAAAGCAAAGGCTATCATCTCTACAATCTTGCCTCTCGCAAGATTTTTGTGAGTAGAGATGTTATCTTTTCAGATAATTCAGCACATACACATGCTTAATTTACTCTTCCAGCTTCTTCAGATGATGTTTTTGAGGGGATACTTCCTATAGCTTTTGGTTCCCTACCTGAGGCTCATGCTGAAAATCAGAATTTACAACAACCTCCTCCTGATCCACATGCCTCGATTCATCCACATTCTAATTTTGTTCCTCCACAGGGTGTGGATGAAGTATTCAGGAAAGAGATTCAAGAGATACATGCATCCAAAACAGTTCCAAATTGGTTGCTACATACTCTCAGGGAGAGTAGGATTGAGGCACCTTTGCCTGGCAGGACTTGTAGTGTAGTAAGGCACATAGGGGGGATCTTTCTGTTGAGATAGCTTATGCAGGTAGTCTTCTTGATGAAGAAGAACCTGACTCTTTTGAAGAAGCCAAGGATAATGTGCATTGGATGCAAGCCATGCACAATGAATTGTAGTCCATTAAGAAAAATCAGACTTGGGATGTTGTGGATTTGCCACCAAACAAACGTGCCATTGGTACCAAATGGGTTTTCAAAGTGAAAAGGAAGCTAGATGGGTCCATTGAAAGGTATAAGGCACGGCTGGTTGCCAAAGGTTATGCTCAAAAAAAGGGCATAGATTATGAGGAGTTTGCTCCTACATCTCGGATGACCACCATCATGTCAGTTATTGCCATGGCTGCAAATTTTGTTTGGAGTGTCATCAGTTGGACATAAAAATAACTTTCCTTAATGGGGACTTGTAGGAAGAGGTTTATGTCAAAGAACCTCCTGGATTTGAACTTTCGGGCAATGCACTTCAAGTTTGCAAGCTGAATACAGCTTTATATGGGCTGAAACAAGCCCCACGCGCATGGTATGCCAAGATTGATGCCTTCCTGGCAAGTAAGTGGTTACACAACAATCCCATGGAAAGCACCCTCTACATCAAGAACGATGGGGGGGATATTTTACTCATCATTCTTTATGTAGATGACATGCTACTCACAGGGTCAAATGAGGAAATAATTGCACTGAATTGAAAGCTAAATTTGACATGACAGATTTGGGCAAGTTAAATTTCTATTTGGGGATCCATTTCATACAAGACAAGCGTGGCATCGTTATGTCTCAATCCAAGTATGTGCAAAAGCTCTTGGATAGGTTCAACATGCAAGATTGTAAGCCTATAGCCACTCCCATGGAGCCGGGGCTGAAGCTTACTATGTATGATGCAGGTGAATCAGTGGATGTCACAATTTATAGCCAGGCTGTTGGATGCCTCATTTATTTGTGCAATACATGGCCTGATATTCAATATGCAGTATCCCAAGTGAGCATGCAAGATTGTAGGTTCAACATGCAAGATTGTAAGCCTATAGCCACTCCCATGGAGCCGAGGCTGAAGCTTACTATGTATGATGCAGGTGAATCAATGGATGTCACATTTTACAGCTAGGTTGTTGGATGCCTCATTTATTTGTGCAATACACGGCGTGATATTCAATATGCAGTATCTCAGGTGAGCATGTTTATGCATAGCCTAAAGACAACACACTAGTAGCCTGTAAAATGCATCTTTCATTATTTGCAAGGCACAAAGTCTTATGGCTTGATGTTTCCTAGGGGGGGTGACTTGCAGATGCATGCTTACAGTGACTCAAATTGGGCTGGAGACTATGACACTAGGCAGTCCACTAGTGGTAATTGTTTCTTTTTGGGCAAAGCTTGCATTTCTTGGCTGAGCAAAAAACAATCTACAGTGGCTACTTCCTCATGTGAAGCTGAGTACAGGGAAGCTTTCACAGCAATAGTTGAATGTGTTTGGCTGCGTCGTTTGTTTGTTGATCTTCATCTCATGTTGGAGGGTCCTTCTCCGATTCTCACTATAGTCAGAGTGCTATAGCAATGGCAAAGAATCTTACGTTTCATGCTCGCACGAAGCACATTGAGGTTCATTATCATTATGTCAAAGAGAAGTTGCATACAGGGGAGATCAGTATGATCTATGTGTCAACACATGACAATGTTGCAGACATCTTCACCAAAGCACTTCCACGTGAGATGTTTGAGGCATTTCGGAGTGCCCTGAACTTATCTCCTTTTGGTGATTGATCACTTCCTTGTACATCACATTGGCACTGCAGGGGGGTGTTAGAATTATTGGCATATTCTAGGCAGTGGCCAATGTAATTAATAAGTGAGTTAGGGGCACTTTTCCCTCACTAGGAGGTTTTTCCCCTAACGACAGTTAGTGACAAAACTATCCTCTCACTTGTACTCACCTTATCTTTCTATTGCACACTCTACGTTTTGCTCTTGCTCACTCTTGCTTCCTGCTCCCTTTCATTCTCACAATATGCTCCATTGAGCATCATCAAAGGAAACCAATCTGTTGGGGATATTCTATATGGTAGATTTGGGAAAAATATTGATTAGCCATTATTAACTGATTTCGACAAGCATCACGTTTGATAGCTATGATTCAATAATTTAGTGAGGTCAGCTCCACATATCTTTGAGTAGTATTGATAGAAGTCAATTGATATCCCATTGGGACCCAAAGCTTTGTATGTAGCCATGAAATGAACTACATATTGTAACTCTTTCTCTATAAAAGGACCTTGAAGCAACATTGAATTCACTTAAGTAATCACCGTTGGTGTATTCGCACCAATCCACAAGGGTATAGGTGCTTGTAAAGTTACTCCATGAAGTGATCTTAGCACCCAACATTTCAATCCCTTAATGTGATCTATCTCAAGCTATGACCACCATATTCCAATCGCCTTCTACAATGGCTTTCTTTCCTTTTGTCTTAATGCCAAGTCACTCCCAAAGTGCAAATCTCTCTAGGGTCGTATTTGGTGCATACTTTGAAGCTACGTATACTAATGTCTCATCAATTAAAAGTAAAACTACCATAAATGAGCTTGAACCATTTGCTCTGCAATAATTTGAGGGTTACAATCATAATGTTAGGATTGTTGTCCCACCCTTTCCTCTAGTAGAACAGTTCAAAAAATGTGTGTAGCCATGGATCTAGAGTCCTCTAGTTGTGAGAACCTGTCTTCAGTTCTTATGAGGTGAAAGTGTGAGGTCGATACTCATGGAAACTCCTCAAGGCAGGTCGTTTTTTATAGGGGAGCAAGCTCTCCAAACATTCTAAGTGAAAAACGTGATGTGACGTGGAATTAGATTAATGAATGTTAGGTGGCATATTCTTTTCACCCATGAAATCCAACAAGGATGTATATAGATAAGTGAACCCTATTGACTTGCACTGAGTGAAAAGAATATGCCAATAGGGTTCACTTATCACCTTTGGACTTATGCCCCTTAACCTGCATCACCATGGACTGCCGTTACTTAGAAGCTAATTGATTGGGCATAATGTTGACAAGAGGTCGAGCAATGTGGTGATGTTGCTCTAGATACTTACCCGAGAATTACCTGCAAAATGACTAGTACGTTTGCAATAGTAACATGCATTAGGGAAGGGGCCAAATCATCTAATTGAAATAGTGAGCTCGAGATAACTAGGGGGTTCCTCTCTTCGATCCCAGAAGATACAAGCTTTAGGTGAAGCCTTCTTAGGCTTTGAAGGTGGGAGATACAACACTCGTTTGAGAGTCGCAACAATGGTTTTGAGTTGATCCTGAAAGAGCTCACTGATGCTGGGAAAATGTACCCAAATTGCACATTCATGGAGAAAAACATCCTCCACAAAAAGGTTGCACTCTAGGAAATGGAATAAAGAAGATTCCCTTTGTACCCAACAGAGCAGGATAGTAGCCACCTTCTTCACAGTCATTCCAACTATTGCTTGGAAGAATCCATGACTAACAAAATGAAAATCCTGCAAGATTCATTTGCCCAGGCAGTCGAAAGCCAGTGGGGAAACTCGGTCAACTTTGGCCTTGTAGACTCTTTTTTTCATACTTTCATCTCTTTGAATATCGTCCTTTTGCTTTGTATTAAGGTCCTTGACTTCACTAGCAAGACAGGTGAGAGTAACCTCATCAATGCAATCCCAATCTCCATGCTTAGTCATGTTTGTGTATGAGACTAGTAATTGACTCACTCTATAGACTCGTCGGATTGAGACTCAGAGGCTGCTCTCATGACTTTTACATGACGAGCATCTTCATGTAGGTTAGGTCCTACTGAGGAGTCGGAAGCTTGTGGAGCTTGGACTGCATGCACATAGAGGGTCGTAGTAGGTGTGAACGCATCATCCATCTCATGCTCATCCAAGCAAATGCATAGAAGCTGTTGCAATGTCTGGTCATGTGTGACGCCTGAACAACATTTCTCACCCTAGGTGTTCGGGCATGTGTGCATCCTGCCTAATCTTCCTGCCTAATCTATACTAATTAATGTTGTTTTCTCTAGGACTCTCTCTCTCTCTCTCTCTCTCTCTCCACGTGTCACCTTCATAAAGCTCCCAAAAAATGTGACTTTAAAAAGCAATGAGAGTGCAAGTTGTTTGGTAAGTGGGAGGAGAGCGAATGAACGCGTGGTTGCCATGTGGCGATTTAGCTATGCACAAGACCAAAGCAGAGAAGGTGGCTACGCGTGCTAGCCACATGGTTGCATGCTATCCATCAAAATTTGAACTACTATGCATGCTAGAGCAGAGAAGGCGGCCGTACACGCTTGATGTGTGGCTACGTCTATGAAAATTTGAATTGCCACGTGTGCCTTCAAAGGGATTGAACCTAGGACCACTTCCATCACACTCAAAGATCCTCTACCACCATGTGAACTATAATCTAAGTTCATTTGTACATCCTTCACCAATTGCCAAGAACGCCACTTGCCACCAAGTTTAATCGTCGTTTAGTGGCCCTTAGCACTCCACGTGATTGAATTCCTTCATGTTGAGTGGAAGTATACCAACACCAGCACGTCCTCCAACTTTGCTACCACAAAACCAACATCTTGAAAGTTAAGAAATGTTTTCAATTCCATCCCTCTCTTGCATCCAAGGGAATGCTAGTTGAGGACCATTGACCTGGTATGGTTTGAATCTCCGTGTCTAAATGCTGCCAACACCTGATGTACACAACAACAGACGTTTCGCTCAATTTATTCTAGCAAAGGATACATTATTTGGTTCGAAAAGACGTGTTTCCCCTATTTGCCATAAATTCTTGGATCAACATGTCCACAATAAGATAAAAAGAGTTGGTTTAGACCACTCGTCTGCCAATGGATGACTCCAAGGTCATCAGGTTGCTAATTTATGTCACCAACTCTGGAGATGGAATGGGCCGATCATATAGGAGTTGACCATGGAGTGGGCGGCCTTCATGGGTCAAGCACAAATCTTTTATGTCAGTGTTCGGGCCCCGTCCCTTCTATTGTGCCAACTAGGCCTGTAGTCCTTCAGGCATGGCGGGTGGGTAGTGTGAACCCAGCCGAAACAATGGTAGCTCCTTTCGGAAGAGTGGAAAATCGGGGGTCCCCTCCTGGTAAGAGCTATACTTGGGCCACTTATTCAAGCTAAAGGGCCAGGCCACGTGGAGGAAGAAGGGAGCTCCACGGAGGCAAACCTCCCGGTGATATGGCGCAAAGTTTGAAAATTGAAATGAAAAAGCATTTTGAAAACGACTACTTAGTTGGCAGGCGCGCACTCAAATCATTTGCCAAATGATTTTGGGCGTATCCGCTCGATCTCTGCGAGCATTTCAATCAATAATCCCGTCCCGTCTCAGATCGAACATTTCAATTAGTAATCCCTTCTCAGATTCCATTTCAATCTGTAATCCCATCTCAGATCGAGCATTCTCAATCCATAATCCCATGTAGATCGTCCCATCATCACATCAATCTCTAAGAATCGAGGATCCTCATGCATGGTGCTTCCGACATTCCTATAAATTCGTAGATCCCTTGTTCTGTTTTGGGTTTCTTAATCTGTGTTTCTGTTGCTTCATCCCAGATCTGACGAATTGAGGACATTGCTGTAAACGCTCATTGTTTCCAAGCTTCAATTCTTGACGGCTCTTGCAGAACACGGTTGCACTCGAACAATTGGAAAGTTTATTGAGCTGTTGGGCTTTTCGAAGGGCTGAATTTCGCTACGAAAAAGGTGATGGAAGATTTGCCAGTAGATCTCTGCTTGCGAATCTTTTCCATGCTCGACTATCGACATCTGGCATCTGCTGCGCTCGGTTTGTTCCAGTCTTACTCGTAGTCCTTTGCAATGGCCATGGTTTTATGGATCCAATCTGAGGAAAATGCTGCTAGCCTTCGTTCTCCTCCTGGAGATCCGGCCGATGCTAACTTAGCCGTAACTTCAATGAAAAACGACGCCAGCGTCAATGTCGTTCCGATTTCGTATTTCGTTTCCCCTTTGAACATCTTTCGATTTAAGCCCATGGTGTTTTAATTCCATAGATTTCTTCTTGCTCAGTACCTTCTCCGAGGCCTTGTATCTTGTGCATATCATAGACTGGTCTCGCTTGCGCTATTATAATCTGGTTCATACATCTATAGAAGAGTCATCCTGCTTATTATTGCATCTATGTACTTGTACAACCCCAGAATATGCATCGTCATTGTAGACTGAAGCTTAAAGCCACATTGATTTCCCGAGTTAACGTCCTCACTAAAGATTGCCAAGGTTTGCTCATGCTTCCTACGGAATTTTAATTGTCAGGCATATGCTACCCACACAGAACATGGCAATTACCCCCTCGACTGCGTTCTATAAAGCCTGCACTTTGGCCATGGGTTCTTATTTGCATTATGTTCGTTGAGTCTTAATCAAGTCAAAGCTGTAAGACAAAACAATCACTGATCTTAGATGTTCAGTGCACAACCTCTAAAAAGGTAGTCGGTTTATGAATTTGCCATATGGTCTTCAACCTGTGCAGGAATTCACGTTCCAGGTAATACAACGAACTTTGTTCACAAATTTGCGAGCTATTAGAAGATCCCTGTTTATTGTTTAGAAACCTCTTTTGAATATGGCTCTCATTTATTGATTGCTTGCAAGACTTGTGGATCCAGCACTTTGTCGTGCTAGTGGTCAAGGAAAAGCAAGATTATGACAATTATACAAATGATAATAAATTTTTTTAAAGTTGTTCGCGTCTGTAAACTGACTTAGCTCTGTTAGTGGCTTTGGTTGTGATGGCCCTAACCTTGGCATGTGGAAAAGATGGATCTCTTTAAGAAGATCTCCTTATCAAGCATTGATAAGGCTGGTGGAGGGCCGAGGCTTATAAATATTGGCCAGTTCTCAGTTATTGTCACCCTTGGGTAGGGGTGGTTTATGTGGGGTGGAACCTATAATTGCACCCAATTGGGCTACACAAGCCCTCTTCTACTCATAGTTATCAGAGAACGCCGTTACCCCATCTGGAACAGTGTTCTGGACGTTCTGGAAATCAAGAGGGAACCGGAATGGCCCTGAAACGTTCTCCAAATCTTTTTTCCTTTTTGGCTATCTAAAAATTCCAAATGGGTATTTTAGAGCTGAAATGGAAAGTTGAAAGCTGTAAAATGTTAGTTTCTTTCATTTTCTAGCATGGTTTGTCATATGATGACTGTTGTATGATGTGGCATATGACGTGGCGTTCCCCTTCCCCCATTTCCCTTCCCGAAATGTTCGGGTTCCAGCATCTGAATTCCCAGAACATTCCTGTTCCCTGGTAACTATGCTTCTGCTATCTAACCCCTTTGGTATCTCCCCCCTCTAGAGGGTATTGACCCTTGTGCAAAATACAGGTGGAGGTTGAGTTCAATTGGGATTAGACGTATTGGCCAGACCTCATTTGGTGTGAGGGTAGAACTTATATTGTCTTGCCTTTAGGCAGTTTGGTCTGAAGTATTGGCAGACCGGCTCATTTTTCTCACTGGGCGGGGCATGTGAAATCCAATCTAGACCCCAGGCTTCATGGTGGGTCTGCGTTAGGCCCTAAGGTTGGATATAGATTGGGAGGCTTGCGCTTTAGGGGTCATGTGTATATCATATAGGTGTTTGCTTGCTGAATTATTCCAGTTTTGTGCCTCTCTACATGTTATTTGGAGGGATTGTACAATCTCTCCAGATAACATAGAGTTATCAGAGAAAACCAAAAGAGGCATCGGAGAAAACTTGTTTGAAAATTAGGGTGGCCACCTCAATAATGAGAAATACAAGTGTACTGTTTGTCAATGCCCTTCCATTCCTCATAGCTCACCTTGAAGACGTGTTTATTGTAAACATGATCATGATTGGAATTTGCTAGGTTTTCATTGCTGATAAGTTATTTCTAAGCAGGCGATTTGATTGTACTCAACTTAAGGCCTGACAGTAATTGTGGTCTGTGGCATTGTAGGGGTTCCTTTTTCCATCCCCCATTATTTCACCTTGGCAATAAAGAATGGCTTCAAACCATCAAAGTGTACGTCCTAAATTTATAGACGATGGTATCAGGTTATGGACGTTAACATTCCAGGTTTACATGTGATGAAGTTGCAACCAGAGGTTCAATCTACAAGCTAAGACAGCCAAAATACAGGGGGTCACTTTGTCATGCTGGTTACAAAATGGGAGCTTAGTCATATTACTTCCCCTTGTAAAATACCAATCTCTTGTGACTAGCATTCAAATGGTAGCTTATGTAGAGCAGAACAGCCTCAAGTTTCAAAGAGGAGGTCATAATTTCAGGGAGAAATCTGCATGAAGGATATGCATCTCCAATAATGTGGTTATCTAAATTATAAGAACCAAAACATTCCAAGCTTGTGCATTTCCAATAATGTGGCTATCTGAATCATTCCCAAATTCCTTGGTAGACTATTGCTGTTCTATTTTCACTCATTTTGTGGTTGAAATACTTTGATGTCCTGATTACTGCCCTTCTGGTTGGTTACCAATGGGCAGACGCCCAAGTAACGTTGCTTTCTTTCAAGCTTTCTTAGGATTTAATTGGCCCTCACCTTCTTCAAAAATGTGGAGTAACTGTAGACGGATTATGTCCTCCATTTTGCACACAGTATTTGGAATTGCTTGTCCATTCAGGTCACTTAGCTGTGGATCGCGACATGTTGTAGGTCTCATCGGCTTCCTGGGGCGTGATAGTTTGGGTATAGGAATTAGAAGCCACAGCTTGGATTTTGCAGCTGAGACACAATTTCAGAGTTGATCAACAGCATAAAGGAAAATTTTTCAATGCTTTTATGCAACGGAGTTTGCCTCATTACAACATCTGAGATGCTAAGAGGTGGTAAGATGTGATTCTCTCTTTTAGAGGCATTTAGGAGTGCTGTGAGTGAGTTTTCATGGCAGCACAGTACTTGTGAAATGTTCTTTGTGGACCTGCAAACATGATTCTTTTGCTCCTCTTGGCCTTCTTATTTGCTTCGCCCTTGGGTTGCTGTGTCCGTTGAGATGCAACCAGGATGCATTCTTTTTTATTGGAGCCTTTGTTTTGTGTGCGCGTGTGTGTGTTTTCACCCAAAAAAACAGTGTGTGTGTGTGTGTGTTTTCTTTATGAGTAGTAGCTGTCCCAGCTATAAATGTAAATCCTTTCTTAATGCAAAATTCCTTATACCAAAAATAAAATAAAATGTGTGTGTGTTCTTGCCACAGCGCCAATCCTTTCTCCTCTTGCTTTTGCTTCTAGTATATTCTTTGGAATCTTTGACTGTCTTATACTCTCATTGTGTTGTTGCTAGTTTGAAGGCATCTTGTGCTCCTTCTTGTCTATTGTCATAACTTCTGGCATTGTTTATATTTAAATGCATAATGCCAAAGCTAAGCGTTTCCTGATTCAATGTATTCACCTGTGCTCGAAAATGAGATAGCAGCCAAAAATACTTCTCTTATTAGCATTATCTATGGGTGCACAAGGAGTTGAGGGACAGCAGAGTGGTCAAAATATAGATCCACTAAGGGGCTTGCATACTGCAGAAAATTGCATCTAAAGCTAGATTATTTTTTATGTGATGATGGAAGCAAGCTTTAGTGCATACTGCATGAGGTAGTGAGTGTTTTATTGGGTGTTTTCTTAAAAGCAGCCTTGCGATCTGGGAAACTAGAGTGGAAGTGCATAGATTCCATGCTTTTATAGAGCATTAAGGCTTGACTTACTGCTTTCTGCTCCTCCAAATGGAGCTTTGGGCATAAATGTCATATTGTATTCTTTGTGTATAAGAGAAAGTACAGAAAATTTAAAAACTGGTTCCTTTCACACGTCAGGAGTCAAGCCTCTACGCAATGTAGGCTGCCAAGTGATAGCAGCTTGACCGGGCGAACAACATTATTTGTGAGAATGTGTCAACTATGGTGAAGGGCATCATTTGGCTCCATACTAGGAGGCCATGGGTCGAAAGTGGTTTTAACTCATGCATGACTAGGGTAGTGATAGTGTACGCTTGTTGAATTGAGATTGCTCTGTCAATGTTTACCTGTGCATGTGCCATTCATGAGTAGAACGGGTTGATGCATCGAGAACATAAAGAGACTTTGGACTACAAGGATACTTTATTGGTTTGCCTCCCCGTGGTCATAAAAGTCAAAGTTTTCTGTAGATACTAATATTTTAAAAGATTTCTCACCAAATAAAGCATTGTACATCCCGCAAAGGGTAAAATTCCTTGCAAATTTCCAAAGAAATGATTATTTTGGCCAATAACATGAGCTAGTATTCTTCATTGCTCCTCTTCCTCTTAATCTGAAACCAATTGGTGCCAGTGTGCCGAAGCTGGAGCAACCATAGTGGGCAATCAGATTTGTGGCAACGGCTGTATTCACAAAGATGGGGAGAAGACCAGTCTGCTTGCTTTAAGCCAGGAAAGTTTAAGTCTTGGAAAGCAGCGTATGAAGTTCAAGATCGCTGTGAGCGTGTTGGTATGTGAGTATCATACTTCCCTCTAGCTGTGCTATATGTATATATATATATGTTGTACGATCTATATATTCTTTTATAACTGTATGCAGCACCCTGATGAATCCTTGTCTGTGTTGAATATTATGTTCAGGGATATGATGGTCATTCGGGAGGGTTTGGACCATTTTATGGTCCACAAGGGTGAAAATGTACGTTTTCTTGGGTCCTGTAAAGGTAAATCATGGAAACAGGGTGTAGATTGTCAGCGACGTAACATCCTTTATGAGAAGAAACAACCGGTGCCTATCCTTGGTGGCACAAGCGAGTCTCCTTCCTTAAAAGAGGAAATCGTGGAACGTGTCAGTTCTCAGGAAGGCCTTTTGGACAAGATCTTCTTTTTCCTAGGTGACTTGGACTATGCAATGCGTAAGCCAAAGCGAAAACGTATTTGCTGAACCTTTTCGTATTAAAGATTTCTTCTGGCTAAGTTACCCCCGGGACAATGTACTTGCTTTCCTCTTGTATGATTGTTTGTACATAATTCCTCTGTGAGCGGGTCTTACTTTCACTTTTGGGCACAAAAGCTCCAAAACTTCAAGTCGATTTTGGTTGTAAGCTTTTGAAAATTTCAAAGCCTCATTTGAACCTTATGGATGGGGAAGTCACGTGGTTTGCTGTGCCTAACAGATATTTTGCTATTGCGCTAGTTTCAAACAAGAATGCTCTATTCAGCAACTCCGTACACACACCTATAAAACTAGGAAGGAACGCCAGTCCTGTCCATATCCAAAACGATGAGTAAAGATAATTCGGAAAATAGTATACCGGTTGCAGTATTTGGGCGGAGATGCCTTTGGAGGTGGGTTTTGAACGCATTTACAGTCGCAGGAGCTAGTAAAGATCTGGATATTGCATCTCGAATGTGAATGCCATTCTAAAGAGCATGCTGTCAACCCTGAAATCATTCTTGCTTGAAAGTTGTTTAATTAGTTTATGAGGGCAGGGTGGTAATTACAGAAGGAAAGTGTATGTGTGTGTGAGTGTGTGTGATGGGATTTAGCAGCCCGGCTCAACATAAATTTGATTCAGAACTGGAAATCATATGCTTATCCCAGGCTAATTTAAAAAGCAGAAAATGTCATTAAAAACATGTTGCACAAAATGGGACGGGTGCAAACTTTTTTGTGCCTTGATCTATTTCTTGGTCTCAATTACAGAACCATCTTGCGTCTTCATATTGTGTTGTAATGTGGTTCATGTGTAAGGTATTGCATGACGTTTCTTTTTGGGTTCCTTACATGCACCTTTGCTTGGCCAGTTGTAGTTGTAATGCAAATGTCTTTAAGGGAATTTACTTCACCTACGTCACTCGCATCACTTCATTGTGTTGATGGCATTCAAAACAAGGGGCACACATGTGCTTAGGGCACTCGAGTTGATCCACTTTAAAAGGGCCTCCAAATTAGAAGCTTTGTAGTAGCTAGAGCTTTGCCCCTAATGGGGTAGTGCTAACAAATTCACATCTTTATCTTACACTCCATTGTTTTAATCCTCAAATTAGTTGCACCATTTTTTATACAAAACATACAAAAGAACGGATTCAAAATTGTTTTTGTCTTTCTCTTAACATTTGTTCAACCACTAAACTATATAATACATATGTTTTCCTTCAAGAGATCTACAACTTTCTCAAATTATGAAGTCTTCGAACTACTTATTTTTCTTACAATATAATTGGTAAATTTTCAATACAATAATGCCAAAATAGTAAAAGCAAGGAAGACATTTGGGAACTTTGTGCATCGAAAGTCCCAATCTTTCTACCTAGCATTATTCACTGCAAGTAAAGTTCCCACTTTATCAACTCTTCATGGATTGTCTTATGTCTCAAGTCTCTCTTGTATGTTGTGCAAGTGCTATCTCTTTCTTGGGTTGTATCATTTCCTTATTTTCCTATTTGTAGCACTTTTAGTACATGCTTATGCTTGCAAATCCTAGGAATTATGTGGCACACTTGTCATGCTATGCATGCCTTTTGGTTAGGTATGCCCATAATGTGTTGTTAGGCCTTGGATAGAATGTTAAATTTGTGGATTCTTAGCTTAATTTCTCTTTGATTTGCATCTCTCATTGTATTGGACTAAGCTCATATGACACACAAGGTATACCTTGCAATTCTCATTTGCATGCTAAAATTCCATAGTCTTTAATAGTTTGTATGTTAATTCATATCTAATTGAAGTCTATATCTAATGATAGTCCACATTTATCAAGGTATACCTTCATAGTTCTAGTTTGTA
Organism: Dipteris shenzhenensis; assembly: GCF_047967505.1. Lineage (NCBI taxonomy): Eukaryota > Viridiplantae > Streptophyta > Polypodiopsida > Gleicheniales > Dipteridaceae > Dipteris > Dipteris shenzhenensis. The sequence goes on from NC_141627.1 coordinate 29,091,986, forward strand.
GGCTAGAATGCCATAATTCTTTGGTAATCCAAATCTAATTGAAAGTCTCTTAGTTTTCTATAATTACAGGTTGCTCTTCTTTGGTATAATGTGAAACCAAAGAAAATATATAATTTTTTTTCTAGGCCCAAAGGGCACAGAATTGGCATTTAATGCACTTATAAGTTGCCAAATTATAGAAGGCAAGAGATCTAAGGTGATTCTTCAACATATCCTAGTTGCTTTGGTCCTTGTAGTAGGGATGTTTCTAGAGGGATGACTAGGCTTGAGATCCATTTGCAATTGGGTCATTGGTGGGGTTTGACATGATGTTTGAATGGCTCCAATTGGTGGAGTGAGATGTTCAATAAGTTCTAGTTTTGTTCGAGTGTTTGCACATGGTTTGCATTTGCCTAGGAGCTTATATTTAAAGATCTCTTTGGATAGAAGTTGTGGGGTTGTTATTATGTTGGTTGTCATTTCTTTCAAGGGCGTTAATCAAAAGGGTTGTGTTCATTGGGTTGCAATTTCTCTCTCTAACTTCAAAATACACTTGGTGTTGAAATCCGATGTTCATCCTCCATTAGACGAGAGTGAAATTCGAGCCCAATTAGAGAGCTTGTGTCCTCTACTAGAGCCCATAGACAATTAGTTTGTGGTCTCTCACTAGACCTCTAGAGCATGATTTTCAAAGCATGTACAACTCTTGTTTAGAGAGTGTTTTGACTATGCTTATGCTATTGGATTTTCTAAATATGCTCTCAGGCCCAATTTATTACAAGTGCAACTACGCAACTACACACACAAGACGTGCGCATGCACGAACAGACACACACACACACACATTTTTTAAGGGGGTAATACTATATATTACTGCATGGGAAACCTCAAAGAAGGTAAAAACCCATCATGAAGTATAAAAATAAACAAAGCACACGTGCCAAAAAAGACAGGAGATTAAGAAAATAGTAGCAAAAGAGAAAGGAGGAGAATACAAAATTACATGCTAACAAGTGGCGACATAAATATAATATCCTCTAATGTAATCCCCTACTGTACCAACAGGTGGCGACATAAATATAATATCCTCTAATGTAATCCCCTATTGTACTAGAAAACCATTGAGCGAAGTAGTAGTACCACCAATAAAATCCAATTTATTTTGACCTTTACGATTCCGAAACTTTTGAATCACTAGGTCAAAAACTTGTTGCAACATAGGATGCATATATTGGAGAGAGAAATTACTTTGAGATTTAGGAGAAAGCACTCCGGTATCTTGCTCTTTCAAATTCACATTTGAAGACTCAGGTGTCCCTAGTGGAAACTAAAAATTCTCGCTTGGGAAGATGTAGCACTTTCCCTAATAAAGCTGTAGAAGCAGAAATATGCGAGAGGATGGGTACTGGCAAGGACTCCAGAGTGACCTAGACTGGGCAAAATCTCATAAGATTCTTGGCTGGGTGATCCCAAGGCATAACATAAGCAAAGAAACCCGCACCAGGGACCCTTGCCATATTTACGAGCTTATAAAGAGTATCCACATCAGCACAATTGGCATAGTAGAAACCTTTCCCCAAAAAAACAAAGGAATTAATTCGATCAAAACAAACTGCAGCCAGCACAGCATGCAATGAAGCTGAATTCATGATTCATCCAATAAAATAGAGGCAAACAACAAGCTGTTGCGCATGAGAAATAGTCTGAAGAAGAGACTCTGGAGGGAGAGCAAGACTGAGCAACAAAACCGGATCCTAAGTCTCCAAAATAGATTCGTGACATAACCGGCAAAGAAGATCTCATTGCAACATGGAGAAAGTCTCATAATCCAATTTCACGGCCTTATTTTGGTTGAGGCAAAATGAAATGTGAAGACCTTGTTCATTTGCTTATGTCTATAACAGGAGGAAAAGCTTCAGCCGATTGGAAAACAAAGGGTACGGGAGATGCGCCAGATGACACGGAAAGCAGGAGGATGAAATGAAACTAAGGATTGACGAACAAAGGATTTGGAGGCGAAAGGTCTGAACACACACACACACACACATTTTATGATTGCACTTTCCTGCATTCAATTGGTATATTTAGTATTAACAACTCCCCTAGCTCGATTTCATTACTCATCCTTACGTATCGAGGTTGTTTGATGGTGGACTTTTTTATTTTTTGAGGGGCTGAGTTTGATGGTGGAGTGTGGTTCTTTACTCAAGTAGTGTGGACTTGTCACTTTAACTTGCTTTGTGATATTCTTCTTGGAGTGAGGAATTCGCCCAATAGATCTTGTTGTCTCTCTCCAAAATCTGCAATTGACCATCCTTTTAAATTGACACATATAACAGCCTGAACAAGAGTGTTGACTCTATGGAAGAGGTGGCTCATGGATCCTAAATCCATTCCCATAATGGGGTTGATGGCACAATCTTTTAAAACTCAATCTGGATTGTTATTGTTTTTTGTTGTACCTTGAGTGGTTTGATCAATGTTTCTTGAATTATCCATTCCACCTTGGAATACATTTCAATCCTTGGCCAATTTAGTTTTCCTTTTGAATTAGTTGTATGTCTCAAATTTTGTGTTCTTAGTACTACATCTTATAACATGGAGGAGTCATTATTCTTGTAGGAATTTTGTTTTGTATTCCTTCTTCTTTTTGCTCTTTGCATCAAAATTTGGGTGCATCTTATAACATGGAGTCATCATTATTCTTATAGATATAATGTTTTCTATAGCTTCGTTTTTCTCCAACTTTGGTTGTGTTTCCAGTTTGCTATTTAGGGTACCATTGACATTATTTATATTTTTTGGGTGCATCTTATAACATGGAGTCATCATTATTCCTGTAGGTATAATGTTTTCTATAGCTTTGTTTTTCTCCAACTTTGGTTGTGTTTCCAGTTTGCTATTCAGGGCGCCATTGACATTATTTATATTTTTTGGAATTTATGAATGTTCCATTTGCCACTGGATTTCATCTTTGGGTAATTTTGCCAAATTTCTTGAATGGGATTTGTTGGCATTAGGAATTGAGTCAGTTAGGAATCAAATGGGATCCGCTAGTATTAGGACTTAAGTGGGTTAGCCTACTTCACCCCATATGTCTATCATTGTTGTCCATGTAGGATCATCCTCATCTTTAAATTGATAGAAAATGAAAGCATCTTTGCATTTGCTTATGGACATTCTAGCATTTTTTAGGAATAGTAGTGTTAATGGGAGAACCAAGGTCATGTGTGAAATGTTCAAGTCCGTTATGGGAATATCACAAAGCAGAAAAGGAGAAGTGAATGATTTGGTGAAGTTAGAAGGGTTCTAGGAGTTTAGCTAACGGAGGGCAAATGGGTTTGATAATACCTTGCTCTTGCTTGGATTTTTCTAAGGTGGCTATGATTTTATTCACTTGGGCGAGTTTTGCTTACTACTCATGTCATACGAAGTTTGAAGCTCTTACCAAGATAATTCTTCCATTTTTTGTGGTGGTTGTTACAATTTGTATTTAACCTTGTGATTCTATCGTGGCTATCTTTGCATGCACTTAGCTCTATTCTAGTAAAACCCACATATGCATTCTTCCCAAATCTTGATCTACCAACATGGCTTTCAAGTTATGAAAATTTTCCTCATTTGTTAGTAAATACAGGAGATCACCACTAGGATTTGATTTAAAACTAAAGAAGAGTGGAGTTTGCACAACTAACAATGAGATATGAAGAGGTGGATATGAAGCACCATTGATTGCAAAAAATATTTGAATCTCATTTGAATTAATAGTAACGGTGCTTGATTGGAACAAGTGTCGATTGGAATATCTTTTGATAGAAAGAGATCTCCTCAAGAGGAGATGATCAATGTTGTGAATCAATGTATTTGTCTGGTGCTAAGAGGATTCTGGATATTACAACATGTGTGAGAGAGATTGAGTTTGTAAGAGGCCAATCATATGAGAAAGATTGAGTTTGTATGAGACTCACTATGTCATACTCTTCTATGTGTAAGTCTATGAAAGGCAACATCTATAATCAAAGAGAAAATGGCTAATGAATTGAAAATGAAAGACTTTATCTAATCAAGTATACATTATATTTGATCATTCATTCATGTTGCCTTCTGATTTAAATTCGCACCATTCTTCAAGTATCTAGTGGTCTCCTAGTGGTGTTCCCAAAACATAATAGTTTTGTGGGTCCGTAGGAAAGATCAATTGCTCCAAAGTAAGAAGGATTATAGTGTATGATACAAGAGTCACAGGGGCATGTCGAATGTTTTTGGCCGATCTAAAATGGAATAAAAAACACTAAGTAATTCAACACTCTCTTGATCAATCTTAGAGGTGGGATCTATACACATGCGCACGTGCATGGGTGTGTGCGCACACACACACCTTTTTGTTTTTAAATAATGCATGCGTGCATGCACGCAAGCACACATGTATATATGTGTTTGTGTGTGTGTGTGTGTATGGGTGGATTGTTGAAAGATGTCATGCTAGTCAATATTGTATGTGATCAAAAGAGGGGTATGAAGAGGAAAATATATGATTGGATGAGAGTGATGAGAAAGTTCTAGAAGATATGGATGAGGTGAGATAAGGTAGACAAGTGGCATGATGATGTGCAAAGTGGATCCTTTTGTCCCATGATGATTTCTTTCTCATGCTAAAAGATGCTATCACCAAGAGACCATATCCCCCATTTTTAGTACAAGTAGTTAACTATCAACATATACTTCTAGGATCCTTTACCAGGATGTGCACTACAACCATTAGGTTATTGCTACAATTGTTGTACCATAATTTGAGAGGCTCATTAATATTTTTGAAAGGATTGATCGGATATCCCAATGGGTTTGGTGATCATATATCTATAATTGCATAGAAGCATGGTCAAAGGAGTACTTGAAGTATAGTTGTAGAATTGCATAGAAGCATATAAGGCATTGTCAAAGGAGTACTTGAGAGGTACAATGTTTTATATTCAAAAATTAAATGGTATAAATGATATTATCTAAAAAACATTCATACGGTTTGGAAGACACTGAGGGATGCTTTAAATGTGAAGTGGGAGTTTAGAAATTAGTAAGAGAGAAAAGGCTCACAAAAAAATCTTATAGATGGGAATTGCGGTGGCTTTTATTACCAGAGATCCTAAGCACTCCATGGGCCCTTATTTTGGAGGCCTTGTATGTATCTCAAGTTTAGAGGATGGCCCTCAAAGACATCTGTCCATGATTTTAAGGATGGCCCAAAAAAAAAACCTATCCCAAATGGTTGGGATGCATGACACAAGTAGGCTTAGGGATGAAGTTTAATTCCACAACTCATGGAGTCCTTTCGCCATGATAATTAATATGTGGTGGAATTGTTTTGTGGAGGGACTTCTTTTTGAGGGTGGGGCTACTCTTGAGCAGGAAGGGAATTGCACTAATCGCCATTAATATGGATAAATATTCCTTCAAAGCAAGCTTATCTCGTCTCATTAAGACAATTCCAACATTGGCTAAGTTTGTAGGCATACAATGTACCTTGCCCGGTGTTTAGATCTTTATTCCTATCATAGATGCTTCAAAACATAAATTTATTGTTGTCTTTTGCAGAGCATGTGGTAACAACCTTCACGCTGATTGTTTCCAGTGATGGAGTAGAAGCAAGGGACGAGGTGAAACACTACAGTGATCCTTGTTCACAGTGCAGCTCTCGACGAAGCTCCTGGTGTAGCTCTCGACGAAGCTCTTGGCAAAGCTCTTGGCGTAGCTTTTGGCGAAGCACTTGGTGAGGCTCTGGGGCGAAACACAGAGCAAAAGCTCTATGGGGCATCACATGTGCGTTGGCTGAGTGCTGAGACTCCTTTCACCACTAGTCTTGGTTGGCGGGTGAATAGTATGGAGAAACCAGGAGCTTCAACAGATGAAGCAATTGTTCCGTTCGGATTGTGAGCTCTCAAGAGCTAGCAGCTATTGTCGTCAGGAGCGCTGACTTGGTCGTTGGAGCGTTGTGTTGCTTGGCTCATTGGAGCTTTGCTGTTTAGTTGCTTACTGCAGTCCATGTAGAGCTGAGTAGAGGCTGGTGTCTATTTCGAACCTGCAACAGCAGCAGCCAAGATTCGTGAATGTTTGACGAGCATCTATGCCGCCCTTTTGCCACCAAGCTGTGCCACCTATAAGGAGATTTCTATCGAGTTCTGCCATCGCACAGGATTTCGCAGCCATCACGCAATTCGTTGTCTATTCTGCAAGCAAGCCTTAGCGCTCAGAGGTCGGGGCAGGTCCATGAGTAGACGAAATTAATTGGGGGCTCTACAGCCCGCTTGGTTGGCTCGGGCTACCCTGGTACATGAAGAGAACTTGGAGCGTCCTCTACCCAACCTTAAGAGCAAGTCATAACTACAACAAGGCTCTCTAAAGTGTCTATGAGTGCTAGAGGCATTTGTTCCAAAGGACAGCTGACTTTCTTGGACTGGCAGGGCCCATCGATCTTTGTTCTGCCTTCCTTTTCACGCAGCAGTGGACTAATTGCTTTTTTTTTAAGATTAACCTTGACACTGACCCTTGGTCTGACAAGAGGGGCTCAAATGGCATCACCTTCGACTCCCAATACTATTAAGGTTTTTCTCTCTTTGGAGGATAAGCAACAGGTCCAAAGTGTCGTGGAGGCTCTTCAGGACAAGGGCTTGGTAGGCCGGATTGTTGGCTCACCCCCTCAAGGCGGTAGATTCGAGATTGGCTTGAGGCGAGTTTAGCCCTAGGGGATGACCACATCCAGGAGGTCACCATCTATGGGTGAGGGGTCTTCCTTCTCTCCAGAGACCACCTTGTCACTTGTGGACTAGAGCCCTATCTTTCTTGGTCCTCATCTGGTCTTCCTCTTTCTTCCCTTGGTACCATGGCTTCACAGTGGCGGACATGGACACGACTCACCATGAACCTCACTTCTTGATGATGCTCCGCTTCTCGGGGCTCCCAAAAGAGTATATATCCATTCTCCAATATATCGAAGGATGTTTTGGTATGGTGCTCGAGTCTCCTCCTCCCTCAAGAGCCACAATGGTCATAGATGATGGGGTCCCTAGGCTCAGAGTGATTGTGGACACCCCCAAGACACTTCCTAAGTAGATCCTTCTGGAGACCTTGGATGGAGGTGAACTATGTCAGAGAGTTGAGGTCTCTGGGCTTCCAGGCCAGTGCCTTCAATGTAGACAGATGGGACACTTAGCTTGAGATTGCATGAGAGGCCAAGGTAGGGATCCTCCTCAACCTAGGCAGGAGCAGGGGGCTCCCCCTCAACTTAGGCAGGAGCAAGGGGCTCCCCCTCAACCCAGGCAGGGGCAGAGGGCTCCCCAGCATTGGGTTAGGCAGTCAGATCATTAGCAACGCTCGCAAACACCTTGGGTTGAGCCCTCTCAGGGGACTTGGACCAAGGTTGAACACAAGAAGCCCAGCAAGGCAGCCCTCAAGCATCGCAGTATTGGGTTGGGGTTAGAGAGCGCGAGAGAGCCTGATCGGTGATCCCCCAACATCAAGAGAAGCTGATAGAGGTTGCCCCTATGGAGCAGGAGGAGGAGACTTTCTTCGATTTCCCAACTGAGCTGTAGATGCCAGTAGAGCAGAGCGCCCAGGTCCCTTTGCAGCAAGAGTCTGGAGCCACCGCTGAGTAGGTCTCAGTGGACCCTCCATCGAGGTTGCCCCCTCGCCTTTGCCCCCCTGCTCAGTCCCTCCACTTCCTCCCCCTGATCTTGCAATCACTCGTACCACCCGCCCCCCTTCTTCTTGCCCGCCTCCCCTCCCTGCCTCTAGGACTGCAGCCCCCTCCGCCCCCTTTGTTACCCGTCCCCCTTCTCTCTCCAGACTTGTGTCTTTAGGAGGCAAGGGGGTGCTAGAGTCCTCTCCCTTGCAGCATGCCTCGGGCCCCTCTTCCCAGGCGTAGCCTAGTTCGGGTGTGTCCTCCTCCACACAGCAGAGCACAGGCGCGGTCTGTTTTTGCAACTTCCAGGTCCCAAGCCTCATCCAGGATAGCCTCTACCTAGAGAGTTCTGGCAACTAGGACCGTGGAACTATCTTGAGATCCCTGACAGATACCCAATGGCTCTAGTGGTGCCTGTCATGATTTTGCAGCCCCGAGGAGGCTCTATAGGAGTGTTTGGCTCGCAGTCACGCCCTTTCTGGGGGTTTCTCTTTGCAACGTCTGGAGAGGAGCAGTGGACTCCCACATTGTTTGACCTTATGATGCAGTAGCAAATGTTTGACATGATGGAAGAGTGGCTTGGCCCCCAGGGGAGGGAGATGTGGGTCACCATGGTCACATCACCACTTTTCAGCTTGGCCGTTGGGAGCTGGGTGTTGCACTCTGTGTGCTTCACGTGGGACCCAAGGTTGAACTGAAGCAGGCCTTGTATTGGACTCTACAACTTTGTGTAGATAGATTAGGGGTTGATTCCTCATTTCTCAAACAATGGGCCACCAAGGTAGGCATCGAGCTAGTTATGCCCTTGGTGCGACGTTGTTACAAACACAGATTACTCCCCATCTAAACCCGCAGTGAAGTCCTAGATGTCTTAGGCTTCAGTACAGGCTCCCATTCATAGGTGAGCTCTATTCTCCACTCCCCCCAACCTCCCCATGAGTTGGACCATGGTGAGTTGGAACGTGCATGGTCTCCATGACTGTGCGCGTTAGCAGCCGCATCCTCTGTTACTTCGACAGGAGGTGCAAAGGGTAGTGGTACTTCCTCTTGATCCAAGAGCATATGTCTTCAACCTTAGATGCTCGATGTAGACAAAACCTCCTTCCAGGGAGAGGCCCGAAGGTATGGTCCCCCGCGGTTGGTAGGAGTAGGGGGGTCATTCATTTTGGTGTCCCAGTCTATTGGAGCGGATGTGTATGATTAGGGCGAGCTCATCCCAGGCAGAGTAGTATGGATGGGTTTGAGGGTTGGGGACTCCAGAATTGGGATTCTCAATGTGTATGCAGGGACTACCCTCTCAAACCACTCTCCTATCGTTCTTCACTTAGAGCAGCCTGTCGTGGTCCGTTGCAGAGGGTCTGCATTCCAAATGCTTTGCTCCTGGAAGAAGAGGTACAACAAAGTATTACAGCAGCAGCCTGGGTCCCCCCCGCAGGGAGGGTGGGCCGTGTGGGCAGCAATTGCTGACTCAGCGGAGCAGTGAGGAGCTTCACACCTATGCTATGCACTGTTGTTATACTCTTCACGAGAGAGAGAGGGCTTTGCAGTGGGACTTGGCATCCATTGAACATCTTCAGGAGCAAGTTTCACAGTTGCAGTGGTAACATAGATCGGTATGAGTGCACTCGCTTGGAGCTTCCGGATATTGAGGTGAGACGAGTTGAGTACTCCTACCACTCCTCTAGGTCTTGGTGAGATTGTCATCTTGAGGGGCTCTTAAATCATGCTAAACTTGCCACTAGATCTAATGGCAAGGCCAAGAAATTCAAGGTCACTAGGTATCTAGGGATCTAATGGCTAGGCCAAGAAACTCAAGGTCAAGTATCTATGGATCTAATGGCACATGTCCATGTTGTCAATGATGAAACCATGGTACCATGTTGTCAAATATGAAACCATGATACCATAGGATAAATAAAATATATTTTGCCCCAAGTAAATCATGGATCTCTATAGCACTATCTATGTTTGAACAACAAAACTACAAATGTGTGTAGATGGACCATGGCATTTTGCAAGTTCTTTCCTTCAAGCGAGTTTTGTGAGTTTTGATCCTTTAGATGTATGGCTATTGGCTAGCAATACATAAATCATAAACAATCGACGTCACATACTTTAGCTCAACAAGTATTAGAATTTCAAATTTTTTTGTTGTGACAAGTTGCATGCAATATATAGTCAATGGAAGCCATAAAAACTTATGCAACAACATATACCTAAACCGCAAGGAGCACATGTCCAAAGTAATACACAAAGCGACAAATTACATGAACAAAAAGCCTCTTTTTTTAAAGCAAATAACCCATTGGCAAAATTACTATAATTGACAGTTAAGTTGCAGAGCTTACATGCACTACCTTTCCTCACCCCAAAAGCCACGTCATTTGCAAGGAGAATTATTACATAACAAAAAGCGTATTTTATAGAGCAAAAATTACATGAGATGATATAGTTTAAAGATGTGATGCCAAGCTCACAAACATTGTAGCTTTCTTCACCCCAAAAACCATACCTTTGGACCAATTTGCAAGGAGATTTCTCACATGAACAAAAAGCATCTTAATAAGAGAAAAACTCTAGAACCTACTATAACTAAAATATGTGATGCCAGTCCCACAAACGTTGTAGCTCTCTCCACCCAAAAAAGCACATGCACCAACATCTTATTTCAATTGCTCAAACAACCATGTGGTTTCTAGAAAGACACAAAATTTGGAAGAGATGAGTTGGACGGAGTTGTGGTTGGTGGATACACATAATATGGTCTATGTCAAGACCTAAGACCACTATGTACACAAGTACACATGCTTGCAAGCCACTAACCTCCATTTTTATTCCTTTAAAAAAAATGTGCAATTCAATGCCCATCACCTTCAAAAAATATTTCAATGTTTTTCATTTTTAAAGTAAGATGCATTGAAAATGAACATCGAGATTAGTAGTGACACAACTTGACCTAAGGAGGCCATGGATATGTTCACATATAGCTCAACAAAATAGAGTAACTAAGAGAAAATCCAAGTTCTCTATGCCTAAGTTGTACTAATTAGTTGATGCATTCACATTTGACAAACACAAACATAAGAAATATACATTTACTACGAGGAATGATCATTTAAAAATAGTTAAGGATCCATTGAGTATCATGTACATACATACTCAATGAGAATGAAAGAACATTGTGCTATGGTGGGCACCCATAAAAATATGCTTGAATGACATTGTCACGGGTCTACAATGAGTTTTCAATCCATAAAATTCTAAATATAGAAGAGGCTTTTCGTTATGAAGTAAAAACAAATTTAATTAAAAGATATGAAGAGAATGAGTATCTTGCTATGATTCATATTTTGGTAGGTGTTGTATTGGTTGGGGGGGCGATTTCATTCCACATAAAAATCTTTTAATTTAAATAAAAATAATCTACCACTTAGAAAGCTAATTCCAAGATATTTGCTTTTTACTCAACTTGACCATTAATAGAGAACAATTTTTTGGCTTGCCCTTTAGGAAAACCTTAGTGATGGTTCATTTTAAAAGATAAAATTATTTTTGTGGGATTTTATTTCGTCCATCCACATGGAAATCTAAAATGCAGGCTTCCTTTAAATGTTTCTTACCAACAAGGTGGGGATTCCACTAAGGCCTTGCCAAGTGTAGTCCGAGTCTTATTGGTACCCCTAGTAAGTGTAAATGTATGCCAAGGAGTGGTCACTCCAGTAAGCAAATGATGTTTGGTAGGTTGTTCCAAACGTGGTCGAGTTGGGAGCTTTATGTAGTGATAGGCTCTTTGACTTTTATTTCGAGGTCAAGATGTCCATCATCATCGATTATAGATTCATCGATTCTAGTGTGCCTCTGCTCATGTCTATGTTAAAGTCACCTAGCAATATTATGGTGGTGTCTTTTTCCGTGGTGCTTTTACGAGTATGTTGTGAAGGTAATTGATGACGTATATTGTATTTTATGAAGGGTGGTAGTGAAGTTTTTATCTTTCACATTTACATCGATGGTAGTAATTTTGATTCCTTGTTCTGTGTATGTAGCAACGTTGTTTGTCCTTATCCATTTTGCCAATAGCGTACATTGTCTAGAGTGGGAGTAATTTTGTATGACTTAAAATTGTCCTGGCATGAGCAAACGAGTTTCTTGTTCTTATTTCTTGGAAGCAGATAATGTTGGAGTTCGTGAGGAGCGGTGTCTTCTCGATGTTGGTCTTGTATTGAGATAGAGATTGTGTGTGGCGATATAGCCAACAATGTACAAGTCTCTCTTTTTTTTAATATTTAATTGAGCTATTGTTTTCCAAGGGAATTTCTCAGTGAGTTTGGTCATCTCTTTTTTGACATCATTGTCAATGTGGAAGTTTTCATGTTGAAGTGGTTCCAATAGGTACAAGTTCTCTATTTTTTTGACTCATGACAATGTTGTATAGGCCAAGCCATGGCCATGCACTCCGTTTGGTGGTGAGAATGCAAGCCTCTCTAATGTTAGGCCTTGCGCTCTGTGAATTGTTGTTGCAACAGGCAGCTGGTTGAGTAAAAAATTGTTCTCAAGTAAGAATGTTTATTCTAGATGGCCCTATTTGGATGTCTTTTGTGATTCTAAAGATTGGTGTCCAGTCCTTGTTGATAAGAGGCTTGAAAGTGGCAAAGTTATCTGACCTTGTTTGGAGCCTATGTCTTTTAAAGGGAAGAGAATACAAACTATGTCCTTTCCCATATGGCTCGAAGTAGTTGTCATGAAACCTTTGTCAACTCCATTTACTAGTCCATCCTACTAGTTGATGTTCCCCAAACATAGTTCAACGAGCATGCCTTCTTTTATTATGATTGTTGTGGGCAGACCACAAGTGGCTTTTGGATCGTCTAGTATTTTGTCTTTGTTGTATGCTGTTCATGAGAAGTGGTCTATGGCTTTAAGCACATTTTTTGTCCCGTGGAGAATTGTAAGACATGCTTGTGGTGCTTGTTCATTTGAGAGTTTGTGTAGTACAAGTGAGGTAGAGTGTGGTTGTTTGGTACATCACAAAAGCACATCGTGTTTATGTATTCTATGTCATGACTCGTGTGCATGCATTTCCTAAAAGAATTGAGTGCACCAATGAACTTGCTGCTGTTCTGGCACATGGTGGTCTTGATCTTGAAGTGCTAGGGTTTTGTATGCCAATACCGTCTACCATGCACTCCAGCTCACTTTCGTTTACTTTGAAGACCCAAGAGTCTTTTACTGGTTTTGCCTAGTAGAAGGCACCGCATGTGATGACATCAATACGAAATGCTCATGATCTCTTCTCAAGGTACGCACTCTCAAGTATGCAAAATTCATCGCTCTCTTTCCAACCAAGGAGATCTCATAAAAAACAACTAGTTGGACTTGCGAATATAGTGTTGAAACTGTGTCTAATTTCTCTTTCGATAGTGACGTGAGGTTGTTGCCATGTGTCAGCAAGTGTTCTACCGAGTGGATCATGTTGCCATTAATATTGCATGATGATTTTCTAGTTTCTTCTAACATGAGAACTATGAGCAAGTTGTAGCCTATTTTGGAAAGGATCTGATTTAATGAAGCAACAATCCTCACACTATAAGTAGCAAGAGGTAAGTTTTTCCTATACCAGGTCCTCCAATTAGGAACAAGTGTATTTTTTCCGTTGGTTTTATTATTTTTCGAGTCATTATGTTTTCAAATAGCTCACGTTTCTCTGTATTAAGAAACGTAGTCTTTGGAAGTATTCATTGTTTTGGAGCAACACCTATTTCTTCACGAGTATGAGGAAGTGATCGTTTCTTTTCTCTGGTAGGACTTTGGGCATGTCTAGTCTGATGTTATACAAATTATTGTTGTGATCATTGATTCATGATAGTGGGGCATCATCGTCCTTATCATTGTCTTGGAAATTATTCTAGATGTTTTCGATGTCACCTTCAATGATTGTAGTCGTAGTTGTATTTCCTCCTGTTTATCTCTTTGTTGGACTCGTTTGCAAAATATGCGGTTTTCCAACTTTCATTGATACGTAGTTCTTGGTTCTCATCATTTGAGAAAGGGAATTATAGGAGCAATTCTTCACGATAGTAGTTGTTAGGGTCTTTGAACTTGTTGAACTTAACGAATCTCAGAATCCTAGGTGTGTTTCTCTTCTTAGAGGTAACGCTAATGTGATTGTTTTCAAATGTGAATGTTGCTAGGGAAATGTTGTCCATGTGTTGCCTCCTAGCATACTTATCAATTAGTTTCTCGCAAGAAATGTCTGTGAAGTCATCCTCCGGTGCGAGTAATTTCTCTTTCCATTTTAAAATGAAGGCCCTCTTATGTTTCTCATTCGTGTTGATGAATTGGAAATCTTTTGTTGATCTATGCAATGGTAACGAAAGAGTGATGAACGAGGCAAGCTATGCTCTCATTTTTTGGGTGTGGAGAATTCGACATGGATTTTGATGGGGGAGGTTTCAGTTACCAAGACTTTGTTTCTCTTTTCCTCGGGAACAAGAGCATCTGCTCCAACAAAATATATGTTATCAGATTCAAATTTCTTTCATTTTAGTGATCCTTTTTTCTATTAATCTTTCATGCAAGGAAATTCAAGATTGCAGCCCATTGCATGGGTGTTCTATTGAAATATTAATCTATCATGCAAGGAAAGCCAAAAAAAAATATCCTAATACAAGAGTAATCTACTTATAATTCATTTGCATTATACTTGTTTATGCAAGTTATTTAAGATCATGTTTACATGCATTATTTTCAGTGCAATGAAAACATATTTTGCTTTTGAAGTGCTAGGAAAGCAAGTAAGAAGAAGGATATGTATATGTAAGAAATGTGGGGGGTTTCCACCTATATTGACAACAACAACCTTAGCAAACTACTGCACAATCTACAACGGCTTCTAGTCATTCGATTGCACACCCAACATTCCGACAAGTCCATAATAGTTGCAACAGTATCACTACTGAGCCAACACCCCAAAGGATCGCATAAGCAAATCACGCAAACCGAGTTGACATTCCACAACATCTCTCGCTAGTGAATCACACAAAAAATGAATTCTCAGACCCTACCTTTAGGTCTAACAATTTCACAACTTCCCTATCACTACCACAAACAACAACCAAGACCATCACAAAACTGACTCATTAGTGCGTCAATACAAAACACAACTCTCTTATTTGTCCTAGACGAATACAAAAGACACAAAATTCTCCTCCCTTGCCAACACCAAGTATCAAAGAAATGAATCCTCGGACTCTGCCTTAGGGTTTAGCAATCACACAACTTTCCAATCACTACTATGAATAGCAGGTGGGAGCATCACGAAACCGACTATCCAATACATTGATCCAAAACACAAGTGCCTAATCTATCTTGTACAAACATATCAGACAGAAAATTCACCCCCTTTGCTAATACCCACTATTGACAATCCATAGAACATCAATCATAGAAACCCCTCTGAAACAAAATGCAGAAGGTACCTAATAAGGATGAAAACAGCCTGCTCAACCTTGACTAGTGCCACTCCCCATAAGGCAGATTACAAATTTCCTTTGCCAACACCGACTATTCGCAATCCCCATAAGAGGAATTACAAAAAACCCACTCAGAGAGTCACCAACATGAAATGCAGTAGGTATGCAACAAACATGA
This sequence comes from Dipteris shenzhenensis, assembly GCF_047967505.1. NCBI lineage: Eukaryota > Viridiplantae > Streptophyta > Polypodiopsida > Gleicheniales > Dipteridaceae > Dipteris > Dipteris shenzhenensis. Next base: position 29,107,287 of record NC_141627.1, read on the forward strand.
CTGTTCAAACTCAACTAGTGCGAATCCCTGTAAGACGGATCATAAACCAAGAGTTTGCATGAAATTCGCTCACCAAAGGCCCGAATGAAACGTAACAAAGACCCACATTTCCACATATAGATTGTACACCCAATACTGATTAGCAGACCAACCACATCCCTCACAAACACAGTGTAACCAAATCAAACAACCACCCACATTGAAACACAACCTGTCCACCCGGTTGCATGTGACATGCAATCCACACATAGACTACTGCTAATCAATAACTGCTATGACCAACAATTAGACCAAGCATTTGAATCTTTTCCTTTAGACTCTGCCATCACAATATCAAGATCAGACAGAGGAACCTCACTAGACAACGTAACGAAACAATGACAAATGACCTTCAACCAAGTAATACCTCTATTTATACACACAAAGCCTCATGCAAAATGCATCTCTACATCGCATCAGAGTGGATGAACATCTGCTTGATACGACACATCCCCAAATTGCTTTAATTTAGCCTCTCATCAATAGAGGAAGCCAAGAATGGCTCTGCTGAAGAAGAAGGCATCCTATCTACATCGAGAATTTAGTGATTTTCACCCTGCAACACAATCCATGTCCATGATCTAGAAAACCCACACCCGATACAGCCCTCCGCCTATCCAAAATTTAGCAAATTTTGCCTCGCAGCACCCTTATATGTCCACAATCCACCATGATACACTCGTGGTCATCGCCATGTCCCAACCCTGCTCATCACATGAAGCCCCACAAATGACACGGAACCAACACACAAAAAACAAACACACTTAAGACCCCCATTACAAGACAAAATTGAAAACCCTAATTACCCTATTAAAACTCTAAATAGACACTAACGCACACTAACCTATTACTTAACCTCCAACAAACCAGGTCAAGTTGACCAAAACCACATCCAAGAGAGGGATGGACCTGATTGGAAAAAGCTATCAGTAGGTCCATCCCATAGGACCCTTGCAGGGCCAACAAAAGCACAGTAGCCTAATTAGAGACTTGCATATGCCTTGCCAAAATTGCGACTCTTTGTGTCTAGGGATCTTACCTCGTACATGATAGGTTTTATAACCTTAACTACATCAACAATCCTGACCCAAGTGGAGGATGATTCTAGCTTGGCTTTGTGGGCTACAATCACATATTTGGTTGTTAATATTTACTTTATTTATCACATGCTAGATGGTCTTGGTCTATTTCTAGCGAATCGCGATTCTAGAGCATATAAATTTATGCAAAATCTTGTGTCACAGGGAATCTTTAGAGTGGATACGGTCTTTGATAAGTAGATCAACATAAAGCATTCACACTTGAACGTGAACTTCACAATATTACTTTGATACCAAAATCTATTGGACAATCTTGCCAACTCTTTTACACTTAGCCACCCCACCTCATCAATCATTTTTCGCAAAATGCTTAGAATACTCCCATTATATTTATCAATTTTGTAAGGCCTCATCTCTAAGAATGACAATTATGGCACTAATCAAAGGACATACACCACATTGGTCATCTATTTGACACAATTGTACACCCACTAACATTGAATTGTTGCAATATAGAATAACGTACATGTTGCTTCATATATTTAGACAAGTTGTCTAGTATGTTATGATGTAAAATATGGGTACAAAAACTAGAACCATAGATTCCTATCCTTCACTAAGCATAATTGCCATTCATAATCCTTATGGGAGCTCCAAAGAAGAAGATGGCTTCATGAAGCTTGCATTGTGCATCATCATGTGTTTACAAGATATCAATAGTTGTTGATTGCCTGAGATAGTTTCATTTAGTAGAGAATACTTGAACCATGATTAATTGACTTGGATGTAGCAATTGTACTTTCATGTTATTAAGTTTTAAATTGTAGTATCCTAAGAGGCCATGTGAGTAGCTTAATTGTCATCAAGAACCATTCAAGAACACATATTCTTTGGCAAATTCTCACACCTTTCTCATGGGGATTTTGCTACTTCTAATGCACCCAAAACTGGACAAATTTTGGTCTGGTTATTTGGATTTCCAAGAAGATATCCTCTTATGAAAGGTGCACCATATTATTTCTCTTGCCCTCAATATTTTCACCTCCACTCTACAAAGCCTTGCTCGTTGATAACATAGTCCCATTCAAATCCAACTAGTTGCATTTTCCAATCCTCTTTGGTCTATGAATGTGAGGGTTTGCTCTCTCCATTTTAGTAATGATCCAAGCAAACAAAGGCTCCCTAGCTCTATTCCTTGGAGATTGCTCACATCCATTTTTCAATGATTCATCTCCATAATATCTTCAGTGATGATCCAAGCAAACAAAGGCTCCCTAGCTCTATTCCCTTGAGATTGCTCACACACCACTTTTCAATGATTCATCATGATAACTTGAACAACAATGCCCAAGACATATGAGGCACAGTGATCAATATCTTTGAGAATAATCTTTGAATATTCCAAATCTTAGATTAGGAGCGATGACCTCTATTTCAAGAGAATAGAGTCTCAAAACATGCTTGAATGCGTTGCAGCTCCAATATAAAGGCTCCAAGCTCAAGGCTCTAAGCTTTTGAAATTGAGTCCCATGCCACTTTAGCAAAGAAGCAAAATCCTCAATAAGCCTACAACATCTCTCCTAAAGAAATATACATGAGCATGTGGCGTGCGGATAATACTATACAAAGACAAGGATTTGCTAAAAAATATTTTTAAAATACCACCGATTATGTGCTTCGTAGTTGGTTTGTAGTGGTCTCAAAAATCCTCTTTCTGATGACTTCCATAGTCTTAATGTAATGGACAGCTTGGGTCATCATTACGATTACCAAATCCATGTAGGAGTGCTTAAAGTACTCGAACCATCCAATAGTTGTCTTTCTAGTTTCCCTGATCTTGTCATTACTCTCTCTTTCTTTATATCTTTGGCACTAGCCAGTTTTTTGATTTACCACAGTATTACTTAGAATGCCTATAATATTGCTTTTTTGCCATTTGTTAAAAAAATTTCCTTATTATGAAAATACTAATGATTAATTTGTGAAACATATGAATCCTTCTCTCAAGCTAAAAATTGATACAATAATTTGAGTAGAGTAACAAGCCCCCTTTTTTTGCACGATAATAATTCCATTTCAAAGCTCTCTAAAAGTGGTCAAAAGGTTATTTACATTTATTTTTTGTCACAAGCTTCCATTTTTTAGCATAGTAAAAATGTTAATGCTTTGTGGTTGAGAAAACACAAAAGTGAAAATGAGGTATTTTTGAATGATGCATTGGCTCTTTGATTTTTAGTGTAATACACTTTTTCTAACATGAAGGGTAAGTTTCTTAAGGTGCATAATCAATGGAAAGAGGTGGCCCCTTTGGATCAAGGCACCACTTGGCTTAATAGAGCAGTGAGAACGTTGAAAGTCACCATGTGGTGTTTGTGGTGGAAGACCATCAGATGGCTTCAAAAACACTCGATTGATGTTCAGCTTTTGTAGAAAGTTGCACTTTTGGGGGATAGGGTAAGAATGAAGTTGTGCACACGGTTTGGCAACTAGTGAGAGCTATGATCATTTCTAACATGTGGAAGCTTAGGAACAGAGTGATATCTGATAAGCCAGGTAGCAAGGTTCTTGATCACGAGGTGGTAGTAGCTGAAATCAAGTAATTAGCTAGACTTGCTGCTAGGAAAAGTATAGCGTTGGTGCAATTTGTGAAAATTGTTTGTGGAGACTAGCCTTCCGATAGGAGGTTGAGAATTCTTTTTTTGTACTCCCCCCCCCCCCCCTTTTTTTTCCATACAATAAATAAAATTTTTGTTCCTGAAAAAAAAAAAAACATGAAGAGTACATTATACAGTTTTTCTAACATGAAGGGTAGCTAGTTGCAAGCACTCCTCATATATGTTTATCAAAAAGCATTTTTTTGATTTCGGGAAGAACATATTTTACATGTGTTCTTTGAAATATGTCGATTAAAAAAAGTTATTTTAGGAGTCTAGGACCACCATAGGCAATTAAGGATTAAAGAATTGCTCCATCAATTAAAAGGTAGTTTTTTCAAGTAAGTAATGAGAATATTAAAACTTACTGTCAAAGTCATCCCCTCATGTGGTAAAGCAAGAGTTTGGGGAGTGAATGGAGCGGGTGATACGGCCTCTCCATGCATGGCAACCATGGTGTCAAAAAGGGGCATTGCCTGTGCGATTCAAAGCGAGGGTGTGAATCATTGTGGGCCCTCGATGGCTTGCTTGCAAGGGGGCTCTTAGCTTTGAATCCATGGGGTGATCATTGAGAATGAATGCCCAAAAGCAAGACTTGTAACTCTGTACCAATTAGGCTGTTTACATACCGTAGAAGAAGCTACCCAGCAAGTGCCCAACCCCAGTCATGGGTTAGGCTCTTAGTAAACACACCACCGCTCGAACCTACATAAATTATTTTGAAAATGCTACATGCGGTGTTCGGTGGGTAATGGGTTGGATGCGGAGCAGGAAGCTTAGCGTAGTTGGAGGGCCATTACTGGCGGGCGGCCAAGCTTGGGTGCCCATTGAACGGCTCTCTGGAGGCATGAAGTGGCATCCACGTAGGAAGGATAGGAGCCCTGCAGTCTGGAGGCAAGTCTCCGTTAGGAATGACAAGATTAGAGCTAATAATTAGGAGATTAGAGCTAAGAGAAGAAAAAGCCCTAGTTTGAATTTGAGCTCTGCAGCTCTGGAGCTTCCTTCTTTGCCATAGCCATCGCCACCTCCCTGCTCCATCCCGCTTGCTTCATTTCTTGTTCCTTCCCTTGCATTGCCGAGATTTTCTTACTGGATCGCTTCTCTCAGGATTGTTCCTGCTCCTTTCTGCTTTTGTAGCTTCTCAAACGGTTTAAATTCGACTTGCTTTCGCGGAAGATCCGCAGTTGCTCTAGAGGTCGTGACGTTGAAGAAAGAGCTACGCTTGCATCTCCCGCAATGGCTTCTTTCTCTTCATCTCTTTGTCATCCGTCTCTTCTTGCTAAATCCAATGTGTCGACCTCGAATCGCGGCGAACTTTGTGGCCGATTTCTCGATGGGAATCGGGGCGTCCTTCAGAGTCTTCCTGTAGAATGTCGCTCTGGCTGGGAACCAAATGCCTGCGAGAATGCGAGTTCCACGCTTAAAGGAAAGAGCTTGAGGAAGAGGAAGCACACCTGCATTGGAGGCCCGTTAAGTTCATCACTCTCAGCAGGTTGGATAACGCTTAATGTTAAAAGTGATGCCGCTGGAATCCCTCGGACCACGTTTGAGGGTACTCAAGGAGAGGTGAAAGCTACTGAGAGCCTCGTGGAAACCCCTCCAGAAAAAGCAGATTCGCATGACGACTCCGAAGAGCTTTTCCATAGTGACACGGGGGGGGATGGTGGGAATGCTGGTGGGGGAGACAATGGCAAGTTTGGCAGCGGTGGAGACGGGGACGAGGACTCTGATCCCGACGATCCCGATGAAGAAGAGTTCGGTCCTCTTTTAAATGCGGAGCAAGTAAACCAGGAAGTTCATTCCCGGGGTATAACACTTCCACCCGATATGGCAGAGGCAGCTCGAACCGTGGGAATTCGAAGCCTCGTCCTCACGCGATTCATGGAGCTTCAGGTAACGGTGATTGAACGAAACATTTCCTCGAAAGTTATGGCTTCTAATCGCTCCTACACAATATCAGAACTTCGTTGGAACTTGTAATTTTTCATTACCGTTCTTACCTGCTTGTTAGCAGTTAAAGTATACGTTGAATATGTCCCATTCTGCGCGTCTTTTTCGAATATTATGTGATTGCCATTGTTAGCTCTATGGTGAATAGACATGATGGTGTTTTAAAACTGCAACCAGGCATAATACTTACAAAATTTGGAGCTCGACTTTGTTCACTGATGGCATACATGGGTTTCAATTTCAAAGCTCTTGCAGATTTGGCTTTAGATTGCGGTCCTCTCTTCAATTTCTCACGACACAAAGGTCGCACAGATGCCAGGCATGTTGACAATTCTCTCCCCTTGTCCACCAGGGGGCTAGATGGCCAATGGGAGCAGCTATCCATGCTAGCACGACTCTACGGAACCGAATGCTAGCAGACCAGGGTTTCCTCTTCAAGTTACTGACAGAGGTAGTGCCGTTATAGTTCGGCTCGTTCATATCTTGCATGGATTCCCTCTTTTCTTTAGAGTGAAAGAAAAGAGAAGTAAGCATACATTTGCAAAGGAGCATTCAGGCTTTAATTAGCTCGTGTGTTCAAAGGCACAACCGCACCATAGTATTTTATCCCAGTTTGACAACGTCTCATTCTTATTCTTTTTAAGTGCAGATTGCAATCGATTCTGGATGTGCAACATTTGCCGAAGTACAAAAGAGAGGAGATGACTTTTGGAATGAGTTCGAGCTTTACATGGCAGATCTTCTAGTTGGGGTGGTTGTAGATGCTGCCCTAGTTGGCATGTTAGCCCCGTTTGTACAGTTTCGAAGACGGGTTCCATCCAGTGGGATCATGGGAAGCCTTTCCCAAGCAGTTCAAGCTCTACCCAGCAGGTAAAAGCCTTTATATTTCATTTCGTTTGTTTCTCCACACGGTTTGTTGTACAGATCTGCATGGATTTTGAGGCATTCATGTTGGCAGTGAGCACCCATGAGAGCACATCTAGATCAAAGCCAATATCGTTAAACACAATTGGAGGTAGCATAGTTGTATGCCTGTTATTGGATGGGATTTGCACCATATTGCAGCTGCTTGTTTCACAAGGAGTTGTCATTGCGCATTTGCAGTTGATTTCCAGTATTGACCTCTTCTTTAACCTGCATTTACTTGCATTTTGCTTATTGGATTTAGCACAGGCAGCATCCTCAAACTCATCGAGTCAGGAGTTGACGTTCAAACAATACGATTGCCGATTGTCACCGCTATACACCTCCCCTATGTGTCTCTCCGAGTGTCAAAACACAAAGGTCGCTAGATAGCCTATCCCGATATATATATATATATATGTGTGTGTGTGTGTGCGCGCGCGTGGGCATCAGCAAAAAAAAAAGTGTGCGTGCGTGCGCCCCCAAAGGATTTTGGGGTGTGTGTCAGTAAATTGGAATTGATGAATCCAAACTACATCCATAAGGTAACAAGGCTTGAGGTCATAGGTCCTTTTAGGGACGAGTTTGCCAAGACTCTGCACCATCTGCCACAGCCTCAGACGCATTCTCAGCAGTCTAAAAGGTGGCAAAACCTCAGCAGAAGGAAGCGGTTCTCACGTGTTATGGACAGATAGCAGGCAAGGTAGTCACTATCCTGTTTGTAGCGGTGGTGGTTTCGAGGATTTGTTGGATGAGTCCCTCGTCACCAAGCTCCGTCTTCCAACAGCATAGTCAGCCACCATGCTCCAACTTGCAGTACATTTGGGAGTCCCGTCCACCAATTCGTACCAGAGAATCAGCACAAGGCATGGGGATCCGCATCGGTGGGATGTCATAGAAGCGCACCTTCATAGTTAGGCTTGACAGCATAGTTACCAGCCGAAACGGAAACGGAAGAAACGGAAGAAACGGAGTTTCCGGGCCCCGCCGAAACGGAAACGGAAGAAACGGCAATATGATACAATTTATGTATAAAAATTTATTTTTTATACATAATATAATTATCAATAGAGTGCAAATCATACATAATACAAATTACAATTATCTATACTTGAAGGCTGAAGCTTCAGGCTTCAGCCTTCAAGCATCAATGCATCATTCATGATTCATGCCTCTATGATTCTAAATTCTTGAATGATGCTTCAATAATCTGAAATCAACATGTATCATGAGTCATGACTAACAAGTTTGGCATTACAAGAATCTGAAATTTAGAAGTTTGAAGTACTTAAAAGTTTAAACTTAGCACACAAGTTGAAACTTGAAACTTGAAACTTGAAACTTGAAACTTGAAAGTATTCAATGTCCAGACTCCATAGATGATCATGAATCATGATTCATGGTCCACAAATTTCATGATCATGATTCATGACTCTTGACTCATGAGTCATGCAAGACTCAAAATAAAAGCACTCATGGATGATATAAAAAAACAGCAGGACTACTGATCATCTGCATCATCCATGGCCTCCTCGTCATTGTCATCCTCTGCGTCCTCAGATAAGTTCGAGGCATCTGTGTCACTGTCTGAAGAAGAATCATCAACATCAGGATCAGGACCATCGGGTGCAACTGAAGTACTAGCACCATCTCCAGATGGTTGAGTGTATGATCGTGTGTGGTGTGCTGGTGCTGACAGCTCCTCATACAACATGGTGTATATGTCTAGCTCCTCCCGTGGGATATCTGGTATGACCTCCATCTTCTCCACGTCCACCTTGTCTACATTCACTTGGCGAGGTTCGGGGCAGCCGGCGGTGAACTCAAGGAGACGGAGGTTGCAATGACAAAACACCAACCGCTCCAATTGAGCCGTGCTCAATCTGTTCCTCTTCTTTGTGTGAAAGAGGGCCCAAGTGCTCCAGTTTCTCTCACAAGGACCGGAACTGCAGTCCTGTGAGAGAACACGTATAGCAAGGCATTTCTGCCATAAGCCAATTAAGCTGAGATAAGTATCAGGAACTTGATAACTTTAAACATATTTGTAGTAGATAAAACTTCAAATTACTTAACGACTAAGCTCCAACTAGTGGCGTTGGAACTTGTCTCTTAGACTCTTACCAAAGTAGGAGTACAGTTGCCATATTTCTCCCACCAGGAGACAGGTTGCAACTGTGTCTCTCGGAGCCTAGCTGTAGGTCGACCAAAGGAGAGGCTGTGATTGCGGAACAATAGAAGTTCATCCTCCAGTCTTCGTTGCATCTTCAAGTCACCACCCGTCCAATTTTGTAGATACTGTTGCATCCCCTCCTCCAACTCGTCATTCTCATATTGCTCTTGACTGCGCCAGAGCGGATGCAATACATGTGCCACCGCATGGATTGGGCGGTGGAACCAATTCCACCGCTTATTCCATATAGCATGGATGGACTCAACCCTAAATCATGCCACAAGAAATTAGAATGCATTATGCATGCAAAATTCATGGACTATAGATAATAGTACATACATAATATATATCTGAAAATTCCAGGCTTCATGATAACAAATTGCCATTTAGTAACTGCAATAATTATACATATTACAAAAGTAAAAAGTCTTACTTATCAGGCGATAGGGAAGTGTTTCTGTTGAGGGCCTCTCCAATCTTGTCCATAAACTCGTACAAGAGCCCTAATGTGCTTCCCTCCATGTCTGTGATGCGAAGCACCGTGTAGATAGGATTAATCGATTTGATTAATGCCTCCGCCTGATTCCACCAAGACTCATCCATGATCATGCGAAAAAATTTGATAGACTTTGCTTGGCCTCTATCATCCCAATCTCCCCACTCCCGAGACACAACCGTGCGCAACAAGCCCTGGCGCACTCGCACAAGCCTCTCCACCACTATGAACATGTAAGCAAACCTTGTGGTTGGAGGTTTCAATAGCTCAAGGTCACTGTAAGCCCGATAGATGCTGAGGACTTTGGGTCTCTTCGTGACAAACTTCACGATACTGCGGGCTGTGGAGAAGATGGCATCAATCCAAGGTATCTTCCCTAGGTCCTCGATCAAAAGATCAAGGCAATGTGAGGCACAGGGTGTCCGCACAATCTTAGGGAACTCATCTTCTAACATGGCACCCATTGACACACAATTGCTGCCATTATCTGTCACCACCTGCACCACATACTCAACACCTATCTCCATAATGGCTGCCCGTAAATGCTCCCAAATATACAGCCCTGTAATCACTGTACCTGCAGTGGAAGCGTCTATGGCTCTCAAGAACATGGTTCCCTTGCAAGAAGATACTAAAATATTGTACACATTCCTCTTGCGTGCATCTGACCATCCATCGCATAAGAGTGCATCCATATTTTTTCCAAGTCTCTTTCAAGGGCTTCATTTGGTCTTCCACACATTCCCTCTCTCTTCTTAGCTCTCTTGTCCGCAAGGCCTCATATGTAGGCCCTTCCCATTCATACCCAATGCGGCTTACGGCTCTCATGGCCTTCCTCCATCGTGTAGTCTTCGCCACATGAAAGGGTATTGCACATTGTATGAAGAGCTTTGTGAGCTCACTAGTGGCCTCCTTCACTGCTTGCTTTTGCAAGCGTGCTTGAATGCTAGACCTTTGCAGTGATCCTCTTTTCCCCGCACTAGCATCCACACTAATTGATCCATGTGGCAAGGGTGTTCTTGTGGCACTAGGACTTGCGCTCGATGTAGTTGATGCCCCTCTACTTCTCTTTGCAGAACCCAATGTGCTGGCATCATCCAATGGCTCAGTGTCAGCAGCCTCTTCTTCATCTTGCAGCCCTTGTCCTCCACTTTTTGCAGCGAAGGCTGCCATACGCGCACGCTTCCATTCTGCTAGGCCACCTTTCACTGCAGTAGGCACGAACTCACAAGGTCCTACATCCTTGCAGGGAACACCTGCTAGATGGTCTTTCACCCATGTGACAGACCCCGTCTTGCTTATGCCGCAATAGTTGCATCTCCACTTCTTGGAGCCACCGCCTCCTTTATAACTATCCAGGAGGGAGACATGGACCCAATAAGCATCTCTCGGCATTGAGGAGGATGGAGAGGTGAGAAGGAGGATGGAGAGGTCACAAGTGACTCGTGAGAAAGGATGGGAGGTAGACTGTAGAAGGAGGATGGAGAGATAGAGGTAAAAGAGGATGGAGAGGATGGAGAGGTAGAAGTGAAGGAGAATGGAGAGGAGGAGGATGGAGAGGTAGAAGGTAAGATTAAAGAGAGGATGGAGAGAAGAAGGATGGAGGGATGGAGTCAGGAGAGCAGGCTGCCAAGGATGGAGAAGATGGAGCAAAGGATGAAGAGGATGGAGAGAGCTCAGAGAAGGATGGAGGTGAGGGCAGGTCCAAGAGCAAAGGATGGGATGGAGAGAGCTTGAAGGATGCTGAAAGGATGCTGGAAGGAGGCTGGAAGGAGGCTGAAAGAAAGCGGGAGGCGGCGAAAAACGGAGTGGCGAAATTCTGGAAGAAAACCCAGAAAACCCGTTTTTAGGGTTTCTGGGAAAACAGCAAAAACGAAACGCCGTTTCTTGACGAAACGGCGTTTCCGTTTCACCGTTTCCGTTTCCTCCCACGAAACGTGCGTTTCGTGCAACTATGCTTGACAGACTTCATCTTGGGTGCACCATGGCTTGCTGACCACTGCACAGTCATCAGGGCAAGACCACACCATTACAGTGTAACATACAGATGGGAAGGCCTGGTTACTTTTTAGGGTGCCGAATTTTACCCACCAAAAGTTAGTAGCTAGTCTATCGATGACACAGCACCAGCTGCAGTTCTTGAATAGGGGTCTTCAGCTTTGCCCCCTGTTCCAGTTTCAGCAGAAGGGGATGTCATGGGCATTTGCAGGCCAGGATGGTATGACTACGTACCCGGCAGCTTTGCAACCCACTGCAGCCCCCAGCAGCGGCAGGACTTTTGTACAGGAGCAGGACTGCTGTGCAGTCAGCAGCAGCCAATCTAGCAGGCATACAGACTGTATAGCAGCCTGCAGACAGTGTAGACCATCTGCAGAGAGTCGAAGACAGGTAGAGGTGTAGGAGCACAACACCACGCCATCCCTGACAGAGGTGGGCTGTGAGCATGCTGACAAAGCAGGTCGGTGCAGACAACAGGGCCCCCAGTAGTAGGTCGGCTGTCACAGACTGGGTCAGTCTATCAGTCCCATTCAGCTGACATCAGTCTTCTCTGCCTTTAAAAGCATGCCCTCCCCCGGTTCAGCAGTATCTCCAGAGGTCGTTCCACCTCCACCTCCAGCAGTTGCATCAGCAGCTCCAGTCAATAGCACCAGACAGTCCCCGCAACAGTTCGAAGAGCGAAGAGCCCACGCAGCTCCAGCAGCAACAGTTGCAGCAGTCTCTTCAGCAGCAGACCCTGTGGCTTCTACAGGAGCCCTCCTCTCCTGGGCACCGTTCTCCCATAGCCTCTACAGCATAACTGCAGTGCAGTGCAGCCATAGGACAGCCTCATGGCCTCAGCATAGGCCTTCAATGACGACTCAGACATACCCCCTTCAATGTCACGATCTGTGACGTATTCCTTTCTCTATACCTTAGACTTATGGATGGTTTGATGAATGGACACTTGTGGAAGGGTATGCCCTTTTGACGGGACACTTCCTATGAGGCACAACCCTTCACAAGAGACATTCTATTGAAGAGAGACTCCCATTGTAATGTACCCTCTCAACAGGGTCACACCCCTTCATAAAAAGGTACACCTATTCCAAGGGTCACACCCCTTAGAATAGGCACACCCTTTGGCACCAAGCACCAACCTACAAAAGGGTACCTAGAGGGCCTAAAAAGGGCAACCAGCCCTATACCCAAAACCTAACCCTAGACTACCCAAGGGTTCTCCAAACCCACGTTTTAATTTTTGGTAACCATCATCCATCAATAGGTGCACGAATCAAAATGCGAATTCTTGAAATATGTTTCGCCTTTTTTTGCCGTACGTGATTGCGCCATATCCTTGCAGCAAGCCGTGCCGTGCCCTTTGTCAGGCCTCCATCTTGCATAGTTCTCGATTGCCTGCATCAGCCGGTACGTGATTGCGCCATATCCTTGCAGGAAGCCGTGCCCTTCGTCAGGCCTCCATCTTGCATAGTTCTCGATTGCCTGCATCAGCCGGCTCTTTTGCATACCTGCCTACAAGACCTTTTGGTCGAACAGATCCCCTTTGCAGCCTCTGTCGTCATCTTGCTGCCTAGATTTCTGCAAACAAGGCGTAGGTGCCAGAAATTCGTCATCTTCTTCTACTGCAAATCACTTCAACCAGTCCCTCTTTTTCCAAGATCTCGCCTCTATCAACAGATCGAGCCCCAACTGGTTGATCGTGCTATCGCTAACAACATATTTCTGCCCACAACCGGACTATTTGCTCGCTGAATCGCCTCCCTCTACAGAAAACCCTAATTTCGAAATTTGAAGCTTGACTATTGTCTTCTACCAACTCGACATCAGGACCTCCTTCAACTTGCAATTGATGCTGTACTTTTTCCAGCGCGAAGCTCACCGCTGGTACACGCTTTTCAGCACAGTCCGGCAGTTCTAATCTATGCCAGGTGGATTCTTTCCATTCTATTTCTAAGGATTCTCTTTCATATTGTTATTTGACGCTAATTATCAAATTACAGCAAATGAAAGCCTCCTCCTTAAAGCATGGAAACTCTTGGTAATTCTCAAGTCCCTTCAAGGACAACTCAGGCATCATCTCGTGCCCTTCCAGTGACTTGGACCACATCCTATACCTTCTGCGTGAGGCATCTCAATTCACATTACTTCCTCAGCACAGTCCAGGTTGTGTTCCACGAGACACGTAGATACCCAGAACCCGAGATTCTCACGAGTTTGCTGTCCATCTTTGGAGAGACTTTTACGCCTCAGCTTTAGCATCTCCAGGGTACTCTTCACCTCCTTCAGCTCCCAGATATCCTCCTACATAGGTTTTATCTTTCCCAAGATAGTATTTACACTCTGAAGGCACTTCTTCTCCTGGATACCCTCACTCCCAACAGCAACTCCTTATCCCTTCTCAGATCCGTGGACTCTGCAACCTACCCCTGTACTCTCACGAGCAGTAACACCGATTTTGGCATCACCAGTGTTACCTCAGACATGACCTTTTTTACTAGATTTTCACGGGTGGTTCCATCTTGCCTCGCCTGCCCCCTCCAACATGAGCAACCTCAGGGAGCAGCCCGGATTTTCTTCCAGGAATGGTACAAACTAGAGCGTAGGTTCGTGCTCTTCTCACAGGGACTTTCGATATGTCGCAACGCTCGCGTGCAGTCTCTCCGGAGATAAGCGTCTCAAGTCCAAAAAAGACCCCTGAAGTCAACTTACAAGGCGAAGCACTACTTCAACTTCAAATTTCTCAGCTTCAAGACAACATCTCCGACTTGGTCCAGAAAGTCCAACAACTCCAAGATTCTCGCAGTACCACACATACAGAGGATGACGTGACGCCACCGGACGACTATGTGGACTCGTTTCCACCTGAGGTAGAAAACATTAAACTCCGTACCCTCTACCGCTTACTCCAAGCTTCCAAAACTAAAAGACTTGACATTAAACTTCCGGAAGCCTACACTGGTCAATGAAATTGCCGAACAGTTGACTAATGGCTCGCAAAACTGCGCATGTACTTTGATATCGTTGACCTCACTGAAGGCAAAAAGATTGCCTTGGCAGCATCCCTCCTCAAGGATACAGCTTTCCTATGGTGGCAACGACGCTTAAAAGATGATAAAAGTGTGTTAACTTGGGAACGTTTTGAACACGTGCTCCGTAAGCAGTTCATAATGCGGACTTCCAAGCACGTTCAAAACTCAGACAGTTGGAGCAAACAGGCTTCCTATCTTCCTACATGTCTCAGTTCATCACATTGGTGCTGGAGATTGATGGTTTAACTGATGATGATTGCCTTCATGCTTTCATCTCAGGCCTAAACCCCTCGTTACGCATTGATGTCCTCAAAGCAAACATCACCACCACAGATGGCGCTATTGCTTACGCAGAGTGCATTACAGATTTCCAAAACACAGGGAAGCAGAGTGCTAATAGAACACAGAACTCTACTATGGTCAAAGGTGCTCGCTCTCAAGATAACCCCAAGTTTATAAAAAACTCGGGTTATTAAGGTCAGCGACAGTCTCAAGATCCCCACAAGTCTCAGAAATCGTATGCTGGATCCCAACAGAAGTACTCCTCCAAGGATTGCGTCTCTTCTTCTTCACAAAGTCATCACCGTCATTCCTAACATAAAGGTGCGGCCATTGAGAAGAACAACTCTAGCACAAAAGGACTTTGTACCATCTGTACATGCGACCATAGATGGTTCGATTGTCCCAAGCGACCAAAGCAAAATTCCAATATGAAACCTAGCACTTCCCAAACAGAAGATGCTACCCCAGCACAAGACAAGAAAGGCAAAGCTGTTCGAATGGCAAATACCATCCACATGAGCCTTGCCAGCAACCTCGAACCTTCCGTGGCCACTCAAGTACTTTGTGTCCAAGGATCGATTCGTGGAACAACGGTCACTATCCTCATCGACAGTGGCTGCTCTCATAACTTCCTAGCTAGTTCTATGGTCGATAAACTCCGATTGACCACCCGTCCTAGTTTCATGGACTACCAGATTGAACTCGCAAATGGAACTACCTTCTTGTGCAACACCAGGATCAAAAACTTGTCTTTTCGCATCAAACATTATACGGACAAGTTGAACTTCGACATCATGCCTCTTTCTCGGTACGATGTCATACTTGGACAACAGTGGCTTTACGACTATGATCCATCAATCAGTTTTTGCAGCCATACTATCCAGTTTGTCCACCAGGGAAAAATTATTGAGCTAACTGGTTCTAGGGACTCTCCTTCAAACCCAGTTGCCTCTGTCCTATAAGTAAAGAAGTGGGTTCGTAAACGTCAAGTAAAGACTTCACTTCTGTTGGTTACGGCAGTAGAGGAGACACCAACAAAGGATCCTCCTGATTACCTCAACCAATCTTTTTTCCAGCCCTACCTGGATATTTTTCCACAGGAATTGCCAAAGCAATTACCATCTCGACGACCAGTGGATCACCCAATCGAACTTATTCCCGGCAGTAATCCACCGTCGAAACCTTCTTATCGGGTTTCTTACACTCAAAATGAAGAAATCCAAAGACAGGTGACCGAACTACTCGACAAAGGTCACATTCGGCCCAGTGGCAGCCCTTTCGGATCTCCTGTACTACTTGTGGAAAAAAAGAATAAGTCAATGCACCTCTGCATTGACTACCGAGCCCTCAACAAGCTCACTATCAAAAACAAGTATCCATTGCCTCGCATCGATTAACTTCTACACGTAACACAATTCTCAAAGATTGTGTTACGTTCTACACGCAACACAATTCTCAAAGATTGATCTTCGTTCAGGTTATCATCAAATTCGCATACAAGAAGACGATGAGTACAAGACAGCTTTTCGAACAAAGTATGGACAATATGAATGTTTGGTCATGTCTTTTGGGGTTAAACAATACCCCGGCCACATTCATGTCACTAATGAATGACATCTTCAGGCCTTTCCTCGATAAGTTTGTCATCGTTTACCTCGATGACATCCTCGTTTTCAGCAGATCCCTACATGAGCATAAACAACATCTTCACCAAGTTTTTGAAGTTCTCCGTGCAAATTCTCTCTACATCAATGTTGAGAAGAGTGAGTTCTTCAAGACCCAACTCGAATATTTGGGACATGTTATTTCAGCTCAAGGCATCTCTGTGGATCCCAAGAAGGTCGAGGTAATCCAAAACTGGCCTACTCCTAAGAATGTTCATGATGTCCGCTCTTTTCTCGGATTGGCAAACTTCTACCATACAAAGGTCTATCAGTTTTTTGAAATCGCAGCTCCTATGTCCGAATTATTGAAAAGTACATCAGCTTTTCAGTGGCTTCCCGAAACAGAGTATAGTTTCGAACAACTCAAGCAAGCACTCACTACCACACCAGTTATGGCTATTGCTGACCCAAACCTTCCATTTGAGGTCATGACCGACGCTTCCGATATCGCTACAGGAGCAGTCTTGATGCAAGAACGTAGAGTTATTGCTTTTGACAGCCATAAACATTCCGATATCCAAACCCGATACCCGGTTTATGATAAGGAGTTTCTTGCTGTTGTACATGCTTATCGCTCTTGGAAACATTATCTCATGGGAGTCGACTTGGTGGTCAAGACAGACCATCACTCTCTAACTTTACTTAGCCAGTCATGAATGCTCGACAAGCACGCTGGGTTGAGTTTCTGGCCAACTTTCACATGACCATTGAGTACATTCCAGGACTACGCAATGTAGTTGCAGATGCTCTCAGCAGGTTAACTCTAGCATCAGCCATGGTAATCTCTACATTATTTGTGGATGTTCCGAATTCATTCAAAGGAAAGTATTTCAATGATAAAGACTTCGGCACAGCAGTACAAGTTCTTTCAAAAGATCAACCTTCGACTTCCGAACAGAAGATTTTCTCATCCTATTCTTATACGGACTGGTCTGCTGTCCCTGCCACGTGGCAATCCCAGCTGCCTAGCCCTGGCAGCCCTTGTTGGCTGAAAAATGTGCTGCCCATGCAGGGCCTACTGTTGCCAGCACCTCCAGTGCCTTCCAAGGCCTTATACTGCTCCTTCCATGCAGGCACATGTCCTGCTCCATGGCAGCCTGCTGCTGCCCATGTGGTACCTATGTTCTCTCTCAGATCTGCCTGTGGCAGCCTTTTTCTCTGCTCATATGGCTTTGTTCTGACCCTTTCTCTGGTATTGGTCATCACCCCCCATGTTTTGTTATGAAAGCTTACCTTTACTGAGTTATGTATCCAGATAATTTAGTTAGCTGTGCGCTTTTGGTCATGATTTTCCATTGTCCTTATCTTAGGGAGTACAGCTTTGGGGAGAGAGTAAATCTTGGGTATCCAGATAATTGGTTTGTTTAAGTTGTTGCTTACTAAGTATACCTCCTGAACCCCATTATAGTTTCTCAAATTTGTTAATATTGGCAAGCTCCTATTGCTGCAAATACTGTTATTGTCTTAATATTAAGTATCTGTTTTGTGAACAGTGTTTTTGAGGCTGCAACCCCTGGCAGAAGATTCTCAGTTCAACAAAGAATTGGCTCATATTTCTACAAGGTTTGTTATAAATAATTGCTTCTACAAAGTTCTCAAGCCACAATTGTTTAGTCATGAGGAATAAGTGACGATGCCAGTTTGTGAGAATATGTGTGCGCATTGTAGCATCCTACAAGGGTGCATTCTATCTCATTATTATGGTGATGTATAGAGGCCTGAAAGACACACGCACATGCTTGGGTGCACTTGTTAGAGAATAGGAGGGAATGAATCACTCAAACCTCCACCCAAGATCTCTCCAACTCTTACACACACTCAACTCAGATAGATGATCACAGATGCAACAAACACTCACTCAGAAATAACTTGGACGGAGAGAGAGAGAGAGTATATTCATCCACCGGATGGTGGGCAGAAAAAACAGCTCATAGGGAACAATACAAAATACAGCAAAGTGCTGGAGAATACTGAAGGACTCTCTCTCTCACAAACTGCTCCAGAACTGAGTGCACAGCACAGCCTTGGAAGGAGGCTTTCAGTCTTGCACTGGATGCTGGAAACAATGAAGGAGTGGGCCTTTTATAGGCACTGCCCAGGCCCCTTGAGTTGACCGACCAGCAGGGTCGGTACCCTGTCTGGTGGCCGACCAGGTGGGCCCTAGAAAACCGACCAGGGTCGGCCCTGGTCGGTGGCCCTGGCTGGGCCGACTTGGCCTGCCACAGGCCCCTATTTAAGGGTGCCCTGTGCAGCCAGTCTGCGCAGCTGCAGAAGCCTCCAAGTGAGGCCTAAGGCCCCTTATATTCCTGCTGTTGCAGGCAGCAACCAGCCCGTGTGCTGGTTGCCTATGATGCTGGCCTGAGTCTCTCTCTTTCCCCAGCTCTCCTACCTCTCACTGCTCCTTGTCCCCTCAAATCGGGGGCTTACAGGTGGGCACAGTGAGTTTCTAACACCCCCCCTCAATGTCACAACTGTGGGCCAATCCCCATTCGTTTGATGAGGTGCTCCATCTGTTCTCGAGGAAGTGCCTTCGTGAAGAGGTCGGACAAGTTGTCGGCAGTACATAAGCTTGATTACGTCGTCGATGATGAGTTCTCGAACAAAGTGGTAATGAACTTCGATGTGCTTGGTCCGCGCATGGTACACTGGATTCTTGGCAATGGCTATGCAACTCTGATTGTCGCACATCAGCATTGTTGCGTCCTCCTGACATACGTCCATGTCCTCCAGAATCCACCTCAACCACAGTGTCTCACAAGCTGCTGTACACGCGGCTCTGTACTCTGCCTCTGTAGATGGCCACTGTGGGTTGCTTCTTACTCAGCCAAGAGATGGCACCAGATGCACGTAAAAAACAATACCCTATTGTTGATCTTCTGGTGTCAGCATCACCCGCCCAATCACTGTCACAGAACCCGCCTAGTTCGATGCCTTTGGTGTAGGTGAACCCATAGGTGCAAGTACCCTTTAGATACCTCAGCACCCATAAACCTGCATCCCAATGACTCTTTCTGGGAGAAGCAGAGAACTGGCATAATAGCCCAACTGCATAACAAATATCAGGTCGAGTATTGGTAAGGTAAAGCAAACTTCCTACCAATCGTTGGTACAAGGGAGTATCGACCGGCTGAGATCTGTCGTGAACACTTAGCTTGAGTCCGACCTCCATGGGAGTTACTGCTGTCCTGCAATCCTTCATCCTTTACTTCTATCCCAAGGAAGTAGTGTAATAACCCAAGGTCAGTCATCTCAAACTCAGACATGAGTAGCTCCTTGACCTGAGAAATCTTCTTGACATGGTCACCTGTTAAGATAACATCATCAACATAGAGGATGAGTACCAATCGCAACCCCTTCTCAATGAACAAGTGAAGGTTTGCCTCAGAAGGACTCCGACTTAGCCCTATCTTCTGAAAGAATACATCAATCCTTTGGTACCAAGCTCTGGGGGCCTGTTTCAGCCCGTATAATGTCTTTTTCAACCTGTAGACCTTTAATGGGGACCTTGGATCTTGAAGCTCGGTGGCTGCTCCACGTATACCTCCTCCTCCAGGGTTCCATTAAGGAATGCGGACTTCACGTCCATTTGAAAAATGGGCCACTGGAATTCGGCAGCAAGGGCAATCACTGTCCGGATAGTAACCATGCGAGCTGTGGGAGCAAAAGTTTCATCAAAATCCATGCCTTCAGTTTGAGCAAAACCTTTGACCACTAACCTTGCTTTATACTTATCCAAGCTGCCGTCTGATTTGTATTTAAGTTTGTATACCCACTTAGTGTCGATGACTTTCCGTCGCGGGGGCCGGGCCACTAAGTCCCATGTATTGTTCTTCAGGATAGCATCCATCTCTGCGTGCATGGCAGCTTGCCATTCTGGATTGTCCTTTGCCTCCTCGAAGGTCCTTGGCTCGTCAAGCTGAGCCACCAATGCAAAATTCACGGATGGGGTCTTTTGAAGGCGTTGGGACCGACGCAATCCGGAACTGCTACTCTCATTCGGTGACCCGAGAGTCTTCCAATGTCCGTAAGTACCATTGGGGCAACCTCTTCTACTTCTCAGTGGGAGGAGGAACTGGAAGTGCTTCTAGAACATCCTGCTCTTCCTTAGTATCTTGTGGAACATCAACTTGATTTCGCCACCTTTTGGATGGTCAACTTGGGGCGGGGTGGGTTCGAGGGTTGAACAATCTCCTCCTCCTCAATCTGAGGCTCCTCTTGGGGTTCAGGTTCCTTTTCCTCGAAGACAACATCCCGACTGATAAGGATCTGCTTCTTTATTGGGTCGAAGAGTCGATAGGCCTTGGATTCTTTGCTATACCCAACAAAGATACATTTTCTGCTCTGGGAATCAAGCTTGGTCCTGTCTTCCTTGTGCACAAGCACCCATGCGTTAGAACCAAAAATGCGAAGATGAGTAATAGAGGGCTTCTTACCATATAATGCCTCATATGGAGTCTTGTCCTTGACGGCCTTTGTCTTGGTCCTGTTGAGAATGTGTACGGCCGTATTGATAGCTTCACTCCAATAGGCTTTAGAAAGGTTCCTCCCTTGGAGCATAGCAAGCTCTGTCTCTGTGGTGGTGCTATGCTTCCTCTTGGCTATCCCGTTTTGCTGAGAAGTATGTGCTGTGGTGAGTTGTCGCTTGATCCCATGCTTGCTCCCCTGTCTCCTTTTCAACTCTGGCCTTCCAGTCCTTGAACTTCTCGAAAGCCTGTGACTTTTTAACCAAACAATATACCCAGGTCATTCTACTGAAATCATCCACAAAGAGAAGTGAGTACCTGGATCCTGCCCATGATGCTGTAGACATTGGGCCACAAATGTTGGCATGAACCAACTCAAGTGGTTTGCTGGCCCGAAATGAGGCCTCTTGTGGGAACTTATCCCTGTGCTGCTTGCCTTCTAGACAAGCCCTACAGACATCATCCTTGCCTGTAATTGGTGGAAGTCCATCCACCATCTTCGACTTTGACATTTCAGCCAAGATTCCATAGCTGACATGACCGAAGCGCTCATGCCAAAGTTTAGACTTTCTGTTGTCTTCATGAACCAACATTGCACTGAGGCGGTACAGTTTGTTCTCTTCAACTCCTTGAGCCACCATCTGTCCATTTGCTTTGGATGTCACGGTGACCTTGCCATCTTGAAAGAGAACTGCCATGTTGTTTTTGTCCATCTGACTTACAAACAGTAAGTTTTTGCTAAGGTTGGGTACATAAAGTACTCTAGAGATATCCTTCTCCTCACCCGCGGTTGTAATGAAAGGAATGCTACCGATGCCCTTCACAGGACACGTCCTGCTATCCCCGACAGAAACTTTGGAATCCGGGTGTGTACTTTCCATGGTTTTGAACCAAGTCTTTCTGTTAGACATGTGCTTTGAAGCACCGCTGTCAACATACCAACCCTCTTTTCCTTCACTGACTGCATACGTTGAACAATGTTCATTGATTAAAAACAACTGTCCAGTCGTCACATTGGCAGAATCATTCTTAGGCTCTTCTTTGTTCTTGGCTTCTCTCTTCCGCTTCTGATCCGCCTTCTTCTTTCGGCATTCTTTGGCGGAGTGGCCAAGCTTTTCACAATAATAGCACTTCATTTTCTTCTTTTGGTCGGCGTCCTCTGACTTCTTGAACTCCTTTGTCTTGCCTTTTCTAGGCTTGTCTTTGGCCACTAATGCCTTCTCGTCGGTTTGCATAAAGAGTTTCTCTCGAGCCTCCTCCTGAAGCAGGAGTGGGCCAAGCTCCTCAAAGGTCATTGGCTTAGTCCGTTGACCCGCAGTGAGTGTAGTCACAAAACTTTTGAAACTCCGCGGCAACTTGTGGAGTGTGAGCAACGCCAATTGACTCGAGTCCACCTTCTGACCAACCGCTACGAGCTGGTCCCGCACGACTTTCACCTTTGTCAGATGGTCATGCACACTATCACCCTCATTCATATCAAGATTATAGAGCTGATGCTGAAGAGTAATGATACGGGCTGTATTATCGGTTTCATACAGCTCCTTCAGTATGGCCCACGCCTCTGAAGATGTCTCTGCCAACTGGATATGAGGAATCACAGCATCTGCTGTCGTGCCAATTAGCATTGTCCGGCTTCTCCTCGGTCCCAATCACTATCTTCCACAGCTTCCATGCCAACAGATGGCTTCGGATCTTGACTTTCCAGATTGGATAGTTCGTCCCATCGAGCTTTCCAGCTTCACCAAAATTGGGAATAAATGAAGAAGGAAGATGACTGGAGAAGGAGGAAGGACGAGCAGTGGGTGTAGAGGCTTGTGAACGCTGATCCATCTCGGTGAATAGCAAACTGAAAAACTGAAGCAAAAAAGATGTACTGACCTCTCGTGCTAGCCTGAGCTGAAAACAGAATCACCTTTTTGCCAAGGGACTCCTTCCTTCAGAGAGTGCTTTGATGAAGAAGAGTTGAGAGCCTATGGCTCTGATATCATGTTAGAGAATAGGAGGGAATGAATCACTCAAACCTCCACCCAAGATCTCTCCAACTCTTACACACACTCAACTCAGATAGATGATCACAGATGCAACAAACACTCACTCAGAAATAACTTGGACGGAGAGAGAGAGAGAGTATATTCATCCACCGGATGGTGGGCAGAAAAAACAGCTCATAGGGAGCAATACAAAATACAGCAAAGTGCTGGAGAATACTGAAGGACTCTCTCTCTCACAAACTGCTCCAGAACTGAGTGCACAGCACAGCCTTGGAAGGAGGCTTTCAGTCTTGCACTGGATGCTGGAAACAATGAAGGAGTGGGCCTTTTATAGGCACTGCCCAGGCCCCTTGAGTTGACCGACCAGCAGGGTCGGTACCCTGTCTGGTGGCCGACCAGGTGGGCCCTAGAAAACCGACCAGGGTCGCCCTGGTCGGTGGCCCTGGTTGGGCCGACTTGGCCTGCCACAGGCCCCTATTTAAGGGTGCCCTGTGCAGCCAGTCTGCGCAGCTGCAGAAGCCTCCAAGTGAGGCCTAAGGCCCCTTATATTCCTGCTGTTGCAGGCAGCAACCAGCCCGTGTGCTGGTTGCCTATGATGCCGGCCTGAGTCTCTCTCTTTCCCCAGCTCTCCTACCTCTCACTGCCCCTTGTCCCCTCAAATTGGGGGCTCACAGGTGGGCACAGTGAGTTTCTAACAGCACTTGCATGTGCGAGCGCACCACACACACATACATTGCTAGTTTTTTCTTTGTTCATATCTAATAAACATGTGTATGAAGCAAGTATTATTCCCTTGATGGGTTTCTAAAGCATTTCCACAATGTGGGGCTTCTCTATCTGTCCATAAACGGTGTATGTTTCTCCCTCTTTATTATTATTTTTAACATCCTGCTTTGCTTCATAATTGTCTGACAGGGTATACAGTATGGAGCAGTTGGCTTTGGTTGTGGAATTATTGGCCAAGGGATTGCAAACTCCATCATGTCTCTGAAGCGGTATGCATGACAAGTTCATATTTCCATTTTAAGGAGATGCCTTGATTCTTTGATTGCTGCTGCTGAGGTTTGTGAGGGTAGGGAGAGGTTGCGTCGACAATATTTATGTCTTCCCATCTTTAAAAATAAGGATTTTTTCACCTTTAAATTTTTTATGTATTTACTATATTGTTCAGAAAGCTGAAGAAGTCGGAGGAGAAAGATGTCCCTGTACCACCGCTGCTGAAAAGTGCAGCACTCTGGGGTAAGTGGTTACATCGATGTAGGAAAACTTTTTAAAAGCAGTAGCATTGAGCATGTAGAGGACTAAGTGAGCTCGTCTTTCATAAAAAAATACCTAAATTCTAAGCAGATGGGTTGAATGTAGACCTTTTGAGCAGGTTTTCCATAGAAAATGTGCCCAATAATCTAAATATTAAGCGCTGGGTAGAATGCAGATGTTCCTCTGCAGTTTTAATATTCGAATTCTTGTGACATGATTCTTTGCTTCTTTCTGGCTCTATTGTGCAGGTGTGTTTCTTGCTGTTTCATCAAATACTAGGTACCAAGTTGTCAATGGACTGGAAAGAGTGGTGGAGGGGTCTCCACTTGCCAAAAGGTTGCCGCTTGTGGCTATGGCATTTACTGTTTGCATAAGGTTTGCTAACAACACATATGGAGGAATGCAGTTTGTAGACTGGGCAAGATGGTCAGGTTGCCAATAAATAGCTGCCATGCACACCTCTGTAGATCTTATGCTGGTGGTTGCTTTGAGGCTTTTAGCATCCCTATTAAGAGTTTCAATACCCTCAAGAATCGGGGACGAACATGACATCAGTTGGTCATCCCTTTGAAGCTTTAGTCAAACGGTAAGTTCCTGCATTCAGGAAATCTACCTTCCCATCTTAAGGTGGGAATGCTGGACAAGTTTAAGATGCATCTTGCAGATGCAGGGAGTTAGATTATGATGGGTTTTGTTATGGTTGAGTCTACCTCGGGAGGTGTCTGGTAAAGGCTTTCATTACTGTGGATCTGGGGAATGTGTGTGTACTTGTGGTTTCTGATGATACTGCTATAGTGATGAAATCCAGTTATTTCTTTGTTTGTGAGATAAAATTCTGAGGTAGGATCCTATGCCTCTCAAATTTCTACCTGCATATTATTTCAGCTCATTGGTTTTGGACATGCTGATGTTAATAACTCAAAATGAAGGTGTATGTGAATGAATATGCTTCACTCAGTTTCAATATTAATCATAATTGAAATAGAGGAGATTTTGGACTACTTTTTGGATTAGCCTTCTCCTTTAGTGCTTGGCTGAGTCTGCCCTTCACCTCCAGAGTGCCGACAGAAACTCAGTACGAAGACTTTGTATAAATGAATGCTCGAGTATGTGTGTGTGGATTTGTATGTGTGAGAGCATATTTTTATACTATGGTCTACCCCCACTTTTGGGTGCTGATGACATCAGTGGGGATGTCATAGTAGCTAGTCCCTGCTATGTGTGATGGAGTTTATGGTTTTCAACCTTGTGAGTGACTATCATGAGATTGAAACTGCACTATGTTGTGTTTTTAGAGGATGAGTTTGGGAATGTTCTTGGATTCATCTAGGTATATAATTGAAATAGGGAAAGTGGGCATTCAATTTATGTGAAAGTGATATTTGATCCATAGAACTCTTCCCATTTTTCAACTTATGAAGGTTAAGGTTGAGGCTCTGTTGCAATGTTTTGGTAGAGTATTATAATCGTTTTAGACGAGATACTTGTACGGTTGAGAAATGGTCGAGAATCAAGTGTTGCTCTGATGTTACAACTCAAATTAAAGAACGTATACCTATGAATTATGCTTTCACGTTCTTCATTGTTGAAATGGAGAAATCAGACATTCAAATTACGAGGAAATAATGTAGGCTTGAACTCCCATTCATGGTCCAGCTTGTACGTAACTCTTCTCAATTGTACAACCTTGCACATTTTATGTTTTGTAACTTGTCAATGTTCGTTGGACAGTGGTAAGCTATTCTTTTGGGGGCATTTTGGTATGTTACAATGGTTGTAAATCGTAAACTATGGTGTGGCTTTTTTATCAGCCTTTTAATTCGGAGGCTAATGAAGGTGCCAATACCAATGTGATTGACATGTCCAACAAATTCGGTCAAGATTGATGATGTCTATTTGGTTGAATCACCATTGTCGACTATAGAAGAAGCTCAAATTGGGAAGGATAACAGTTGAGGCAGGCAAGTGCAACAGGGATCATGGCTTGTCAATGTAGTTATTTGTCAACATTGGCAAGATGAAATATTAGGTCCCACAATTTGTATTGCGGACGTGACCTCCATTCAGCAAGAAATTCATCCAAGTAGCATGATGATGTGTCATTTTAGAAAATAGAAGAGCCAAGAAGGGTGATGATGTGTCAATCTAGAAGCTTGTTTAGCAATGGGTAACCCATGGGAGTGAGTAAGTGGTGTAGGCCATAATGAAGAATTACCACCTTTAGTTGACACCTTAGATCATCGATGTGGAGACATTAGAACTATAGGTGATTAACATCACAAAAGCCAATGCATGTGTTGTGGCAAGTTATGCAATTTGGGATGTAGATAGCAGATGCATTACTACTGCATAGGAAGAGTATGTGCAGAGATTTCTTTCATTCTTAAGCATTTTAATATCTAGTGTATCCCCACAAGCCAAGTGTTCTTTAGTTTTATCCCCGCGAGCATTGTTGTCCATTTAATCTCTAGTTTTATCCCCCCCACAAGCCAACTTTTTGCTTGGTGTCTTATCTTGTAGCTCTTTGTATGAATGTGCCCACCATGACAATCTAGAGGGCCTTAGGAGGACGAAGACATCAGGTTGATTGATTTGAGAATGTTGGCAAACACTCTAACTAATGAAAGGGGAAATACATACATGAAATGATAAGTAAAATTTCATTTCCTAGTCATAGATATAGCCAAGTGTGTGATTTTAGACTTGAGACACATTCACTTTAATATTTGATATGGCAATGTAGAAGTGTCATGATAGGACCCTTTTGCATGTTGCATGTGGTATCTTTGGATAGCAGTGTCAAACCAATTGCGACTAGCTAGAATGTAACTCTTGCAACGAAATGTTCCTAGGGTTGCTCACCACAAGATGCATACTCACAAGTATGAGAACACATAGTTTAGAGAATGTATAGTCAAGTAGACAACTAAAACATCATGCATATATTGTTCTTCAAAATGGCAATTCTCAATACAAAGGTACGTTGCATGTATCTCACACTTGGAACCTTGCATTGCTAAGGTGAGTAGCAAAAGTGGCCATGTACGCTCCCACTTGTCCCTATTGTAAACTCTTTGGGTACCCCTTGTATAGAGGATGGAGGACTAACCTACCCCTCATTGTTGTCTTCCTTGCCCTCCAAAGAAAAAAAGAAACAATTGGCAAATCAATGGCGAAAATAAGGCTGACCTTATGTGGGACAACCCATCGGTTGAACCTTCTTGGGACAACCACCACCTTATAGGCCCACTTGGCCTTAATGAGATCGACTATAGTGGTTGGTTGCCAAACGTTGGCTTGCTATCCATGTGACACCTTATTGTGTTAATCCATATTGCAGCGGCCACATATGCACGTCATAGTGTTGCTTGGAGATGGCTTGTTTTTTGCAAGAAGTGCTCGTTTTGAGTGCAAAAAGTGCTCACATTTGAGTAAGGATCGTTTTTTGCAAAAAGTGCTAAATTACATCGTAGTTTGACGATTTTGAAGGGAATCTAGATTCAAGTGGTGAAATGGAATCTCATTAACTTTATCTAAGCAAGGCCTAGGACTTGTACACCATGCCCCAAATTAAGTTTGTTTGCCCATCCTAGTTAATTTAAATAAAAATGGGCGTTCGGCGATAGTTCAAGTTAATGGAGAGGGAAGTGGTAAAATGGCCTTGAACAATATGTATTCCTCAAGGCATATGGCCTTGCGACCCATGGGCCACATAGACCTTGTTTACCCACCTCTAGATGCTTGATTTATGTAAAAATGCATGTTAAATGTTACATTAGACATAATTTACCCACTTGATTTATGTAAAAATGGCCCATTAAGTGTTACATTAGACATATTTTAAGGAATTGGAGATTCAAGCGATATTTCATTGAACCAAGCTTTATAGCATATTGGCCTATGGCCATGCACACCCATGGCCTCATTGGACCTTGTTAACCAAGTCAAATGTGAGCGTGTTTACTATTACATTAGACATAGTTTAAGGAATTGGAGATTCAAGTGACATTTCCTTGAAACAAGATTTATACCATCATGGCTTATGGCCTTGCACACCAATGGCCCATTGGATGCCATTTAACCACCTCAAATGTTTAGTTTTATGGAAGGGTGCTTGGAGTAGCATGAGAACACTAACTAAGATGATATTCAATTGAATTGGAGGGAAAACTATGGATTAGAGTACTGATAAGGCCTTGCAACAAGCTTGATCCCATCAATCACCAACTCCTACATACACATAGTCCAACTGAGGTCCATTTATTTGCCCAAATGCTTAGTTTGGCATGAAAATTATAGAATTTGAACATCGTTAATGGGAAAACGGATGCAAGTGGTGAAATGTTGGATAGATTGGCAATGCACTATAGGAAAATGGACTCACATGGGAAAATGGCCTTGCACTACTAGGCTTTATCCCATGAAGGCCTAGGACCTTGCACACCCATGGCCCATGCAGACCTTGGCTACTCACCCCAAATGTTTAATGTATGGAAAAATGCTTGTAGTAGTATGAACAGTGCTAAATTAGACCATGGTTACTTAAATTGATTGAAAAATGGATTCAAGGTCATGACAAGATTTAACCATCAAGACCTAGGGCCTTGCACAGACCCATAGCCCAATTGAATCTCGATAACCTTCCTCAAATGATCAATTTATGAAGAAATGCTTAGAGTAGTATGAGAAGAGGTAAAGTAGACCATGGTTAGCTCAATTACAGGAGAAAATTAGTTCAATTGGTGAAATTTCCTTGCAACAAGCTCTATTCCATCAGGGGCAAGGGTTATGGACACCTATGGCCCACATGGACCTCTTTTACCCTACCCTAGATGCTAAAAAGTAACGTGTTTGGATGAGTAGCACCATTTCATAAGAATTAATGGATACTAGCATGGATGTGTGTGTGTGTGTGTGTGGTGGCATATAGACTAGCAAATTTTGATGCTTTCTTCGAAGCGTATGCCAAAGGAAATATTGAAGCTAGTAGGTTCACAAACGCTTTAGATGGTTTGGCACATACCACATTCCTTTGCTTTATTGGTGATTTTAGGTCTTTATTTAATTCTTAGACATTTTCTCATGTATTATGTTTTTTAAAATGAGAACTATGGATGTTGGAGTTCATAACTCACTTGGGGCTCTATTGATGTCAACATCATGCTTGGATTCATAGGATTAGACACAACCAAGATTCTGAGAGGATAACATGCGTATGAGCTCATTGCAATGGGCAAGCCAGTATGTAGCATAGTGTAACCACGATACATACTCAAAAGTACATTGTCTTTGAGTTAGCTTCAAACCAGGAACCACCAATACATGTTATATGAGACCATGTGTTGAGGTTCTCTCATGTATTTTGGTCAACATGTCCTTGTGTTTTTGAATTCAAGAAAAGGATGGAGCTATTGGCAATGTGTAGAGAGCTAGGCAATAACCAACATTGCATAATGGACCACATGAGTCATAACTAATTCTTCATCATAACTCAACCTTGGTCATACACCTATGCTGAGACAAGGGTGGCCAAGAATTTGTTCATGACTTATATTCTAGGTTGCTCAAGACAATGTTTCTAATGCAAGATACGATCCCAATAATTACTTGAGACAAGAAACAAAGGAGGTCTTACCCTCCATTGGGTTTTGGACTACAAGTCGACCCATGCTTCCTCGAAACTTTTTGTACCATATAGAAAGGAGAACAAGCATGCAACACAATGTACTAGCAAGCATTGTTGTACATGCGAGTATGCAAAGGAATAAGATATTGAAGAAATTATTGCAATGCACTCCCACATCTGTGATATGTCTATTTGCACAGCTTATGGATTGGCATGCTCACAACTGTTCGATGCATGAATTAATGCAAATATGTGCAAGTGAAAGGTCTTGGAGGCATGTAATGAGTGGGTGACTAGAGTTTAAACACTTGCCATGCCAACTGGGGCTTTTGTTGGCAATGGCTGGTGTAAATCCATTTTGCTAACAATCCATGTCTTCATCAACAGACTATGACATCTCATCATGGCTTATTGTAAATAAGGGATACCTCATGTTGGTGCTATAATATTAGGCTAATATGTGGCTATAACTTGTTTCATTGGTAGAAAGGGCAAAACTCTAGTGGGTCAACAAGAGGGTTTACGCCATTTCCTAACCCACTAGGCAATGGGAGTTTAAGGTGAAGGGAATCGTAATATGGACAGTTAATGGGAGCATAAACTCTCATGTATATATTTCATTTCTTAGATGTTAGTGGCCTCTCTCCTACACTCTTGTATACTCACCTCTCTTTCCACATTCTCTGTACTCAATCAACATGGTATTATGCCTATATATTTTGACCATATCTTTATTGTGTTTGATTCATCTTGTAGACAAGCTCTCTCTCTCTCTCTCTCTCTCTCTCTCTCTCTCTCTCTCTCTCTCTCTCTCTCTCTCTCTCTCTCTCTCTCTCAGGCACAACTCTCAGGCACAATAGAGATCCAAAGCGTGAGGCACGTTGCACTCGACAATAACGGACGGGCATGCAGATCACACTGAGCGATCTTCCATCCTTGTTCAGGCCTGGGGCATGACCCACAAGGGTTACAATAGCCCTGGTTGGGAGCAGAGTCATTGCCAGGAGACCAAGACAGGCAGCACCCACAGATAGTCCCCAACGCTCCATCACTGGCTACACATCAGTACCTCCCTTATACACATATACCCTTGGGGGGTCGCATTTCATGGACCAGAGCCAGCTAGCCTTGATGGTGATTGACTCGAGGATGAGGACGATGATGATGTTGATGATGACGATGATGCCATTACTGAGGATATGACTATGTACTACTAAGCACTTAGCATTCAGCATGGTGATGATGCTTGTTTAGTAGCTCCACCCTTTTTGCTTGTTGTATCACTTTTCTATCAGTCTCATAGACCCATCGGTCTTCCAAAGACTTTAATAAACTTTCTTTCTTCTGTTTGTCTGTCTATCTGTCTCTCTCCCCCTCTCCGTAATGATTTCACCATGTATGAAGGATAGTGGTTCAGACAAAATTGAAATTTGATTAATATCGACCAAGATATGCTAAAAATAGTGTAAAGTAGTGTGGTGATTATGCTAATTTTTGATGTCGGGAATAATCAAGTCAGCTTGAAAAGTTGGATTAATGTGAAGTATGAGTTTGGGCTGTGTCCCAATTAGGTTCAAGATGAAGAATTTACGACCTCTTAAAATGAGGATGAAAATGACGTCAAAGATTTTACACCCATGTGTGAAGATACTTTAGGTGACCCTTTGTTGGTTATTCCTTCTATTAAGCTACTCCAACCTAAATAATGTAGATTAGGTCAAGTTTATGTAGCCCTAGATTAAGTTAAATAGAAGTTAGGTGTGATTGTAGGTTAGGTTAGTGAATAACCTTAGGTTAATTGGTTACCTTAGGTTAGGTTAGACTAACATTGATCAAGTTGGAGGTTGAGTTCATGATTGAGTCAAAGACAATGTTGACTAAAACTATAGGTTGATTTAGAGCTTAGCGTTAAGTGAACACATAGCTCACATAACACACACAGTGATGATGAGGAGAGAAGACACTAGATTGTTGGCAATACAAAATGTACATTCTTATCTCTTCCACCAAAATATTGGATATAATACAGTATATATTGGACCCTAATATGAGTTACCCTAAGTCCGTAAAGACTATTCAGCCCCGTGACTTAGGATCTCTTCTAAATTTCTCTTACATGTACATGGATGATGACCAAACCAATGACCGATGCCCTAATACTCCCTTGTCATTGTAGATCTCTATATCACATAGAGATAGAAAAGTTTTGAACTTTTTAAACTTCTTACAAGGCAAGGCTTTTGTGAACAAATTTGTAGTTCGTCCTCAAAAAGCTTTGCTAAACAGTTCCTTCCTCCACCTAATGTCATACGAATAGTACATGTCAATGTGCTTTCACCTCTCATGATTTTTAATATTCTTTGCTAAGGCAATGACACTTTGACTATCACAAAAGATCGTGATCATACCATTGTGGACCACATCAAGATCCTCTAAAGACCTCTGAAGCCAAAGTGCTTCACATGCACACTATGTGAGAGAAATGTACTTGCCCTCTGTTGTGGAAAATGCTATGGTTTCTTGCTCGCTAGACCAAGACACACAATTATCATTTAGAGCAAATGTGTATGCTGAAATAGACTTGCGTTTGGGGCCTCCTCCCCAATCTGTATTACAAAACCTCGCAAGTTGTGGCTTTTCATATGGGTTCTCTTTACGATATGCCAGCTTATGATTGGTTGCCCCACTAAGGTATCATTCCAATGGTGGACACATGACTTTGAGCATTCTTGAGCTTGTTTCTCTCTATGGTGCTTAAGAGCACTATTGATTTGGGAGACACATAGAAACACACATAAATTGTTAAACATACTCAAAGAGAATCAATCTATACATGTAAAAATATTGGTACCTCATTTGCTTGAGGTTGTTGCTCTTTTTTGTCCACTCTTTAGGTTTGCACTCATACTACTTACTCCCATTCTTACTTTCTTGGGTATCACATAGAAATTCTTCTACAATCTACTAAAATAGTTGTAGCTAGCAAACTTTTCGTCACCTTCTGACATCTTGTCCTTGTATAGTATGTGAACCTCAAATCTTGTGGAATTGTCCATCAAGTGTAGTTTTCCTATTGTGGGCGCATCACTCATACATTAATATGAAAGTAGCTTTCCATCCATGATATGGCTATATGTTCAATAGGCCCAATATGATGTGGACTCCTAAAAAACCTTGCTCTCTTTTGAAAATGTGAAATCCTTGTGTTCCCAAGCTATGATTGTTTTTAAAGGCTGATCTATAAATCTACATACTCCCCAAACAATACTCTATGTGCTCATTCTTTAGAGGGGAAATTGGTGCATTCAAATAATAATCTTGTTCCTCACAATTCAAACCACAGTACTATGTCCTCATAATTAAAACCACAGTACCGTGTCAATTCAAACCATAGTATTTTGTTCCTTACAATTCACATAGCTCTCATCTTTCTCACAACTACTCTCTCTAAAATTCTTTAACACAACACATGGTAGTGCACATTTCCCTCACATGAATGTCAAATATCAAGAATTGCATCCTCCTCCCATAACTCGCAAATATTTTATCAAAATGCAACCTTCGATTTCTTGGTTTCTTGGAAGGGCTAATGGGTTCATATGAAGAGACAAACACAACCCCACAACTAATTCTACTTTGTACGAAGAGACTGAAGGCACTTGGGGGGTGACAAAGCTTACATTTTGAGATGCCATGGAGGATGAGGTACTTGCAAGATCATAAGTTGAGACAAAGACCAACATTTGAGAGACCACAACAAACACAAAGAGGATCTACCATACAAACAATAACAAAATGCATATAGAAGCCATGGGTTATAAAGACAAGGCATTAATGGTAGCAAATATACATCCTCATTCAACCCTAAAAATGGAACTAATCTAAGACAAAAATTGAGTTTTTAAGGTCCATTTTTAAAATTATTGATTTCATTTTGTCTAAATGTGTTCCCTATGTGTTCATAAAGAGTATTTTTTCAAAGTGTGAAAAAAAACATTTTCCCATATAAAATTCCATGAGCCTTTATGCTATTCCAATGTGAATGGGATTGGATTAGCATGAACTATCATGCTAATTTGATTGTGGGGACTAGCATGCAGTCACACTAATTTGATCCCATGGATTCCGATTAATGTGAGACTGCATACTAATCTAATCTTGGGGATTAGATTAGAGGGGTATTGCATGCTAATCTGACTTGGACAATTAGATTAGCATGTAATATCACACTAATTTGATCCCTCATATCATATTAGTATGAGATGTTGATCTCAAGGATTGAATTAGCTTGAGATTTCATGCTCATTTGATCCCAAGGATCACATAACATAAAATCTCATACAAATATGATCCCCACAATTGGATTTCTCTTCATGTTTATATAAATTTGATCCCCACAATTGGATTTGAGATTGTAGGCTTTCCAAACCTTGAGATTGTGAAACTTGCATGAATTTGCCGGATATTTTGATCCCAGGGATTGGAGTATTGGAAAATTCTTTCTAATTCAATCCTCAAAGATTCATTTCATCTGTGCTCTAGGGTGGCTTTTCTTTACTTATTTTTCATCTTTATCAATAGGGTCTTTCTCCCTTTTTCCCATTTACACAAGGTTTTTGTGTGAAAATTAGTTTCTTTGCCTTGAGAAAGTCTGTTTTCTGTTGTATTTTTTGTTTACTTTAGATTTTAAAATGGATTTTAATTCCATTGCCACTTTCATTTTTGTAGACCATCCCACTTGTAAAGAAGACCATGACCAAAGTCATATCTCCTCCTACAAGTTCAAAGCAATTTGCCTCTAATGGTCAACAAAGAGGGTTTAGTGACCCTAAACTGCCTCACAAAGGCTTCTAGGAGCAGCAGAACAATACCCGAGTGAAGACACCTAAGACAAGCTACCCACCAATACCCTTAAAATGCTTTAAAGTAGCCATATTAAGCTTTGTTAATGGTTTTTGCATTGTGAGGTAGCTCAAATGTTGTGGTTTTCAATATACATACATCCATAGAGAAAAAGCTTTGATAAAGCC
Organism: Dipteris shenzhenensis; assembly: GCF_047967505.1. Taxonomy (NCBI): domain Eukaryota; kingdom Viridiplantae; phylum Streptophyta; class Polypodiopsida; order Gleicheniales; family Dipteridaceae; genus Dipteris; species Dipteris shenzhenensis. The sequence continues at coordinate 29,141,879 of NC_141627.1, forward strand.
TCCATTTTCTTTGCAAAAATTGTGTGGTTGTTGTTTTTGACTCGTATAAACTATTGGATGAATAAGTTCAAGCATATAGCTCTTTTTTAAAAACTACTTCTAGTGGTATTAAAATTTTTAAACATAGTTGTAGTTTAGAAAATAAATTTGGGTGTACCTTTCACTACTACAATGTATATTATGGTCTTTAAAATTGAATAAATATGTGTATGTCATCATTTTGTACTACATACTCAAAGTTATATACATATGAAACCTACATCTTATACACATAAACAAAGTTTAAACTTTGAAATTTTGTTTTACATAATAATATAACATGATTTCACAAGTAATCATTTTTCAACCATTCAATTATATTTCAAGAGCTCATAGTCCGATACAATGAAGCTAATGCTCCATTGAGACCTTCTATATCTCATCTAATGGCCTTATATTACTATACAAGTGTGGGAATATATCTTATATAACCCATATTACTATGTATAACCATGCACGATATGAAATTTTTCTTAAGTAATATATTACCTTCTTTAACTCTACACTATATTATCTCTAGGCGCACTTATGATAATTCATCATTTTGCATAAACCGAAAAAAAGATGATAAAACCCTCGCATTTGACCACTTTAAGGACTTGAAAAATGTAACATCATCTTTAATATATAAAGAGTTTTCCATCCATATATAGAAAAATAAAAAATATAAATACCTATTTTGAGAAAAAAAATTGATTATGAGTAATTTTTAGCTTGTTTGACAATAAAAATAAGAGAAAATAGCAATCAAATCCTAGATACATCCCTAAATTTTCCAATTTTTTATTCAAAGAAGATGGTTTTGACCATATAGCAATGATTATAATTTTATAATTAAAAAAAATATGCATTAGGACCTTCTAAGACCCACTTTTCATAAAACCTCAAGTTGTTGTTTTAGGGTGCTGTTCTGACCACTAGAAATTTAGGGTGGAGAAAATTCTATAAATTTTAATCCTAGGACAGGTAATTATAACTTAAAATAATTTCTAAATAAAATTTGGATCATAAGAAAGGACACGATGAAGATAGAATATTAAAAGTCCTCAAAATCGTCCAGTACTGGTATCCCTGCACCCTCTGCGGTAGTTTCTTCTCGGAATGAATCCAGTGTATCCCTTGTCCCACGAAGGTATGCCCCCTTTGCTTTGTCATCTGCACTGGGCGGGCCCCCTTCAAATGTAGCAAGTGTATCCTCATGGGAATCTGGGTGCATGCTTGCCATGAAAAAGCCCACAAAATGACCCCATGTGGTTGCATGTAGCTCATGAAAATTCCTCAAACATGACCACTTAGCATGACATTTTTATGTCTTAGGATACTTTAATGTCCTATTACCAAATTAGTGTTAAAGACAACTCAGGATGAAAGGGACTATGATGCTCATATTGTTGTGGATGAACCAATATTTGAGGGGTCACAGAGTGATGACTTCCTAAGTGTGTTGCTTGTACTAGGGGGCAACTTTCTAAACCTATGAAAGACAAGAATGACAAAGGTGTAGCTTTTTATTTTCTAAAATATTCTAGCCCAGACAACCTTTATAAAATGAAAATTAAAGATGGGTGGGTGGCAACACTACTATGTATGTGGGTGTTACTACAAGCAGCTAGATGATGACATATATTGTTTATGGGATGACCAACTGGTTTCGATACTGCTATCCCATCTTGTAAAGTGCATTAAGTTTACAATGCAAGAGTGGAAAAGGGTTCTAAAACATGTTCCGACCCTGACCAGAGTCACACACAGACATGCTATTTCATAAGATAGCTCATTGCCACAAGAAGTGGAGATAAAATACCAATAAATCCTTAGTTCAACATGGACGCACGAGCATCGAGCAGGCTTCCACATGTTTACAAGCCAATTATGTGACCAAATAGTCCCCTTTAGTGACTTGCCAAGTTCCACTGATAAGAGCTAAATGAGTTAAATGCTGTTGACATGGCTTGCACGTCAAATGAAGGGCATGATAATTCTAGCGATTAAAAGTTCAAGCTGAACGAAGCATGCAAATCTCAACCATAAGACATGCCAATATCAACTCTCAGTGTTCCACTTACTTACATGGGAATTAGAGACAAAAACCACCTCAACACGTGCTAGACATAGAAGACAAAATACCTATGGATGCATGGCTTTCTACCTACATCAAGACAAGTGAGGTAAATGCTATCAACATACCTTCCACATCAAATGATGAGCATAATAATTTCAGCCATTAGAAATTCAGCCCAAATAATGCATAAGACATGCCGATATCAAACCTCAATGTGCCACTTAATTGCATGGCAGTTCTATACATACCCTATACATAAGCCACCTCAATACCCTATAAGACATAGAATATAAAATACCTATACTGATACATGGGTCTCTACCTGCATCAAGCCAAGTGAGATAAATGCTATTAACATTCCCTTCACATCAAATGGGGAGCATAAGAATTTCAGCCAATAAAAATTCAGTCTAGAGCATGCATAAGACATGCCAATATCAACCCTCAATGTGCCACTTACTTGCATATTGTAATTAGAGACGTAAACCACCTCATCACCTTGTAGACATAGAAGATAAAATACCTACTAATGCATGGCTCTCTACCTCAAATGAGAAGCATAAGAATTTCATCCATTATACTTCAGCCCAAAGTATGTGAGTCTCAACCAAAATAAATGCCAATATCAACCCTGAATGTGCAACTTACATGTGTTGGAATTGGAGACATAGACCACCTATAAAGAGCATGAGAATTTTAGTCACTATAAATCAGTTCAAAGCATGTAAATCACAACCATAAGGCTTGCCAATATCAACCCTCAATGTGTGACTCACCTACAGCTCCCCCACTCTCTATCTTCATCAAGACAAGTGTGCATGTTCCTACAAAACAAGGGTACATTCAAGTTGTGGTTACAAGAAAACCAAATAGCTTGTAAACCAAATAGAGAAATTATATGGAAAACCGATCAAGGAAAAATTAAAATAGAAAGGACATAAAACGGCTCGATGAGAGTTACTTTGGACTCTTATACGTTCATACTTCAAGAATGCTTGAGTTGCTATCTATGATATTTGTCAAAACAAGGCTCCACACACACAAGGCTTTTGACATTTCTCACAACTCCAAAGAGTGCATGAGGGATTTTCTCCATGTATTGGTTGTGATGGGAAGAACAGACGGGGATGATATTGACTGTTCATATGCTCTAGCTAGTTTATTGAAGTCAAGCGATGTCATTGGGATACTAAGGGACCCAAGACACAAGCACCTACATGTGCAAGTTGCTGAAGAGGTGATGAAGGACTTCAAGGATATTACGGATGCAAAGGAGATGCTTGAGCTTGTGATACTGTCGGTGTAAGTCTTGAAGCTTACACATCTATTTTAAAAAATTTCAAGTCTACTATTTTGGGAAAGTATAAGAAGTCTACAGTGCCCCTACCCACACCTTAGTTTGTGAGACATGCATGGCGAGAAACAAACCAACATGCAAGAGAAATGCTTGGAGGGTACCATTGCATAAGGGGCACAATGACTTGGAAGAGTAATAAGAAATTTGGCTTGCAAACCTTTGAGATGAATGCTTTCAACAATGTCTACTTAGATGTTGAGAAACTGCAACAAGCAATGGTCAAATTCTATGGCATGAGAGAAGATGGTAAGAGTAAATCCATTACAGCATTGCACTTTACTTAGTTCATTTCCTATATCATGTTTATCCTAACTATTTCTCTCTTTTGTTGTACAGATTGCAATGGAAAGCTCATATTTGTCATCAAAATGGATGAAGCTCAATTGGTGAAAGAACACAAGTTAGAGAGAGTGAGCATCTGCATTATGAATAAAGCCTTAGCCTTTGTTCAAGGGAACGAAGAAGTAGAGTAAGATTTCTCAGTGCAATCAGAGAAAGATATATGGTGGCTTGCAGCATTTGAGACTCCCAAAGAGTGCCATGAGACATTAAAGTGGGTTCTAGATAAACATGAATCCCATCGACGATCCGAAGACAAGAGGAAGGGCAAACATTGACAGTCGATGGCCAGGAACATTTCGAGTTGAATGGCATCTTGCTGGTGATTTGAAAATCCTCGAGTGCTTGCATGGTTGTGATACAGGGGCAAAAAATGCAATGAACACATGACTTTATTGCATGTATTCACAACATAAGCAAAAGGCTGGCTTACAATGGGAGAATGGCATTCTATCTTGCAGCCAAACGCAAGCTCCCAATTATGACAAGAAGGATCCAAAGTGGGATCCCATCTTGCCCATCCCACTTAAGAGAGTACACATATGTACTTTACACGTATAACTACGCGTACTTGATAAGTTGTTGTATTTGCATCTTGTTTATGCTTAGAATTTAATTCCGTAAGAAGTATCTGCACAGTGCATTGCAGAAGCTGAGAAGTTGTTGTCAGAGATGGGATTCCATGGAAGACATGTCAAACTTAAGGAGGATAAGAAAATGTCTAGGGAGACAATCTTCCTACAAAAGTGTCCATGGGTGGAGGGAAGGCAAGGAGATTCCTATTGAACCACAATCTCGACAAAGACATACATTGTCTCAAAGCAGTTTGGGTTGGGAATACTGGAAAGCATTGTGTGAATGCACAACCAATAAGGCTTCTCATCCTCAAGTAGCAACTTTGAGAGCTAAAGTATGGACAAAGGTAGATGCATTGATAAAATTGCGTCGCCAGGTTCAAATCGATGAGATGTATTATGAAAGGTTCAAGATGGCTGTGAAAGAGTTTATGCAATTAATGGTGAAAGCATGGGGGGAGTCGCACATTACACATTACATGGTAATCTTGGCACCATCGTAATATTTAGCACTTGCTTTATAAATAGTTTTTGTTGCTGAAATGATTCTCATCATGTTTGCAGCATATTATCTATGCACACGAACCATGGTTTGTACAAAATTGGGGCCCTTTGTCCATTTGGAATACACAAGGCATGGAGAAGTCGCACTATAGAGCCAAGGCAGCCTACTTCAAGAACTCAAGGGTGGTGGTGTCACTTGCAACAAAGCATTGCATGAGATGTTCGACTGGTTTTTTAGATGTTTAGTAGGAAGGACTTTGAAGTCTCAAAAGACAAAGGCATCAGAACTTGCAAAAGCACTTCAAATTGTATCAAAGAATAGAAGGCATAGTGCTTGGAAAGCATCCATAGGGAGTCGAGGAGTTGCACGTTGGTTGCAAGCTAGAGTGAGAGAAGGAAGTAGATGGGTCCAACCAGCAACAGAAGTTTATGTGTGATTGTATACAAATATGAAATAAATATATTGCTTATTTTGACCACAATTTGTGTACTTACTCTTTAATATCTTGCTTATTTTGACCACAATTTTTGTATCTCTTGAAGTCCAAGGTTTGTGCGAGGTAACGACATTGGGGAAAGTGGGGACATGGTGAAGGAGGGGGGAGAGAAGGGAGGGGTGTGGGGTGGGGCAAGGGGAGGATTGGAGTGGTAGTAAGGGTGGGGGGAGGGGGGTATGGGGGAGGGTGACGGGTGTGGGCGAGGCAAGTAGGGGGAGGGCAATCGGGGGGGAGGGTGACAAGGGTGGGGGGTGTTGGAGGGGTTAGGGTGGGGGTGGGGGGCACGATGAAACCCTAAACGTAATTAAAAGGGGTGTCAAAACATGATGGGCCTATATAAAACGTTAAAAAAAACCCTAACTCTCATTATTCAATGGCAAGAGTGAAGAACACTACTAGACCCACGGGACACCGCCTCCACCCTTCCTCCTCTAGCTCCACCACCTCCATGGCATCTGTGCACACGAACCTATTTGGGTTCGGTGGTGCCTCCCCCGACTCTCGTGAGCCCTCCCCAAGTCCCGTGAGCCCACTCCCCAGTCTCCTGAGCCTACTCCCAAGCCCCAAGAGCATGAACCTTCCCCTCAGCCTCAGCCTCACAACGTGCCCCTCAACCTTTCCCTCAGCCTTCACCTATGCCTTCCCCTCAGCCTTCCCCTCAAACTTCCCCTCAGCCTCTTCCCCTCAACCTTCCCCTCCCCATGAGAGCACTCCCCTGATCGAGTAACATATCTTTGAGAACCTCCCTTCCCCTCAGCCTTCCCCTACCCATGAGAGGACTCCCTCGCACGAGCAAAATGTATTTGATGCCCTCCCGAACATACAGAGGCTTCCTGAGGGCCAATAGACTACTAGGAAGAGCACAATCTTCCTCTCCCAGTGATACAGCCCGTCGTGGAAATGGTACGTGTGCCCATAAAGGGGGTAAAGCGGATGCCGAGGAAGCCCCATTCCAAAGGACAAAGCTCAGGACGTCTGCGAGAGGAGGATTTGAAGGAGGATCAACGTAGAAAAGAGCAGCGCAAGAAATTCAAGGCAGACAGTAGGCCATGGGATCGTGTTCAGATACCTATAAAGCCTCCACCAAGAGTCAGGGAGCCATACAAAGCAAAACCAGGAGCGCGGTCCCTAAGGGAGATCAGACAAATGCAGAAGACCACTGACAACATGATCCCTCGTGCTTCTTTCCAACGTGTGGTATAGGAGATAGCACATACAAGGACAACGTGCGATTCAACACAGGAGCTATGGGGGCGCTCCAAAAGGTTGCGGAGCAAGTGACCACCGCGCTCTGTTTGAGGATGCCAACTTGTGTGCCACCCACGCAAAGCACGTCATGGTCATGGACAAGGACATGGCTTTGGTGAAGCATTCTTACCACTCCAGCAATGCATAGGTTGGTAAGTACGGTACAATCACTATACATCAGAGCCCACTAAACATTATCCTCAACAGTACAATCATTCAAAGGTATTTCTCACTGCCAACACAGAGTGCCAAATACCCTACACAGACTGATGATGCAAAGTTTCTCAAACTACAGTCTCTCCTCACTAAGGGCACAATTTTCCATAGGGACAGCATATTGCTTCGCACAATCCTTAACCATCGCGTCAAAGAAGCCGCATAATTCCTATCCACAATCTTGGGGGTCTACCAGCAATACAAAGAAAAAATGAATGAGATGCACTCCCAAAAGATAGTCATCTCCAAGCTTGAACTCCAATTGCTAGTGCGCAACAATGAGGCATTGGAAGACAACACCAATGAAGCCCCACTACAATGCACAACGGGCGGCTACAGAGTGACCCAAGCTTGAAGCCCTAGATTCTCTTGCAGCCCACTCTTAGGACACCCCCTGCCCTTGAAGGCACTATCTTGTATCTAAGGCCGAAGGGCTGACCTTTTTTAATAAAATATATCCACATTCTCTACACTATCGCATTGTTGTGTATTCTCCATGTTTATGACTGAAGTTACTGATCATTTTAATGTAAGTTTTGAATTCTGTCAAATTCTGAAGGAATTTCACCATCACATAGAAGGGAAAAGTGTCCGGGATGTCGCCAGGAGCCTAGAAAGCCCAAAACTTGCCACCACGGCACAAATTTGCTAGAATGCCCAAATTCGTGCCGTGGTAGGTTTTGGGCTTTCTAGGCTCTTGGCGACATCCCAGACACTTTTCCCTTCTGCGCGATGGTGAAATTCCTTTAGAATTTGACAGAATTGGACTTTCAATACCCAGAAGTAGTGAAAATGATACTAAATTAGCTAGAAATGTATTAAATTAACACAATTAAAACGATGGAGAAAATATATCATCGACTTAAACAAAATACAATGGAATTCATGATGAGCAACGATAACTTAAAACAAATAATAAAGACATGTAGTCATGTATCCATTTAAATATATGTTTATATATACAAAAGGCCTCACATGCTATCTTTCTTCTTAGCTGGTTCGAGTACATTGAGAATAGGGGTCTTTGAATCCCCTAGTGGATTCCTAGATATAAATCTAGCCGCAACAGCACTAACATCCTTCTCTCTTGCTGCCAAAGACATAGCCGCTGCTGTCAATGCCCTGCCATGAATGTTCAATCTAAAGGCATTGATAGAAGCTAGGCAGTGTACCAAAATAACTTTGTCGGCATTCCGAGTAATGTTGGAGCATTCACTAGCGCGTGACAATGCCTTGCACTTCAGCAGCTTCGAAGGACCTCGAGGAGAAATTTTGCTGTGAAAGACCACGACATGCTCTACGACTTTGCCAAGGTAATGGGCCAAAGAATGATCTCGCCCAAATGCACTGCGAACATTACCCTATCAAGATGAGAATTCATCAAGCTCAAATGCATCCTACAACGATTCAGCAAACATTAGAAGACCAACAAAACAAATTATACCGAAAGAACATCAAAATAAAAAATATTGTTTGAACTTACCACTACAGCATCATCGGCTTCTATCCCTTCCTCATTAGCAATGTTGGTGGAACCAGGTGTTGTGTGATGCTTCATTTGGGAGGTGGACGCTTTATCCTGACCTGTGTTGGAGGTGGAAGCTTCTGCATGAGAGGGTTGTGCATCATATACGGACATGTTTGCATCCCTAATTGAAACTAGCGTCGTCAAGAGAAACTCTTCCTTTGTCTGGTCTTCGAAACCTAAAACCTCGAGATCTTTGACACTTGTATCAACATCGAACCCTAATAGGACTCCAAGTGCCTCATCCTCTCATAGTCTAAAAAGAACCTCTATGTCATGGAGGAATACATACTCTTCTCCATCGATGATGAGGGGGGACAAGGACCATAATTCTAATTCTGGGTTAGCGGTCTCCGATGTAGATTCTTGCTCTATTGGGGGCTCTTGAAGTAGGCTCAATGCTTGAGCTGCTTCCATCTCCTCTATTGCATCATCAAGACTCTCTTCCATGTACATGTCCGAGTCTAGTCTAGGGATCACCAGATCAACTGTTCTACTAGAGGGGGTGCTAGACGATGAGGCTTCTTCCTCTAAATTTTCTTCTTAGAGAAGGAAGATGAATGTCATCTCCCATGAAAGGAATTTGGAGGCTATATTTCCTGTGATCCCCATGTCTAGGATGTCTTTAACTTCGACTATCCTAAACCCTTCCTCTGTAAGGTTGTCACAAAATCTCGGCCAAGCGCTTTACAAACTTGGGTTCCTCTACGAACAGATACTTTATGTAATCTATGGGAACCCATCTCTTTGAAGAGTGGTCAAGTGTATAAGCAAAATCTGAGAAATTATCTTGCATGTAAAGGATGAGATCTGAGAAGTCATCCTTGGCTCGCATATATGTGCCTAGGACATCTAAAGTCCTATCAAACACTAAAAATAGCTCTTCCTCACGATCTGCAAATGTAGTTCGTGAGATGAAGTCATGGAACACAATTCTAGCTGAATCCATGGCAAATAGTAGGTGATGGAGGGAGTAACTTTTGAGGATGGGAGTTTCTATGGCTCTCTAAACGTGAAAGTGAGAATGTGATATAAAAAGGGCTCTTACCCCTTAATATATATCAAAACCCTAAAAATTAAAATTAATCATAAAATCCCTAGATTTTTTTAAAAACATTTACCATGAACTAAAAGGAGAAAACATTAAAAGAAATAACATTTTAATTTAATTGTCCATCATCTTTTGAAGCAATAACTAGGATTTGACAGATAAAAAATTAAATGCTGCACTAGTCAAACACATTGTTAGCAATCTTCAAAGTTGCAGGAGGAATGAAATTGGCACTATGCATGCACTTCTCCACACGGTGGTTGATCTTACCACCATTTAAGGTAAAGTAGAAGGACTCTAACATGCCATCCTCCATGACCAATAGGTATTCTCGCACATCCCTTAGAGTCCATTGCGATGTGACATTCACATTCTTGACATCTCTCTCTTCAACATCAATAGACAAACTTACCCCCGTATTGTCTTCATCATTAGAGTCTAGGGGAAGCCACCGGCCATTTGTTTTCTTCTAGCGCATGTATTGAAAAGCTAAATACAACAATTGGCATGACAAATAGTATTTAATAACCACATTGTCTTTACATGTGTGACATTAAAACACATCACCCTTTTGGTCGCCTGACCTGGTTCCCCAATTCATCCCAAGTAAATCTTCAACAGCATTTTATCTACATGCTTGCAGAACCACATAGTTTTTGTTCTATGCATATGTATATTCTGAAATAAAGAAGCAAAAATGTGCAAAGGCATAAACCAAGATAACCTTGCCCATTTGGATCCAAATGTAAACTTCATGGCCATGCCCACATCCTTTGCAATCTTGTCCTTGTACGATTGCAATGTCCTCGAGTCCACATTGCTGCAATCCATGTCTTGAAGTTGTGGTGGTGCAATGGTTTGTAAATGGCCATAGATTGATGGAGTGATGTATGTTGCATTATAACAATACACATTCTTCATTCACAAGAAGGCCCCAACTTCTCCCCGGCATGCATTTGCTTACCTAAGTCCTCATGAATCGCAGTGAACTTGCCTATGAATGATTCAACTGGTTCCCACTCCTCGAAGTTCGAAGGGAAAACATTTGCCACCATGAATAAGAGCTCTTAGAAACCAAACACAAAATTTCCAAAATGGACTCATTACACTTACAAGTGAAAAAGGTACATAGATAGAAAGGCTCATAGTGTGATGGTATCCTAGATTGATTGAATGATGGAGGAAGCTGCATATCTTTTCCCATGTAAACATGTTGCACTTTTGCGAGCCATCCTTTCTTCCCAAACTCGAACTTCAAGATGCACCCCTTCCAATCATGCAAGATGTCACCTCTCTTGCTCTTGGGAAGCTTATGTGGACCTTTGGTCGATCCTTTCATCACTATCCAGTCATTTAAGCTATAGGTGCAAGGGATTCACTCATCTAATGCATTTATGGTGTTGTGGAAGACACAAGAGGTCACAACATTGTGTGGCCTTATAGCCTTGCTCCTCACCATGCTTGCAGAGGTTGCAACATTAATAATGGGACTCCTACATAGGGCAATGCAACTCCAACAGAGGCACAAAAGAGGGAGAAGGAGAGGGATAGACCCATAACTGGTGATTGAGCTGAACTAGCCTACAGTTGCATGATGTTCCAACAACCACTGGGCTAGTTTAGGGCAATCACATTTAGTCCAAGACTGGTTTAAGAAATAAAACAAGTAAACTATTCCAAAGCTCAATCACAAACAACCACCGGGCTGTTTTAGGAAACATTGACCTGCATTGTATCAAGCATTTGTATGATGTGCTCCTCAAACACCTTATGTCCCGTCTGCTTTTTACATATGTCCTTTTTATTTAGAGAAACTCTTGTATTTTCGTGCCAAAATGTTGTCACTCTAGCAATAACTTTCGCACTCAAGATGTCTCTCCTTTTCTTGCATTCTGTTGAAGCCGACCCCCCACTTCTCGGATCGGGATGATCATGCATTGCTTCTACTAGCTTTTACTCTATGTTCAACTGTTGGATGGTCCTTCTGATTGTCAACATCTTCGACATTATACGCCCAAGCCGTTTCTCCTTTGTTTTAGGGGACACACATAGCTATTGTCACCCTCTTTGCAGCTAGTTGATCTAAGTTGTCAACCCCTTTCACTTTCTACAAGCCATTTCTCACATTAGAGAGCATCGCCTCTTGGACGTGCATCTCTCGAGATGTTGGTAGGATTGTTACTCTACGAACTTTAGGATGCAGGCTAAAGCTTGTGAAGACTCGAGACTGGTAGTCAGCTGAATGGCCTGATGTTGTGCCTTGAATGCTTCCACCAATCATGACACCGCAACTCGTGTTCTTCGCTTTGATGGCAATGATAGAATGTGTGCATCTGCAACTACTTCCTGCTGCTGCTCTGGAAGGAGTCTTCTTTCTTCTTTTTGTTTCTTCCTTCACAAATGTTGCAAAGGTATCTTCCATTGCCGTTTTGATACCGCGTCGTTACTTTCCTCGACCCGCAATTTGTTCCTTGTGCCTTGCTGTTCCTTGTGCCTTGACCAAGCTTTTTAGCTCTCTTGTCTCGTAGTCTTTGTCTGCTTCTCTTGCAAGCCATAGCGACCTACATGTTGCCATTGACGCCATGGCCATGATCAATCTAGAATAGACCCAGAGAAGCTAGCTTGTGAGCCGAGCAAAGAATAGAAGACAACTTACCCGAAAGAAGACAATGCCAAACCAAAGTTTGCACAAGGTCAACTCGAGATACGTGCGGGTTGGAGGGTGTGGGCAAGTTGTAAGTACTTAATATTCCAAGATTCGATGGGTAGGAGATGTGAAAATTCCAAATTCGCGGGAGTAGCAAAATTTTCAACTACCAAGTTTTCCCCCTCCGGCGATACATGTCAGCAGAATTGGATATCCCAAACAAGTGCAATGTGGCCTAAAATGCTTCAAAACACAAATAGACTAAAGGGCATGCTATCGGCTTTGATGCCGTGTATTATTAAATGTTATGACCTTTGGCATGCTTATGAGCCATATAGCAAGCAAGTGCATGAAAAAAGAAATAATTCAAAATTGTAAATAGTGTTGGATTTATTAAAAGATCTTTGCATATGCACAAATTGCACATTTTCAACTTCTTCCATTTTAGGGTGAATCTAGATACCAACATCAATAAGTATCAATGTTTTAAGACCACCATGCAATAGTCCCACTAGTTTGGATTCCAAATTTTTAATCTGTTTTGGTTTTCAACAAATCAAAAAAAAGTTATGGAGCATGTCCTCAAATGGGTGTGCATCACTTTAGCACAGCATTGGAGGCCCATTAACCCATGCATGCCTAATGTTCTTATTTAGATGTGTCCTTGGGTTGAGGAGAAGCTCATGTAGTATACTTTTGAATAATTACCTAGTTGGATGTATGTACATAAAATTTTGATGTTTTTGAATAAATTGTTATATCCTATAGTCTTCAAGATGCATGCTTTACATGCAACATAGCACTTATAATGCTTTAACGATCTCGTTCCAAATACTTATTTCATAATTTTTTAGTCTCATGTTCAAGTTTGGAATGGTACTACAACTTGAACACAAAGTTACCGAATTCCGTTGAGCAATGCATAAGTTATGGGTCATGCAAAATACCTTAGACCTATATGTAGAAAATTCCCCGAACCTCACCAAAAGTGGCTACACCCAAGCAAACAATGACCCCAATATAGTTAAAGGCAAGAAATATATCTCCTTGTTTTAGCTCGATGGTCTTTTACTATTTTTCCTTTTGACTCAAGATAATACCAAAAGAGTTTCTTCAATAATTTCAATTATGTTTTGACCAACGTTCATCCCAACTTATTTCCAATGGCTTTGAGAAAAATTCAAAGTTTTTTCAAAGCCCATTAAAGACAGTTAGATTGAGAATGATTCGGAAACAAATATTTTGTGTCCTTATTAAATCCTCAAAGATCTTGAGTTAACAGGACATAAATATGTCCTAGGACACTTTTATGCCCTTCTACCAAACTAGTGTTAACCAAAGAAACTATGTAACTTGATGGCATGAAATGAACCCTGCCTAGTTATTAAGATAAACACAAATGGTAATTTTCAACTTTAGGACTAGAAACGATAGCAATTATCAAATTGCTGACTCAGTTTGTTAGGGCGCTCACCCATTGAGTGATTGCAACATTCAAATCCTCATAGGGGATGACCTTACAAATTGTTTTTTAGAAGGCTATCCCCTTTCTTGTGTGTGTGAGTGTGGTGTGGTTGCTAAGTGAAAAAAGAATTGGTCAAGGGCAACAAGGTTAAGCCATATAACCCAAGTTGAGAGAATATTAAAAGTGACAATTATTCATTCGACAAGTATTCCAAAATGCAGGTATGTGTGAGGCCAACTCACTTGTCAAATCATGATGGGCCTTATCCTAATAGATCTAGTCATGATTGAGTCAATCTCAGATGTCACCAAGGGATGTCAAATGCATCAAGTGGGAATTATGTGTATTTATGTCATTATTTTATAATATATTGTCCTACAAAGTCTTTTCCTTGTCATGATTTTTGGCATGTCTGAATTATTACAACCCATTTGCTAATTGGGGCTACAAATAAACTTCAGGTTTGAATAGCTTTTTCAATACTATATGATTGCATTATTTTTGTTAAAAGCTACAAGATTTTTATTTATTATTATAAAAGCAAAATGCCCACTAAGAATTATGATTAATAGAAGTCTAGGACCATGCTTTAAGGAGCGAAGGACAATTCTTGTTGAAACGCAAATGAAAAGGTGATCATAGTTCTGATTATTAAAATGCTAAAGGGCAACTAGGATCATATTTTAAGGAGCAAAGGACAATTCTTGTTTGAAAAGCAAATGAAAAGGTGATAACAAGGGAAAGAGACAATAAAGGGAGGTAAATCTCTAAGGACAATTCATGTTTGGAAAGCAAATGAAAAGGTGCCAACATGGGAAAGAGACACCTAAATCTATGCATTAGAATAGGACACTTGTTACCCTTGCATGCCCCTCGTGCCCCGCCCCCCCAAATTGTGCTCCAATTGTGCAACGTGAGGAGGCAACTTAGCCAAAATGGAAAGTAACATACACACATGGTGCCCTCTAGGCTGTTGCCCCTCCCTAGGGCCACTTGGTGTAAGTGGCCTAAGAGATGGCAAGGGAGGATGCAAGTGAGTGGAGGAACCATCCCTCATAGCTCTTGCCTCCTAATGCTACTTTGGTGGCGCATTAAAGCGAATAGAAATTTGATTGCTTTCATGTTCTCTTGGATAGTCATACATGTAGAATGCTTCTACATACAATACTGTATTGCTACCTTTGTATGTGTTGACATACCTGAGCTTAGATCTTGACACAAAGAATTGTAGCATCCTCTTCAAGGTAATTTACATGTTAAACATCCCATTGCTACACCTTAGGCTTGCTTAATGTAGTATACATTTGACCTTTCGAGAACCCTCGAAGCCCACTTACACCCCGATACACACATGGCCATCTATGAGAGGCACAACTGCTCGTGGCCTATGTTGACATGCAACAGGGATCTTCTTGAGGAATCAAATGCACGCAAGGAGCTCAGATGGATGAGTGCCCAAACTACCTGACTTGACTTGGGGTTGCTTGTACGTGTCCATCCTCTCTTGAGGTTACCCATTGCATCCTCTCTTGAGGTTGGTTACGCATTCCATTGTTGATGTTATACTTCCCATTGCTACATCTTTGGCTTCTTTCTATTCTTTAAGGAGAGGTTTCGACGTGGCGCAATTGTGGAGGTTCGGGGAGAGCAAGAGGGAGCTTCGTGGGGAGGTTCAGGGGAGGTAGACGGAGATTCGAGACGGAGAGGGGTTTCTGGAGCTTCACGTAGGTTCGAGCTGCCATGTGGCAATCGTAGCACGGTGCACCCACATCAGCAAACTCTGGCGCACAGTAGATGCGCGCCAGACATGGGCTCTAGCCAACACGACCAACCAAAGGCAATCGCCACATGGCTTTGAGCCAGGGTCTTTGCTCAGACTGCATGTGGGCAAAATTGGAGGAGGGGGCAAAACTATAGGAGGGGACGAACTATGAGACTACAAGTGGGCAGAACTATAGTCCATGGCATGATGTGGTGCACACGGATAGAGTTGGCGGTTCAGAGCCGATGATGTGGCATGAGTATAGCAGGTCGATGGCTGATAGCAAAGTTGCCAACTGGAAGCTGACTTGTTGACGGCGCATGCACTGGAGGGTAGAAGTAGATGGAGCAGAGCATGGTTTGATGACACGTGGCACAACTCGCTTAAAACCACGCATGCGAACTAACGACTAACATGTGACGGTGGCGCTGAGGGTTGTGACGTGATGCCATGTTGAGGCGACATGGTAGACTGAGTCTGACTGACGCGAGACAATAGGCAGAGGCGACTGCAAGGTGCTGTGGTTCCAGGTGTTGCCACGTCGCGGTGTCTCCTAGCTTCGCAACCTGCTATGTCAACAGTCTGCGCCCTTTGTTATAGTCTGTTTGCAACTAGTACGCAGTCTCTCGAGGATGTGCCACATGGTGGTTATCAGGGTGAAGCATGAGTGTGCAACGAATGACATGTTGCGGGATGGCGCGATGCACGACTGACAGAAGATACCAATCAACGGGTTGATGTGGCAGATCATGGCGCGACACGATCGACAACTGCACCCTGGGTTTCGTGGCCGGTTCAATGGCACTCAAAGGGGATCCACGTCCACTAGAGAGAGAGAGAGAGAGAGAGAGAGAGAGAGAGAGAGAGAGACAAAGAGAGAGAGCAAGAAGAGAGAGAGAGAGCGATGGGGGGGAAGAGCAAGAGAGGAGAGAGAAGAGCGAGGGGGGAGGGAGGGGGAGAGAGAGAGAGAGAGAGAGAGAGAGAGAGAGAGAGAGAGAGAGAGCAATGGGAGGGAAGAGCGAGAGAGAAGAGAGAAGGGTGAGGACGGGGGGAGAGGAGAGAGCAGAGAGAGAGAGAGAGAGAGCAGTGGGGGGGAAGAGCGAGAGGGGAGAGAGAGAGAGAGAGAGAGAGAGAGAGAGAGAGAGGGGAGGGGGAGAGGGGGTAGAGAGAGAGAGAGAGAGAGAGAGAGAGAGAGAGAGAGGCAGACAAACAAATTCACCTTCCTACCTTGGAAGAAGTGGTTAAGGGGATGAATGGAAGATCCATCGCTCTAGGGACGCTTTAAGAGCCATTAATGTGGGGGAAAATGTGGCAAAGTTATATGAAGCAATGAAACATTAACTTAAATGTCACATGTAGTATCAATCTCAATATATTGTGGCACTGACATTGGCACTGTGTGTGTTGATGCCCGCGAACGTGGCACGATAGATTAAAAATGATGATGTGGCGAGTCAAGCAAATGATGATGTGGCACATGACTCCAACTGACGTGGCAACGAGGCAATCTTAGGGACGGGGCTAGAGAGAGAGAGATGAGAGATGAGATATGATAAATGTATAATAAATAAATAAATATATTTATATTTATTCTAAATATTTATTTATTTACCTTTTTATATGAATATATATATATATATATAATATTGTATATAGATATCTATAAATATTAGATTATATAAAAATACGTGTAACTATGTATAAATATATATGTATTTTTTTATATTTACATTTATAATTATTATATATGCATACATACATATATATACATATATATATATACACACACACATATATTAGATCATGTAAAAATATATGTAAATATGTAAATATATACATATTTACATATATTTTTACATGATCTAATATATATATATATATAGAGAGAGAGAGAGAGAGATGATATATATATAATAAATAAATATATAATATAATATATAAATATAATATATAATTATATTTATTATAAATATGTATTTATTTACCTTTATATATGATTATATAAAATTATAAATAAATATGTATGTATTTGTTTATATTTATACATTTATAATTATTATATATGTATATATTATATTAGCTATAAAGTATTTTAAAAAGGCTTATATATATATATATAATTTTAATTTTAGAGAGAGAGAGATTTTGTTTTATATAATGGTCTCCCCGTGAGGTTAAACGATTAGTGAAAGGCTTGAGAGCTATGAAAGTGACTATTAAGCACCACAAATCGCGAAGGAAGTATTCAAAGAGAGGCCTATCAATAACAAGGACAAGGGGACATCAAGTTTATTTTGGATGGCGGAGCATTCTATAATAAAGGAAACGATAATCATTCCTTCTTCAAGGAAACATACAATCATCAGCTCAACTGCATCGATGTCACAAGTATTGGAAACACATCTCCCAAGGTGTTCCCATAGCACCTAAAGTTTCCTTCTCGATTTCTTCCTTCACCTCACAATATGCACTGCCTACTTAAACTTGCGACAAACCTACTCCATACTGGGGGAGTACTCAAATTCAATTTGGGGGTACGTATTCCTTACTTAAACTTCTTACTATATATTAAGCAGGCTAATCCCAAACTTGAGACTAGAATGTGTGTCTACCCTTTAGCATGACATTGTAAGAAAGACTAAACAACACCACCTACAAGTATATAATTATCTCTTCTCTATATCTTGATATTCCTTATTTGTGAGGTTGCACTAAAAGGGCAATGCCATGTGGAAGCCCTCCTTCCGGCCTCTCTTATAATGATAAAGTGCAACCATCTTAAGCTCCCATCGATATGTATAAATAAAGTCTTAAATTGTATTCCTTTTGAAATGAAAGGGAGCCTAGGATCCTAACCTTGACACCCGGGGAGTGGTTCTCTAACCCGTCTCCTTCGAAGCTTTCGGATGCCTGGCAGTCTGCACAACATGGGCTTTGAGCGCAACTGATTATATGTTTGTAAGAAGGGCGACAAGCTTTGTGATGACGCTCGATGACTTGTTGATTTCACCACGCTGCTCGCACTCGGAGTTCATCAATTAAGCTGATGACATTCACGTCTCAGAAATTCTCCTTGTGGAAGTCGAATCGTGTCTTAGACTTGCGTGAATACTCCACCGCTAATGCGCCCAGCTCCACAGCCAACACCGGCGCTCCACAGTAAAACACTCCTGCGTCATCAGGATTGAAACAACAATATTCGACTTTATAAGAAGCTAATCAGTAAGCCAAGCTGCAAGAAGCTAATCAGCTACTACGCACGTACTCGAAGCATTGAAACAGCAAGCGAAGTAAGAAGCCAATCATCAATCGAAGCAAGAAGCTAACCAGCGTCTACGCACGTATAAATCGAAGCATTGATACAAGAAGCTAGCCAGCAATCGAAGCAAGAAGCTGATCAGCTACTACGCACGTAATCGAAGCATTGAAACAGCAATCGAAGTAAGGATCGAAGCTTATCAGCAAAAGAAGCAAGAAGCTAATCACCTATTACGCACGTAAACGAAGCATTGAAACAGCAATCGAAGGAAGAAGCTAATCAGCAATCGAAGCAAGAAGCTAATCAGCTACTGCGCACGTAATCGAAGCATTGAAACATGAAGTAAGGTACTGCGCACGTAACCGCATTCTGTTTATGCCATCGTCTGCTTGAGCGTGTCGCCAAATTTTTTGTGAGACAGATACTCACCCACTGTGGCACCTTTGTGCGTTGCGGCCATCTTTGAGAAAACCTTCTTCCAATTCGGCCTTGCAAAATGAGTGCGAGCCTGTAAGATTTTTCAACCACACCAAAAATCAATACTTTTGCTGGCCGCAGACACAACTTATATATTCTAAGCCCGGTATCAAATTTCTGGAGTGATCATCTCTCCCATCGTTCATCCACTGTCGAATTGCTATGACTTGTCCCTCACCTTCGTGCCTGACACAACGTCCACTCCATTCTTCGCATGGTTCAGGGTCTGCAACATTGTTACTAGAGCTGAGCGGGCATCACCTTCTTCGTAGACGCTGGTCAAGTAGTTGTGCATCTCAATTACTCCCTGCAAAAAAACACCTCACCGCATTGATCACCTTGCTCGGATCTTTGGCGTATGGCCTCGACTCCCAAAACAACCTCACAGGATGAAGGGACAAAAGCAAGCGCGCACGCACCTCTTGATCACCCTCTGCCACTTCGTTCATGACCCCCTTGAACCAGTCAAAGGAGCCTTGCTCTCGTGTAACCCAATAGAAGTACGCTTGCGTAGGGCACGCATAGTTGCCCTTTTTCTTACTGGCTGTGGATGAATCATCTGTGCTCAAATCCGAACGTGAAGCCTGCCGTGGAAGCAGGGGTCAATAGCGATTCCTGATCTCACCTCCCCTACGAAAGCAACTTCGAAAACGCACACGTAATATTCCCTACGAAAGCACCTTCGACATGGCGGAGTCGTGATCGCAGATGCTATTATATAATTGCACCGATGACGAATGTACTCCGATCGCAGATGCTATTATATAATTGCACCGATGACGAATGTACTCACCGAGTCTTGCTCTTGTAGTTTGATGTTGTTCAGCATATCCCTCAGAATACTAATAAACGGCGTTGCACCGATACCAAGCCCTACGAGTAGCAGGACATCGTAATTTTTGTAATTCTGTGCCGGAGCTCCGTAAGGCCCATCGATAACGACTTTCGGAATTCTGGACAAGGAAAATCATGCAAACAAGAATGAAAATCGAGCTCAGCAAAAGTCACTTCGTCATGGACATCAGCAAACATCAAGTTTTATGTCCATAGTTATTCCAGATGGAGGAATTAGAGCTACATGCGAACCTCTTTTCATCGTCGATGGCATATTCAACCCTAAGCAGTCCGCTCTTGCCTCCCATCGGAGGCTCGCACACCTGTAACATAGATTTAATTTGGATAACTTTGCATGAGCATAGTCGTGACGGTATCGAAGATCACGCAGAATGAAACGGTAGCGTGATAAATCTTACCTCCTGGAAAACCGTTTTCAGTGAATTCGTCCAGTCACCTAGTGTCCTTATGTGGACGCTCACAAAATCGTCGGAGGGGGCGGACGTGATGGAAAAGGGGTGCCTGGATGTTCCAATGGCCAATGGATAGGACTGAGGTTAAAATAAATTCAACGTGCAACAGGATTGTGCTCGAGCAAACTATAAACAATGACGAAGAAGGTTCTATAATCAATCCCAAGGCTGTGTAGCTCACCATTCGAAAGGAGAAACGGCGGGGCATTTTACGAACATATACTGCCCGCTTTTATATTTGAAGTTTCGGGGCTTTGAAAATTGCAGCGACAAAACATTTCCTGGATAGATTGCAGCCTGGACAATAGACAGGCACTGTTCAGATTAATCTACTTAGGTGCGAACTGTCTTGAGTGTAGGAAACATATTTGGGAATCACTCTTTACCTTGATCACACGAACGGACTGATCGCTTGCTCTGAAGAATCTCAATGCCCGTTCACCTGCGTACATTAGCACTGGGATTGCAATGTACATCCAGGTCTGCAGACGCAAAAGGCATACCAATAAGGAAGAGGCACAAAAAGTTCCGTGTACGTCAGAATCCCTCGTGGGTTTTGCGATCGAGAGTCCGACAACAGTGTAGCAATCATGCAAGTGATTCAATCTTCCAAGACCGTAATTTTTTGCACCTGAGGTAAAGAGTTACCGTCTTGGCGCGCCATCCATGCGAGAGGAAGAGGAACCACCCATGGATAATTAGGCAGATGTAGACGATGACGAACAAGTGATGCGAATACCAGAACGCGTTGAAGCCCGTAAGTCTCGAGAATGGCGGGGGAAGCTTCACAAGGCCTCTACGGAACCAGCGCGTGGCGAGGGTGAACGCGATGGACATGAGCACGACCATGATGATGCCGGTGAGCCCCTCAAGCGTAGCAAGGATCTCTCCATAGGTGGGCCGTCTGTCGTGAGGAAAATCTCGAGCGATAGGCTGGAATTTAGACTCAGGGGAGGACACGATGCGCGGGAAGTCGCAGGTGACGTGCATGCCGGCGTGGAAGAGCACTCCAGCGGTTACACCGATCGCGATAATCTGCAAGAGGAGCTCCATAGTCAGAGATGGAAATGGTCAGAGATGACTAAAATCAGAGATCAAAGGAATTCACTGTGACTAGATTGAAGAAGTCGACGAAAAAGACAAAATCGGTGAAAGAGTACATAAAAAAACCAATGATCGAATATAATAAAGCAGTGACATTGTAATTAATGGCAGATTGAAAATTGAGGATTAGAGATAGAAAGCAGGAAAGCTGTCGATGAGAATCTATCAAAGAAGCAACGCCATACTCAGAGACCAAAGAAACAACTCTTCAGAAATCTCAGATCGAAGAAAAGAAAACCAGAGTCGATGAAGGAGGAGGACGCTATTGATCAGTTATGAACGCTAGAGATCAAAGAAACAACTCCTTCTCCGAATGAATCACAACTCGAAGAAGAGAAAATCTGGGAGGGTCACTCATCATATGTAACCCTATCACGTGAGTTCAACAGAAGGATATTTTTTATTTCTAAAATTTACAGAAATAAATATACATAAGGGACTATTTTAAATAGTTTTGGAAAAAATTTATAGATTTGTATAGAAAAGGGGTACATTTTATTAATGAAAATTTTACATATAAGGGATTTTAAATATAGGCCTTGAACACACGTGATATAGAGGGTTTATGCATAGTGACCCCCCAGGAGAAAATCAAGGAGGAGGATGCAATTGATCAGTTATCAACACCATACTCAGAGATCAGAAATCACAGATCATGGAAGAATAGAAAATCCGGTACTCGATCAAGAAAGAAGACGCCACGCCATCGATTAGTTATCATCGATCAGAGATGAAACAACCAGAGAAATCCATGATTAATAGCAAAAACCAAGAGAAGATTTATGATTAATAGCAAAAACCAAGAGAAGAAGCAATCATGGAAGAAGAAGCAGCTAAAACCAGGAGTTGATGCGTGCCTTGTGGAAGTTGAGGTTGTCGTCGAAGGGAACGAAGGAGTTGAGGCGGGTGAGGCGGAGGCGAGTGATGGTGTTACGACAGACAGGGAGGAGGATGAGAGCCATGTTGAGTTTGAGAGTTTCAGCAGAGCCTTTGGCGATGCAAAGGCAATAACCCATTACGGCAAAAGACGAACGGTGTTTGTATTGGATGAATTTCCATGTGAAGAGGGAAGCCATAGCCAGCAACCAGAGAAGGAGCACCCAAACTCTTGGCCAATTATCTTGGAGGAAGAAGCTCGTCCTGCGTGAGAATCTTGTCCATGGGCTGCTGGGTGGCACAGGCAGCTGCTGGCTCAGCAGTTGGCTGTAATATACGCTTTGGGCCCTCTTGTATGTCTGCCTTTGTAGTAACAACGTCTCCAGCTGCCATAGCTGCACACAGCACACCCATCACACAATTTATCAGTTACTTTCATCTCTCTTTTGCTCACCAATTGATCCATCTCTCCCAACTCTTTCACTCTAATCTACACAGCCTTATCAGTCCAAATAGTTCATTCTACAATCACGTTAGCTCACTCATTCCATCTCTCAGAACTCTTTTCTTTATTTTCTTAAACAAATTTGGACCATTCCTCTCAGAACTCTTTCATCTTATCTACAGAGCCTAAACAGTTCAAACAGTTGATTCTACAATCTATAGCTCACTTATTTCATCCCTCAGAACTCTTTCTTCTCATCTACACAGCCTAAACCGTTCAAACAATTGATTCTACAATGACAACAACGTTTCCATCCATAGCTGTACAGTACACCCATCACACAATTTACTTATTCATCTCTCTCATTTGGTCACCCATTAACTCTTTGATCATCTAATCTACAGTTGATTCTACAGTCATTAGCTCACCAATTCCATCTCTCAGAATTCTTTCTTCTAATCCACACAGCTTAAACAGTTCAATTCAAACAGTTGATTCTACAATGACAACAACGTTTTCCATCTGCCATAGCTGCACAGTACACCCATCACACAATTTACTTATACATCTCTCTCATTTGGGTCATCATTTCCATCTCTCAGAACTCTTTCATCTAATCTACACAGCCTAACAGTTCAAACAGTTAGATTCTACCATGACAAGATTTGATTTCAGTGGCACTAGTTCATGCAGCAGCTAGTCATTCTGTTTTTACAAGCTTTTTCTTTTCCTGCGATGCTCAACTTAACACTCAACATTTTGCAGCCTGCAAAAATCTACGGCATCTTTGCAAACGAAACACTTGAAGAGATCTGAAATTTTCCTGACCATTGAATGTCTGACTTCACGTTTTCAATAGCTGCAATGGAACAAAAATGATGGATTCCCTAAGTATCTTCAGGCTTAGTAAAAATTTCCACGGCGATGTACCTGCAGAGAGGAAAGTTTCAGCCTGCAACGGAGAGAGTGTCAAGAAATGGCAACAGATAAAGGGATGCGAATGGTTGAGGAGTCCCAAAGTTGAAGGGACGGTTCTTTCCCAGCTTAACATCAAGGTTTCTGCGATTTTAGTGGGAGCTTCATCAGTACTTGCTATGAGTAAGGTGAACTTACAAGCAACTTCAGTACTTGCTATGAGTAAGGTGAACATACACGCAACCTTCTACCTTTTGGCATCCAGTAGATTTAGTTCGTGTTGGTGGAAATGCATTGCATTCTTTAGATGTTGACAGGAGCTCCTTCTCCAAGCCTAAGACTATGGAGAAAGCCAAATAAGGGTGAGAGTGAAGATCAAAACCATACATTCCCTGTGAATGAGCTCTAAGTTACAGTTCAGACAGTTGCTTCTACGATGGCAAGATTGAAGCACTAGCACGCAATGTCGCTTGAAGCTATGGAACCTTTCCAATTGCCAATATCGTTTGCTCAGTTCATGAAGAGCGTAAAGTCAAAGCAGTTCGTTCTCAAGTGACAAGCTCTCTGCTATTATATAAGCAGGCATAGTACGCTCTCGAGATCAAGCTTCTCCAGCATCCATTAGATCACACAGCGAGAAAGCTTTAGCGCTCAAATTTCTTAATTGAAAAGGTCGGATTGGAAGGGCAAACTTTGGAATTGCAAGTTCTTTACCTCGATATAGCCCCTGTTGTCTGGATCATATTCCTCCATTATCAACGCCGCGTACTCGTCCGCTTGCTCCTTCAATTTCGACAGCTTATTCGCAGACGCACTCAGCTTTATCAACTGCTCAAACCGATAGCTTTCTTTATATTACCGCATTCTATATTATACACAATCCACACCCACGCACCGCCCAGCAACGCACTCACATTCACACACCTCACCCCCCTTCCTACCTCAAACGTGCCAACCATTTGCACCGTATACATCGCCTATATATACCTACCTCCTTTATCTCTTCCTCCGAAATATGCCCGTCTCCATTCTTGTCGACCCTGCAAAATCAACCATCCGCGCTCCATCAAACAGAGCTGGGCCAAGCTTAGGCAATTCACCAACGTCCTGATGATATTACCCTCTCAAATGCTACATAATTTTCTCCCTAATATACAGGGGTGGGGGGAACGAGCTTTCGATGAGATGTTGCTGGGTGTAAGTGCCACACATAGAAAGCCGGTCTCAAAACAAAACACAAAACAAGCTGAGCACCCTTACATGTCGAAAAAGAGTTCCAAACGTGAATCGAAATCCTGGTTCGTCAACTGTTTCCAGTACTCGTGGAGTTCATCCATGCTGATGCTCTGCACCTTGCGGCCTTCCCGCCTTGTGAGAGCGTCGAATAGCGCGCCTGCAAACTCCTTTGAGTCTTTCATCCCTGCCACAAGTTCTCGTATGTCTCCTTAGTTAACCATCCAAACGGAGATCGCTCTACTTGTCACTTTCATATTGCCGAATTTTATTCGGATATTACCTATGCATTGCCCGAAATCTGCCCTGGCCAGCGTCCCGTCCGGAGAGGTGAGGCTCAAGAATCGCTCCTCCACAGCCTTCCACGCTTTCTGGTCCCCTGGGCCTGATGTTTTGCTTATGAACTTGAGGCCTTGTAGAGCTTGTGCAGCCTGGGAGTCGTTTCTTCCGAGAGGCGTGTGCTTCTGGATGTCAGCTGCAACTGGTGTCCGTGCGACGTTGACGATCGAAGCGTGCTTGAAAGAGAAGCGCTTCAGCTCGGACTTGAGCTCTTGTGAGAAAGATTTGAGTTCCTGCGAGAATTTCTTGAGCCGAGCAGACGGTGTCTTCATGTTAAAGGACCTGCTCATAGGCTTCATGTGCATGCCATCAGAGAGAAGCGTGGCTTCAGGGGCATCGTGGGTGGGCAAGACGCTACGGACGACAAGAGAATCGTCATTGACGTCCAGCATAAGTTCGACGAAGCGCTGGCTGTCGTCGCTCTCCTGAACACTGGCAATCTCTAAGGAGCTGGGCGAGGCGGTAAGATCTTGACGGGGTGAGGGAACCTTGTTGAAGCTACGTCCTCGTCTCAATGACATGCTGGGAGGCGGATCGAGTGAGCAGGAGAAGGCAAAGAGGGATTGCAAAAGGCTAAAGAAAAAGAGACGCCGTGAGCTGGGGAGCGACGGTAGATGGTGATGAAAAACAGTTGAGCTGATACAGAGAAAAATAGCATGGCATGGCCGTCTTGACTGATGATCCCTTACAAGTTTTAAGCACGAAAGAAAGACGTTAATACATGGGAAAGGTACCGAGAACTTCAAGAGAAGGATAGCGGAACGGCAGCTTTGCTTTGACTGTATCACTTACGTACACATTTGAAGGATCCAGAGACCACGTACGTACCTACACATGGAATCCGGCCGAAAGGACCTCCCCATGCCCCTTCATCACTCGTCCTTCCTCTCTCTCCCTTCGGGCTTCCTCTCCCTCTAGGCTCCCTTGTTCCTTTCTCTCTCTCCCTCCGGACTTCCTCTCCCTCCCGGCTCCCTTCATCACTTCTCTATCCCTTTGGTCTTCGTCCAAGGCTCCTTTCCGCCTTGTCTCTCCATCCACGCTAATACACAACACCCAGAAATTAATCACCACAACCTACTTCCCTTATCAAGCATGTAAACAATAAATTAAATCACCCTCTCTAGCCTTCCTATCATGGAGCAACCTCTCCACCCAAACCTCTCATATACCCTATTCAAATTTTCTTCACAAAATTAGGAATCAGATGCAACTCACTCGAGCTGAGAATCATCACTAGAGTGGTAACTATGAATTTCAGAAAAGAGCAGATACGATGGCAGCTTTGACTGACCACTTACAAATACCCAAAGAAGTCATTTGATAAATATGAACGATACAAAAATGATTAGCATGGACCCTTCTTAGTAACACCCATGTATATGCATTTGGACATCACTTAGAGATTGCATGACAAGTTGACTATGTCCCCGCTTAGAGATTACATGACAAGCTAACAAAGAGAATGCACATCCCTAGAAAGACTCTCAAAAAGAGAGAGAGAGAGAGAAAGAGAGAGAGGAAAAGTCTACCCATTTGATGCAAGAATGACACAGCTATATAATGGATGAAGGCACTCCTAGCTACCAAAGTGGTTTGCAGAATGACAAAGCTAAATGACCCATCTGGTGTAAGAATGACAAAGCTATATAATGCATGAAGGTACTCCCAACTACCAAAGCGGTGTGGAGAATGACAAAGCTAAATGAACCATTTCGTTACTCAGAGCTACCATAGTGGTTTGGCGTAATTAGGGACAGAAAGCTTGGACATCACATGGTGATCATAATCTTGGAAATATATCTCTATTCACCTTCCACCATGGATGGGCCGCCGCAAGGGCATGGCCCATCCAAAAAGGTCTGCAATCATTGAAAGAGAAAAAAGATAATTCATGGGGGGGGGGGGGGGGGGGGGAGAGAGAGAGAGAGAGAGAGTACCCTAGTGCTTTAAAGCAAAGCAAAAGCGCTCAAGGAGTTTGCACCCTCAATCTCCTTATTGGTTGGCCGCATTCCAATCCCCTTGTAGATGACTCTACCAATGCTATTTTCAAAG
Organism: Dipteris shenzhenensis; assembly: GCF_047967505.1. Classification (NCBI taxonomy): domain Eukaryota; kingdom Viridiplantae; phylum Streptophyta; class Polypodiopsida; order Gleicheniales; family Dipteridaceae; genus Dipteris; species Dipteris shenzhenensis. The sequence goes on from NC_141627.1 coordinate 29,169,173, forward strand.
CTATGCCCACCTAGCCTTCTATTTGTGAGTTTTAAGAGACCAAATTGATCTATTCAACATAGACCAAACCCACACACCTTCCTCTTTCATCTTACCAATTATAGCCTCCCTATGCTTAAGAGCTAAATTTAGGTGTTGGCTTCAACATCTCACCCTAACTTTTTCTTCACCTTTTTGTAGACTTCATCTCACCATGAGCATTCCCAAAGAAACTTGTCAAGGTGACTTTGTCTAACACTAAATGTTTTCTAGTCTATTTAGTTCACATTCAAAATCCCTCCTTGACATCAATTGTGTTTAGTTGATATTTAGGTCCTCCCATCCACAATTGACAATAGAGTTCAATGAAACTAGGCACCATCATCCACCCTCTAAAGGTGGTATTCTTTAATATTTACATATTAAAAAATGAAAGATACACAAAACTACCCTCTTGTAAAATATTGTTTATAAAAATAAGAAAAATAAAAAATTAATAGAATTTGTAAACTGTTTGCCGTCATCATTATCATCCATGTTTCTTCCACTTTTGAACCCAAAAAATTTATCAAGAAAACTCCTTTTAGACCTTTGCTTTTTTTGCCATTTGGTACAACATAAGGTATCATTTTCTTTCTAATTATGCATCTCCATCCATTTCAGTAAAATGCCACCTTAATAATTGCATTAAATCCTTTACTAATATTCTTGGTGTATTTTTTGTATATAGTCAGCTCATGGAGCAAGACTTTAGCCCTTTTTTTAGAGTCTATAGTTTTGATTTTTGCACCTGTACACCATGCCATGATGTGCACACATTGGAAATTTCACCTTCCCATCCACCCCAATGGTCTTCGATGGACATGAAAATTTGCAAGGAGACAAAAATTACTCAAGTAAATATATGTGCCAAGTTGTATTTCCCTCTGACTTTTGACCATCCGGATCATCACGGTCCACATATGAGATTTTCTTGCGCCTATGCAACACGAATGTGTAAAATTTGGGAACTTTTACATCCCCATCCACCCAAACCCTCTCCAATAGATATGAAACTCTACTATTTAAAAGGTCAAATTAATACCCATGCAAAGTTGTATTCCCATTCGACATGAAACCATTCCATGACGACCACAATTGTGATTTTTTTGCACCTATGCATCATGCATGTGCACAAATTGGAAATTTGGCATATTGCATGGACACCCAAATGGTCATGATAGACATGAAACCTTGCATGGATACAAAAATCAATCAACTTAGGATGTGTAACCATTCCATGATGGTCCACAAATGGGATATTTTGCACCTATGCACCGCGCATGTGCACAAATTGAGAATTTCGCATGCCATCCACCCAAACGGTCTCTGAAGGACATGACACTTTTTGAGACATGAAAATTAGTTAAATTAATAACCATGAAAATTTGCATGCCCATCTGATTTCCTTGATGGTCCATGAATGGGATTTTTTTGCACTTATGTACCATGCATGTGCACAAATTTTGGAATTTTGCATGCCTATCTACCCATATGGTCTCCAATCGACATGAAACTTTGCAAGGACACAAAACATAGTCAATTAAATGTGTGCAAAGTTTCAACACCTGAACATTCCATGACAGTCCATGGTTGTAATTTTTTTGCACCTATGTGCCACACATGTTCACAAATTGGGAATTTTGCATGCCCATCCACACAAAGGGTCTCCGATCAACATGGGACCTTGTGAGGATACAAACATTATTCAAATTAAGACCCGTGCAAAGCTCCATGTCCATATCCCACTAAACCATTCCATGGTGGTCCACAAATGGGATTTTTTTGCACCTATGAGCCATGCATGTGAAAAATTTGGAAAATTTGCATGCCAATTTGGACACCCCAGTCGTCTCTGATGTGGACATGAAACTTTGCAAGAACACTATTGTAGGATCTTTTGGTCGTAGCTGAGGTCAGAAAAAATGGCCAAGGTATGGCGAGCACATATAAAATAAATGTTTTTTGCCACATACATCACAATCCCATCATCAATGAATTCTTGAACCATATGTGTGAGGGTTGGCCTCCAATCCACCACGAAGGATAACTACAAAGGAGGAGAACACAATGTGAGCTTACCACAACCTTTTAAAAAAAACCAAATCCAAAAAGAGAAGATGCCTTACTATTGCACGGTCTTCGGGGTTTGGTCCATTGCCTATGATGATTTGATTAGACAATGGGCTATCGAGGTCTATCTTCACAACTAGGAATGCAATAGTTGCCATAACAACATAGCCAGTGAAGGATTCTCTCTCGATTTGCAGTAGCTAAGAAACCCATGGCAAATACGCACTGATGGATTTTTTTGGAACACGTGAAAGGGTACCATGGAAAGGTTCACTATGGTGGTTGCATCTACTCGCAATGACACAGAGCATGCCCCACCTTCTCCGAGGTTCTTTTTGCAATCGTTGGCCCCTCTATTCTGTAAAATCCATCAACCTTGAGGATGTCTTTCAGGTGGAACACATACGCATGTGAAACATGCAAGGTGATTGTTTCACACAACAGCAATCAGCATCAGTCAAGTCAACCCGCATGTATGTAGCATATGAAGCGTCTCTTGCCTTGAATGTTCCATACTTAGCAAGAACTTGCCCCTCAAATGTGAAACAATACATTGGGAGTGCATTGGAGTTGTATGGTTCTAAGGTTGTTGGCACTAATGCTTTAGAACCTAGAGTATTTAGGAGGGGAGATGTTCAATCTCATTTGCATTGGTTCTTATTCTTGCTTCTTCTTTTGTGCTCGCAATACCAGTTCCTGTAATCAAGTGGACATTTTTTCAATGATCGTAAAAGACACTATGAAATGAAGTACAAGTGGCTTAACACTTATGATTCGACCTAGGAAGGCCGACAATGAGTGGAACTTTGTAGCTTACGATGTTGTTAATACAAACTAAGTTAAGGTCATGTGTGTGTTATAAATATGAGGCAAATTTATCCTTTCATGATACATATAAGGAAATTCATAATACAGGTAATAAGGGAATGCGTGAGGAAGGCACAATGGGAATTGCCCTCCTTATTGAGCATGGGCAAGTCCCAATTAATCTTCCCTTAGCGATGTTACACTAACAACATGTTGGTGGAACAAAATTTGAATGCTATGCAATAAAAAGCTCAAGAGAACCTTAACATTAACCTAAATATAAAGGCGCATAAAGCTAGGAAACTCCAACTCATATTAAAACGTTTGACAACAAAGGAGATGTAAGCAACTCAGAAATAACAGAGGCGGTCCATTTAACTCCATGGACAAATGTCTATGGTAATAGTTGCTCTAAGTTTCAAGATCATCAGTAACATGCTGGGGGTGATTTGTCATATTAGATGCAAGTTTCAATGGCTCCATGTTGGTGATTCATTAGATTAGATGCAATTTCCAAGTGATCGATTGATTCGTGAGTTGTTGTGAACGCGTGTGGGGATAGCATGTAGTACAAAGCGAGATTGTAAATGCCAAGGCCAACGCAACGGTTGTACTTCATAACGATGGAGAATGCTTTCAAGTGAGAGAAGGCAGGACTCGTTGGGAATTCCTAGGGATGCCTACACAACCTTAGCCATAATTAATTGCGCTACTATTAGAAGTCATGTGTGGTTTTTGACGACAATAGTGGCATCCATTTTGTTTTGCCAACAATACCCTCAGTAGGATATGAGACCACGAATACCCTCACCAAGATATGAAACACAACTAGTTGAAAGGAAGAGAACCTTACTATTGCACAGCCATTTCTCTTTTACACATAATAAAACCAAGAGTGGGAGTAAACGATAAAACTATGAGATGGAAAAGAAAATGGAGGCAATGAGGTGATAAGGTCACAAGGGGGAGGCGTGAAAGGTGAGTAGATTGAGGGATCACTACACCAATGAAGCAAAAGTGACAACGCTTCAGTATTGGATGCGTCCACCCTTCTCATGTCTGGCCCATCGCATGTCAATGTTTATTTGACACCTTATACTCCCTTTTTAGTCTGGATCAGCGACGAGGATCTTCTGAATTGGATATCGAACAAACGAAACCCTCACCGTTCTCAAGACAGGTGGAATCAAATGCAAAAGAAAATAACTTGCATGCACAACCAAAGCACATGATGTCGAAGTCCGAAATGATGCCCTTGTCATTCTTACCCTCTTCATATGCTTGAGTTAGCTACAGCCTGGAACCCTTTCTTAAACATTTTCTTGGAATGCTTGTGAATTCCTGACTTCTTCACCAAGCTGTCATCCTTGCGGGGTCTCTTGGTCAACAGGGAGAGCGATGTTGGAACGTGGAAGGGATGAATTGATAAAATAGGTCGCATGTAACCATAGCACCTGGACCACGTTCTAGGTGTCAATAAAAAGGTTTAAGCTCAAACTGCCTAGTTCCACAGTCGGTAGATGGTGATGGGGCACCCATAAACAGTTGAGCTGATACAGAGAACATTAGCATGGCATGGCCGTTTTGACTGATCCCCTACAAGTTTTAAGCACGAAAGAAAGACCTTAATACATTGGAACGATACCGAGAACTTCAAGAGAAGGATAGCTCAACGGCAGCTTTGCTTTGACTGTACCACTTACGTACACATTTGAACGATCCAGAGACCACGTACGTACGTACACATAGAATCCGGCCGTCTTCCTCCCCGAAAGGACCTCCCCATGCCCCTTCCCTACTCCTTCATCACTCGTCCTTCCTCTCTCTCCCTTCGGGCTTCCTCTCCCTCGAGGCTCCCTTGGTCCTTTCTCTCTCTCCCTCTGGAGTTCCTCTCCCTCCCGGCTCCCTTCATGACTTCTCTATCCCTTTGGGCTTCGTCCAAGGCTCCTTTCCGCCTTGTCTCTCCATCCAGGCTAATAAACAACACAAAGAAATTAATCAACACAAACTACTTCCCTTATCAAGCATGTAAACAACAAATTAAATGACCCTCTCTAGCCTTCCTATCATGGAGCAACCTCTCCACCCAAACTCTCATATACCCTATTCAAATTTTCTTCACAAAATTAGGAATCAGATGCAACTCACTCGAGCTGAGAATCATCACTAGAGTGGTAAATATGAATTTTAGAAAAGAGCAGATACGATGGCAGCTTTGACTGACCACTTGCAAATACCCAAAGAAGTTATTTGATACAAAAATGATTAGCATGGACCCTTCTTAGTAACACCCATGTATATGCATTTGGACGTCACTTAGAGATTGCATGACAAGTTGACTATGTCCCCGCTTAGAGATTACATGACAAGCTAACAAAGAGAATGCACATCCCTAGAAAGACTCTCAAAAAGAGAGAGAGAGAGAGAGAGAAAGAGAGAGAGGAAAAGTCTCCCCATTTGATGCAAGAATGACACAGCTATATAATGGATGAAGGCACTCCTAGCTACCAAAGTGGTGTGCAGAATGACAAAGCTAAATGACCCATCTGGTGTAAGAATGACAAAGCTATATAATGCATGAAGGTACTCCCAACTACCAAAGCGGTGTGGAGAATGACAAAGCTAAATGAATCATTTTGTTACTCAGAGCTACCATAGTGGTTTGGCATAATAAGGGACAGAAAGCTTGGACATCACATGGCGATCATAATCTTGGAAATATATCTCTATTAACCTTCCACCATGGATGGGCCGCCGCAAGGGCATGGCCCATCCAAAAAGGTCTGCAATCATTGAAAGAGAAAAAAGATAATTCATGGGGGGGGGGGGGAGAGAGAGAGAGAGAGAGAGAGAGAGAGAGAGAGAGAGAGAGAGAGAGAGAGTACCCTAGTGCTTTAAAGCAAAGCAAAAGCGCTCAAGGCGTTTGCACCGTCAATCTCCTTATTAGTTGGCCGCATTCCAATCCCCTTGTAGATGACTCTACCAATGCTATTTTCAAAGCTATGCCCACCTAGCCTTCTATTTGTGAGTTTTAAGAGACCAAATTGATCTATTCAACATAGACCAAACCCACACACCTTCCTCTTTCATCTTAGCAATTATAGCCTCCCTATGCTTAAGAGCTAAATTTAGGTGTTGGCTTCAACATCTCACCCTAACTTTTTCTTCACCTTTTTGTAGACTTCATCTCACCATTAGCATACCCAAAGAAACTCGTCAAGGTGACTTTGTCTAACACTAAATGTTTTCTAGTCTATTTAGTTCACATTCAAAATCCCTCCTTGACATCAATTGTCTTTAGTTGATATTTAGATCCCCCCATCCACAATTGACAATAGAGTTCAATGAGACTAGGCACCATCATCCACCCTCTAAAGGTGGTATTCTTTAATATTTACATATTAAAAAATGAAAGATACACAAAACTACCCTCTTGTAAAATATTGTTTATAAAAATAAGAAAAATAAAAAATTCATAAAACTTGCAAACTGTTTGCCATCATCATTATCATCCATGTTTCTTCCACTTTTGAACCCAAAAAATTTATCAAGAAAACTCCTTTTAGACCTTTGCTTTGTTTGCCATTTGGTACAAGATAAGGTATCATTTTCTTTCTAATTATGCATCTCCATCCATTTCAGTACAATGCCACCTTAATAATTGCATTAAATCCTTTAGTAATATTCTTGGTGTATTTTTTGTATATAGTCAGCTCATGGAGCAAGACTTTAGCCCTTTTTTTAGAGTCTACAGTTTTGATTTTTGCACCTGTACGCCATGCCATGATGTGCAGACATTGGAAATTTCACATTCCCATCCACCCCAATGGTCTTTGATGGACATGAAAATTTGCGAGGAGACAAAAATTAGTCAAGTAAATATATGTACCAAGTTGTATTCCCCTCTGACTTTTGACCATCCAGATCATCACGGTCCACATGAGATTTCCTTGCACCTATGCAACATGGATGTGTAAAATTTGGGAACTTTTGCATCCCCATCCACCCAAACCCTCTCCAATGGATATGAAACTCTACAAGGATATTTAAAAGGTCAAATTAATACCATGCAAAGTTGTATTCCCATTTGACACGAGACCATTCCATGACGACCACAGTTGTGATTTTTTGTTGTGATTTTTTTGCACCTATGCATCATGCATGTGCACAAATTGGAAATTTAGCATATTGCATAGACACCCAAATGGTCCTGATAGACATGAAACCTTGCATAGATACAAAAATCAATCAACTTAGGATGTGTAACCATTCCATGATGGTCCACAAATGGGATATTTTGCACCTATGCACCACGCATGTGCACGTTAGAAAAGGTGCATGACACCTTTCGTGAATGTCCCACTACCAATGTCCATCGATTGAGGGGTTTCTTTCGATCCGGCCATTGCTCAAGCCTCCTTAACAACAACTAAGCAAGCAACATATGTGATCAACAACAGGAAGCAATGAATGCTGTGAATAGTAGGAAGCATGGACCATCTCTTTAAAAGCAACCTCTTGTCTCCTTTCAAATTGTGCGCTTGGAAAGACTCCATTCCTAGATCACAGCTAGCAACAACACCACATGTTGGACTCCAACACATGGCACCCATTCCCACACTTAACCAGGACATAATGGACCACTACACAATGCCCGCCAACCAATTAGAAACGAATAAATAAGGGTGCATTTTCCAAATTCCATCCCTCTCAATTTTGTTTCTTTGGGAGGAAACACGTTACTATGACCAGGCAAAAATACACAAATCCCCATTTTTGTTTCTAGTGCAAAGCCTTTACAGAGACTTGCACCTACGGTAGGCCAAAAATACCCTTAATATTATTTTGCTCTTTTGCAAAGAACAATCATCACTAAGACCTTCCCACCCGGGGTAGGCAAAAAAATTCCCATCTTTCCATAGCCCGTTTTCACCGCCAAAAAGAGGAATCATCACTAAGACCTTCCCACCAAGGGTAGCCCAAAAATCCCCATCTTTCCATAGCCCATTAGCACTTTAAAAAGTTATATACACATCTACCCCATTAGAAACACTAGATGCATTCATTTCAATAAGTAGGAGGTTCACATCTACCCCATTTATGTCCATCCCATTGTTTAATGGGTCGCTTTAATTCAAAAATTTGTTGCATCCAATCTATTCATGATTTTCTCCCCGAATCACTTCCATTGCATCCCTAATTTTGCAAAGAAAATTCCCGTCATGGTTCCGAGGAGCTGCTGCATGTCGAACAACACCCGCCAAGGAGGAATGTAGGAAAATGAAGCGTTAGTGATGCTTTGATTAAGCTTAGGGATGAAAATGAAGAGGTGTCTTCGAGGTGGATGTGTGTGTGTGTGTGTGCGCGCGCGCGTGCGAGAGAGAGAGAGAGAGAGAGAGAGAGAGAGAGAAAGAGAGAGCAGTAGTAGAGAGGGAGAGAGATAGAGGTGAGGTGGAGGAGCTAGAGGTGGTGAGTCGAAGGAGCGAGAAGACGACCTTGCTAGAGTCCGCGCATCGATTAAATGCCCAATATCTTAGCTTAATCGTTGTGAATGGCTCATTCGGATGCCCAATACCTAAGCTTAATTCGCCTCCATCCCCGCACTTACTAGTACTAATCACATTTTTGGCCCTGCAAAGGGTCTTAGGGTAGTGTTGGTTTTTTGGGTTGGAGTGAAAGTGGGTGTTTGCGAGTAGTCGGTCAAGTTGACTAGGTTACTGGGGACTAGGGTTAGGTCTTAGGTTAATGATGTAGTTAGGAATGTTTGACCCAAATAGGAACTAACCCAGATCTTACTAAATTTGTTTGACCCAAATAGGAACTAAACTAGATCTTACTAAATTGTTTTAGCAACTTCCTAAATTTGTTTGACTCAATTAGGAATGTTTGACCCAAATAGGAACTAACCCAGATCTTACTAAATCTGTTTTAGCAACTTCCTTTATTGGAAGTACTTAGTACCTACCCCCTTAGCCTTGCACAGCAAGCAGTAGAAGAGCAGCAGGAGCAACAATAGTAGATGGTGAGTGATGAAGGTGAAGGTTCCAAGCAGGGCCAGAGTAGTATCGCCACCTTGTTTCATGATAGTGGTGACCTATTTTGGGTAAGAAGGGCCATTACCCACCCCATTGACAGAGAGGAAACCCCAATTTTTCCATGAGGGCCAAAAACCAGTAGAGGAAACAATTCCATTTGTGTATAAGTCTATCTTTACATTTGTGTAAAACGCTTATCTTTACATTTGTGAAGGTGAAGGAAGACGGACCTATTACAGTTTCTGTTTTGTCTACACAAACAGAGAAGATCTGCAAGCTTGTGAGCGATCGAGGCAAGGAAGACGCAAACAATGGCTCAGCCTCTTGTTTCCAAAGTCGCCATTTATGCAGAATGGGTTGCGGTTCCTTTGGCCATCGTGGTCGCTTATCTCACCACTCCCAAACCTCCTCCAAAGCACAAATAGATGTGCATCCACAGTAGGCCATTCCCTTGTTGCTCAGGTACCTTGGGAAGACCTTCAATTATATTTGTTACTCATGCACTGTCACAAGTCACCATCTCCCCTTTCTAGCAGGGTTCTTTAACAAGACAATGCCTTCATAAATTTGTTTGTATCCCCCCTGTCGCCAAGCGTTTCACCATCCTCCGTTGTCTGTGTGTAGATTTAATCTGTGCTTTTGATTTAGGTAACTAATATGTATCGTTGTGTATGGCGGGCATTGAGCGTTGATCTTGCAACCGGTAATGTAAACACGTGTAAATCTGTTCTCTTTTTGTAGCGTACCTCTCACCGTTATTCTTATTCCCCTAGTTCTGGTTGCTGCGTGATTTTTATCAGAATTTGCCGATGCTTAGGGCGCTTTAGGACATTCATTAAGGAGGCCTATTTTCACTATATGTCGTATCATCTAGTAAGGGTGAGGATTATGATGCCCTCAGTTAGCTCCTCTATGTGTTTCAAACGTCCTTGTTAGGTTGCAATTAGCTTTGCTGGTGTGCAAGAAACTGTACAATGCAAGGACCGGGTCCAAACATGTTCGCGACATGCCTGGACTCTGCCTTTGAGTTTTGAAAAAGCATATTAATTTATTGTAGAATACGACGCCACAACTTCTTGTTTTTCAATTTGGAAGATCAATCGTGTTGGTTTAATTCTGTTTGCAGATGCAATAGTGCAATCTATTTCATCAAGCACTCTGAATTTGTGATTTTAATTATTTAAAATAGCTTAAGGAGGCGGTTCTAATACTTCTTGTGTATGTGCCGCTTTTTCCAATTGCGTTAATGTACTAAGATTTTTATTTTGGTCATATGTTACTGATTGGGAACTGGTAATTGAAAGATGTCAGTGTATGGATGTGAATCATAGACTGAATGGAATTCCAGTTTGCATGATCATCCTCTTTATTGACAGTCTTCAATCTGCTTTTGCACCTCAATGTCATAAGAGTGCTTTGTCTATTAGATGGCACGAGATGGCCTCAGCGTATACTTACTTATACTTGTCAGACAGCGTGCCTCATGAGTGTCACGTCAGAGTGTCCATCCATCAAATATGCATAAGTCAAAAGCTAGGAAAGTTTTAAGTCATAAATTGCGACGTCCTCCCCCCCTTAAAAAAAGACCGTGGTGGAAAACGATGAATCTGTGTGTTTTAGAGGATCAGGGTATTACTGCTGTTGGCAGAGTATTCCAAATGTCCCCAATGTATGATGAAAGTTCCTGGATTCATCTAGGTATATGCTTCTGCCATTGTGAAGTTTTCGTCCATGTTGCAGCCTGCTGGTATTGCAATAATTCTTTCTTTCTTAAATGGTGCGTTGCCCTATCAGCTAGATTTAGATGCTCGTTTGGGAGAGACTAAAATGAAATCGTTTAGACTTCACAAGTAGTTGTAGCTTGAATGAAGAGATTTTGGACTACTTTTTGATTAGCCTTCTCCTTTAGTGCTAGCCTTCATTATGGCTGAGTCTGCCCTTCACCTCCGGACTGCCGACAGAAACTCATTACAAAGACTTTGTATAAATGGATGCTCAAGTATGTGTGGGTGTGTGGATTTGTATGTGTGAGAGCATATTTTTATACTATGGTCTACCCCCACTGTTGGGCGCTGATGACGTCAGTGGGGATGTCATAGTAGCTAGTCCCTGCTATGCGTGATGGAGTTTATGGTTTTCAACCTTATGAGTGACTATCATGAGATTGAAACTGCACTATGTTGTGAGTTTGGGAATGTTCCTGGATTCATCTAGGTATATATGGATCAAGAATGCTGTCATTAAGAAGTACGACATAATCATATTTGATCTCTGAAACATAAGCATATGATGTTTGAAGCAATGTCATTGTTTGAAACAAATGTTTGTGACTAAAGAAATGTGAGATGTAGGATGGATTATGCAAGAAGGTGATGAATCTAACTTGTAACTTAAATATGAAAATTTGAAGGGTCTAGAGGGTCAACAGTATCCTGGCCACAGTTTGGGAACTCAAACTTGACTGTTTAATAGTAGCGAGGTAGCACCTTACAAGTACATTTGATTACCTTAGACTTGTAGTTCTCTCTCGCAGGATTTCTGAGTTTTAGTAGCGATTTAGCACCTTTGATTACCTTTGACTTGTAGCTATAATTATTTAGCCATTATGTATCTTCTTAACATCCGGAGTGTGCATGACATTATGATATCCTATATGTCTTTGTCTACATTGATATTTCACCGATACTTTTGACTTGATGAAGTCTCCTACCTCAACATGATCACCATCAATGTTGCTCTTCTCAAGGTGGGAGAACTGGAGTGAAGTGTCTAGAAGCTCCCGAGTCAATGATCGATGATGCTTCAATCAAGCTAGACTTGCTTGGTTTTAACCTTCTTCAGTACTAGAAGTCTAATATTATTTAGCCATTGTATGAGGAAATCTGTATGGGTTGATGATGTAGTCTTGATTTAGCAATGATCAAGAATGCTGTCAGGAGTAAGTACGACATAGTCATCTTTGATCTCTGAAACATAAGCATCTGATGTTTGAAGCAATGTCATCGTTTGAAACAAATGTTGTGACTAAGAAATGTGAGATGTAGGATGGATTATGCAAGAAGGTGATGAATCTAACTGGTAACTTAAATATGAAAATTTGAAGGATCTAGAGGGTCAACCATATTCTGGCCACAGTTTGGGAACACAAACTTGACTGTTTAATAGTGGTGAGGTAGCACCTTACAAGTACATTTGATTACCTTTGACTTGTAGCTACATCTCACAGGATTTCTGAGTTTTAGTGTTCTCCAGGCTTCTCTTGGCTGTAGACTTTTTCAGTACTTGAGTGGGATGTTTGGAGCACAAAGTTGTAATATTGTGACTAGACTTGTGGAGCATCTTTTTCTGTCCTTGCGGTTTATGTACCAGATCTGAGTCTACTGCTTTGTGCACTCTTGAGTGAGAGATTGGAGAGAATTGTCAAGGTCCTTTCATTGTGAGGATAAGCTGCCCAAATTTCTGACATTTCGTCAGAGCCAAATGTTTCACTTTCGTTGTCTACATCACCCACTAAATGAAAGAGCCCCTTGACAGGACACTCTGTTTTCAGGTAAATGCATACTTCCATTTGATGCAGTGTATTTTAACTTTCAAGTTTTCTCTTTAACTAAATGAGAGAGCCTCTTGACAGGACACTCTGTTTTCAGGTAAATGCATACTTCGTCCATTTGATGCAGCGTATTTTAACTTTCAAGCTTTCTCTTTAACTTGCTATGGCTTCTTGTATGCGTATTCGCAACTTTCATTATGGGGGGAAGTTGGATTGGATTAGTTATCCACTGATCTGGAAGGTCAATATTGGCATGGAGATTAATTGAAATGACATATGACCATTGTGAAGGACATTGTATCTAACAAAGTTGAGGAGTGGGAAGATGACGTGAAACACTGTCCATGATCCTTGAAGGTGGTAGATGCTGTGATTCCTCAAATCTAGCTAGCAGAGACAGCTTCCGAAATCTAGATGATATTGAAGGATGTCTATGACACGAGCAATGTGACAAGATTCTCAATCTCCTAAATCAGTGACACACCAGGAGGATGGAGTAAGGGCAGTCAGTGCATGACCCTCCTCGCAAATGGTTAATATTGTGTCCAAGAGGTTGGTGGCACTTTGTCAGAAGATGTACGCAATTGCATCGGCCATTCTCCTTCTTAACATGCTTACATGAAGCCTTTATAGGGTTTGTGACAATTATGACAGCAAGGTGTAGCACTGCACTCACCTTCGAGGAGATTTAGATGGTCGTAGCTTTGTCTGTGCATCATCAGTGACTCATCTATTAGATAAATAAGCATGTAGTCGACAGTTTTAAATGGGAGTTTAGAGGAAGTCTACGTTGAGAAGTCATAAGGCTTTCATTTTCACATGAAATACAAGATCTTTAGTCAACTTAATAGGGCTTTGGTTATGAATTAATAAAGGGGTTGGACCTTTTTGAGTAAGACCAATATTATTCGGGATTCCTTTTAACCTTATAGCCTCACAAGTTGCATTTATAGCTGCTCTATACCAGCCAATCACTATCATCGAGCTTTGACAATTTTAAATAATTACTTCTCTTATATTTTATTCCATGAATCCGTGTTTCCTTGGCATATTTAAGAATCCTCTTAGCTACCCTGGAATAGCTAGTTGGGGTGAGAAAGTTTGATATATTCCAGGCTTTATGCATACTCTTTCACATCTAACGTACGGTAAATGTGTTCAACAACACTATTTTGCCAGAGAATATGGGAAGTAGTGTATTGTCTTGTGTCATGTGCACAGATTGGTATCTAACGTGTACTGGGTACACAAGACTAGCTCAGGTAGCCTGGGGAGGCTTAGAGCTAGGCTTGATTCTCGGGTTGAGTGGCAAGGGTACGAACCAGTTATAGGTCTTCGCTATTTTTGGCGCTTGGGGCCCGAGTCTATAAAAGGGGCCCAGGGGTTCAGTTCTCAGGGAGCCGATGGGAGCAAGTTTCGTTCCCAGGTGCTGGGTCTGATCCTGGATTGAGTCGTGGACGCGCGCCTGCATCTTAGCGTAGCCCAAGGCCCAGTAGCAGATCCCAGGCTTCACAGCGCACCTGGTGGTATGGGACACCAGGCTGGTTTGGATCTGGTTGGGAGTTTGTGCCAGTAGCTCAGCTCGTGGCTCGGAGGGGACATCTCCTGATTCGGGATCACATCCTGTAGATGTCATGGTTGGGTGGTGAGCAACCTGCTCAGTTTCTCACGTTGTGTGTGTTTGTTTGCAGATCAGAGGTTTCAGGAGTGCTGGGACGTGTCAGTTGGTATCAGAGCCAACTCCTGAGGTAGGAACTTCTGATGCGAAAACTTTGGACGATTTCTTCCTCCAGGTATGCCCTAATTTCGAAATCTGTTGTTGCAAGTTTTGGTTGGTTCATGGCTTATCGGGGGTGGTCAGGATGTAGGGAAAAAGTAGGAGAAGGAGAGTCTTGGTTTCGGAATTTCTGAAGAAATTAGTGAGAGAGGGTTGAGGCGTATCTAGGAGAGAGTGGAGATGCAGGTAGGAGAGGCGTGAGAAGAGCTGAGTGGCAGGCGAGGGAGTTTTCGTTGCTGGTCAGGGCTGCGTAGGGGCAGGTGACGCTGGTGTGAGTGGCTGTGAGGTAGCGCCATGGCTGGAAGGGATTTCGGCCAGGTAGGGAGGTGCGCCAGGGGTTGGAGCAGGGTGCGGCCACTCTGTGGGAGGTGTTGCTTTTTTCGAAAAAGCACCACTCTCCAAGTTTGGGAGGGTGAGCTTTTCTGGGAAGCATAGCTTCCTAGATTAGCTGCCTCATCCCCTATATAGTTTGGCAAGGACCCAAGCTCAGCCATAGCCTCAGCTAGAGTGCGCAAGAGACCTCCTTGCACATCGATTGGATTGCGCTATTAGAATTCGGTACAGCCTGCGACAGGCTACCATACAGCTCGCGTCAGCATCCGTACAGACCGCGCCAGCATTCGTACAGACTGCGTCAGAATCCGTACAGCCAGCGGGAGGATCTCGTACGGTACGGTCTGCTGCAGATTTTCGTACACTGCAGCCTGCAGCGAAACCAGCAAGGAAAGACTCCGGGATCATCTACGCCCGCTGTTCGTCAGTTTCTAGCATCCTCTTTCGACCGGCTCCTCTTCTTTCGTCAGCATCTCTTGGGACAGTTTTTCTCTGCTCCACTCTCCTTCCAGCTTCGGTTCCCCCAGTTATTTCTCTCAGTTTTATACTCTTTTCAGATCAGATTTCAGACATGGCTGATTCTGTAAATCCTGAGTTTGCCATGGGAGATCAGGATTTAGACTACCCTGCTGAGGAAGGCTAGGGTCTTTATGACGATCTGATCACGAGGAAGGCCTTCAGTGAATTCACCACTGCTCTGGATGGAAAATTCGAGCAGGTTAATGCGAATCAAACGGGGTTAACACAGCAACTCCAAGGGATTCAGACGACTCTCACCCTTCTGACTAGCACTGTGCAGGCACTCACACATGTGGATGCCATGGCTTCAGTGCTAGGTCCGAACATAACTCCAGACCCTTTTCACGGAGATCAGAAGTCTCGAACTAAGGAGGTTGTTGACACTTGGTTACACATTGGCAGGTACACTTCCAGTTCCACCCGTACCCAGATGAAAAGAAAATACAGCTTGCAGCCGGCTTCATGTCAGGAAAGGCTTTGTTATGGTGGAAGGAACTCCAACCTAAGCCGGTTACATAGATAGATTTCGAAGGGGTCTTCAGGAAGGAGTTCCTGAAGAAGGAGGACGACTATGATATCGTTGGCAAGCTTAAAGCCCTCGATATGTCTAAGCTGAACTTGTCATTTGAAGTTTATCTTCAAAGGTTTCGAGATCTGCAGACCAGGGTCACAAAGAGGGATCCAGTGACCTTGTTAGGTTTCTTTGTGGATGGTTTGCCAGATTCGTACAAGTTGCAAATCAAGAACAACAAATGTACAACGTTGCAAGAGGCCATGAATTACGTGCGTATTTATGATGATACCATGGCCGGTGCAAAGGCAACTACAGTTTCCGACACGAGTGGAAAGAACAAACGGAAGTTCTTTCAGTCTACGACTGGTACCGGGGAGACGAAGTCTATAGACAACGCCTCCAAGAAACACTTGACTCAGGCAAAGAATGGTCGAGCCCGTTTCCTTCGTACTTTGAAGCTTAAGAAGGAAGGACGTTGCTTCTACTGCGAGGAGCGGGGCCACACCAAGAATGAATGTCCAAAGCGTAAGAATAAAAAATTAGCGCTCGGACCGAAGCTCCAGGTGGGTCCAGGAACCAGAGCCAAGGGAGCGAACCAAGTTTCGATGACATGTATTTTTGTAAATGTCATTACCTGCCCACTTTCTTGTAATTGCACTTTCAATACTTCGTTGTTTGGTTCCCATGATCTTTTCCGAGTTTATGGAGAAGTTAGGGACCAACAGGTTCACATTCTCTTTGACCCGGGCAGCTCTCACAACTTTGTTAATTACAAATTTGTGCAGAAGATGGGGCTGTCCACGATACCTAGCGATCACACCTATGAGGTGCAGCTTCCAGCTGGGAAGCAGTTTTGGGATCGCAAGATTGAAGTGCTTCCTATCCGGATTCAAGCTTACACAGGGGCTCTTACATGTTATGTTATGCACTTGGAGCATGTAGACTTGTTAATCGGAATAGAGTGGTTTAAAACTGTCATGTGCACGGATCGGTATCTGACGTGTACTAGGTACACAGAACTAGCTCAAGTTAGCCTGGGGAGGCTTAGAGCTAGGCAGGCTTGATTCTCGGGTTGAGTGGCAAGGGTACGAACTATTTATAGGTCTTCGCTATTTTTGGCGTCGGGGCCCGAGTCTATAAAAGAGGCCCAGGGGGTTCAGTTCTCAGTGTGCAGTTGGGAGCAAGTCTCGTTCCCAGGTGCTAGGTCTGATCTTGGATTGTGTCGCGGACGCGCGCTTGCATCTTAGCGTAGCCCAAGGCCCAGTGGCAGATCCAGGGCTTCACAGCGCCACCTGGTGGTATGGGACACCAGGCTGGTTTGGATCAGATTGGGAGTTCGTGCCAGTAGCTCAGCCCGTGGCTCGGGGGGACATCTTCTGATTCGGGATCACATCCCGCAGATGTCACGGTTGGGTGGTGAGCAGCTTGCTCAGTTCTGATGTTGTGTGTGGTTATTTTGCAGATCAGGGGTTTCAGGAGTGCTGGGATGTGTCAGTTGGTATCAGAGCCAGCTCCTGAGGTAGGAACTTCTGATGCGAGAAATTTGACGGATTTCTCTTCCAGGTATGCCCTAAAATTCGAGATTACCTGCTGCGTTCTTGCTGTCTACCTGGGGTAGAAGGGGTGAAGAAATATCTGGAAAAGGAAGAAGAAGAGGAGTGAAATAGAATCGAAATTCCTGAAGGCTACAGAGAGAAGTTTTGAGGGAGGAGAAGGAGAGCAGAAAGGAAGGAGAGTAGGGCAGGAAATATACAGACAGGGAGTAGGGGATGCGGAGCGTAGGAAGGGGCGTTGAAGGCGAGGCAGTGTGGCGGGACAGCCTGTGTAAAAGGCTGTCCCCAGCCAGCGTAGCAGGCTGTCCACAGCCTGCGCAACAGGCTGCGAGCAGCCTGCGCTGAAGCAGGGTGCTTTTTCCGAAAAAGCACCCCTCCAAAGTTGGAGGGGCTCAGGTGCTTTTTCCGAAAAAAGCACCCCTCCAAAGCTGGAGGGGCTTAGCCTTCTTTGGAAGCCTAGCTTCCAAATCAGGCAGCCCTGCACCCTATATAGGTGGGGGGGCTGGGTGCTAGACAACCCACAAGCAGCCCAAGATTCGAGACGTTACCTCGAAATCTGTGCCAGCCAGCCTCGCCCTTCAACAGCGCCCTGTTCGCACAGTTTCCCTGCATCCGCCCTGCCTGCGATAACCCTGCGCAACTCCCGAAGCAGCCGTACCAGCCGTACAGCCCCAGCGACAGCCGTACAGTCTGTACGGACTGTCCTGTCTGTTCCGAACCAGCTGCTGTATCGAACAGCAGCTGCGCCAGCTTCTGCAGCCACCGTACGGACTGCGTCAGCAGCCGTACAGGCCACGTCAGCAGTCCGTACAGCTCCTATTGTTGACTGCGCATCCGGTTGCAGATTCGGGGAGGCACCAGGGCTCGTGGTCTTCCAGATTCCAGCATTTTTTTTTGTCAGATTTATCTGGGACGGTTTTCTTCTACTCCATCTCCCTCCGTGCTCCGTTTCAGTTATTTATTTCTCTCCGTTTGTAATCGAATCAGTATTCAGCCATGTCTGATGCTCCGAATCCCGAGTTCACTATGGGGGAGCAGGAATTAGACTACACTCCAGTGGGAGAGGATGATCAGGGTCTCTATGACGACCTGATCACTAAGAAAGCCTTCAGTGAGTTCACGACTGCTCTGGATGGTAAATTTGAGCAGGTCAACGCTAATCAGTCGGGGTTGACACAGCAACTCCAAGGGATACAAGCTACTTTGACTCTTCTGGCTAGCACGGTACAGGCACTCACGCATGTGGATGCCATGGCCTCCGTGCTAGGCCCGAATATCACTCCGGATCCCTTTCCAGGTGACCAGAAATTAAGAACAAAGGAGGTGGTTGACACTTGGTTGCACAAGTGGCAAGTACACTTCCAATTTCACCCCTATCCAGACGAGAAAAAGATTCAGCTAGCAGCAGGGTTTATGTCAGGTAAAGCCTTGCTTTGGTGGAAAGAACTTCAGCCTAAGCCTGACACTTGGACAGAATTTGAGGGTATCTTCAGGAAGGAGTTCCTGAAGAAGGAAGATGACTACGATATCGTCGGCAAGCTCAAAGCCCTCGATATGTCAAAATTGAATTTAACTTTTGAAGTTTATCTTCAGAGATTTAGGGATCTGCAAACCAGGGCCACCAAAATGGATCCTGTAACCTTGTTAGGTTTTTTCGTGGATGGTTTGCCAGACTCCTATAAGTTACAGATTAAGAATAACAAGTGCACAACATTGCAGGAGGCCATGACATATGCGCGCATATATGATGATACCATGGCCGGAACCAAGGCAACCACAGTTACCGAGACCAGCGGAAAGAACAAACGCAAGTTCTTTCAGCATGCAACTGGTATTGGGGAGACGAAGTCTACGGACAACGCCTCCAGGAAAAGCTTAACTCCTGCGAAGAATGGTAAGGCCCGTTTCCTTCGCACTCTCAGGCTCAAGAAAGAGGGCCGGTGTTTTTATTGCGAGGAGCGGGGCCACACGAAGAATGAGTGTCCTAAGCGGAAGAACCAGAAATTGGTGCTAGGACCCAAGCTCCAGGCAGGTCCACGAACCGCAGCCAAGGGAGCCAACCAGGTTACGATGACAGGTATTTCAGTAAATGTCATTACCTACCCCCTTTCTTGTAATTGTACCTTTAATACTTCGTTGTTTGGTTCCCATGATCTTTTCCGAGTTTATGGAGAAGTTAGGGACCAGCAGGTTCACATTCTCTTTGATCCGGGCAGCTCTCACAATTTTGTTAATTACAAATTTGTGTAGAAGATGGGGCTGTCCACAGTACCTAGCGACCACACCTACGAGGTGCAGCTTCTAGCCGGGAAGCAGTTTTGGGATCGCAAGGTTGAAGCGCTTCCCATCCGGATTCAAGCCTACACGGGAGCTCTCACATGTTATGTTATGCATCTAGAGCATGTAGACTTGCTGATCGGGATAGAGTGGTTTAAAACCCACAATATCCAGATCGGATGGACGGAGCATACGCTTTCTTTTGTAGACAAAGGCACCCAATTTTGTATTCAGTGTGATAAGATTATCCCTTCTCAGGGGCCTATTGTATCTGCGATGCAGCTTCGGAATATATTGAACACTTCTCATTATGATGTCTATCAGTGTGTTTTGATTCCACTATCTTCATTTATTGTTTCGGTAATTAACAAAAATGAATTAAGTGTGTTTGAACACCGAGAATTGAGAACGTTGTTAGATAATTTTAAGGACGTATTCCCAGCTCAACTGCCGGTAGGGTTACCTCCAGAAAGGGCAGTAGATCATCGCATAGACTTAGTCCCAGGGGCTCAACCTATCAGTGTACCACCGTATAGGATGAGCCCAGTAGAGGAGAATGAGTTAGCTATCCAGCTTCAGGATTACCTGAATATGGGCTATATCCGCCCAAGTAAATCTCCTTGGGGCACCTGTCCTCTTAAGAAAGAAGAAGGATTCTTCCTGGAGAATGTGTATAGATTATAAACGACTAAATAAAGTTACAATTAAGAACCGCTATCCTTTACCTCGTTCTGATGATTTGATAGACCGTTTGGCCGGAGCGAAGTATTTCACTAAGATTGATTTGCGTACGGGTTATCATCAAATCCGTATCTATGCTAAACACATAGATAGGACCGCATTCCGGACTAGGTATGGTCATTACGAGTTCCTCGTATTACCTTTTGGTTTGACCAATGCTCCTGCTACTTTTCAGCAGATGATGAACGATTTGTTTAGAGATTATCTGGGCAAATTTGTTGTCGTGTTCTTAGATGACATTTTGGTATATAGTAAAACGCTTGAGGATCATATAGGACACCTTCGGGTTGTCTTACTTGTTCTAAGACAGCATAAGCTTTATGCCAAGATGAGTAAATGTGACTTCTTTATGAAGGAGATCATTTACTTAGGACACAAGATTTCTTCTGAAGGTATTAGCATTGATCTGGATCGTATCCAGAAGGTTTTAGAATGGCCTATCCCTCAGACTGTGAAACAACCTAGGATTTACGGTATTTCTTCGGAAGTCAGTCCGTGATTATTCACAAATCACGGTACCCTTGACCAACATATTGAAGGGTCGTGGACGCAGGTCTACTCAACCGATCCCTTGGAATGATGCAATGAACAAGGCTTTTGAACCTTGAAGTTATCTATCAAGGAAGCACCCGTTCTTGCATTACCCGATCCTACCCGGCCTTATGTTTTAGAGGCCGATGCGAGTGATTATGCGATTGGGGCAGCTCTATTCCAAGAGGGCAGACCTGTAGCTTTTGAGAGTAAGAAGCTAGACGACACTCAGTATCGTTGGCCCACACTCGAGAAGGAACTTTATGCGGTAGTGTATGCTCTCAAGGTTTGGAGACACTACTTGTATGGTTCAAAGTTCCTTGTATTGACTGATCACCAGTCAATTAAGTATGTGTGTGATGGATCAGACTTCAGAGGAAGGAAAGCCAGATGGGCAGAGTTAATGCAGGATTTTGATTTCGAAATACGTTATCGTAAGGGTTCGTTGAATAGTGTGGCGGATGCCTTAAGTCGAGTTAAGTTTGTAAATGCTTTGTCATTTACGGAAATATCCTCAGACCTATTTCAATCCTTGAGAGGGCTATACGCAACTGATAGTCATTTCAGTTCTTATTGGCAGAAAGTCCAGGATGGGAATTCCATGGTTGACCAGGACTCAGGGATTGTGCCACCTAGGATACAGGCGGCGGGAGGTCAGTGGATGATTAGGAACGGCTTGCTGTTCCGGAATGAAAAGATTTGTGTGCCTGATGTTCTGGACCTAAAATCCAAGATTCTCTGGGAGTGTCATGATGCTCCTAGTGCGGGACATCCAGGTATACATAGGACTCTGTCTCTTGTGAAGCATACCTTTTATTGGCCTAAGATGCGTGCATTTGTAGAGAACTATGTGGTAGGTTGCCGAGTTTGTCAGGTTACTAAGGCTGAACGCCTTAGAAGCGCGGGCTTATTACAGCCATTACAGATTCCAGGTAATAAATGGGAGAGTATTTCCATGGATTTTATTACTGGTTTGCCTCGTACGCGCAAGGGTCATGACTCTATTTGGGTCATAGTTGACCGTTTGACAAAAATGGCTAGATTCTTACCTACAAGAACAACTATTTCAGCTGTTCAGTTGGCTCACGAGTTTGTGGACCACTTGTTCAAGCTGTATGGTTTGCCATCTGACATAGTCAGTGACAGGGACTCAAAGTTTACAAGTAACTTCTGGACACTTGTATTTGAGAAGTTGGAAACTACTCTAAGTATGAGTTCCTCGGATCATGCACAATCCGATGGCAGTACAGAAAAGGTCAACCAGTTGGTTGAAGACATGCTTCGGGCATATGTATCTAAGAGACAGTCTTCATGGGAAGATTATCTACCCATGATTGAATTTGCTTACAACAGTGCAAAGCATTCTAGTACAGGTTATAGTCCTTTTATGCTTATGTACGGGTTTCAACCTAAGTCACCAGTTATGGTTGGATTAAAAGGGATTCAAAATGATGCTGCTAAGAACTTCTTGCAAGACATGCAGGAAATGTTGCAGTTTGCCAAGGAGTCTATTAGAAGTGCCCAAGATCGGGACAAATTTTATGCTAATAGACATCGTTCACCTAGAGAGTTTTCTGAAGGAACGATGGTATATTTGAGAATTCCTAAGGAATCCAAGAGCCTAAGTACTGGTTTGGTTCCGAAATTATCCCCCAGATACTGTGGCCCATTCAAGGTCATTAAACGAATTGGACCAGTTGCATATCGACTAGAATTGCCTCCTGATGTTAAAGTACATCCAGTCTTTCATGTCAGTAGACTGAAAGAAGTATTGGGTGCAGATGATCAAATTGTTTCTCCTCATGAGATTATAGAAGTTACAGATTTAACTTTTATTCCTCACGAATTTGAATCTATTCTTGAATTTCGTGAAAGACAGATTCGAAATCGTACTATCACGGAAGACAAGATTAAGTGGAAGGATCGTGTTGAGGAGGATGCAACATGGGAGACATTACAAAACCTCCAAAGAACATTTCCCGATTTCTTAGCGAACTCAGGAGTGAGTTCTTAGAGGAGGGGGAGTATGTCATGTGCACGGATCGGTATCTGACGTGTACTAGGTACACAGAACTAGCTCAGGTTAGCCTGGGGAGGCTTAGAGCTAGGCAGGCTTGATTCTCGGGTTGAGTGGCAAGGGTACGAACTATTTATAGGTCTTCGCTATTTTTGGCGCCGGGGCCCGAGTCTATAAAAGAGGCCCAGGGGGTTCAGTTCTCAGTGTGCAGTTGGGAGCAAGTCTTGTTCCCAGGTGCTAGGTCTGATCCTGGATTGTGTCGCGGACGCGCGCCTGCATCTTAGCGTAGCCCAAGGCCCAGTGGCAGATCTAGGGCTTCACAGCGCCACCTGGTGGTATGGGACACCAGGCTGGTTTGGATCTGATTGGGAGTTCGTGCCAGTAGCTCAGCCCGTGGCTCGGGGGGACATCTTCTGATTCGGGATCACATCCCGCAGATGTCACGGTTGGGTGGTGAGCAGCCTGCTCAGTTCTGATGTTGTGTGTGGTTATTTTGCAGATCAGGGGTTTCAGGAGTGCTGGGATGTGTCAAAAACCCACAATATTTGGATTGGATGGACGGAGCATACCCTTTCTTTTGTAGATAAGGACACCCAATTTTGTATTCAGTGTGATAAAATTCCCTCTTCTCAGGGACCTATTGTATCTGCGATGCAGCTTCGGAATATATTAAACACTTCTCATTATGATGTCTATCAGTGTGTTTTGATTCCGCTTTCTTCATTTGTTGTCTCTGTAATTAACAAGAATGATTGAAGTGTGTTTGAACACCGTGAATTGAGAATGTTGTTAGATAGTCTTAAGGATGTATTCCCTGCTCAACTGCCGGAAGGTTTACCTCCAGAACGGGCAGTAGATCATCACATAGACTTAGTCCTAGGAGCTCAACCTATTAGTGTACCACCTTATAGGATGAGCCAGCTAGAGGAGGATGAGCTAGCTTCACAGCTACAGGATTACCTGAATATGGGCTATATTCGCCCAAGTAAATCACCATGGGGTGCACTTGTCCTCTTAAGGAAGAAGAAAGATTCTACCTGGAGAATGTGTATAGATTATAAACGATTAAATAAAGTGACAATTAAGAACCGATACCCTCCCTCGTTTCGATGATCTGATAGACCGTTTGGTCGGAGCGAAGTATTTCACAAAGATTGATTTGCGTACGGGTTATCACCAAATCCGTATCTATGCTAAACACATAGATAGAACCGCACTCCGAACTAGGTATGGTCACTACGAGTTTCTTGTATTACCTTTTGGTTTGACCAATGCTCCTGCCACCTTTCAGCAGATGATGAACGATTTGTTCTGAGATTTTCTGGGCAAATTCGTTGTAGTGTTCTTAGATGACATTTTGGTATATAGCCGAACGCTTGAGGATCACATAGGACACCTCCGGATTGTCTTAGTTATTCTAAGACAGCATAAGCTCTATGCCAAGATGAGTAAATGTGACTTCTTTATGAAGGAGATCATTTACTTAGGACACAAGATTTCTTCTGAAGGTATTAGCAAATCTTCTGAAGGTATTAGCATTGATCTGGATCGTATCCAGAAGGTTTTAGAATGGCCTATTCCTCAGACTGTGAAACAACTTCGTTCTTTCCTAGGATTTACAGTATTTCTACGGAAATCTGTGCGTGATTATTCACATATCACGGCACTCCTGACAAACATATTGAAAGGTCGTGGACGCAGGTCTACCCAGCCGATCTCTTGGAATGATGCAATGAACAAGGCTTTTGAAACCTTGAAATTATTTATGAAGGAAGCACCCGTTCTTGCATTACCCGATCCTACCTGGCCTTATGTTTTAGAGGCCGATGCGAGTGATTATGCGATTGGGGCAGCTCTATTCCAAGAGGGCAGACCTGTAGCTTTCGAGAGTAAGAAGCTAGACGATACCTAAGTACTGGTTTGGTTCCTAAATTATCCCCCAGATACTGTGGTCCGTTCAAGGTCATTAAAAGAATTGGACCAGTTGCATATCGACTAGAATTGCCTTCTGATGTTAAAGTACATCCAGTCTTTCATGTCAGTAGACTGAAAGAAGTCTTGGGTGCGGATGATCAACTTGTTTCTCCTCACGAGATAATAGAAGTTATAGATTTGACTTTTATTCCACACGAACCTGAGTGTATTCTTGCATTTCGTGACAGACAGATTCGTAATCGATCTATCACGGAATACAAGATCAAGTGGAAGGATCGTGTTGAGGAGGATGCAACATGGGAGACATTACAAAACCTCCAAAGAACATTTCCTTGTTTTTTAGCGAACTCAGGAGTGAGTTCTTAGAGGAGGGGAAGTATGTCATGTGCACAGATTGGTATCTGACGTGTACTGGGTAGCCTGGGGAGGCTTAGAGCTAGGCAGGCTTGATTCTTATAGGTCTTCGCTATTTTTGGCGCTTGGGGCCTGAGTCTATAAAAGGGGCCCAGGGGTTCAGTTCTCAGGGAGCCGATGGGAGCAAGTTTCGTGATTCTTCTTAACGTCCGGAGTGTGCATGACATTATGTATATCCCATATGTCTTTGTCTAGCATTTGCATTGATATTTTACGGATACTTTTGATTTGATGTAGTGACGATTCTCCTACCTCAACATGATCACCATCAATGTTGCTCTTCCCAAGGTGGGAGAACTGCTCTTTATGAGGAGTGATCAAGCAAGCTAGACTTGCTTGGTTTTTACCTTCTTCAGTACTAGAAGTCTAACATGTTGCAGTATTTGCAAAGCTTTATTGTCTGTTTAGACTCTCTTTTAGCCATGCTTACCTTTTTCTTATGATGTTCGAGGCAAAATAACTAGGTTTCCCACAGTAAGGACGTGGATTCATTTTCTTTGGTCTCTTGTCATCATGATTATTCATGTTTGGAATGTTGTTTCAGATTTGGATTTAGTATGGTTTTTGAAATTTCTTTATGCCCAAGAAACCGAGATGGCAGGGTACTGATGAGAACATAAGCGTTGCTTTGCTTACTAAGTTATTTTTTATTTTTTATTTTTTTCATTTGCTCGTAAATTTGTCTTCCCTTCTGTCCCTTGGTCTTTGCTTGTTCTATAAAAAGATTTCTTATATTCTTGATCTTATGAAGGTATATCTTAGTCTTTAAGGCTATAACATCCTAATTTCCTAGTTTCTTACGTTCCCTTTTGGTTTCCTCAAAATTGCGATAACTATGAAGCTGAGTTAGGGTAAGGGCCTTTTCTAAGTGAGCATGTGACAAAATTGTTGCATGAGTCAGGTAGACTGTTAAGAAGAAGATCAACCACTTATTGATTTGATATCTTCTCATCATGCAAGACATTTGGTCTAGCAGGTCCTTACGTTAATTTAAATGGTCATTAGCATTCTGACCTTCAGGTATTCTGAGCCTGCTAAGTTGTCTTTTTATTACTAAAGTGTATGTGTGCCCTTTTACAAGGGTAGATCAATCAAATAAAAGTATTACACCAATGCCAGTGATTAATGCCTTTCCAATTGAAAGCATGACTGAATCAGAAAGCATATAGAATAAGATGGGTGTTCCTTAGAAGCCCCTGTTGAAGCAAGAGCTTCCAAGGCTCTGTGCTTGGAGCGAGTCCCCTAACTATGAGCGTGCCAGGGGGGCCTTTGTTTGCATCTCCTGGTCAAGAATCCCTATGCTTGGGGGAGGATCATTGTCTGCCAAGCAACCCTCACTTTGGTATTCCATGTGCCATCTGAAGCTGCTCATAGAACATTCCAAACCAACATCTTGAGTGGCCCATATAACCTTTGTGGAAGCAACAGCATGATGGGATGTACCAAGGCTGTGGCCAAAAGAATCTGGCTCACCACAATCACTCTGCTTTGAAATGGATAGCTTGGCAGAGCTCAGTAAAGGAGCTTTCTGTGCACACTCTCTAGCACCGAGGTTATTTGTTGATTTATCGAGGTATCAAAACCCAAACCCAATTGGCAGCCTGTCTGGCCTTCGGGTAATTGTTACCGCAAGCTGAACATGTGGTAGAACTGGTGTTTGCATTCGTCCAATGATGATGGTAAGGGCCTCTGCTGTTGGAAAATATCTGAACATGTGTTACTAGCTAAGTCTTAGCTTCTGTTACCATGTCCGACATGTAATGGGAAATGACACACCTGAGAACTCTAGATTGTACTTGGGATGTGCACATATACATAATATGGCAACAGATAACTGTATAAGAACTTCCAAAGAGAAGACCCAAACTGTATTACAAAAGGTGCACTCACAAATCACACCACGTGGAGAGCGGGGTGCTGCCCGCTAGTGTAATGAAGGGGAAAAAGAGGCCAAGTTAGAGGCCCTTTAGGGGGAAAATGTGGAGGGATTATATAAGTGTCCATCCACCCCTTACTATGGACTTTTTGATGTGACACCTAATCCTATCTACTCTCCCTTCCTCCTTCCTGCCTACGCTTGCTCGCTCACTCTCTCTTCCCTACTTCCTCTCAATCTCTCCCTCTCTTCCTACCTCATTCTCTCTCTCCTACCCTTTCTCTCCCTCTTCCCCTCTCTCTCTCTCCCTTTTGCTCCTCTATCCCCCTTTCTCCAAATCTGTCCCTACCCCCTTCTCTACATTGGTATTAGAGCTCCTTCCTAGGGCCTTGTGCTTCTCATTCTCTATCGGACTTCATGCAAGCAGAAGCAGTTTAGTGTCAAGCAAAGATAACGTAGACTAACTGCAAGAGGGAGCAATCCAGTGTCGATGACCAACGTCAAAATCAACTAGGAGGATAGCAGGTTGCAACGCACTGCTGTTCAGCGCCAAACCCTGAGTACCCACTTTGCCCGTACGGCAAACTTTGCTCGTTGACCAGCTCCTTTCCAATTCCGGTGAACGAACCGACTAGCTCCCTTCCAGTCTCGTTGACGAAACCATTTCCCATATTGGGCTACAATGCTACTTGTAGCGGCCATCGTCAATCCATCGATGCTTTTGGTGGGTGCCCGTCGTCCTTGCCACGCCGTCGCGGGTCATCACCTTGCAGCTTCTTCATTTGCAGCTGCTCTTTTGCTACGCCTGCCATCCGTCGAGCTAGTTGATCCTCCTGGCAGTCGCCTACTACCTGCTAACGCCGTGTGTCGCCCGTGCTCATGCGTCGCGGTACGCGATCCTTCGTCGCCTCCCATTTCCTCCCTGCAAACCTTAGCCTCCAAGGTTTGTTTCCTAGGTTAGCCTGATTGGGTTTAGTTAGTTTGTTAGGCTAGGTTTAGGGTCAGTTAGTTGGGGTAGGTTAGGTTAGTGCTAACTAGGGTTAAATGGTATAGTTAGGTTACCTTAGGTCAATGTCCTAAGAGTCTTACCAGTCATAGGTTAGGAGTCCTAACTGTCTCAGGTGACTAAAGGAATCAAAAAAAAAAAAGAAGACTTCACTTTCAGCCTCTTTTTAGGGGCCTTTTAGAGCCCATTTGGAGCCATTTTGGCTCCGTTTTGAAGCTTCTTTGACGACCTTTCTTCTGAGCCTCTCCATTGACATTTTCGTGTTTTCTACACACTATCTCCGGGGTTCATTACAACAGATTTTTTGTTATCCATTTCTCCTTGCCTACATTCGAGCTCTCTCTCCAGGGCCAGTCACCATGGCACCGAAGCGTGTTCCTCGTGATATATCGCATGACTCTGATGAGGCTGCTTAGTATGAGCAAGTGCCTGCAACAGTGGTTGCATCCACTGGTGGTGCAGAGGTTCCTTCCACTCAGCCTCTCTCTTGCATTCCGAGAAGTGCAAGCAGCGCAGACACAGTTTCCGGATGCCCTTTTCTCTATGCTTCAGGATGCTTTCCGTTAGATAGGACAGGAGTTCAGCCAGTAGCTTACCACAACCATGGCTATGTAGGATACGGCTCGTCCAGATGGGACAGCAGATTGGTCAGCAAATCACATCTACCATTGCTATGCAAGATAAGGGTATGCAGCCCGCACCCTAGCAAGGGGACCATTCAGACAGTCAGGATGTTTTGTCTGCTCCACGCAGGGGTTTTATAGTAGATGCTCGTTGTGCCTATGAGCATCAGTATTCTGGACCATTGCATGTACCCCAGCTTGGGGATTATCTGGACATAGATGATGCATTTTTTGTGCCACAGAGCACCTTCTTGCAGGATGTCAGGCCATCTTTTGGCTCTTAGCTTTGTGCATCTATGTAGGCTGAATCGTCTCTTTTGGGCCGACCGTTGGTGTGCATCTGGCTAGTGCTCCTTTCACCGCACTAGCGAGTATGCCTGGAGTTGGCTTGGGTTTATATGGCAGCGCACACCCTTGGGAGAGAGGTCAGTCCTCTTCTCAGTCCTTTGGTATGCCATTATTCCGAAGAGATGCATTTGGCAGAGAGACCTAGCCCGGAGTTCATGCACCTATCGCTCCGCCAGCGAGCACATATAGCCATACGCAGCCAGTCAGGGCCCTACCTGAGGCCATCAAACTTGAGATGCCCTTCTTCGAGTATGTGAACCTCAAGCGTGATGATGTTCACACTTCTGGAGGCTACGTACACAAGAATTATGCAGCTAAGGATATGAAGGACAAACTCACAGTGCATAAGTTTAAAGGGGACACTCACACTCCCAGGACATGCGGGTATTACTAAGACATATGAAAAGGTTAAACAGAGCTTTATCTGGGATGGCTTGGGGCGGATGTTGTTAAATTTGTCAATGAATGTTTGCCCTGCTAGCAAAATAAAGTGGACAGCCGGTTACCTGCGGGTCTCTTGCAGCCATTACCTATCCCAGAAGGCAAATGGACTCACATTGCGATGGATTTCATCACAAGGTTGCCTTCCACATAGCAGGGATGGGATAGCATTTTTGTGGTGGTTGACAGAATGACAAAGCAGGTCCATTTCATACCCACTAAGACCCGTTATTCAGCATCACAGGTTGCTTGGCAGTTCATCGAGCATGTTTTTAAGCATCATGGTTTCCCTCAGGAGATTGTCAGCGACAGAGATGCAAAATTTATGGGTCACTTTTGGCAGGAATTATTTGCAGCAGTGGGTACTTCTCTTACACCTCTGTTGCAGCAAAGCTTCATGGGGTCCTGTCTGGAGGGTTGTAGTGGTCGAGTTGACGTAAAGCACTTACACTTCACCTCCTTCGTGAAAAACTTACCCCCATGGCTTGGAATTTGGAGGTCCAAACCTTGGTTCTGATAGTCATGTCGAAATTGGTGCCACCATCGGGCTCCTAAGATGATATCTCTTGCTTGAGTAGGTGGGACCCTGAGTATCCGGGTCTGCCCACCATGAGATCTTCAAAGTGGTTGGAATAATTTCCATGTTTCTCTCTGTCTGCTAACCTATCAATGCCCCATGCAAGGCAATGGAGGCAATTCCCGAGGTTCATTCATGTTGTTGTATCTGTGAATTGCTCTTTGAGCTCTGCGTGAGTTGCACTTTGTAATAGACTATGGAGTGGTAGCTAGCTAGTTGATGTAGGGTAAGCTATTGAGACAATGAAATCGGACTCTACAGACAACATCTCTCTGGTTGGGATTCTTAGAGTTGATGATGGTGAGAGCACATGCTATTTTACAGAGAGACTACTTTACACGATGTGACAAGCCAATATCACATACAACTTTGGAAGTTCTCTGTCTCTCTCTCTCTCTCTCTCTCTCTCTCTCTCTCTCTCTCACGCACAAACTCACACACATAACTCGCAATCGCAATCGCAATCGCAATCGCAATCGCAATCGCAATCGCAATCGCAATCGCAATCGCAATCGCAGCCGCAATCGCAATCACCAGTCTGTGTTGCAGCAGATTCGACTCTCATTTAGTGCTTGAATCGCCAAAGTCTGAGAATATTTTGGGCCTGGGCTCTGATACCAATGTAATCTCATAGACAATTTACTGCAAACACTCTCTTTTTCTCTCTCTCTCTCCCTCTCTCTACAAACACATTAGGGCTCGTTCCTGACTCCCCTATCCTTATGAGCTGGACCATAGTGAGTTGGAACGTACATGGGCTCCACAATCGTGTTCGTAGCCAACCGCAGTAATGTTTTACATCCACTGCTTTGAGCACGTACGGCTCTTCTTGAATTGTGTCGAGCACACACTTGTTATGTTTGTCTCTTAGCATTGTTTGTGAATAATAGGTGAGGGGTGTTGTGCTTGTCGGCCACATCTTTAAGATGTTCATTGTTAAGCTTTTGAATTTCCTCTTTTGTTTGTGTTCTCGTGCAAAGTTTGTTGAGGATTGTGGGGAATGCCATGTTTTCTTGCCGCATGGGCTTTCAAAGCTCAAAATATTTTACGTAATTTCTCTAGGAACTTCCTAGCATGTTTGTCGTGTTTGATTGTTCTGTGAAAGCCTATGAGTCTTTTACCAGGCTTGCCTGATATTGGTCTCCACAAAGGAGGACGTCGACCCCGCCAAAAGGTTGCTGATGATTGTGCTTTATTTCATGCATGTGCATGTCTGCAACAAGCATTGTGTGAAGCCCAACTGGTGAAATTTTGTCAATGACAATGAGTTCAATGCATTGATACTGAGACGAAAGGTTTTGCAGTTTTTCATCTGATAGGCATGTGTATATGCTTGTTAGCAGTGGTAAATGTAGAGTTGCATGAATGGTGTTTTCAGAGAATGCTTGAGCTGCCTTGCCAATGTAGGCTAACATGAGTACCTTTGGCAAGTCTGTGTTTGTTGTTTATTTGTGAGAGTAGGCTCTTCTAAGCACCTTAGCGATGGTGACCAATGCGAATGTTTTGCCAAACCTGGACATGAATAAGTGGATTCGCTTTTGTGGCTCGATTCTTTTTTTGAGGAGAATGTCGTCAAAAATATGATGTCGTTTCGAGTTTAGTCTTTGCACCATCGCGTAATGTTGTTTGCTTAAAAATGTTTGCTGGGACTGGTGGTGTTGTATAGCTTGCTCTTTCTTGGCTGAAACCATTTCGTCGTCAAGATCAAATTTTACCAGAGATGTTGAAGGGTTTGCACTTGTGGACATTGTTTGAACAGTTGGGCTGATGTCGCTGGTTGTTTGCTTGGTAGAAATCCTTGTGAACAAGGATTGATTGTATTCGATTATTTCTTGGTTATCTATGTATGTCTCTCCAAGTTGCGAACGCTTTTTGCAAGAACTGTTGCTCTTCCATGAACAGCAAGTACAGCAGGCACAATTCCCTATAATGGTTTTTCGGGTCCTTTGTTGCGTTGTAGTTATTATATCGCAAGATTTTCTCGCGTTTTCTTTTCTTGCTGGTCCCTTGTTTAGTTGTGAATTGTGTCGCGAAACATGCCAAGCAAATTTCCACTAATTCTTTTGGGCATTGTTCGTATTGGTAATAATGTCGTCGAAAAAAACGTTTGTGCTATTTGGATGTAGTTGTTCAAGCTGCGATTTGCATCGTGTTGCGCATTTGATATTGCATTTCTAACGTTTCCAACTCGTTCGTTTGCATTGTCTCCATGCCCAAGGCTTTGTATTATTGTGTTTTTAATTGCGCTATTAGTTTCTTTGTCGACCTTTGTAATGTACGATGTACAATAGGAAGCTGCACTGTGAGGGTTCAGTACAAATTGTGTACATACAAATTGTATATCTGTATTTGCCTCCCAAAGTTTTGGCAAAGTTGGGTTGAAGTTGTTTGTGTACATGTCTTCTATCCGGCTTTGCAGAAAGGAAGTCAGTTGAGAGATGGTACTTCTTATGGTGAGGATGTAGTTGTGCTCAGAGATTCCAATTAGGTCTAAAATGTTGTTGAAACTTTCAAGTGATGTGCTTTCTTCTGCTAAAACTTGCTTGATTTTCTTGTAATTTTATATGGCGATTTGCAACTCTTTTGGGTTGGTTATTGGTTTAAGTAGGTTGGTTTGATGCATTGGCGGGCGTGAAAAGCCAAATCGACACTATTTTTTTCCTTTCTTGCATGTTTTTCTATGTTTGTGTGTTTGTAAGTCACTATGTTTATCTTCTAGTAATGAATTATCTGTTGTTATGAATTGGTCGATAAATGCATGCACAACACTTTCTTCATTGGCGCTTAGTAAGGGTGCATCTTTTATCCATAGCAAGCCATGGTCGTGTTGACTACCGTACTTTGGAAATTATGTGATGAGGAAAAAGTCGTTAACTGGCCCAATCATGGAGTTGTCTTGGCGTAACAATGTTTTGATTGATTTGAACTTGTGGACATAGTATTGAGCTGTTGTGATTGGGTTTGACCTAATAATGTCTTGGATTTTTTGTCTTCCGTTCCTTCTTTTTTTTGTGGAGCTCTACTAAGCTTGCTACCAAGGGCTCCCATCTTTTTTCAGTTGCGGAAAGTGTGATGAAGAATGTAGGGGGTCCAAGTTGTCTAACCATGGCAAACATGTTTCGTTTTAGGCATTGCTTGTAGTCGGCAGACGTGTGCAACATTGCAAAGTCTCGATAGCCAATTTCGGACTGTAGTAGCTTCTCTATGTTTGTATCTAGTGTTGCTGTTTTTGCTTGTATTGTTGTTCCTTGGAGTTGTCCTTTTCTCATACGAATCCATGTTGAGGACAGTACCTGGCGTACCAATATTTTTATTGTTTTAAAAAACAAGTTCTCGATCGAGTAGGTGAACCTCTTGTCTTTGTTCTTCAATTTCCACTTCGCTATTTCTTGAAAGCTTGTTTGGAGTGGGATGTTGTAAGCATGAGCATGCTCAGAAAACAGTGTTGGAAGTGCAAGCTCCTCACAGTTCAAGTCTTTGAAAATGCTTAAAGGCGAGAAGCCTTTAGATGGTGCAACCACTACTGGATTGCTTTCGAAGTCGACCACAACAAGACAAAGCACCCACAGACGCGCACATAGATGCATTTACTGAACTATAAAAAAAACTTACGGGCACATCTATTTGCGCGTCTAGAGACCCGCATCTAATAGCGCGTCTAGATAGCAGACAGACGCACATCTAGACGCGTAAATAGACGCTCTGTTAAAAAATTTAAAAGACAGACAGACGCATCGTTAAACGCGTGTATAGATGCATCGTTAAACGGTCTTATAGACGCTTTTATAGACGCGCAAATAGACGCTTCTCGAATAGACAGATGCGTATATAGACATGTTTATAGACGCGCTACATAATATTTTTTTTTAATTTACAGAATACTGTGTATGTTGTGTATGCTATATAGTTACAAGAATCTAATTTTCACATTGTGTATTCAATTCTTACAGCCAACCGCATTTTGATTACAATTTCAAATAAAACATTACAACTCCAAAACGTAATAAAATTGAAAGCTCAAAAAGTGCTTGTATGTACATATAGCACGAAGCTAAGTCATGTCATGTGGCTTCAAGTACAAAAAATAAGAGGAGTGTATATACAAGAGGCACGAAGCCAAGCCAGTGGCTTTAAGTACAAAAAAGAGTAGCTAGCACTACTTCTACGACTAATCTATGTTCTTCATGTCCTCGCTCCCTTCCATGCTCCCTTCTGCGCTCCCTTCTCCACCTCCTTTCTCGTCTTCTTGTGTAGGGACTTGTAAACAAGGGACAACATATATCAATGTATGAAAAATCAAATCTTTACTTATAATATTGACATTATTTAATTACTTTCAAATACCTCGAGGGTCGCTCTAGTAGCTCAGATATACTGCTCCTTAATAATCAACCCGTCATGATAGAAGTGCTTCCATGTATCTCCTCTGCGATGGTTGCGGTGGTAGGCTGTCTCGACAGTAGGGTATCTGGCCACGATATCAAGCTGCAAGACGACACAATTTGTAGAGGGGTTAGTATAAAGAAACAACCTCCTAATAAACTACATAAGCAATATAATTTAAGATCGATACTTACAAATTGGGCCTCCCATGATTCAACACCCTCTGCTCTAAAATGCATGCTTCCATATTGCTCCATCTGGATCCTTCGTGCCTCCATGTGCTGTAGACTAGGGTCTGACTTCATTGCTTTCTTTCACTCACGCTTGTGAGCGGTGTGGGGCGAGACCCTTGGTGGTTAACCTCCCTCGAGCTTGGCAAGCTCCGCTAGTGCCTGTCTCTTAAGCGAAGATCTTTTATTGCCAAGCATCGTAACAATCTTTGACTTGGCCCATTTATCTATGAACTGACGATTGGGGGGGTTGGGATACCTAGAGCGAACAGCAGCGAGGGTCTCATCAGCCAACCTCTTTGGCTGGTCTTTGTAGTGGATAAAGCAATCTTTGTAATTGTTAGCAATTACAGAGCGCATGAAGGCCATGATGTCCTTCCCCGTGCATCTATCAAGATGCCTCCTGTTTGAGTGATGTCATAGAAGATCGTACCATCACCCGGAGGCACGTCTAAATCATCTGAATCATCATCGTCCCCACCACCACCCCTCCCAAAGCACTGTGCCATGCATTCCCCACCGCTCTCCCTGCTACTATGCCTGCTATCATGTCATGTCGAGCTAGTACGCTGGCCACTAGTATCTGGAGACTGCACGGGACTACGTGGACCACTCGTAGCTGGAGAACTGAGTCTCGACTACACAGGAGTATGCAAACGGCTCTGCGAGACAGGACCTCCTGACGGCATAGAGGAAGGGGCATAAGATGGCATGGGGGAAGGGGCATAAGACGGCATGGGAGAAGGGCCTCGGCTATGTAGCCGGCTGGGCTGGGCTGTGCTGACTCCGCTGGGGTAATCTCAGCTGGTGTGGGGTGGTTTGGAGTCTGTAGTGCCGACTCCTAGGGGGTGTTTAGAGTACCCGTCATATACCCATATAAGTCCGCAGGACTGGGAGGGTGCCCTAAAAGATTATATAAGTCCCTAAAAATAGACTCCCGGAGATTAGGTGAGCCCAAAGAGCTTCCTGGCCACATGATGAACTGAAAAAAAGAAAAAAAGACGATTACTAATGAGCTGAGAAGAAAGGGGAACGGAAGAAAAGAAAACTGTCAAAAAGGATTACTGTCGGAGCACGTCTATAGACGCGTCTGAGAAGTGCATCTATTTTCGTGTATAACAACGCATCTATAGATGCGACTGTCTGTTTGTAAACAGGCTAAACGCGCGTCTAGACGCACCTATAGACGCGGTTTTAGATGCGTCTATAGACGCGCTCCGATAGACGGACTATTCTAAAAAGTAGAAAAGGACATGCGCCTGACACAAAAACGTAACACTCATACCAAAATCATGCGTTTCTTGGATACGACAAAGGACAAATCCAAAGAGAGCAACTTCCAAAAAAGATCAACCGTAAAAAGACTTACCTTGGATAGAGGTATGGAAGCTTCTTCTCCTTTTTCAAAGTTGCTTCTCTTCCTTGTTCACCCTCTTCTTCTTTAATCCTGGAAGTAAGTGTGGGTGCCTTCCTCTTAAGTGTAAGCTTGGAAGTAAGTGTGGGTGCCTTCCTCTTAAGCATCGAAACTGTGGATCTGCTAATAGCAAAGCAAGCAAGCCGCGCGAAGTATAAGTAATGTGAAGAAAAGCAAAGTGAGCGCGCTAAAAGCAGATTTAAAAACCGCGTCTATAAGCGCGTCTAATAGCGTGTCTATACATGTGTCTAAATACGCATGTAATTGCGCGTCTAGATATACAGATCAGATGCGCTTATAGACACGCACCACAGAACAGACAGATGCGATTTTAGACGCGCCTTTAGACATGCCACAGAGTTTTAAAATTAAATATTTGAAGATAAGCAAATTTTTTTGGGTTGTTTGTTTGTAGGATGTCTTCATCTTCAACAAGTAGCTCTAGTGAGGATGAATCCCTCCGTATCCACCATCGCGAAATGTGGTTGGAGCAAAAAATCAAATGTATGTGTGATCGATGTTGACGAAACATGTATCGTGCACGCAGGATTACACTCAATCACATCTCAAAGTATGGAGAATGGGATGCGACCGTAAACATGGTAAGTGTTAAAGAGTTAAGGTTGATTGAGATACCTATGGGTGTTCAT
Source organism: Dipteris shenzhenensis (assembly GCF_047967505.1). Taxonomy (NCBI): domain Eukaryota; kingdom Viridiplantae; phylum Streptophyta; class Polypodiopsida; order Gleicheniales; family Dipteridaceae; genus Dipteris; species Dipteris shenzhenensis. The sequence goes on from NC_141627.1 coordinate 29,205,815, forward strand.
ATGTTTGAGTTATGATCCCGTTTTAATTTGATACTGGATACAGTGCCACACCCGCATATGTTGTCCTATGCTTGTCATGAGGAGGCGAAGCATCGGCGATATGAGGTGGGATCTTCAGGAGGGACTGTTACGGGTGCATGGAGTAATGGTGATAGTAGCCCTCCGTCATTACCTCATGAAGCCGTGGAGGAGGATGTGTTTGATGATATGGTGCGGGATTTATATGTCCATCAAGGGAGGGATGATAGCATGGAGCAGGATGATCTTTTTACCGCAGCATCGACTCCACTGTTTGAGGGGTGCACATTCTCTATTCTACGTGCCTCCCTTGAGTTACTAAACTTGCAAACCATCTATAGATGGAGCAATGCAAGTTTGAATGCATTACTCAAGTAAGCTTTAAAGTCTATTTTGCAAACATGGTGAATTATGCTAGTGGGTCAATTACTCGAATGCTTTTCCTCATTTATGATCTTCACGTGTAGGCTATTGTGTAAAATGCTTCCAAAGGAGAATAAATTACCAACCTCAAGAGATATGGCAAGGCAACATGTGACCTCTCTTGGAGGATTAGATTACAAGCGCATCCATGCATGCGTCAATGATTGCATTTTGTTTCGTGGACTACATAAGGATGCAAGAGAGTGCCCTACTTGTGGAGAGGTAAGATATAGAGCAGATCTTAAAACTTTGGACGTGCCTCGTAAGGTTCTGCGACATTTTTCCATAATCTCTTGCATCCAACATATGTTCAAGTGCAAATCCATTGCAGAGCTCATGTCATGGCATTCCTCCCATCGATCAATCGATGGCAAGTGGAGAACTCCCGCAGACTCTCCTGCGTGGAAGCATATTGAAGACACATGGCCAAGCTTCAAGGAAGAACCTAGGAGCTTGAGACTTGGATTGGGTATGGACGGTGTGAACCCATTTGGTCTCAAAAGCACCTCTTACAGTGTATGGCCAGTGATATTGGTGAATTATAATCTTCCATCCTCTATGGCTATTAAGAAAGGACATGTTATGCTGTCCCTTCTAATTCCAGGGAAACATAAAGTCAAAAATCCTGATGTTTATTTGGAGCCTTTGATTGATGAGCTAGAGATACTTTGGAGAGGTATCGAGGTGCATGATGTGAGCAGGCCTCCCTCGTCACGAGACTTCTACTGCAAAGTAGTCTTGATGTGGATGATGCATGACTTCCAAGGCTATGGCGAGTGTTCAGGTAAGCATTGCACTTCTAATTATGAATAGGCAAAGAATGTGGCACCCTAAACCCACCTTCAACTCTTAATTGTGTCTATTGTTCAGGTCTCACTACATCGGGTTACCATGCATGTCCTGTTTGTGGTCCTTTGCTAGTTGCCTCACAGGCAGACGCATTGAATAAGGTCATCTATGAGAATCACTATCGATTTCTTCTACCTGATCATCCTAGATATGTTGCCCCTTGGAATGAAGTCCTCCCACAATCACTCACCACGGGAGATTGGATGAGAATTTGGGACGGTTCCACGACTCCTCCACCACTTGGCATGAGCCGGTAAGGGTTTGTAACTATTGTGTGCTATATTGGTTGGAAATAAAGATTGCCCGCTAACACTTTATTGTTTAGATACTCCATATTTTATCGTTTACCATATTGGTCCCACCTCAAGATCAATCACCTGCTTGATCCCATGCATATCTTTAAGAATGTGGCATCTACCATTTGGGAGCATTTGAATGGGACACGAGATTTCGTAGGCATAAGGGAGGATCTACGTACCAAAGGGAGGATGCGTGAAGCTTGGCCACAAGAGAGACCAAATGGGCGTGTTTTTTTACCTCGTGCACCGTGGAGGTTATCAAAGCTAGAGATGGCGGTGGTGAAGCGCGCTATTACTACAATTCGTACTCCCATTGGATGCATGAGGTGTTTGAAGGGAGTCTTTACAAAGAGCAAGAAAAGAGGTGTAGAGCAATTATATGGGATGAAATCTCATGATTGGCACAAGATGCTCCAAGTAAGTATTTTATGTGCATAATATCTTTTTCCTTTCAAATTTGTGAGTGAATAATTATAAGCAACTAATCAACCACCTCCTCGTGGGTTCAGTTCATACTACCTACTAGCATTTCACGTAGTGCATCGAAGGACGTGAAAGATTGTATTTACAAGATGGGCGAGCTTGTGAGGTACTTTACATGATACAAAATATGATGCGTATCAATGCTCCATGCAAGGTGTTCATATTGCTAATATGGTGTACTTTTTCATTTCTAGGTATGTGAGCTCAAAGGAAATAGATCCCACCACGCTTGAGAATGCTCGAGTTATGTCAGTGGAGGTGGTTTGTTTAGTGGAGGAGACATTTCCACGTTCTATTCTCACAAGCCAACTACATCTTATAGTGCATTTGGTGGATGAGATTGCTATATGCAGTACTATACATGCATGACGGTTGTTCTTCCTCGAGTGCTTCATGAAGACCTTGAAGGGCTTCGTGAGACAAAATGCAAGACCTGAAGGTAGCATGGCCGAGGGTTGGTTGGTACAAGAGTCACTTGTATATATTTCTGAGTTTCTTGTTGATGTGGATAGCTCTCTCCCACGACTATGGAGAGATGATGAAGACCTAAGGATGACCTCTATTGTGCCTCAAGGGAAAGGGCGCAACAAAGTAATAGACACGGAGTTGCATAATAGTATCAACCTCTATTGCGTGCTTAATAGTGATGTGATGAAAAGATGGGTGACAAGATACGAGGATGCAAAGGTAAGAAGACAAGAAGAAAGGGCCCTCTTTCGTACACACCACGGATCTCGTGTGCCATACCCTCAGTATCTAAGAGCACGAGAAGAGCACTTCCAAAGGATATTCATTTGGATTGGCTACTTGATGAAATGAAGAAAGCAGAGAAAGACGAGGGGATGCATATCACAATGGAAGAATGGGAGTATGCTAGGGGATGCATGAGCAAGGTCGGTATATAGAATGTTATGCATAAGTTAGGAGCTTTCAATAATTTAGATTGCTTATTTAATTGATTTTTTCTTGGTGTAGTGCACTATGTTCAATGCTATATGGTGTGAGCGCAAGCATTTTCGAACACAACGGATTGATGATAAGAGAAACACACAAGATTGCAGCGTCATTGCTAGCTTTGAGGGAGCCAATGGAGCCATGGATGATTATTGTGGCATAATCCAAGATATTATTAAGCTTGACTTTCGACACTTCTTTGTGTATGTTTTGGATGTAAAGTGGTTTAAGGACATGGTGGAAAGAGGCCCTAATGCAACAATCAAACGCCATGCAAGTGGCTTTGTAACTATTGACTCCACAAAGTTTTGGCAAAGTAGGAAGGACACACTAGTACTACCGCAACAATGTGAACATGTACTGTGCACACATATAAAAATACTCGCTTCTAAATATTTGATGCAAGGAAAATAACATGATGGTATATTCTCTATTTTGCGTCTAAATACGCATCTAAATACGCGTCTAATTCCTAGTGTAAACGTGCTAATAGACGCGTAAATAGACCCGCTGATAAACACAATGTTAGACGGGCTCGTATTTTCTCAGTGTAGATGCACAAATAGACGTGTTAATACACGCGCAAATAGACGAGCTGTTAGACGTACTATTAGACGCGCTCGTAATTTCTCTATTCAAGCAACGCCTATAGATGCGCCGAGGATGTGCCCACTATTTTGCGCGTCTATCAAGCGCGTCTATAGTTGCTTTATGTTGTTGTGGACTTGTTGGCTTGCGTAAATGCCGTGCACGAGCATGTTGGTCTCTAACTGTGGGTCTTCATGGTGTTGAACATGGCTTATCTCAGGCACTAGCGGTGGACTTTCTGTTGCTTGCAAAGATTGAATGCTATGCATTGTTTAGGCTCACATTGTGAGGGTGGGATGGATCAAACCACTGATGTAGCTATGGATGTATTGGAGCTTCCTCTTGATTGCTACCATTGTTGTTGCGTTTTCATCAATGAAACTTGGTAGCACTTTTTGTGCCTAGTCTACGTCTGTGAAAACATTGACAACACTCCCGTGCAGCCCATGTTGACCCTCGTAGGTTAATTGCCGTATTTGAGCAAATGGTATCCTTATTGAGACAAGTCTTTCTTCGACCTTATTGAGTGTTGATGTTTTGTTGGTCTCTTTTGACATTGCCATGTTTTGTTTAGCAAATTTAGGGGCTTTGTTTGCTTGGATCTGGCTGTATCAAAGCGAGCAAATGTTTTTAGTGTCGATGCTAAAGAAGCCGAGAGCAAGTGTTGCTCCGATGAAGGCTTTTCCTTTTTTGCCTAGGCTTTTTAATTTGGACTTGAAAGACAACGCACCACAGTAAAAGCAAGCAAAACTTGGGGTGTCTTTGGTTTTTTTTAGGTATCTTGTTCTTGGATTATCTTGTTGCCTTGGACGATTCATGTCTTTGCTTTGCGTGAGTGCAGGTGCAGGTAGTAGTTCTGGCATTGTTTGTGCAACTCCTTGACCTAAATTGTTGTCAATGAATTCTTCGTTGTATTTAAGATTTTGATTTTGAAGAGCAGCAGCTACATCCATTTCTAGTTTTTTCCCCCCACCTTTGTCTTTGGTTAAAGCAAAACAAAACAAACGCACAAAGTATTGATGGAGTCTTGCTAAAATCTAAAAGCGTTGTTTCAGTAATAGTTTTTTTCTCTCTTGGTAAGTAAAAGTGATATATTTACAATGATGGTAGGCCAGAAGGCGTCGTGTTTGTATGCGGCTGCAGTGCAAGCGGAAGTGCATCAGTATTTACAATGGTAAGCTCGAAAGCTGTACAAACGCAAGCTACACACTTGCTACAAAGGCAGTTACAAAATTGAAACTATTTATTGTGAATTCAACCGTTGGCCTTTTCTCGAGTAGCAATGATCGTGACGTGACGACACTGCGTGTGTGAAATTGTGAGAACGGGCAATGAAGTGCTAGAACCTCGTCAACATGAGGACCTCGAAGTTGCAAAGCTGCGTGGTTGCCGTCACGCAAGGTAACACAACCTTTTAAACTAGGCACTTGCGTGATTGCTTGAACTGAATCACAAGTGTAGCAGTAAGGATGCAAAGGATCTCGGCTAACACGTGCTCCGCTGCATGAACTGCAATGGTACTCCGCTAGGGGATTGTTAAGCCTGACAAAGTGGAGTACTCCAACAACCTGCGTAGATTAACGTAGTTGTTTTGTAAGGTTGTGTGATTTTAGTTTTTCGTCCAAACTAGCCATGTCAATGCGAGCCCGTACCTTTCTTCCATAGCCCAGTTGCGAGACTTGTCTGCAAAAGCATCTTGCAAGGCCACTCGTAGGTTTTCCTCTAGAATAGCCCTAGGATCGTAAAATCAAAGACTCCCACGGCGTGGCGTGCGCGCATGTAGAATACATTTTTGGCTTCATACATAACAATTCCTTCATCCACAAATTCTTCAACCAAGCGTGCAACTGTATGTTTTTTGTCTACAACAAATGTTAACTGCCATGGAGGTCAGTCCTATGAGATCAGCCAGCGATCTCCATGGATGAGGACCTTACCCCCCTACAGGTTGAGGAGAGGCGCTCTCTGTTGCAGCAGCGGGATTAGGCCTGAAAGGATGGGAAGTGGGCGGTGGTACGAGATGGACGACTTCTTACAGGCCCCTATCGAGCACCGATCCCCTCCCCTACATAGGGAGGCCAGGTCTATGAGACTCAGATATTTGAGACCCTATCCTACATCATTTGGAGCTGTAATAGTACCTTTTGATTAGAACCAAGGAACTTCTTGAAATCCTATACATGTCATGACATAGTCTTTTACATAGACACATCATAGTCCAGAGCCTGAAGTGTGGAAAGCCTGATACGAAGTAGAAGTATGCTTAAAGCAGGGAATGTAGTTGAACCTAGAACAAGATGTATTTCACTCTTACCGTTGCGCGATCCTCAAGGTTGGGGCCATCCGCAACAATGATTTGGTTGGTAGGAGGCCCGTCAAGATCTACCTTGACAATAACAAAGGCGACCGTGTCTATGACTGATATGAAAGAGGCTCTCAAATTTTCCATTTGGTTGGTTGTCCAAGGAACGTACTCCCATATGACATTATCAAGGACAAACGAGATAGAACCGCTGAATGGTTCACCTTTTAGCATTGTTGTCGTAGCGTCAACACAGAGCGAGAATGAAGTAGTCCCTCCCTCGCTTGCCACTCGTTTGGTGATTGCAAGGCCCTCTATTCTCACAAAGTCGTCCACTTTTGCGTAAACAAAGAGATTGTTTGTTGGAAGTAGTGTTCGATTGTGCGTATTGAGATCAAGTATTTGCTCCCCTTTTTTAAAAACTTTTTAAAAAAGTTTTTGGGTCTTATTCAAGTGATTTATACCAAAATAGAAAAGGAGGACTTAAACAATAAATGCTTGGTAACAAACTAAATATTCATAAGACTCGATTTGGATGTTGAGGTAGTTGTGGGAATAAGCGAATTGGTTACTACCAAGGAGTGCGCGAATGTGTGTAAGGATGTCAACTTAGTTGCTCACTTTCTCTTTAGATTTTTTGGTTTGATTAAACCTACTTGTAGCAAATAAAAAAAAGAAGGCATAAATACTTAATGCTTTGTAAAGGGTTTGGCAAGAAAATTTCATGAGATAATAAAGGAAGTATTAACAAAGGAAAAAGGTTTTAAAACTTAGTAGTGTACTATAGGCTGATCAATTATCTAAACAAAGAAAAGTCAAAATAGCTACTACACGTTCGTAATGTCTGAAATAGTGTCTTCATTCTTGGTTGAAGGCTTAATATCTATGATTATTTTGCATCGGAGCTTGGTCTCATTGCCTTTTTGGCGGAGCTCGTTCTGAACTAAGTGAATTACGTAGAGCGGTTGCTTGAAATACCTTCATCACATGCTTGTTTTGCAGTTGCATAAAAACCACGTTGCCTTGACATTCTTTCGTATACCAGAACTCTTTGAAACACCAATATCTTTATTCGCTTCATTTTTGGGTAGTAGTGCCAAAGGCGAACTCATAGTTGTCATTGGAGCAGGAGCAGGCGTTTTGATAACGAAGAGACCACTAGCAGACACTAAGCCTTGTTGTGCGAGTGCCCGAATTGCATTAGTAACTGGTGGATCTAGATCTATAACAGGAAAGAACATGGAATGAGCGTTGCGAGCGTTAATACAACAACAGAGTTGAAAAACGAACAGACTGATTCGAGCTTTGGCGCACCTGGAATCAGATGAGGTCTACGTTTTGGAGTAGAAGGAGTATCAATTCTTGCTGCAGATTCTAAGGCGTAAGGGTGTGTAGGATTCTCTCCTACAAGAGTAATGTGACGATTCAAAAAAGGAATAGGACGATGAATAACCGTCAGATACAAAACCAAGCACAGATACACGAAACAAAATAAACGTACTAGGGCTGCGGTTGAAGACTTTGATGGCTCAACAAAGATGAACAAGGAGCAGAGCAGAGAAAGCGAGGTTCAGAAGTGGTGCGCGCAGAGGTAAGAGGATAAACTTGTAGCGAGAACTGGATCAAGATTTTTTAGGCCACGGTCTCGCATAAGCACAGAAAACTCGAAAGACTAAGTATACGTACTAATAATTGATGCAAAGGGCAGAAAACAGTCGAGACAATGTACGGAGCTTGCACTAGATTGCTCACGAACCGTATGACAACGATCGAGATGGTTTTTAGGTGAAAAGCTCTGTGTGAACAGTATTGAATGGTAAATTCTCCACCATTCAATTGTGGGAAGGAGTGATTGAGTCGCAAACGAAAGAGATGACTGCAAGAAAAAGAGTGTTTACATGCTTTGACCGAACTATCAATTGTGTTCCCCCTCCGCCTCGTCCTCTCTACCCTTAGCCACCCTCCCTCCGCCTCCACCCCGGCCAACATGCTGCCTCCGCCTCGCCCCCCTACAACCACATCATCAAAAGACATTGCAAATGAAGGGGGTAGTTGGATGGGAGGATTTGGTTTTAGATCAAATGGTACAAGTTTGGTTGAGAAACTAGGTTGTCAGCTTGGTTAGAGTTACAAAACGTGATGGGAGAGCTCAGGTAGCAAGTTGGTGCTCCACATCATTGTTTGGGCCATTGAATAAAGAAATAGAGAAGTCTTCCACTAGCCAATATTCTAGTGGATTTTATTCACCTTATTCTTCGATATCACTAGCCCAAGGGCTCCCTTATAGGACCCTTTTTGAGTCCAAATTTTTTATAATGACACAAACTCTTACAAACTTTGAATTTGTAATAAGGTCCATTAAAAGGCACGATTTCTTCATTTTCTCCACTGTTTACCATTCCGTGCATTCTCATGGGCTTTCAATTGTTGACCAATATGTTTTCTGCCATAATATTCAAAGGGCCTATCTATAGGACTAGGCAAGCAATGTGACCGTAGCCCATTCATAGATGGATCAAAATCACATTTTTTCTTCTTCGAATCTCCACATGATCTCTATCAATGATATCATTTTTATTAGTTCACAAAAATATATGCATATATTTGTATATATGAGCATAATAAAAGAACTTGATGAAGAGAATAGTTGAAGAGATATACCCTCTTTCCCTCCAAAACCTTTTCAAATAGTCTTGGCCCAAATTGTAATAGATGACTCTCAATAACTAAAATAGAGTGCATATAGCATCCTTGACATCTACTACAAAGGGATGGCACTACACGAATATTATTATCTTTTGCTTCATTCTCGCACTCTTTCATAAATATCTCAATTTGCCTAGCATTCTTTGCAAGTTCTTCATGGTCTTTTTCTACAATTGTGTTTGAGAAATTACAGGTAAGTACTAAAAAGAACTCTGTGTGTGTGTGTGTGTGTGTGTGTGTGTGTGATGAAAACAACAAACATAAACTTTGAACATGCATACCGGTCTTTCTTGTTTACTTCTCTACAACTTGATATCCACTAGTTAATGGCATGGATTCTGAAAACCATCACATTGGCACTGTCTAATGTCAAAAACCTAAATAAGGACAAGCTGTGAAGGACAAAAGCTCACTAGAGTCAGAATTACTTTCTGCAACCGTGAATCTACAACTCAAATTTTCATATAGGAAAAGGAAATACACAACTGAGTATACAAAAAAAGAAACCCAATCAACATTATGGTTTTCCCCCCCATGCAATATGTTGCTTGTTGTATTGTCAATATGAAGTTGACAATTGAGATTGGTCCATTAACAATGGAACTAGTAGATGGTCATACAAGTAGAAGATAGCCTTGAATTACTTTTGGCAGCCCATTACAAGTAGGATTTTACATAGACAATCCACTTTTTGCCTTGAATTACTTTTTGTGGACCATTACACTCCATTTTTACACCCCCACTCTCCGCCTTAAGATCAAGTTGACCCTGGTCCAATGTAGGAGCCTTCCAAGTTCCTAGTACCACAACGCTATAGCCTTCCAAGTTCCTACTACTACTATAATGCTATAGTCCTCACTGCATTTAAGTGAGGTCAAAACTTGGCATGTCGGTGGCAAAATTGGAATCTCGCTGCACAAGGATGCAAACGCATCTTGGAAGATGAGAAGAGCCACTGCATTGATGGGGACTTGCTCTCAGGATTTGGATGCAATATGGAGAGGAGACCATATTGCTATCATATACAGCACTCCCTCTCCCCTCTATATTTAGCTTGAAGGGTACCTTTGCACTGTTCATAGCAAGTGACAACAACTAGCTAAATCCAGTGCATGAGTTGATTTGTCTTGAATTATCAGCTAGCCCAACCTCCTTGCATACTTTTTTGATCTCTGATAGGCCCTCGTATTAAGAGGCTCCTTAATTATGTGTGGCTTATCACCTTTCAATTTATGTCGCCCCCCCCTATCCGACTCACAGCATGTATCCCATCTCACTCTTGCTCCTTCATTCAAACCTTCTTTTTCAAGTGATTTCTGAAGATTTCCAAGCTATGAGAAATCATCCGTCCATTTACTACTCAAGACATACTACTAAAGATGTTTGGCATAAAATACAATGAAGAAGCTCAAAAACTACTCCCAAAAGAAGATCTAATTTCTTTGGCTTGCAATGCAAAAGCATCTATTGATCTCAAAAATATGTTCCCAAAAGAACAGGCCCATAGCACGAACCTTGCAAGAGAGAGAGAGAGGGAGAGGGAGAGAGAGAGAGAGAGTACTTGAGTTTACTTTGCTATGGAATGCTATGAACTATAGCTCATGCAGAGGGAGATCAAACATGAAAGAAGAGAAAACATCAAAGAAGAGGGATAGGATTTAAACCCGGTCTGGAACTTTGGAGAGAAATCGAGGGAAATCCATTTGGGCAATGCTGTTTTTTATTTCAAGGTGTTATATGGGTGTGCAACTTTGCATGGGTATTAATTTGAGTATGTTTTTTGTCTTCTCAAAGTTTCATGTTGATTGGAGATCGTTTGAGTGGATGGGCATGCAGAATTCCAAATTTATGCACACGTGTGGTATTTAGGTTGTTGAGAGTTCACGCTCAACATCATGTGATCATGTGTGCATAGCACCATCATGTGATCATATGTGCATAGCACTAACCCAATAGAGTGCTATAAAGGAAAGGGTTAGATTCCCTAAGCCTAACCCTAAATGGGTTTGTATATATTCTACATTTTCAACTAAATTTAGTGGACAATTAGTCATTTGTGGTGTGCTCTCTAGTTGTGCCCTCTTTCCTCATCTCCACTCTTCTCCTCTCCCCTCTTCATATTTTGTCATGGTATCAGACCTCCCTTGCCTTCCACTAAGGCATTGCAATTCTTGAGAGCATGAGAGAGATTGAGAGATTGAGTGTTCTTTCACTTCCGTTGAGTGATAGAGAGAATTCCGTCCACTGAATGAAAATTCCATTCATAGGATTTTCGTTCATGGATTTTGAGAGTTTGTGAGAAGTTCATGAGTGACTCCTTTGTGAAAGAGATTGAGATTTGTTCATTCTTCCGTGAGAGAGTGATCTTCTTTGAGAGACTTCTTGTTTTTGAGAGAGAGAGAAAAGAAAGCTTCGATTATTCCTATTCTTGTTTGAGAGAGAGAGACTCTTCATACTTTCTGCAGTTTACTGGCAAGGCTAGCCTACAAAAAGCTTGAAAATCCCTACAACGCTTACAGCTCAACCTCTCCAAGAAGGTAGCTTGCGAAGGAGGAGTCCAAGGTGTAGCCCTTGAACATCTAGCTGCTTCTACAACCATAGCCAGCTCGAGCACCTAAGCGGACTCTTCAACAACCGCATGCTCTCGACTCCTCTGCAACAGCCACGAATAGCACACAGCCTACAGCAAGCCAAGCCGTCTATATGACACTGTTGATCATGACTCCTAGCTATAAGCCGCCTCTCTACAGGAAAGGCTTAGCTCCTACATGGACTGCAACAAAGGAGGCTGCTCACAACGTTGACTGCACTAATGCCTTCATCCAACAAGGTCATCACCAACTACAGCAATCGAGAAGAAAAGGCTTCTATCTATGACCAGCGAGCCTATATTAGTGACTCCTAAGCTCATCCAAAAGTGCTGCAACACACGAGCTACACCAATCTCGACAGTCGACAATAGGCGCACCCAGCAAGCTTGACTAAACAGCAGCTCCTTGTCCAAGCCACCGAATGGCTCCCTTGCCCACATCTGGCTCTTCTTGCAGCTCCAACAACAACAGCCGCCTCGCCAAGCTCCTCTGTTCTCCAACATATGTTGTGTCTCCAGACCTCTTGCTCCTGAAAAACATCCAGCCGCATGGGTTGCTCCAATGACACAGCAACCCGGCTCCATGAGGCAGCCTCACAGCAGACAATGACCACTCATGTCTTCAATGCATCGATAGCTCTCTCTAGGACTACAACATAGCTCCACGTGACCCTACAGCATGCCCTTAATAAGCCTCTCCGCCACCACTCACCAACTCCAATGCCGACCACACGAAAGGCGACGCATCCACAGTCAAGATAAAGTAAACAAAATCTCGTTGATTTCGACGGAATCTCTGAATATTTCAATCTCCACGAAGGAGACACGTGGAGGATAGCTTATCATCAAGGTTAAAGCCAACCACATCCTAAGGTTTGGTCCACAGATTGCCACGTGGCAACCTTATTAACTTTTGCCACATCACTAGTCCATGTGGCCTACCATATCAACAAGCACAGTCATCAGTACCACATGGCAACTATTTGCCATGTCAGCACCCAGGTCACCAGCACTACGTCAACATCATCTGCCACATAGGCAGACCCCAGATTGACACGTGACAGATTAAAGAAACATGGTCAAGTTTTCTTGACTCAACCAGACTGCCACATCATCCTAGTTAATGTAACTCTGGTTTGATCTCACCTTGGTTACTTAACTGCAGCACAATCAGCACTGCCACTTCAACACACATAGTGCTCCGCAGGCACTTCATGTGAACACAGGTGCCACCTCATGCAGTGGTCCACAGCCACAGTCCCTACTAGGCACAGTCACTGCATGTAACCCTGATTACCACATCATCATTGAGCACATTTGCACTCCTTTTGCCCCTCCACCTAGATCCAGTCGTATCTCTTGATCTACAAAGAATTTGAGGGTGCTCCAAAATTTGAGGGCTCTATGCGCTCGTCATATCACGAGCACATTTTGGCGCAAGTATCACTCACTTTTGAGCCTCGCCACAATAGCACTTCCTACACCCACATCCGCCTCTACATCAACGCATCTAACCCAACACATATAAAGAACCAAAGAAAAGAAATTATTTGCTATTCTTTCGTTGATCGACAGTTGGTATAGATCTAGATCACAATAGACTAGATCGCCATAGAGGGGACGCTTTGAATTTCCCCAAGTTGCCAATCTAAGCCATGCCCAAAATTCTCGACTAGTTTTTACTCAAAGTCAGTCCCTACGCTCACATACAGTTTCACATCATCACATTACTTAAAACCAGATGTTCATCAGTTCAGTGAGCAGACTTTAGAGTGTTCAGAGGCATTACCGATTGATCAGTGGGCAGATAACACATTATTTGATTTCACACACATATGCCATCATTGTAAAGCCTATTCGGCTATTTCGCAACATTGTGCACATCATTTCAAGGCTTGTAAAGCCTCTTGGCTATTCATGGTATCATTTGCCACAAGCCTTGTAATTCAAATCAGATTATATATATTGCAGTTCTACCTTCATCGACAGTTCAAATTTCACTTGCCACAGTTAGTGTTTTGTAGTTGATTCATGACACTTTGAGTACATTTCTTGCACCATGTCTACGACTAGCAACCTCAATTTGGAGGCATCTGCTAAGCTAGACAACTCCAATTATGCCACATCTCCATTCTTGTACTTTAGGACAAATGGGAGTATGCCGATGAATCTACACCTAGACCATTGGACGATCCAGCCAGCAGTAGCTCTACTCCACCTATTGTCACATCACTAGCTGCAGGATCTACAGCTACACAAATAGTTTTCGCACCTGTAGCAGATCCTGCCATTGCCTGAGCTCAGGCAGAATGGGATAAGAAAGATAAGTATGCATATCATCTGATCAAGCAGAATAGGAAAGAAGTATGGGATATGTTCGCAGCTCTCTATAAGTCAAAGAGCACTTCTAGGATTCTTACACTGAGAAACCAAATCAACTAGAGTTTTCGCAATAGCAGCAAAACCGGTCATGCTTACATACTCAGGATCAAAGACTACAATAATCAACTTGCAGCAGCAGGAGAGACCATGAATCCAGTAGAAATGGTTCAAGTCATCCTGAATGGACTAGGAGAGGGATACGAGAATCTAGTCCAGAGTATTGCCATTCAACAGCAAATTCCAACACTGGAAGAACTTCAGTCAGTGTTACTTGGTGTGAAGAACTCAGGACTCAGGCCATTCATGCACGCAAAGGTCATTCTAATGATCGAGCATTCATAGCTTCAGATAGAAGCAGAGGCAAAGGCAGAGGTAGATCATTCCAGAGAAGTGGTCATCATCAACAAAGTTAGAATCAGAATCAACATCAGCATCATGCTCAGCAACATCAGCATCAACAAAGAGGAAATCATTCCAATCAAGGAAGATTCCAAGGATGAGGAAATGCATCCACCAACGTGTCAAACATCCAGTGCAAACTACTGTCATAAGTTTGGACACTATGAAAGAGATTGCTGCAAGAAGTAGTATGACCAAGGCGGTCAATCCAGTAGCAATCGAGGGAATTCCCATGGAAGAGAAAATCATTGTGGTGGACATTCTAGTCACAGTCATTTTGCAAATGAACATGGGAATATGTTTCTTGCAAATGAAGAAATGCAGCAAATTGGTACAATGTACCTAGACATGGATCGCAATCCAAAAAAGGATTTCAGCTATCAAGTCGACCAAGAAAATTAGAATCCTTGGTATATTGATAGCGGTGCATCATCTCACATGACAAATCATCAGAAATGGTTCACAGAGATGAAACCATTAGAAGGTCAAAAGGATGTCATCTACACAGGAGATAATACACCAAATCCAGTTCAAGGGACATGCATTATCCTTATGAACAATTTCACTGGTACGAAAGGATTGGTGAAAGATGTACTCTATGTTCCAAAGTTGAGCAAGAACCTCTTATCAGTAGTTCAAATGACAGAACATAGCTATCGAGTCATCTTTGATGGAGATGAATGCACTATCAAAGACAAATCGAGAAGATTTCAGCTAGTAGGAAAAGGAGTCAAGGAAGGACGCTTGTATAGAATGCTAGCTACAATACCAGATTTGCATGCCATGTCATCTCAAGTGCAATAGATGCCACTATCCGCAAAATGGCACAAGAGATATGGTCATGTCAATTTCAAGAGCTTGATAGATCTCAGGAATCAGAATATGGCAATCGGGATTCCAAAGCTACAGTTTCTTGGAAAAGTTTGCGAAGCATGCTATTTCGGCAAACAAAGCATAACCAATTTCGACAGAAGTACCTCTCGAGCACGAGGTATTCTTGATTTGATACATACATATGTATGGGGTTATGCCCAAATCCGTAGCATCAATGGTTCACTTTACTACTTGACTTTCATCGACAAGTACAACAGATATTGTTGGGTCTACTTTCTAAAAGAGAAATCTGAAGTGTTTTCCTTATTTCAAGAATTCAAAGCCATGGTAGAAAACCAAATAGACAGAAAGATCAAAGTCATGAGATAAGACATAGGAGGTGAATACATGTCTTCAGCATTCATGAACTTTTTTGTAGAAGTCACGGCATTCGAAGACAATTCACGTGTATGGATACTCCTCAAACGAATGCAAAAGCTCAAAGGAAAAATGGTACTTTAGCAAACAGTGCTAGAGAAATGCTTAGTGAGAAGCATCTTCCGAATCAGTATTGGGCAGAAGCAATAGCCACTGCAAACTACTTGCTTAATTAGCTTCCTACAGAACCGATACAGGGTATGACACCTTATGAAGCATTCACTGGACATAAGCCATACATTGGGCATCTTCGCATATTTGGTTGCATAGCATATGCCCACATACGTGATGATCATCGCAGGAAATTGGATGCAAAGTCACATAAATGCATCATGGTTGGCTACAGTGAAGAATGCAAAGCATACAAATTGTGTGATTCATCAACCGCAAGGTCATTATCTCCAGAGATGTAATCTTTGATGAGGAATCAAAATGGAAAACCTCAAACACACAGGAGATAGAAACACTGATTTCATAGTCATCTACAGAACAATTTGATGAAGAAGTGCAAGAATTTCCAGTAACACCCCAAGCAAAGCCACAACAGCTCATACTGTCTACTAAGGAAAGCAGACCACTAGCCAGATTGACATATGCTCAGAAAGGCAAAGCAATTCAAGTTGAAACCACCAACTATGCTCTTATGACTACCATCATGGCTACAAAAGAGTACTTGGGAATTATGCGACCTTCCACCAGGAAAGAAGACCATAGCAAACAAATGGGTATACAGAGTGAAGTACAATCCAGATGGAAGTATTTAAAAATATAAAGCTAGACTAGTTGCAAAAGAATTTGCACAGCAATATTGTCAAGATTATGATGAGAGTTATGCTCCAATAGAAAAGATGAATTCCATACAATTCTTGATATCACTAGCAACACTCAGCAGATGGAATGTGTACCAGCTCGATGTCAAGAATGCATTTCTCAATGGTTTCCTAGACGAGGAAGTCTACATGCCAGAACCAGCAGGTTATGTTTAACCAGGCAAGGAGAATAAAGTTTGCCATCTTAAGAAAAGTATCTACGGCTTAAAGCAAGCACCTAGAAGTTGGTACAATAGAATCGACAAGTATTTTGCTGATCTACGATACATGAAATCCAATGCAGATCAGACTCTTTACTACAAAGTTCAAGGGGAAGACATTACTATTGCATTTTTGTACGTAGATGATATGATTGTGACCGGAAGCAAGGATAGCTTCATCAAAAAGCTAAACTGCAGAGTTCGATATGAAAGATCTTGGACTTATGTACTATTGTCTTGGAATTGAGCATCTTCATGAGTCAGCTCAAGTATGTTGACAATCTCCTGAAGAAGTTTCATATGGCAGATTGCAAGATTGCAGCCACTCCCATGGAACAGAGTTTGAAACTTACTAAAGATTTGAAAAAGCCTACAGTCAATGACAAGTACTATAGGCAGCTCATTGGATCTCTTATATATCTGACTATCACACGACTAGATATCTATTATGCAGTAAGTTCACTTGCACAGTTTATGGCAAATCCAAAATAGTCTCACTGGAATGCAGCCAAAAGAGTCTTGAGATACATCAAAGGTACAAGACAGTTTGGGATAGAATACAGAGGAAGTCATCCAAGGTTGCATGGATACTGTGACAGTGACTATGCCGGAGATCATGAGACTAGGAGATCCACATAGGGATATGCATTTTTCCTTGGTCAAGGTGCTATATCATGGTTGTCAAACAAATAGCCAACTGTTTCTTTGTCTTCGACTGAAGTAGAATATAGAGCACTCACTACAGGTGCATGTGAGGCTATATGGCTCAGAAGACTATTGTAAAAAATAGATAACTTTGATGAGTCAAAGCCAACAACAATATACTGGGATAATCAATCGGCTCAAGCATTGGCCAAGAATCTAGTATATTACTTCAGGACAAAGCACATTGATGTCAGAGACCATTTCATTAGAGAAAGAGTGTTACTTGGTGACATCACACTGCAGCATTGTGATAGCAAAGAGAACATTGCAGATATCTTTACTAAACCACTCGGTAAAGAGCTTTTTGAGAAACACCGACAAGCTCTTGGTTTGATGCAAAGAAAGGACATTCCCATTAAAGGGGTGTGATGGAATGCAATGTTCAGTCCGAGTCTTCGATTCCCCAGAATCATCCTCTTGAGGGAAGGCCTACTTCATGATGTTGATCTTGAGGGAATGTGTTGAGAGTTCATGCTCAACGTCATGTGATCATGTGTGCATAGCACCATCATATGATCATATGTGCATAGCACTAACCCAAAAGAGTGCTACAAAGGAAAGGGTTAGATGCCTTAACCCTAACCCTAAATGGGTTTGTATATATCCTACATTTTCAACTAAATGTAGTGTATAGCTAGTCATTTGTGGTGTGCTCTCTAGCCGTGCCCTCTCTCCTCATCTCCACTCTTCTCCTCTCCCCTCTTCATATTTTGTCATAGGTGCAACCATGGACCATTATGGAATGGTCAAGTGTCAGATGTGCATGTAATTATGTTTTGTGTCACCGCAAAGTTTCATGTCGGCTAGAGATCAGTTGGGTGGACAAGCATGCAAACTTGCCCATGCATGGTATATAGGTGCAAAAAAATCCCATTAGTGGGCCATCATGGAATGGTCAAGTGGAATATGGGCATGCCACTTTGCACATAAATAAGTTGACCTAACTATGCAAAGGCTTAAGCAACACATTGAATTCATAGAGAACACCTCGTGTACCACCAATGTGCTAAATTGCATTGAGACCTTCTTCAAGAGTCATACATATGAGTCATTGTTGAACATGCTGTACCAAAGCACCCTCTAGAACAAGCACTCCATGGCATATGCTCCATGCAACTTGTGGCATTTGCCCATTATAGAAGTTGACAAAGGATGACGTTGCACAGTTCCTTTGGAACTCTGCTAGTTTAAGAGCTTTGGTCCACAATTGTTTGGCACAGTTCTCTCACACATTCAATACAACATTTACTCTCCTATTCCATGACGGTATCAACATTATACAAACAACTAAAGTTGATGTGCACCATGAACATGGTAACCATACAATACTCCTGAATGATTGGTCTTCACCGACAATAATTGCTCCATCACAACCACTTCTAACAAAGAGGGTTTACGCAAGCTGGTCCAAAGAGGATAAACAAAACTTTACAAGCTACTACAAAGATGCCTTGATCTACCTGCTAATAAGCTAGCCTCACTTTACAACGAGAAACATAGCCATGGGCGCTATTTCATCCCAAGCATTTGCAACAAGGTTTACAGAAGCTCGGCACAAGCATCCAGCATGACCCATCACTTCATTAGTGCACAAGATGTCGATAGTAACGGTGGGATTATCACTATCACAAATGCACAAACGGAGGGTCAACAATTCGGCAATGAGTAGCAGCCTGCAAGCCCTAGGAAATGGAAGAGAGCCACAAAGTCCCCTTGAGCCTCGTTTGGGGAAAAACTAGAAGACACTCCAACATTCTCATGTTCACTTTGTCAAACTTTGATGTTCTACTCGAAATTGAGCATGCTACGTCCCGTTGCTAAGACGTTGCAACGTCATGATTTGCCAACCATGGACATCACATCCATAGTGCGCTGCATTTCCTCAAGCTACATGCACGACCTAAGGAGACAGAAACTGCCAAAATTCCGCATGGAGAACATGTCCCTATCAGTGAAAATAGGATACAACTCCACTTTGAATAGAATAGAAGAATGATTGGTGGCACTAAGGATACCCTTTTCATAAAGCAAGGAATTGACATGCAATGACTTCCGCACTTAGGCTGTCTCTCCTTTCTTACGTTCTGTTGAAGCCCACAGACTTCTTGGATCAGGATGATCATGCATTGCTTCTACTCTGCGTTCAATCGCTGGAGCCACATTGGTCCTTCTGATTGACATCTTTGACATTGTGTGCCCAAGCCGTTTCTCCTTTATTTCAGGGGACACCAACATAGCTAATGTCACCCTCTTTGTAAGCTAGTTGATCTAAGCTGTGCACCCCTTTCACTTTCTATAGGCCATTTCTCATGTTAGAGAGCATCGCCTCTTGGGCGTGCATCTCCCGAGGTGTTGGTAGGGTTGTTACTCTATGAACTTTAGGGTGCATGCTAAAGCTTGTGAAGACTCGAGACTTGTAATCACCTAAATGGCCTGATGTTGCTGCCTCGAATGCTCCCACCAACCGTGACACCACGGCTTGTGTTCTTCACTCCGATTGCAATGATCGAATGCGTGCATTTGCAACCGCTTCTTGCTGCTGCTCTACAAGGAGTCTTCTTTCTTCTCATTGTTTCTCCCTTCATAGATGTTGCAAAAGTGCCTTCCGTTGCCGCTTGATACTGTGCCAGCACTTTCCTCGACCCGAACTCTATTCCTTGTGCCTTGACTTGGCTTTTTGGCTTTCCTGTCTTGTAGCCTCTGTCTGCTTCTCTTGCAAGCCATGGCGAGCTACATGTTACCATTGACGTCATGGCCACGATCAGTTTGGAATAGACCAGAGAAGCTGGCTGGTGAAGCAGGTAAAGAATAGAAGACAACTTACCCGAAAGAAGACAATGGCAAACCAAAGTCTATGCAAGGTCACGTCGAGGTGCGTTCAGGTTGCAAGGCATTTGCAGGGCAAGTTGCAGGTACTTAATCTTCCAATATTTGATGGGCGGGAGGTGTGAAAATTCAAAATTCATGAGAGTAGAAAAATTTCAGTTGTCAGTTTCCCCCCCCTCCGGTGATACACGTCATCAGACTTGGATATCCCAAACAAGTGCAATGTGGCCTAAAATGCTTCAAAACACAAATAGGCCAAAGGGCATGCTATCGGGTTTGATGCTATGTATTATTATATGCAATCACCTTTGGCATATTTATGAGCCATATAGCAAGCAAGTGCATGGAAAAAGAAATAATTCAAAATTATAAATAGTGTTGGATTTATTAAAATATCTTTGCACATGCACAAATTGCACTTTTCCAACTTCTTCCATTTTAGCGTGAATCTGAATACCAATACCAACAACTATCAATGTTTTAAGACCACCATGCACTAGTCCCAATAGTTTGGATTCCAAATTGTCAATCCATTTTGGTTTTCAACAAATCAAAAAAAGTTATGGAGTGTGCCCTCAAATGGGTATGCATCACTTTAGCACAATATTGGAGACCCATTAACCCATGCATAATGATCTCATTTCGGTGTGTCCTTGGGTTGAGGAAAGCCTCACGTAGTGTGGTTTAGAGTGATTACTTGGCTGCATGTATGTATAGAACAAAATTTTAATGTTTTTGAATAAATTACTATAACCTATAGTTTTCAGAATGCATGCTCCACATGGAAAATAGCACTTGTAATGCTTTAACGGTACCGTTTCAAATCCTTATTTCATAATTTTTTGTCTCATGTTCAAGTTTGGAATGTGTACTACAACTTGAAGACAAAGTTTGCCGAATTCCTTTGAGCAATGCATAAGTTATGGGTCATGCAAGATACCCATATATAGAAAAGTCCCTGAACCTCACCAAAAATGGCTACACCCAAGCAAACAATGACCCAAGCTTGAGAAGGCAAATTGCCAAACTATTGCAATTTTGATGGCTCCGACAAGTAGGCGACATTCGAGTGTTCTACGAATGCAGATGTTATGGGTCTGCGATGCAACGAAGCTAGGGGCTATCGGTCTTAGCAAAAAGTAGGAGTTGTTGCTACGTCTATTACTACTGCTGCTCCTCCTCATGACATAGCGATCGTTAATTTTCACCGATACATTTCTTGGGCTCTGTCGAATTTCATTCTTTTCTTCGAAAGATGAGACTGCACGAAAATGTTCTCTATCTAGGTCTAATCCAGTAAGAAAAGGATTAAAAGAATCATCGTAGGTAATACTACAGCAACATTTTTAGCTTGTTGCCACCCTCCGATGCTAAGCCCATATGCATTTCCACCATCATCACATCAACATACCTCAATTGATGTAGGGACATGCCACACTCCATTTGAAACTCATGGAGGATGGTCAGTGTCTGGTTCTAATTCTTGCAATTCCAAACCTGGCGGCTAATGACAAAGGCAGAAGCTACAAAGGTGACTGCAGAGATGCGATATCAATCCCAACTATGATTTTCATCACTATCCAAGCCATGCCAAGGCTGAAATTGGAGGTAGGAAGATGCCTATGGAAGAGGAGGGAGGAAATTGGGAGGAAGGAGGCAACAAATGAGAGAAAAAGGCCCAAATTGAAGGCAAGGTGGGGGCAGTGCAGAGGGCTCAGAGGGGGAGAGGGAGGGCAAGGCGGCGGGTTTAGGGGAGAGGGAGCTAGAGGGATGCCATAGCTAGGGAGGGAAGGAGGAAGGGGAGGGCAAGGGGAAGTGGCATTTGGGGACGAAGAAGAAGGAAAGCTCGCATAGACACAAAGGCTAGCATAGACATAGAGAAATATAGAGTGGAGCTTTGCACTGAATGTGGGGGTGAAAGGTAAGAAAGAAGAAAGCTATTGGAGGTGATGAGTGGAAAGAAGAAAGCTATTAGAGGCGATGGGTACTTGAGGCACCAACTCAATCTTTAACCTATTAATCACAGACACTAGGAAAAGAAAATGAGGACATGTGGTAGCTTGGAGGAGAAGAGCTTGCCACATGGCTCTTGGATGGAGGCTTGGAGAGGGAAGGAGGTGGAAAGACAAGAGGCAAGTTTTGAGTGGGGAGGAGCTGGAAGGACAAGAGGCAACTTTGGGAGGAAAGAGGAGATAGAAGGTCAATGGAATGGAGGAGATGGAAGGTCAGCTTTGGGAGGAGGAGGAGATGGAAGGTCAATGGAATGAAAGGGGGAGATAGAAGTCTTAGAGCCATGGGTTAAGACTTAGTCAAAATTTCAAAAGCCAATCCAAGTACAAAAGGTGAATTGATTAGCAATTTAAGAACCACTCAACGCATGTGCCAAAAGGAGCTTCGAGTGTTTAAAACATGCATTTGTTTTGGGCTTGGTCATTTCTCAATTACTTTTTGGTTGATCCGTTTTCTTGATCCCAGCAAAGTAGACAAATGAGAGCTCCACTGGATCCAAACAAAGGAAGTGAATTGGATTCCTAAATCTAGCATTGATGAAAGAACCCAGCAAGAAATCGTTCAGTATTTAGAGGAGAAGGAGGCCTACCTTGTGGCATTTAATTCAAAAACCACCATTGGTGGAATACTGGAAACTTTTCTATTGAACTAATATTATAGTCTATAGAAGAATAGAGTCACATTTATAGATGGAGCTAAATGGAGCGATCATATGAATGCTTTTGAACAAAGTGCTTGATGTGCTCCACGTGATGTTGAAATAATAGTCCAAAGTGGATCTCTTGCAACCACTTGCATTATTCTTAAGCCATACTTTAGCCAGTTATAAGATCATTCACATAAGAAACTAATCGAACGATGGGAGCTGTAACTCCCTAAAGCAAATGCTTATGTTGGCTAGCTGAGGGAAGTCTGCCTTCAGATTGGTTGAGGATGGGGTCATGTATCTATGCCCATGCAAAGCACGGGTTCAGTACTCGTATGTATTATGTTACTACTCTCATCTAAAATCCAGGGTATGGGGGGACAAGGTCCATATACAATATGCATACCATGTTTTCCAATATGCAAGGGAAAAATATGAAAATCTCATGTCCCCCCTTTCATAAAATATAGGTTATATACCTTGAAAAATATGCAAGATTTTAAGATTTGTACATATTTTTAATAATATGTAACGCCCAAGGGGGGGTTCTTTTAGATGAGGGGGGATAAAATAAAAATACACTAAAATGTAAAAACCCATCTCCTTTCAAATTAATGTAACTTTTTCATGAGTTACCTAAATTTCAAGGTGTAAAGACATATTTGAAGCTCTTTTGGTGTAAAACATAACCATGCTGATTTGATTAATTATTACTCATGGCATATTGTTAAATTCATCTCATACTCAAGATTTTGATAGGCATCTTATCTTATTTTATCTTCTTATCTTATCTTATCTTATATCTTACTTCTTATCTTATCTTATCTTATATCTTATATCTTATATCTTATCTTATCTTATCTTATCTTACTATCTATCTATCTACTTCTATCTATTCTATCTTCTATCTTCTATCTTCTATTCTATCTATCTATTAAGGAGGGTGGGAGTCACAAGAGGGTGCCACGTGTTGATTGAAGGAGAGCTTCTAAGTGCCACGTGTTGGATGGAGGGACAAGGGTGAAGGGATGGAGTGTGCCATGTGTTGGAGTGGAGGGCAGTGGGAAGTTTCAAATTCAAAAATTGAGTATTGAATGCTCCAGATTTGACAGCTTTGACCTCCCCCCAACTTCATCCTCTCGCCCCTGTCAGACTCCTTCTCCTGGCTTGAATTTGAATTTGCCGCCTATGCCTCATGGTCACTCTAGCGTATCTTGACCATAGGCCTTAAACGTAGCCGCGAGAGCAATAGCAGCAGGGTTATTAGACAAGAACAAGATCGTTGGTGAGTTCTTATCCATTCTATTCCCTACGAACTCAGAAATTCCTCCCTCACGAATTAAACATCTCTTTCTTTACTCTTTATGCTGGCTCCCATGGCTCCATGCTCTCATAGTTCCTCTCTTCATCCTCCTCATGCCACCTTCCATTTGGCTGCTCCCCTCACCATCTGCCTTCTACTTCGTGGGCTTTTCCCTCTTCTCCTCACATGACCTTTCATATGGCTGCTCCTGCACAAGCCCCCTACTCCTTCGCGACGTGCAATCCAAACATAGCCAGCGGTTCGTTATCTTCTCACTTCCATAAGCTCTATTCTAGACGGTCAGTTCTCAATCTGCAGCAATCGTCCTTTTTTTCAGGGAAAGCTCGCCCCCTTTTGCATAATGTTACAAAATCACTAGCGCTCTGGATGGGCTCCCTTCGACGGAGACTCTGGAACTGGTCTCCTTGGAGATATCGACGTTGCCTTCTTAGCTTTCTATGCTCTAGGCACTTTTTTTGCCAGACATCTTGGTGATCAAGTTTGCCAAAGGTGGTTCCTCATTGTGGCCATGGTCGGCAGCGGCCTCTCTGTTTTCGTGTTTGGAATGGCATACTGGTGGAATGTGCATTGGCTTCATCATCCTAATGCTATCCGGATTGTTCCAAGCAACTGGGTGGCCTTCGATAGTGGCTATGGTCACCAACTAATTCAGAAAAAAAGAAAAAGGGTTGATCATGGGAGTCTGGAATGCACATATGGAAACATCTGCGGATGTTTGATTTCTCCACCGAGAGAGGCGACAGGGAGGCCTCTCTTGAAGCAGAGGTGGAGCTATTCACTGCTATTACAGGAGCGACAAGACTTGTAGATTGAAGCTTCCAAACGAGAAGCGGGCTGGGTGGGAACTCCTCACCATTTGAGCTGTGTCTAGGGAGGTGAGGACATTAGTCTGCTCTCAAGTGAGTCTCTTCTGCATTTCCATAACGGGCCCTTCTAACTGCACAGTGCATCAACCCATCGAACACTCTCTCCAGGCTCTCCCCCCACAAGGCCGCTGTCATCGTTCTTCCACCAAGAGAGCTCCCAAATGAGTGGTAAGCTATAGACTGAAGCTAGCGTTGAGCTACACCCACTAGCACAATACACGCCAGCACCGATGCTAGCTCCAAGCGATGTGCGAAAGAAGACCCCAAGTACACTCAATCCAGTGCAGACAAGTTTGAATGAAGTGGAGGATTTGAGGGCAATGGTGGAAACAATGGTGGGGAAGAAGTGGAAGGTAGAGGAGGTGGAAGGGGAGGAGGAGGGCAAGGGAGTGGGGAGTTGGTTTGGAGAAAGCGGGCAATGAGGCAAATTTACAATGGGGATCCGAGGACACCCGATTTTGGCTAGATTCTTGCGCCTTCTTATCTCTGCATTGCACCCTTTTGAACTGGCTCCTTCTTGATGCCAAGCAACAACTGCTTGATGAAATATTGGGCCCAAAAACCCACACATAGGTCTTCAAAGCTATCTCTTTTGCTTTGGATTGTTGTAAGCTGCAGATGGATTGCAAGTGTTGATGGGGGCAATCTTTTTTTGAATGGTTCATTGTATTCTATTCGTAGTTTACTACTACTATAACATATTGTATGTGTGCATGTACATACTAGGTGAAAGTAGAATGTAAAAAACACTTATCCACAAAGAGGTAACGTGTATATTAAATCTCACCATCCTCGGATTTCATCAGCGTTTCCATAAAGTCTTTAGAACAAGAGTAATAAAATTTTCTTTTGTAGGTAGCTTGGTTACAAACCAATCAATTTATGTTGAGCTTGGGCACTATATGGGTCTTACCTTGACCATTGTGCTACTTGAGAGGATGAGCATCTAATGTGGTCTATAGGCAATGCGACTTTGTTTGTTCTCATGACCACATAAGCCATTTTTCTTGCCCAAGTTGGTATTGAAAAAGCCCCCTTGATCTAAGGTTTGGGAAATATTTCTATGCTTACATGACAATAATATCAGCTTTGATTGATCAACCTTTGTTACACGTTTGAATGCAAGTGATGTTGCTTTTTGGCCTAAATGCATGTAGTATCTTTGAGCTCTAATCAGTGTTGCTTCGTAGCATATCTCCAATCAATGTTGCTTTATAGCTTGGATGAAATGGAAGCATCATATTGTTGCTTAAATAAGGATGAAGAATGAAAGAGGCATGGTTAAGGAATGTAAGATCGATAGATGATATATTGTGTCATAGTAGACTTGACTTTGAGTATGTCATTGTAGCTTTGTCCCAGTCTCATTAGGGAAAAAGGGAGCTCATTTTGGGGCCCTGTAAGAAATTCACTATTTTTTGATTTATTTCTCTCCTAAAAGACCTCAAAAATAGTAAAATACAGAAACGTGGCTCAGAATTGTCAGTTCAGAAAGGAATAAGATAATCTTTTGTCTGACTAACATGATTTTGCATTAAATATCTCCTTAGATTTTTTTTTGTTTATCGAAGATTTTGCATCTCTTTTGTCGATGTGTGCAAGCCTTTCATAGAGAATCCATCATTGAACTTGGTGATTGCAAGTTTTCAAAATATTTACATGGATACCGCCACACTTCCACGATTCATGTTACAAAATGACTATGAGATTGACAAGCAAACTTCGCAACCTCAGAAGTACAAAAATGGTCGATACTAGTGAGTCACTATCTCAAAAGAAGCAATTACACCATCTTCACATCGACTTAGAAGAACAATATGCTCCAGCACAAAAAAGATGAAAGGATATGGTGTTGAATGCTCAACAGCAGGAAAATATGAGAAGAGAAGGGCTTTAACATATTGACTTATGGTGCGATGGAAGCATATATCCAAAATGTCAAGTAAAAAACTCTACACCTCCATTTGTCAATCCCACCACATTATTGAGGTTTGTTGGCGATGGACAAAATGGACTTCTTGGTTATATTTCAGTGCAGTCTGCATTTGCAAAAACATATAAAATGATGTACTTATAAGAAAAGGGGGCCAAGATGCAGGAGATAGCCATTTGTGCAAAATTGGAGCAGTAGTTGTAGAATGAAATTAAGGAGCATTCAAAGAGTAAAAAAGAGTTGACAAGAGCAAGAAAGAACAGAACCGTGCTTGGAGACAGACTACGTAGTAGGAAGATCAAAAACATTGCAAATTTGAAGGTTGAGACTAGTGGATGCAAGCGAAGAATTCAGGAAGCAAGGTTAGATTGAAATTTATTATTTTGTATACTCACAAAGGCTCTCAAATGACTATCTATTTCATCCATTACCACAAAACAAGAATGGAGGTGTTGAATAATATAGGCATATTGTGTTGTTACTATAGGAAATTATTGGAGTCTGCAAAAGAAAATATGGATCCGAACCTTCTTCCTATTAAACAAATGAAAGGATTGCTTTCTTGTGGTGTAGCAAAAGGTTTGATTGAGGAAAAAAATACAAAACAGTCAAACGCAATGTTGTAGAGGACTTTTTATCCAATAATCAAGTTGATGGCACTATAATCCAAGAGGCTCTTGATGTTAGTGGAGTTAGCAGGAAGGGATATAGTTCGATTTTCCAACTTCAAAGAAGAATGGTCGAGTTTTATGGAATAACATTTGAGGAGTGCAAAGGCATTTTGAAATTTGTTATCAAACTGGATGAGTGTGAGGTTGTAAAGGAAAAGAAAATGGAAAGGGTTACTATTACATTGATGAATGGAGCACTTGATACATCATTGACTGAAGCGAGTTCAAAGTATTTTAGTGTGCAGTCAGAGAAACACATATGGTGGTTAGGCTCATTCCAAGTATGATCATTTTTTGTTTTGTACTCTATTTTGGTCATTGTTATAGTAAGACTTTTGTTTTCTATAATCTGGTAGGTGAAGACAAAAGACCATGAAACACTAGATTGGTTGTTTCACCACACGGAAATACCAAGAATAATCAAAAGACAAGTGCAAGGCGAGAATCTCCATGTTGAAGGAAAAGGTGATTTTCAAGTAGAGTGGCACATGGCGGGGGATCTTAAAACACTTAAGTGCATGTACAACGTTAGTAAAGGAGGCAAACTCAAAGTCTCCTTGTCTTTACTGCAAAGAATCAGCTCAAGTAATGGATTCCAAATGGTGGAGGAGAGCACCTAATAGAGATAAAGTTGACCCTGACTTCAAGGCCATTCTGGACATTCCACTATGTAATGTTCACATCTGCACATTGCATGGTCTATGTCGAATTATTGAGAAATTGGTATTTTTGTATATTGGATTTGCTTAGAAACTTTGTCTTGAAAAAAATAGAAAGGATGCTCTTCAAGCATTGGAAAAAGTGTTATCCGATATAGGTCTGCATGGAGGAGATGTTCAAATCACAAAGGATTTTAAAAAGTCTACCAATGGCAAGGAGGTACCAATCAAGCCCTCTATTGGTGGTGTTAAGGCAAGAAGATTCTTGTCTCGACCCCAACATAGTAAGCAAGTAAGGCAAGGTAGAACAGTTTCAAAGATTAATTGTGGATTGTGGAAGCAAGTCCATAATGCCGTGAAAGATCATGAGGCAGATGGGGAAGCACGAAATGTGAAGGCAAAGGTGTGGAGGTCTCTTGATCAACTCTTCATGTTCTGTGACAAAGTAACATGGACAAAGAGTGATTACAAGAACTTTGAAGAGGCAATTAAACATTTTGGGAAGTCAATGAAAGACACGTGGACAGCTTGCAATATAACTCACTACATGGTAAGGTTCTGTCGTCTTCTTTTACTTAAGTGTGATCCTCTTTTTTTTAATTACTTACTATGCATTCTTATGTCTTACAGCATATCATCTATAACCACCTTCCCTATTTTGTCAAAAAGTATGGATGCCCAGCAATTTGGTCTACCCAAGGCATGGAGAAGTCTCACTACATGGCACGTAATGCATTTTTTAGACACACACAATACTATGGAAGGAGTCAAAAGGCAAATAGTATGAAGGAAGTATTCCAATGGTTTTACCGAGGCATACTACAGAGGCTGCATGCTAAAAGAAAAGTTGCTAGCTCCAAAGTCAAGCTTTCTTTTCTTCTAGCTCAAAAGCAAAGACGAAGACAAACTCTAGACAATTCAATGGCAATAGAGAGACATAGACAATGGAGGGAATCGAAGATATTTAGAAACCATAAATGGACAAGTAAACATGAATAGCAGTTTGTAACTTATTGGTGTTATGTCCACATGTTTTCAAACTCAATCAATATCTAAAATTTTTTTTGTAGAACAAGTGACTCTTGGTGTTATGCCTATATGATTTGAGACTCCATCAACAGTATTTCTTTTGTGAAACATGTGATCTAAACGTAATAATACAATTTGTTCACAATTTCAATATATTGTTTGTTTAATATTTAATGACACCACTCTATCTATCCCAAGGACTTTGTACAAATCAGTTCATCTTCAACTTATTGTTCATTTATACAAGATCATACCAGACATCAAAGACTTTGTACAAAAATCAGTTCAACTTCAATATAATGTTTGTGCTATATTTGATGACTAAATCCTATTTCTCCTAGGGCCTGCCAATTGGAACTCTCTTTTTGATCTTAATTAGACCCTTTTTCTTCCTTATTGGCTTGATGTCGACTGTCTGTTTATCAATGCTTGCCTCTGTTGCTTGTCTGGGAGGGGTATTCTTCAGCTGTCTCCATGTGTTCTTCTTCTTGGATTGTGTCGCCTGATGCAATCATGGGTGGCTCTCAAAACCTTATGAGCTTGTGTTTTCCATAGCCCTCTAGACATTTGGGCTCCTTAACACCACATGCTAATTCATAAGAAGTGTAAGACAAAAAGTAAGAGGTCCTAGAGGCCTGCTTATTCACATAATCCCCAAATATATCTATGGCAGAAAACCTCTCTATCAAAATGATCTTTTCCTTTTGCCATGAAAGATCATGTCCACCTAAAACCCTGGACAAACATTTTAAGAAGTAAACAATGGCTTCTCCATGTTGCTCAACTGCCTATGGTAAATCAAGATCTTAGCACTGCCTAGATCATGAATATAATGAGCTAGGCTTGACAGTTTGCCAAACCCAGCCGGCCTGCTTCCACTTGTTCTCTGGAGGAATGTGTCATCCTCAATTTGTAGCTGCCACATATCAAAAGATTGGAGTGAGACAATACACAACCTACAAAACATTTAAGCAGAAGACAAAGTATTTGATTTGAAGTAACAAGATCGTACCTTCTCATTTTCATCAGCAACAAGCAGTTCATCTTTCCAAAGATTTATTCATCTCCCCTCCAGTCCAGCCTCTTCTTTAAGCTTTTCCGTGTATAGTGCTGAGAGATTCATAGCTTCCTGTGTGAGCTGGAAGGCAGCTTTACCTAGCTCTTGGAACTTTTCAGCCTCTTTGAAACAAATAGTAAGGGCCTCTGCAGGATCAAAAATTGTTTCCAAAGCCAGTAGTGAATGGTCATCCTCTATGCCAACCTCCTTGTCAAGCCTTGAAGCCTAGGCAATAAGGGAAATGGCATAGTCCTCCCTCAAATTGAACATACACTCTATATCATGGAGGAAAACATAATCTTTTCCACCAATCAAGACACCTGGAAGCATGGGCACTGCATAGTTGCTGCTCTGAACATCAAAATCTTCAACTGGCTATGCTGCCCTAAGAGTTTTTGTCCTCAGTTGAATAAGGTCAAGAGCAGCCACTTGCAGCCCCTCATCCTAGAGGTTGATATTTTCTTCTTGCTCTACCATTTCTGTTACCAAAGGAACATCCTCTTTTTTCTCTGCTTCAGATGTGTCTTCTTTTTTAGCCTCCTGCCCTTGTTCATCCAGAGAGTCCCGACTGAAGACAATGTACATAAGGAATGCCATGGTTTCCTTAAGCACTCTACACTTTCTGGTGTGCAAGTTACAGTTGAATTTATATTGATCAGGCAGGCTGTCAAATCTTCTATTCACATGGTACCTCAGCCTGTCAATGGAGACAATATGATTTATATGCACAAAAACCTTTTCACCTTCCACAATTCTTCCTGCCTCTGTCAGTTGTTTGAAGGTATCCCAATGGTCTGAAAGAAAATCTTTGTGATGCTCTAGTATAGAGCTCATAGTGAACTCCATGTTGAAAATACTGTGGTATATGTGGAAGTTCCTCTGAGCCTTGCATTTGTGAAGAAACTCAAATAGGAGCAAATCTAGAGATTTGTCCTCTTCTGGTTCCTTTTGTTTTGAGATGGAAGACTCAGCATTCTGCTCCAGTCTCTTCTTTTTGCTTGTTCCAAAATTTATATACATTGAATTCTATATGCTGACATATGCAATCAGGGAATGCATAGGATATCACCAGATAATTCCCTTCATGAGCTCTCATGACTCACCTGGTGATTGCTGTGGTCTAATTATAGCAACAGAAAAGTCCAGCTTCCTCTTGAAAGGAGGGGCTTGGGAGTCAACTGTTCTAAAGAAAAAACATTTCTCATCATCAAGGAAGAATTCCACAGGGCCAAAGATAGCAAAATAATGAGGTAGAAGTGAGAACCAAAAGAGACACAGGAATTTGCAGGAAAACGCGATGTAGGACCATTTGGAAAATATCAAGCACTCTCCTCGCATTTTGTTGCAAATTTTCCAGTTCTGTTGATATCCATGTCAAATCAAATGCTAGGATCATCTCATAGATTCTTGGATAGTATGAGTTGATATCCAAGAGAAAGGCTGGAGCTGATTGAAGCTTTTCATGAGGAATGTGTCAACAATAGGAATTTGCAGCAAAATGTGATATGGGCTATCTAGAGATGGATAAAGCACTCTCCTCGCATTTTGTTGCAAACTTCTAGGTTCTATTCATATCAATCTCCAATCAAATTCTTGGGTGATCTACCACATTCTTGGACAGTATAAATTGAATATGTAACAAGAAGGGTGGAGCTGAGTGAAGATATTTGGACATTAAGAATTCTATGGATGGAAGAAATATATGTCAAGAAACATTGAAAAGAATCTAGAATTCTGACCTTTCTTTTCCTTTTCCATGCTGTTGGAGTTGCACTGGTGAATCTCCTGCTCTTTCCCAAACTTGAACTGCAACCTTGGTAACCTGGAGATCTGGCAGTGGTAGTAGTCTTCATGTAGGTTGTAGTCTGGATGGAGTGTGCTGGGTAGGAAGGGATCAGAGAGGGAAGGAAAAGGATGATGGGAGGGTGTTGGCAGGGATGAAAGATTGGGAGGCAGGGGAGGGAAGAAAGGTTGTGGAATTGATTATGAAATCATGAATGGCACAAGTTCCAAGGCAAAAAGTGTCCCTTTCACATGTGCCAAGTTTCAAACTCCAAGAGATCTGGGTCCCATCCACACGTGTGAAAAATGACCTTATTCCACACGTGTGGGATTTAGTAGCTGCCTTGTTTGTATTTTGCACTTATCTTTTCCCTCTTGTTTAATCTATCCTGTCTCGGCCCTCCAGTCTCAGCTCTCTTGCCTCCCTACCTCTCTACTCTGCAACATCAGCATCTTGAACAATAGCACAGGTTCATCCCTAGCACAAGGTACTCATCAGCAGCATAGCACACCCACAGATAGCTTTCACGTCAGTATTAATGGGTTCTTCCCTCAGTCTCTGCAATCTTCTTGCCTTCCATAGAAACAATCCATCCTGCATGGACATGCATAGACTCAATCCATATTTTATTTAGTTGTAAAGATAGAGAAATCATTGTAGGAATGCAGATCTTCAAGTGTGATAATTGCATGTGAGGGTAAAACTATACTTATGGGTTCTTCCTTCAGTCTGTGCACACTTCTTGCCTTCCATAGACTCAATCCATCCTGCATGGACATGCAAACACCTTCAAATGATTGAAGGCATATTCCAGCATGCTGCCTCATGAATTTGCAGGAAAATGCGAGGAGAAGGCCTTAGGAATTTCAAACAGCCGAAATCGCGTTTTGTTGCAAATATTGAAGTATTTTTTCATCCACCCCTGTCATTCTGGTTTTGTGACTTTCATAGTTGTTCATGGCTGTATTCTCCTTGCATAGACTCAATTCATATTGTATTTAGTTGTAAAGACAGAGAAATCACTGTAGGAATGCACCAGCATGTCACTTCAGGTATTTGTAGGAAAACGCGATTTTGAGCTGTTAGGAATTTCAAACTGTCCGTATCGCATTTTATTGCAAAATTTTCAATGTTGCTTCATCCACCCCTGTGATTGTATTTTTGTGTTATACCATGTTCTCCATGGCTATAATCTCTTTCCATTGCTTTATATGCAGTTTGTCAGAGTGATGGCAAGAACCAAGTCAATTGCAAGGAAAGCTGACAAAGGGCCAGGGCTTGCAGCAACAGCAGCTGGGGCAGGTACCAAGAAATTTAGTGTGCCTCCAAAGGGAAGAGGTGCACATGGCAGGAAGGGTAAGCCAATGAGCCTGCTCCAGCAAAAGGCCAAGAGATTGAAACATGGTGCAGGTGTGCTAAGGGAGATCAGGAAGCAATAGAAAGCTATAGGCTTTGCAATCCCCAAGGCACCTTTTCAAAGACTGGTGAAAGACATATGTGATAGTTGGCACCTTGGGTTGAGGTGGAACAGGACTGCCATTCTTTCCTTACAAGAAATGGCAGCGGATTGCTTGGAAAAATATTTTGAAGATGCAATGCTGGTAGTAGCCCATGCTCACAGGGTGACTGTGATGGCCAAAGACTTCAACACTTTGTCCAGAGTGAGATGGAGGTATGACAAGCTTGTTCATCCTGTGGAATGGCAGGACATAAAGATGAGAGACATATTATTAATTCCACCTACAAGGAAGTCGAAGGTAGATGAGGTTAAGGTTGTTGAAGTAACCCACTCAAAGAACACCAGAGGGAAGGCTGCTTATGAGGAGTCACTGAAGCAGCAAATAAAAGAATCAAAATCTATTATAGATGTGGAGACTGGAAAGAGGGAGCTGCAGATACAAAGAAGGTTGCAGGAGCTGGGCCCTAATATAGTTGTCCATATTGAGGATGAAACTTCAGTGAATGATTTTGACTTGACAAAACCATGCTTGGCAGCATTGGCTCATAAGAATGAGTATTGCTCAGATACTATCATTCTTGCAATGCTCTAGTAAGTGTCTATTATTTTACATTTGTTTGCAAAACAATCCTCCTTGTATCTCCTTTATACCCTACGCTAATTATTTTTTGGTCCCATGCAGCATGATGAGAAGCTGGCTTCACCCCTCTGTACAACATACAGTCCATATTATTGATCTTGCCATTTCTTCCAAGTTAAGAGATGCAAAGGAAACTCCCATCGTATTTCCAACTGGTTCAGACACTGCAATTTTGAAGTTATCGATGTTTTGCTACTTCTATACCATAACAGGTATGTGGGTGACTGCTTCTTTTGGGATTCTTCTTTAAGATTGAGAACTCTTGTAGCCTTTGATTTCTTAATGCTTTTTTCCTTACGCAGTGACCACTGGAGTTTTGTTTCTATTGACATCTAGCAGAAGCAATGCTTTATATTCAACTCTCTTAAAAACACACACAGAGAGCTGAAATTGTAAGTGGTGTGTGTGCTTTTTTAAATTAAATCTTCATTATTTTGATTTCATACTAACTAAATTATATGTGTTGCAGTTGTATTAGAAGGCTTCTAGATGCATTGGATCACTGTCCAATGCATTGGATCACTGTTCATTATTTTGATTTCATACTAACTAAATTATATGTGTTGCAGTTGTATTAGAAGGCTTCTAGATGCATTGGATCACTGTCCTCCTAATGTCTCTCTTTTGGATTCAATAGAGCCAATAAATCTAGAGGTAAAAAGTCGTTCCCTCTATTGATGTCTATTTCATGTTATGTCTTTGAACTTATTGAATAATTTTGTTTTGTTCAGATGTTAACATTTTCTAACATATCTTTCCAACTGTACAGACACCACAACAAGATGATTCAAGTAGCTACGGATGGAGAGTGCTGATTAGTGCCAAATATCTACTTTCAAGCTATTTTGAGAAAGAACAGCCAGACCTTGTAAGAAAAAAAATTTTTCATTTAGCTTCAAGATAATTGATAGTGGTACAAAGTATTCTAAATCATCATATGCCATTGCAGATGAAAGAAGATAGCTTTAGCTCAAACTATGTATATAATTTCAGAGTTGATACAATTTGGAAGTTTTTGAGCTATGCCTCCCCCAAACTTATTGTACCATCTATTGTCAAGTTGGGTGAGAGCTCTAAAGTATGAGAAGGTGTCATACACCTTAATGACACAAATGAAGCTGATGTGGTGCCACAGAAACAAGGACCTAGTGCTGATGAGGAGAAGCCATAGGAACAAGGACCTGTTGCTGATGTTGTTGAGGAGAAGATGGAGCAGCAACAAACAGATGCTCCAGGGGTAGTAGAGGAGACAATGGAGTAGCACCAAGATACTGTACAGCACAGGATGGAGCAGCAGAAAATAGATTCTCCAAAAAATGATGATACAGAGAGCTTGGACCATGTAGAGCAGCCTCTGGATCAAGCTATAGATAAATAGAAAATGGTTGTCAAGAATATGTTCTACATGTACAATTAAACACTTCTGTACAAAATTTTACTTTATTGAATACAATACCTTTGTTTATGGAGTCTGTGTTATCTCGATTTTCAAAATTTCAATGTCTTTGCATTTTATTGAACTCTCTCTTCTTTTGAGCACCTGCAAAAAAGCAATATGAATCAATAGGGTAAAGTAAACTAATAGCAGTGCTTAATGAGACTAGGATAAATCAGATGGTGTACCTTTTTATTATTGTAGATAAATAAAAAGTCCTTTGAAATATAACCTTCTGTCTCAAACAGAATGTCATTGCGCAATTGAGCTAGGGAGCAACATTCTCTTAATGAGATATTGACTAGCACATCACCATTCTCAACAACATCAATATCAAGAAATTTATTTTCTGCACCAAAGGAATCTTCATCTTGATCCATTGGGACTAGTTTTGTGCCTAGCATTCGACTGCGCTTATAATAAAAAGAAAAAATAAAATTTTGTGATGCAATCATGTACTTCAGTTGCATAGAAGGTTGGGCAACCTCACAAAACACTGAACTACATGTCTTCTTATCCCAACCTTTATCCAAAAATTGTGGCATGCATGCTGAACTTGTTGCTTTAACTGTGAACATTGTTTTTGAAACCTTCACTAGAAAGGTATTAAACAAGTCCACAAAAACTATGAGAGGCATGCATAAAGAAATTTTTATTATCCTTGTGGCAATATTGGGCCTCAGAGCTTTCTGTACTTCTTTGAAAAGATTGGCCCTATATGCCTCTGTAACACTAAAATGTGGGTGAGGCCAATCCACTGAATTCCATGCTGAAAGGTCTTGTTTCCTTAACACACCATGTGTGTTAGCATTGTCCAGCAACTGATAAAAATGATTAGTAAAAAATATACCCGATTGAGCTAGCTCTGTTGCACATCGACCTTGGTATTGTTGTTCTCCTATCGATCCATGTAAAACATCTATAAATCCGAGAATACAATCGATGTTTTGCCATGTCTCATATGATGAAGGGTATAAATTTGAAATAAAACAACACAAGAATGTCAATAAGCAAAGAAAGAAAGCTTCATCTTAAAAATCCATACATCTCGTAAAGAAAAAAACCACAATAGAAAAATATACAATTAGGCCTGTGTTGCGGAAGATCATTTGGATAGTCTCGCAAGACAAGTTCTTTATGCATGTACACATGTTGAATCAAAACTTATTTCACCGATATCTTCCCTCTGGTGATTTTAAAATCTCGTACTCTTCCCTTCCATGACGCCAAGAAAATGTTTTTTGTCTAGGGTCTTTTTCTTTTGCTAGGTTGCATGAGCACCCATGCTCCTTTCGAAACACTAAACCTTTCCCAAGTTCCTTCCGTTTTGACTGTACTTGAATTCTCTACCGAAGAAATAGAAGAAGAAGGTCGATGGGGTAAGGATGTGTGGTATAATTCTGCCTTCATAGCATTATCATCCACAGAGCGTCTTCCACAAGAATGGCCATGGGTTTTATTCACCATGGAGACCTTCTGAATTTGTAACAATAGCAAAGTAATGTAAACAACATAACAAATTGAAGTTTTAAGAAAGAGAAAGTGGGAAGACAAATAGTTGACAAGAAACATCTTACTCTACGCCAAACAGGATCAAGGGAGCAGTTTTGGAAAAGAAGAGGCTGCTGCACAATGAGGCAGTGGTGTAGAATGGTAGACCTTTCAAAGGAAAGGCAGCACAACATTTCAAAGTTCAAAGGAAGGTGGAAGCGGGAAGGCCCTTGTCAAATAAAATGTCAGACTAGATTCTATCTTCATGTCCAAAGATCTTGTGAGAATAAAAAACCAATCTCCACATCAATGTAGCATGCTTGTACCTACATAAAGTATTGTTTCTTTTTTCTATTTTCTCTTATTTTTGTGAATTTTCAATGTTACATTGGCCCTCTATTGATTGGTTGAGAGCTTATTTTTCCAAACCGTAAAAGGCCCCAAAATAAGCTCCCTTTTTTCCTAATGTATCCCTCTACTCCTTCCACATCAAGAGTAGTGATAGAGGTGGGAAAGCTTAAATGATGTTGTAATTGGATTAGAACTCAGAAGTTAAAGCAATTAGAGCACATTGCATAAATATTCTATCCAATAGTCATCTAAATGTGAGGATGCCGAGTATATTGAGTTATTGCTTGGTCTTGATGGCTACTTAATTTTGGTGAACAAGGAGCAACTACAAACGGCCATTGCAAAGACTCTAAAAGCAAATTTGTTTCAAAGATGCTCATGCAAAACTAGAGGGAGGTGTTATTGAGGCACAATCCCAT
Organism: Dipteris shenzhenensis; assembly: GCF_047967505.1. Taxonomy (NCBI): domain Eukaryota; kingdom Viridiplantae; phylum Streptophyta; class Polypodiopsida; order Gleicheniales; family Dipteridaceae; genus Dipteris; species Dipteris shenzhenensis. The sequence goes on from NC_141627.1 coordinate 29,243,393, forward strand.
GGCCTCCTTAATCATTGTGAACCCCTATTTGATCATGGTGGTGCTACTCACCAAGGTGACTGCATCGTAAGTTTAGGCCCTACTAGCCATAGTTATTAATAGGGTGCCACAAGAAGGGGCCATGAGTTAGGAGTAGTTGCACAAGGAGGGGCGATGAGAAGAGGTGAGGGGCTAAGGGAGTATCTGGAGGAGGGGGGAGGGGACTTGGGGAGTAAGCAATCAGATTGAGAGGGGAGGGGGAGGTGGAGGAAAGGTGAGGGGCATTAAGTGAGTGGCCTCTCTCTCTCTCTCTCTCTCTCTCTCTCTCTCTCTTCCTCTCTCTCTCTCTCCCCCCCTCTCTCTCTCTCCCCCCCCTCTCTCTCTCTCTCTCTCTCTCTCTCTCCCTCTCTCTCTCTCTATGTGTGTGTGTGTGTGTTTCTCAAAATTTTTTGGATTGTCCCTTTGTGATTGTATTTGTCCTCAATGTGGCTTTCTTGATAGTTGGTCATTTTATTTGAATCATCCCCTCAATGAATCAAAATTATTTCTTACAAGTTTTCCTTTAACATTAAGGAATAACATTTTAGGTTTCCTAATATTTGAATTCTTTTTAGAAAATTTTGAATTAGATTGCTCTTTGACATCATGCCTTGCTTCAAAACCTTTAGAGTATTAGTGACCCAATCTGTCATCCACCAATCCCAACCATTTGTCTGTATTGACCATCTGTCCCCATAGCAGAGCTCTTGCTGTGAGATTGTTCCTTGACATCATGCCTTGCTTTGACACCTTTGGAGTATTAGTGACACAATCTCTCATCCACCAATCCCTACCAAACATAGAGTCCTACCATAGGCCATCTGAATCCCTTACCTATCTATAGGTTCTTGACCCCATGTGGTGAAGGCATATTCTTCTATAAGATCTTTTGATATATCTACATTAGTTTGTCATGGGTTGGCATCTGCCATCATTCATAGCCAATAGGCTAACACAATGCAACTTTCACAATCCTATATATATCTAAAATTAGCCTAGCCATTGTTTGCTTTCACGATTGGGACCAAGCTCAAGGAGGTCACATTGGTTCAATGTCAAGTCATGAATCATCCATGAAGGCAATTGTTCAAGGCTTTGGCATCTCCACGTTAGGTCAGAAACTTTAGAATCATAGATGTCTAAACAATTGAAAACAAGACATAATGCATTGTTGAGGCCAATAATATCTAGACACATTGAGATGGAACATGACATGAAAGACAACACTATAGTCCAAAATTTTGAGATTTTTGTAAATCATACTACAGTATAGAAATATGAAGGAAGAACTATGCTAAAATATTTTTTGATGATGGTATGATAGCAAGAAATTAAACATGAATTAGAGCTCTCCCTATTATGTTTACGTTTTGGTGTCTCTGATTTGTTGAGCCTAATTTGAAATTGTGAACCGGATCTAGAGAAGTGGTATTAGATGAAATGTTGGTTTTAAGAGTGCTATTTGTGATGATTTGGTATATTGATTGCTTCTTTTCGATAAAGGAATCCTACTAGACTTAGTACATATGTCTACTATTCATATCAATATTTTGACTAATTTTTAATGCATTGAGTTTGTGATACATATGCTTCTTACAGGTGATGGATTTGTTAGCATCAACTATAGGTACATATAGTACAAAACTCATCTAACATCTCCTGGGTTTTAGTTAACCCATGCATTACAATAGGATAAAATGCCAACATTTCTATCTAAACATGAGGACATCATGTATCAGGACCTCAACACACCCAACATGAATTTGGAAGGACAGCAGGGTATCACACCTTGCTCATGGATTTATATTCCATGATAGTAAAGGGGCACAAAATTGAAATCATTGCAAGAATGGAAGTAGGCAAGGGGGAGGCATCAATTATGATGGGGGAAGCCTAATATGGTGTGTGTTTGCATTAGTAAGAATTCAAGTCCAAAGCATCAGTAATTAGACTATATTAGAATCGCAAAACAAACATTGTGCATGCTCAAAGACTGATTCCTCCACCCGTCCACACAGAATGTTGTTAGAACTTACAAGAGTGCCAAAAAAAGACTACCCAACAACGTACGAGCCAATCCCTCAACATAAGAACACTATAGAAACAACTCCAAGTATGCTTCCTTTTTCTTGCAACTAACTCAAAGTACTACAACTAGAGAAAGTAATACTCCTACAACTAAACGTGTTTACTACAATCATCCAGCCCACAACTACAAAACTAAATCCTGAATCGTGAGAGGTCTGAGAAATTCTACCATGCCTCCCTTGTATCATTTTACTCCTAGGTCTATTAATCTCTCTGCCCTCTCTTTGAAGGCCTGGATCATTTCCACTTTCCCCCCATGGTAGTTAAAGCCGTTAACTGCAAGAATGTGAAGGAATACCAGAAGCTTATAAGCTTTCCATTGCTGCCCATAGTTCCTCTTGGGTTGTTTCTCAGCAGTATTGAACTTACAAACCAATGGAGGGTGATCACCATCTCCTGTGCCACTATCAGAAACCTCCATCCGATCGACGTCTTGTTCCCTGCTGCCTTCACTATGCCTGTAACAGAATAACTCACTTGGGCTGCGCAGATGATGGTCATCAACGCCAGCAAAGAACGTCGTAGATGTATCCTCTCTGCTCTAATTAGACGGTAACCCAGCATACAGCCTGTAGCGGCTTGAATTGCTGCGATCGCAGCACTATAACAGACCACCCAAACAGCAGGTGCCGTCGTGTAAGCGTTCGAGTAGAACAGATTATTGTTGTTTGAAAGAATCAAATAGCACCAGAGAACTAGAGAAAATAATGCTCCGGCAATTCGAATACACAAGGTTATGGTAAATCGCCACAACATGGTTCGTTTTACTGGAAAGCCTGCTGCAAATACTCTAACCCCATCATTTCCGATGTGTATCTTCGGGAACAGCAATTCCAATGTAGAGCCGGTTCCTGTCGAATCACCTACATAGGATCGCATCATCCGCCTTGCAACCAGTCCTGCTGTGAAGGCATCCAAGTGGAGAGTGACAACGAGAGCAAGCTGAATGAAAGCTTCACCACCACACAGGATTCCATACCTCCATGAGCTATTCTCGACAGCTAATTTTCCAAAGCTGACGCTGTCACAGTTATCTCTCCTGTCCAACAAATCTAAGATGGGCGTCCTAGCTTGTCGCCCCGTTTCGTCGCCAGATATGGCACAACGACGAAGAAAATGAAGAGTCTCAAGACTGGAATCAGCATCCGCTAGGATGAGAGCTCCCTCCTGACTATCGCGTCTATGAAGATCAAGGCATTCGGTTATGGCCTGCCAGTAGTCTCCCATCGTCGCCGCAGGTGATGTAGGCAAGCCATGGCATCTAGAAGCGACGCAATCGGCGCAGTGCAGTAAAGCTTGAGTGTCATCGTAACGGGTACATCTCTCGGCATCCTTTTGCCACAGCGAATGCCGATCGACAAAGCTGGACGGTATCAACAAGCATCGACACGCATGCAGCTGCTGGGAAGAAGCTGGGCTGCTGTGCGCGCTACACTCGGCCTCCCCACTGTACCAAGTGCAAATCACAGTTTCTACGGTGGCTTCTGTTCTGTTCACCACCCACCACGCTAATATTTTGTCCATGTAATGACTTTCCCCTACTCTAAAGACAGCAAAAGGAACCCATAAATCGTTCCAATCTACGTGCACGAAGGCCGAGAAGTTCTCCACCGGAGAGAGCGCTATGTTGCGACAAGAGACGTAAGTGGCTTCGCGCAGTCCAATCTCGAAGTCCAATCTTCCTTTGACGGTAGAATTAACCCATGCTGTCAGAGCGCCTAGGGTAGCCAATCCAGAATCAAGGAAATTGGAGGTATCTGCCAGAATCCCGCCGATATCTTGCCCTTCTTGTTGGGCGTTCGCCCCCTTAGCAAGGATAAGAAGCAATTGTAGAGCAGCGAAAGGGACGAACAATTTGATGCAGCCAAGAAGAAGACGGAAGGACAGAAGCACAGACCACAACGAACGCCTCATCGTCGCAATCTTGGCTTCAGAAAGAAACATACCAAAGGCAGCAACTAGCAAGGGCAATGTCAAGCCATAGAAGTGATTAACGGTGCTGCTTAGAGCGCCTTCAAGTCGCGAATTTGCAAATCTTCACTGCCCGCAAATTCTTATAAAAAAGTCGATGCAAATACCATCAATCATCGGTAGCATATTGAACGATGGTCCTTAGCGCGACTTCAAGTCGAGAATTTGCAAATCTTCACTGCCCGCAAAGAAACTTGCACAGTTGCACTTACGCTGTAGTCCTTCGTTCAATCAAGGTGAGTGATGAGCTGAATTGCGCTAATACGCAAACTTTTGATTCGTGGGTTGATAGATCGCTATCACGTACTGTGAACGATGCCCTTGCAGCTGACTACAGATTTTGCGAATCCTACAACAGTGAGCCATGTGCTGTTCATGGTGTGCAAAGGGACGTACTCTGCACTCCTTTTGTCAATTGTCAAGGTTGGATTGATTGATTGATTGATTGAACTGCCAAATTTGTAATTAGAAAGAAACATATAAGCCATAAGTGGCTATGGCTAATGAGTGAGGTTGTGGGGAAGGGCCACTGCACACGCTCCTAGGAGTGTGCAAGCAGGCTGCTCACGAAGCTGGAATGGGTTTCACACGCATTAAATGGCTTTAGCTATTGAATGTACAACATGGGCTGTGTTAAGAACTTACTTCACGTCTTTGTTAGTGTTTGCAAGGTGTTTGCAAGGTGGGTGTCAAAGGGAATTGCGGACGAAGCCGAATGAAAATTGTGCACCAATGCTCAAAAGGGCACCTTCATTTTTGAAGGTGCTAATTTGTGTATCTATGTGCCATTGCACCTTTGGATGTGATTTTGCGTGGATAGGAAAATGTGCCACCGATGCCACTTTATGAGCATCGTGTGCACAGGCCCTAAATGAGGTTAGAGCCAGAGCACATGAGGAGGCTAATGCTAGGTTGGTCATGCCATTGGTGCTAAGATTTGCACCTCAAATTTTGAGGGTGCCAATTTGAGCACCAGTGTGCCATGAGAATCATTATTGGCCATCTAGCACTCCATTATGTTCCTGTCCCTTCAATGCTGAAGTTTTGGTACAAATGCAGATGTTCAAACCAATCAACGATACCTAGCTCTCCAGGTAGAGCTCCTTGCAAGTACTCAAACCTTCATTTCAACCAAGTCAGACGTGGATCAAATGCTTCAAAAGTTTGCAACTCATCGATGCAGTTCCAACAGAGGGGAGGCAGAGGAGATGCTAGGCATTTGCACGATAGCAGGTGCCAATGAAACTTGTCATCTAAGATTGAGGGCATTTATGCACGTGAAAGAGTTTAAAATAATTTCCAGTTGGACATTGTTAGTGCACAAACCAGCCATGCTCAAGTGAGCCTGTGTCCACAGGTTGTAAAAAAACCATCCTCCTGGGATTTTTTAGGACATTTTTTAAAGGAAAAGAATGTTCTTCTCATTTTTAAACGTTTGGAAATGTTCAAAATGCAAAAAATGAATTTTTGAAAACCGATCAAGGCGTATTGGTTGATCAGGAAAATACAACGCAGTATAACACCACACCGCGCAGTAATGTTTAGAAATATCACACGATGTGGTGCAACACTGCACCGTGAAAACTCTTACCGTCCGGTGGAATATCCTCATACCGACCTGTGTAGCATTACACCAACTGGTATGTCACATCATACCATGTGGTGCACATGCATAGCTAGAATACATCGGTCGGTGTAGCATCACACCGACCGGTATACTCAGTCGGGGTCTATAAAAGCATAGTTTGGCCATAATTTTTGTCAATTTCTCCTGTAGTTTCCCACAGTTTCCCGCACTTCCCTTTTGGTGAGCTTCTGGCCTTGTTTTTTTTTCCAGTCAGGGCTGGGTGATGGCTCGCTTCGGCTAGCCGGATTCACCTCACCCCAGCTGAGAGAGAGAGAGAGAGAGAGAGAGAGAGAGAGAGAGAGAGCAAGTGAGAGAGGAATATGCATTATGTCTATGTTTGCTTGCTTGTGTGTGTGTGTGTGTGTGTGTGTGTGTGTGTGTAGTATCATGATCAAAGCTGGGTGATGGCTCGCTTTGCTTGGCTAGATTCATCTCGCTTTGGTCTACTATCACATATATATTGATAGATGTCAATAAAGCTGGTAATTGTCCAGATGATAGCTCACTTCGACCAACTAGATTCATCTCGACAATGACCTTCCCAACTAGATGTGTGATCACACAATCGCTGATCTGGATCATCTTGGTTCATTGAATTGTGATTGTTGTTAGATGTTTTCTTGTTTCATCTTTTATAGGCTATCCTCCTTTGGTAGGGTTTCTTGGACCAATTACGGCTTACCTACATTTTGCATGCACCTCAATCACTTATATGAGCTGCGCTATTGCTTGTGGGGTCCATGCTATAATTCTCCTTTAGGAATTTATGTTAGCATGTGTGCGTGGATTTCAATTTTGTTTCTAAAGAAATTGTGTTGCATGTGTTATATGTGTTTGTACATACAATTTGATTTTCGCTTTTATCGTACCATAGCAATGATTGCTATGTTGATTATATAATTTCTTTAGCTTTTGTTTTTGTAATGATTGTCGAGTGTTAACATAATGCATTTGATTGTCGTATGAATTACTTAATTGATCCTGCGTTGGTTTGCATATCTACATGTCATCATGGTAGCAAAACCAATCGAGTGCATACATAATGATTGTTGTGTGAATTAGATCTATACCTCTGCTTTGCAACTACCCCTTCAAAGAGAGAAAGAGACACTTGGAGAATCAAGTTGCAACAACTTGTCCTGCAAGGTGGGCATTTGAGTAAATAAGAGAGATTCCTCATACCAAGTCTAAGCTAGATGAAATGCAAGAGCACATATTTGTTCAATTTGAATGCAACTGGACGAAAGCGCAGAGAGGTGGAGCAGATAGAGGAGAAAGAGGATGTACTGAACTTCCTACCTAGAGTCTTGGGTGATATAGTTGTGCGATGGGAATTGGTAAAGAAGTCAGAGCCCTTGACAGACGAAGCAAGGACGAAGCCGGATAGGTGGCTCATAGAATGGAAAGAATCCCACACTGCCATTCATAGAAAAAACAAAAAGGAGAAAGGGGCAGCAGGTAGACTATCGAATGTCGCCAGCCAATATTATACCCAAATTGCTAGTGGTTCCTCAGAAAGGATTGAACCAAGAAGTCAAGATGGCAAGGCACAAATAGATCTATGGATGAAGTTTGCCGACATGTGCTCTACAATGGTACACTTCCCACTAGTTACATTGACAACAAATCTTGAAGAATTGGTCGGGGGGGGGGGGGGGGGGGTTCATTGTTTGCTTGGGTGTAGCCATTTTTTGTGAGGCTCATTGCTTAACGGAATTCGGAAAAATTTGTCTTCAAGTTGTAGTACATATTCCAAACTTGAACATGCGACCAAAAAATTATAGAAAAGGATTTGGAACGAGACTGTTAAAGCATTACAAGTGCTATGTTGCATGTGAAGCATGCATCCTAAAGACTATAGGATATAGCAATTTATTCAAAAACATCAAAATTTTATTCTATACATACATGCAACCAAGTAATCATTCCAATGTACACTACGTGTGCTTCTCCTCAACCTAAGGATACACCTAAATGAGAACATTAGGCATGGATTAACGGGCCTCTAATGTTGAGCTAAAGTGATGGACACCCATTTGAGGGCACACTCCATAACTTTTTTTTAATTTATTGAAAACCAAAATGGATTGAAAATTTAGAATCCAAACTAGTGAAACTACTGCTTGGTGGTCTTAAAACATTGGTAGTTGTTCCAAGTATTGTTATTAGATTCACCCAAAAATGAAAGAAGTTGAAAATGTGCAATTTGTCCATGTGCAAAGATCTTTTAACACTATTTACAATTTTGAATTGTTTCTTTTTCGATGCACTTGCTTGCTATATGGCTCATAAGCATGCCAATTATCATTGCATTTCATAATACACATCATCAAACCCAATAACGTGCCCTTTGGCCTATTTGTAATTTGTGCCCACCCAAGGATTCCTTGATCTAGCTTAGAGCAGGACCAATGGGATGACTTGTGCTTGGATCATGGGTTCATTGATTCCATTGAGCTCGACCCAAAAGGCATGGATGTGTTTGCTTTGCAAGAAGGGTGAAGCATTTTGAGGAGGGAGCATTATACGATTTTTACTTTTTGGAGGGAGACTAGTGGATAAGGGAATGTGGGGGGGATGGCTAGCTATCTTTAGTTTTTTCGATAACATGCTCGTGGTTTGGCACTTCATCATTCTACTCAGAAGCATGAGATTGGTAGATATCTTGCTCAAGTTTAACAAAAGGCTTCTACTTTCTAGTGTATTATGTTCATCTATTATGGAGACTTGGCACAAGGGGGGAGCCAACTTTAGTAACCCTTGTCAAAAATGGACACTGAGATTCATAATGGCATGGCCAAAGTTAAGAAGGCATATGATAACCACAAGATCTGATCAAAAGGTATGTAGGAGGCCTTGTTAAATGCTAGAAGGTCCCTGTAGTTTGTGGTATCTAACAAACCTTCCTAACTACCCTTTTAGTTGAAGGTGAGGTGGAAATGCAAGAATTGGAGATAAAGGAAGCTAACTAGGGTAGACTAAAGAGTAGACAAACATGGCTTGTAGTGGTCAACTACCCCTTGAAAGCCTTCTTTCTGCTAATCAAAATAAAGCAACAATAAGAGACGATTGATAGGGTGGCCCTGTGACACCCTAAATGGAAGGTGCTATGGGATACACGAAACACATACTCACACACATGCGAAAATACATAGAGACAAAAGAATGTGGAAAGAAACACATCTCTACAAAATTCGAATACGTGAATAGATGTATAGAATAATCAGAGACACTGGTCTCATGGATATACAGCGTGCGGTTGTTGTAACCATTGGTTGAAAGGTTGCGGGTACTTGCATCTCTAGGAATCTGCCACAATAACCCTCTGCACTGTTTATGCCTTAACACAAGGCACTCATAATGGACTGTGTGGATCCACACTGATGACTTTGGTCTGATGAGAAGTTAGATTAGTACAATGAAAAGTGCATTACAATCATTTTCGAGCTATTCCAAGGCAGAGAACCTATGCAAGTAGAAAATATCCATCAAACACAGCTAACAGTAACCAAATAAAGATTTGTTGATTTTCTTAAGATCAGCACTCTCTCTGTCACAAACTAGTGGTTGTACTGTATTCACTTGTAGGTGTGACCTGTGGGCTCATCACTTCTTCAGTGACGTCATTGCCTTTGGCTCGAAGAACCACCATCGGTATTGCTTGGTCCAACCTCATCCGCTCCGCATCCACCTATTGTTTGATCTTACCTCCACTAATGTCACTCCTACCTGCATGTCTCTTTTAAGTCCACCAGCCACTACATCTGATTCCTTTGAGATGGATCCACCCGGTTCATTGTTCCCGTGGCAGCTGCTAAGGAATGAGCGGTGCACTCTAGCTTGAAACACAGCCTCCGCATCTTCTCCTTGAGTCGGTTGACGTCAGATATCCACCCTTTGAGAGTACGTGATTCAGCTTCTGCAAGTGCATTGTACATGTCCTCCCACAATGTGCCGGCCACCTCCATCATCACTTTGCCTTTCTCCGCCATGCGCCCACCTCCATCGGTAGTACTTTGTTTTACGATCCAATCATTGTGTAGTTCAAGGTGTGGCTCTCCACATTCCCTTCCACACCTACTTCCACACCCATACAAGAGAGTCTGCCTGCTCCACCATTCGCATCTGGGTTGGGAGGTCATCAAACTCGGCTTTGGCATGTCACTAGAGCTAAGGTGTGTTGCCAGTGCACAATCTGGGCATCCCATTCCCATTGCATCTCATCCTGTAAATTGTCCAACAAGTCAAAGAGCTACTCCACATTGACTGCTACCATGCTGAATAGTGTAACATCTAATTCCAGTATGTAACATTGGTGCCCGTTTTAAGATTCCCTCAAAAATTCATTAAAATTATAACTTTTTCAAAAAAAGGTCATATTTTGCCTAGTGAATTTTTCAAAACACTTAAAATCCTATCAATTTTGGTACATAATGCCCGCAAATTATGAAGCACACCATGGTCCCAAAATTGAATCGCAAATGGACATAAGGAGGGGTCCATCTTGATGAAAAACCAAGTTATTTAGATCTGGAAGGTGTGTGCCTCAATAGGGAGAGCTAGCTTCCTACTTTGGAAGGTCATGAGCCAATGGTTACCTATGCAAGGGAAGCTTGCAAAGAAGCTACCAATAAATCATATCTACCAACTTTGTGGGAAGTTGTTCGAGCTCATTTGGCACCTCTTGTGGAATTGTATGGTTTCGAGAGAAGTCTAGTGAGGTTACAAGCTATTGTGGGCAAATCAGGTCTGAGGGTTTGCTTCTTTTTAGGGGTGTAGTGGAAAAACTAATGCTTCTTAGCAGCTTGCTGGCCTTTTCTGCAGGTGGTAGTGATCACGTAGGTGTGGGATTTCATAAACAAGATGGAGATTAAAAATCAAGTGTCAGTAGGTCATCAAGAAACCGCCATCCTTGGGAAACCTACAAGATTTGAGCTCGATTGTCCGCTCTAGAGACTCCTTGGTTAGCCACGTGCTCCTTAATGTTAGGATGCTTTTACCCCTTGTGTAAGATATTCGATATGCTGCATGTAGTGCTAGCCAAGGGCATGGATCCCATTGTGTTGAACAATTTTTACAATTTTTGCATTTTCTTTCTTACCTAGGCTTTACCACCTAGTAATACATTTGGCATGTTTCCAAAAAAGAAAAGAATAAAATACAGTTCATGCCACATCATGTTTTTAATTGGAGTGCTTAATAGATTGAAAAAAAGAACTAAAAACTTTGTACTTGTGTCAAGATTAATAAAGGTAGCTCTAGTGTAGTTATACATGTCACACACAAATCTTTACCAATGCCTTAGAAGATTCAAAACTAGATATTTCCCCAAAGTTGTTGATACTAAATAACCTTTGTTTGTCAAACTTGTCACAATGATCCTTTGGCAAATCCAGGGTTCTATCTAAGATTCTTTCAAACTGTGCTATCTGATTCTTTTTTGTTTGACTTGCAACACCTTAGATCATAAGCAAAGAGCTAGTCTATGCACTTTGTAACCCAGTGTGTGGAACTACTTGTGTAACTTTGATCATGTTTGAATCATCTTGTTGGAAAGAACCTAGACAATATGATGAATTGTAGATTAATCTTCCATGTTAAGTCTACACAAATAGCCCAAGAGATGGTACATATAGAAATTATCCCACCCAAACAACTCATAGTATTCATTGTCACATCTTAATCAGTGGAATTGGTTGAATCCATTTTTGCATACACTCATAATCAGGTACATTCATCATATCTTTTTGTATTTATATAATCGATCTCTATATTGTAGCAAACGTAAAAGAAAACACAACAAGTATGACAACATGCAATACTAAAGAGGACAAGATGCAAGTATGACAATATGTATACATCCATTGTGTGTTCTTGTTTTTAATATCATGATCCATTTGTAGATCCCATGCCTAGTCTTCATGAAATTCAAGTTTAAAAAATCCAAGAATGTAAATGTTTATCACATCAAATTTGTAGATAAGACCATTCTTATTAAATGTATAGATTGATATATCAAATTGCTCTCAAATTGAAGCTATAGTGGATTGATCCATCAGGGAACACACGTAGACGGTCACTTTTTGTATAACACGTGGTTGTCACAATTGGCATGAGGATTGACAGTCACTAGGCTAATACTAGTGTATCAATTGTGCAAGGAAGTACTGTTTGAAGCTCACTTCCATGTGACACCCACATGCTAGCCACATGATGGTGGGGCTCTATAGCGAAAAATATATTTTATCTCATGCATGAGGGAATGGTCCCTACACCTAGTTAGCTATTCCTTATCACATGGGAGGCACATGTATTACATTCTTGGAACTTTTATGCAAATTATTTTGCAAAGAGCATGAAAGTTGAAACTTGGATGGCACGATAAGCTACACCTTTATTCTCTAGGATGTACAATTATTATGTCCCCCATTATAAGTCGTACCATTGTGGCTGTGGAATGATTGTGTAGCATCCTTAACAATGCTAACTTATAATCTTGACCTCTTTCCACACTTATGGGGTGTTATGGAGGTGTGGCTAGAAATGGGTCCACTTGTGGCTAGGTCACTACCTGGCCGGTTTCCATGTGGGCCTGGAATGCACAGTATTCCCTTGTGCAACATTCTAAAAGCATGTTCCCACTCGTCGCTCGTCAATGCTCAAGCAACATTGTAGAGCATTAGTAGGCACTTTGGAGCATTGGTTCCTACCACTCTGCTCATTGCTCCACTCTAAATAAAAACCCATAACAAGATCTGCTCATTGTCCATGTCTGCAAAAAGATCCACAACTGGCAAAGAAGATTGGTTGCAAGCAGGCAAGCATTTCAAAGATTGCTTGCAAGCAGAAATGCCCTAGTGGAGAGACTTTCTTCTGTCTTCCGTGGGCCAATTGATCATCACATAGATGGGTTGCTCCTTGGAAAAAATGCCACTTTGTGTCATTTACGTAAGCTCTAAATTCTGCCTGCACTGCTCACAAGGATGAATCGGCGCTTGCCCTCCGGACCATGTGATGACATAGGGGATTCCGTGATCAACGGTGAGGAATTATTGCGGGGATCAAACGGTTGCGTCGATTTGGACATAGTTCTGTTTTCGTGGATCTCTCTCTCTCAGGTTTTTCCTTAGTGAAGGTTGTGGTTTTGAGATGGGAAAATTAAAATCATTCTTATTATTAATGCTCTCTTAGGTGTTAATTTATGGTTAGTGAGTGTTGATGATTTGGAGTCCCCTTTATCACTTTTGAGCCATTAGCATTTAATCCTCTTTGGACACTGTTAATCTCCTTCTTCCTTTTCACCCTTGGACCTCCAATTTTATGCTCTCTCTCTCGGCATTTCACTTTCACTCAGAGAGAGCGTCTCCTATCACACCTTGTTATATACCATTGAAAACAGGGAATTTGCAACAAGCCTCAGGATAGACCTGCGCGCACATCCACGGTCCATCCTCAGGAAACAGCTTGTCTATGGACATACTGGCTGGCACTCCACCAGGGGGGATGCAGAAGCTCGAAAGCAAAAGTTTGTGTTCTTCAGTTCAGTTTCCTACATGCACCCCCACAAGATGAGTGGGTCTTAACTCATGGGGAAAACTAGTCACGCTGTGTCGCTCGCACTGTTTTATGGCTTTCTTCTTGGCATCGAGGTCCTCTTCTCTAGCATCTCAGGGGGCTGCAGCTTCAATTCGCTTCTGTTACTGCTTCTGACTCTCAGTACTGTAGCTACTGCACAGGAATTTGGGGGAGTCTTGGCAGACACCTCCAATTTCCTCGACTCTGGATTAGCCACTCTCGGTGCTCTGGGTGCTTGGATCAACGCTGCAGTGAGAGGCAGATTGGACTTCGAGTGCGCACTCAGGGAGGCTACATACGTCCATTGTCACACCCTGGCACTTTCCCCTTTGGAATCCATTTGGGCTTTCATTGCCGATGTTGATCACTTGTATGTTACGTTTGCTTTGTTTACGGTCGGCGAGTGCCATTTTATGGATAGAGCATTAGCATGGTGGCTGGTTAACAGAACAGAAGCTACGATAGAGATGGTGTCCTGCAAATGGTATAGTGAACAACTCCTGGAATGCGGCGGCAACCCTGCAGCTGAGCCGCATGCATGTGGGTGCTTACTTATACCTTCCAGCTTTCTGGATCGACATTCACTGTGCGAGAAGGATTCACAGAGGTGCAAGCCTCATGACGACACACACGCTGTGGTTTATTGCCGTGATTGCGTGCTTTCAAAGTGCCACGGCGTTCTTTCGCCCACAGAAAGGAAAGGCAACTACTGGGAAGCCATATCCGATTGTTTGACGCATCTTGCTTGCCAGAATGCGCCAGGAAACATCATTCTAGCCGATGCCGATGTTTTCCTTGCCACACTAGCTTTCCTCCGCCGATCTGCCATTTCTAGCGACGAGCAAGAGCGAAAAGCCCAGACGCGACTGTTTGACGTGCTCGATGACCCAGACAGATGTAGCAGTGCCGAGTTTGAGGATGTGGCTTCCGATAAGAATCCGTTTAGGTATGGAATCATGTGCTGTGTCGAGGTCTTCATCCATCTTGCGTTGATTGTTACCTTGCACTTGGACGCCTTCAGTGCAGGGCTAGCTGCGAGGCGTGTGATGAGATCGTATGTAGGCGATTCTAGCAGCACTGGTTCCACACTAGAACTACTCTTTCCCAGAATGTACATAGGGTCCGATACAAGAGTTTTTGCAGCAGGATTTCCAGCAGGCCGGTACACATTGTGGAGACTTGCGATCATCTTAATAATTCGAGCAACAGGGCCAGCGGCAGGGTTAGTGCTATGGAGCTACTTCATTCTGAGTGGAAGCAAGAAACTGCTGTATTCGAGTGCGTATACGACTCCGCCAGCGATGTGGGCGGTTTGGTACAGTGCCACCATAGCTGCGCTTCAGGCAATCACAGGCTGCACGATTGCGTATCAGGTAAAATTGTTCAGGAAAAGAGAGCGTCTCCACCTTCAACCAACTTCGGTTTCCATGTTTTTGAAGGTTTTGCTTGAGAATTTTTGGAGATTTTAAAGCTTCAATATAGAGAAATCGCCTAAAATCTTGCAGATCCTATAAAACAAAGCAAATAATTTTTACATGTGAAAATAGTTTCATTGTATATATTTTACATGTTTTTTTTCGTTTTTTGTGAACGCTGCCTGAGCTTAGCATCCAGCCAACTTGTTGCATGGGTTAAAATTTTAGCCTTTTCAATAGTTATATTGCTTGTCAATTTCCACTAGGAATTTCAATTTGCCACTCTCATTGCAAGAAATTCGGCTGACTAAGATTTTGTTTTCACCAAACACTGCCAGGCATTGATGGAGGCAGAATGTAACAGGGCAGCGAGGTTGCGTGTATGGGGGACAACCTTACTTCAATTGAGCTACGTGGTGATGAGTAGTGTGTATGGAGCCCAAGGGCAGGCGATCATCTCTTGGAGGGTGTTGGTGGTTGCTCAAGAGATGGTCATCACCTTGCATTGGTTTGTTTGCTGTCTTCTTATTAGAAACAATCCCAGAGCCATCCTAGGCTATACTATTTTCCAATGGTGGTATTCCACTACTTTTCTCCAAATAGTAGCCATCACTACCATGGGTGGAAAGTGGAAATAGGTCAAAGATCCTACTCACATATTGTGATGCCATGCATGAGCGCTAACAAGTGGAGATATCATTCTTGCTACTATGATGTCATTTTCACTTGCTTGTTTTTCATCCTTACCATTCTCCCAAACTCCATATATCTGAGTGATGTAATACATCCCACATATTTGTTTTGTTTCAATCCTTCAAGAAGTAAGCATAAGTAATAGCATCGTTTATTTTTCCTTCTCGAACTAGGCCAAGCCATCCAAAGTAGAATTACTTCATATTTTCCAATACACAATGTGGTGACATCCATAGTCTTACGTCCACTGTAGGAAAAAATATTTATGGAGAAGAGAACAAGATTTTCTCTTCTGGTTCTTCGGATGCCTAAAAGAATCTTGATTTATGAACACTTCAACACCTTCAACTAAAGTCCACAGGTCTTAGTCGTAGTAGTTCCATAGGTATCATGGTGTAGTTTAGATCCTAACATTACTCAAATGATGGTTTAAACTTTAAAGTCGCACATGGAAAATGCATGCATGATATAGTTACTTGGCATTTTGTTGTGATTACTCATATTAACGTGATGTAGTGTAAAATGTGGTTTAGAGTGCATTTGGGGCCAACTATGAATGCATGTGTGGATTTTGTGGCAATGCAGTTCCATTGTAAGAATTGCTCCAAGGTTTAAGTGTTTATTACGAGTTGATCAAGTGCAATTTTCGACACTTTTCTATCTCTACATATGTACATCTAAATGACATAATCTAGGTTACTTTGACTGTTGGATGATTGAACTTGACCTTCGGACCCATTGTGAGTGGTTTGGCCTCATTCTGATATGTTTTGATAGTGTTATGTCAAGTGCCAACTTCTGACTTAATTCCTAGACTAAACTTAACTCTATTGAAGTTGAAATGGTGGATGGTGCTCAAAATAGCATATTCATGGACAATTCTAACAAGTACTGTTGCTTAGCACATGTTGCCTTTGTCCCAAAAGGAGTCAAATTTTGAATGGATAGTTACCATCAATGTAGATGTTTTCCCTCTCTTTTCAAGTTTTAAATGGATAGTTACAATCAACGTGGATTGTCTATCCCTCTCTTTTCAAGTTTTGAATGAGCAGTTACAACCCAATCTCTCTCTCTCTCTCTCTCTCTCTCTCTCTCTCTCTCTCTCTCTCTCTCTCTCTCTCTTCCTAGGGTCAATGTTTGCTTAGGTGTAGCCAATCGCTATTTCTGGGCCATTTTAGGACGCGACATGACATGCTCTTGGGTGAGATTTTGAATTTGGGACGGAAGTGAGCTCTCGTTGAAAATTTTTGTGGCATCATGATGCCGCACTAGCATAATAATGAGATGCAATTTATCATTTTGAACACTGCAGATCTCAACACATGGTAGCTTTGCCCTACTTCGCATAGCGTAGTCTCTAGCCTAACTACATCATGCAACTTTGCCCTGCTTCGCGCAGTGCAGTCTTTGGTGTGACCACTTGTCATCACACAACGTCTTGGCACAACTTTACCACTTGTCATTGGGTAGTATGCGGATGTAGATCATAAAAGTTCAAGGTTGACTTGGAGCTACCACTCACTATGCTGGTTCTTGGAGTTATGAAGTTACCTATTTTTACTTATTACAAAAGGAGATCTATGATGACCACCACGTTCGCAAACAGAAGGAGATCTATGACAACCACTACATTGGTTCTTGGAAGTTTCCTTGTGCAACCAAAGAAAATACAATTGTCGATATGACCCTTGAGGGGTCCCCTTTAGGGATAAGGGCCATATCAACATGCTATATTTATCCAATGGCATCTTGGATATTGTATAATGCATGTCAATATAGCTCTTACCCCCAGAGGGGATCCCTAAAGGGCCATATCATCAATTGCATTTTTTTAAAGGTTACTTGTATTTCTCTAGATGTTCTCCATGCAATCACCACGGTGGTTTTGGAGCTATTTTAGCACTATTTTAGTCCTAAACCAAGGAAAATGTAGTCCTACTTTACTGGTATTTTAGTCCTTGTTACAATAAATCCTAAATAAGGAAAAAAGTATTCCAAGCCATCGAGTTGAGTGAAGGCCCGATGGTGCCATTCATATAAGTATTTTAGTCCTTGTTTTGCAATAATTCCTAAATGAGGGCAAAAGGATTCCAAGCCACCATGGTGACTGGTTGACTGGAGACTCGATGGTGCCATCAGGATAATCAACTACAATTCATCAAGTAAAATTTGAGCAAAAGAAATTACATCTATATGCAATAATAGTTTATATAAAATTTAACAATAATTTATACTGAGAGCCTCATGTTGCAAAAATTGAACAAAAGATCTTACATTTATAAAAACTCAACAATTGTTGAGAGTCTAGAGGCCAAAAAATTACATCGAGCGAGGATAACCACTTAGCCATTAATGAGTGGTTTATATAAAAATTAACAATAGTTTATATTGTGAGCCTCATGAAATAAAAATTGAACAAAAGAGATTACATAATTTATACAAACGTAGCAATTGCTAAGAGCCTTAGAGGCCAAAAGATTACATTCAGCAAGCCAAAAGATCACTAAATGCCTTAGAGGCTAAAAGATTACATTCAACCATTTCTAAGCGGTTATAAGCCTCATTGAGCAAGAGGATATTTGTACAACACAATATTGTCAATCGTTGATTGCAAGAGGATATGTGTATAACTTGGTATTTTCAATTGCTGATACTCACAGAGGCCAACCCAACTTACTACAGTCGATTGTTTTGGGTAGCCGATGGAGGAGATGATGGAGAGGCTGAAGACTGTGCACATTGCACAAATGCAAGACTCAAAATACGCCCCTCCAACAAGACGAGAGAACTCTGCTATGAAAATCCTTAGCCCCTTGTCAGCATCTCCAGAAAATCCATAGAGCACAGCCACATAGAGGCCAGAGGTGGGCATGCCATTCAAGGTGGTGACATGCAGATGTGGGGGGAATCGATCAAGGGAACGAAGAGATTCCAAAAGAGCGAGCATGAGTGGTTTATAAAGAAATTAACAACAGCTTATACTGAGAGCCTCATGGAGACAAAATTGAACAAAAGAGCTTACATTTATAAAAATTCAACAATTGTTGAGAGCCTTACAGGCCAAAATATTATATCCAGCCATTGCTGAGTGGTTATGAGCCTCGTTGAGCAAGAGGATATTTATACAACTCAGTATTGTTGATTGCTGATAGCAAGAGGATACTTGTATAACTCATTATTGCCGCCAGTCTAGCTTGCTACATTCAAAATTTTTGGGGAGCCAATGGAGGAGACGATGGAGAGATCGAAGACCATGCACATTGCACAAATTCAAGACTCAGAATAAGCCCCTCCCAACAAGACAAGAGAACTCTTCTATGAAAATCCTTAGCCCTTTGTCAACGTCTCCAAGGAATCCATAGAGCACAGCCATATAGAAGCTAGAGGTGTGCATGCCAATCAAGGTGGTGACATACAGATGCGAGGGAAATCGATCGAGAAAACAAAGATTCCATAAGAGCGATCATGTCAAGTCCTAACGAGTGCAACATAATGACCTTATATGAGAAGGCAGACAAGATTGGAATCACATTGCATCGAGAGGTGATAGTAGTAATAGGCATGGTAAAAAGAGTGGGTGAGCAGTGGGCAAGTGAGCACGGGAGCAGATGAGCGAATGCAAGTTGGAGGAGGGAGCATGGAGCAAAGTAGAGTAGGGACAGAAGAGAGTTGGAGAACAATGCGTGGAACAAAGTAGCAGAGCAGGGAGGACGGATAAGAGCAAAGTAGCCAAATTCCAAATGCCACGAACCTTATATTAATCAAAGTTCGAGCCATCGAAGCTTGGAGGGAAAGAGATGAGTGTGCTGTCCAGTGTTCCATTCCCTTCACTGTTTTGTCTTATATCCATCTCGATTGTTTCTTTCTCCCTTGTAATAAGGCTACAAACTTAAGCCTCCACTATTCCATTCCCTTCACTGTTTTGTCTTCTATCCCTCTTGACCACTTCTTTCTCCCTTGCACTCGGACTACAAACTTAATCCTCCACTATTCCATTTCATTCACTGTTTCATCTTTTATCCTTCTCAGCCTTTCTCCCTTGCACTCAAAGTACTAGTGTACCTAGATGATGTTCTCGTCTGCAGTGCAACGTGGGAAGAACACATGAACGTCCTGAAGCAGGTACTTCATCTCCTTCCACAATTTAATCTTTGATTCAACCCAAACAAGTGCCAATGGGCCCAAACATGCCTCAAGAACTTGGATTCATCATTGCGGCTGATGGCGTCAGGCCTAATCCCAAGAAAGTCAAAACACTACAAGAATTTTCAGCTCCCACCAATTCCAAGGAAGTCCAACATTTCTTGGGCATGTCCAGTTTCAGCTTGTGTTTCATGCCAAAGCTATCTATGATAGCCCACCCTCTGCGCAAACTCTTGTGCAAGAAAACCAAGTTTCAGTGGGACGACAAATGCCAGCAAGCTTTCCAAAGGATTTGGGATATTCTCAAGGAAGACGCCTTACTACATCACTTCGACCTCAGTAAGCACTTTCTCATTCGCACTGATGCATCCAAGCACAAGCTAGAAGCAGTTCTTCTACAACAAGATGCGGATGGCCATTGGTGACTGATCATATACCTCAATCATTTCCTATCAGAACCTAAGTTAGGATACTTCGCCACAGACCTTGAATGCCTAGCTATTGTGTGGGCAATTTCAAAGCTGCATGCTTATCTCCACGAAGCTCGCTTCACAATGCAAACCGACCATGCCACTCTCACTGGCCTCATGAAAAAAAACATCTTCAAGGGCGTTTGGCTTGATGGGTCCTTTTTCTTGAAAATTACAAGTTTTACATTTCATATCGCCCAAGTAAATACATTCAAGTTGTGGATACTCTCTCATGCACAACAATCCAAGGTGCATAGGTTGCCTTTTGTGCTTGCCTCCCAATCCCAGGTAGAGAGCCATCCCTTACCCTCCAAAGATGACTTACGTCTAGCTCAAGAGCAAGACCCTCAATGTATTCGCATCTGCCAATAGTTACAATCAGCCAAACCCCCCCTTCACTTCTGCTTGATTGACAATCTCTTATATTATCACAAGCCTCCTTTTCAGCCGCAAATCTTCATTTCGCAAATCTTTCAAGACCGTTACCTACATTCTTTCCATGATGGCCTGTTCGGAGGACACCTCGGCCCAAGGTTTTTACCAAGCTACAAGTAGCTTCTACTTGCTAAAGATGCGCTTTTCGGTCCACAACTACATATAGTCATGCCCCAAATGCCAAGATTTCAAATCCCCCACCTTGAAGCCAAAAGGAAATATGCAATCTATAACCATCACACGCCCTTTCGAGCTTGTAGCTTATGATATTATAGGGCCTTTTCCAACGTCAAAAGGAGTAATAATACATAATTGTGTTAACATATTATCTGACATGATGGGCAATAGCCAAGCCCCTCAAGTCCGCCACTATGTCTAACGTTGCTGGCTTTTTAATTCAACATGTGATCTTACCTCATGAGTGCCCAAAATTGTTGTTAGACTAAGGAAGAAATTTCAAATTTAAAGTTCTCCAAATAGTGGCTGACAGACTCAATATCCAACAACAGTTCGCAAGCCCACACCACCCCAACTGCAACAGTCTCACCGAATGGTTAAACTGAATAATCAAGATGATGCTCACAATGTACGTGAATGCCCAGCATTCTAACTGTGATGTTTCACCGCCCTACATGATCGCGGCCTACAACACTTTGCTCCAAGAGTCCACTCGACTAAGCCCCTTTGAGAGCTTGTATGGACAACCACCTACCTCCCCCCTGGGAGTCGGCCTGATTGATCACTCCAAGATCAAGCATAAAGAAGTGGCATAATGGGCCGATTACCTGCAAGAGGTCCTCTCCTTCCTACGACAAAATGCAGCGGAACATCTGCGTAAGGTCAAAGCCCGTCAAAAAAGACTCTACGACAAAAAACATTGCGCCGTTCAATTCCATGGGGACAATTGGAGAGGTCACCTCCCCATCTGTAAGCCCCCATATAAAGAGAGCGTGGGGGAGGGGGACCTAGGGCATGTGCCCAAGAGAAAATGAGAGAGGGGGCTACCACATGGGCAGCACCTCACAAGGTCAGGACAACCAAAGGGGCTGCCAGATGGATAGCAAACAAGCTGCCATGTGGGTAGCACACAGAAGGCTCACATAGGAACAGCATGGCAGGCCAAAAGGCGCAGCTGTCAAAGTAGGATCCACGGGCTTGCAAAAGAGGCGCACACGTGGTGCCATGGGCAAGCTAGAGGCGCTTGCATGGCGGGCTGTCTCTGGCAGAGCAGATGGTGCAGAAGGGCGAGGCAAACCAATAGATCAAGTCGGCCACATGGAGGCCTAGTGGAGTAGCAAAGGGGGCTACTAGTAGACAGGGACATGCGTTATATAGGGTGGTCCCTTGCCTTGATTAGAGGGCCAAGGCCCTAAAAGCATGGGCCGAAGGGCCCCAGTTTGAGAGCCCTTAAGGGGCTGACTAGTCGGTTAGTCTGGTCAGATAGAATGGACAAGGCTAGTCAATTTTTATAACAAGCCCCTAGGCCTATAAAAGGAGGTCCTTCAGGCCCTCATATGTCTTTCTCTGGAGTAGCAAACAGGAGCAGCAATTAGGGCTTCCTTGGGCCTTTTCCTAGGAGGTGAAGGAGACCTAAAGAGGACTGCAGACTGAGCTAGTAAGCGATGCCTACCTAGGTTGGTTTCCAGACAACAAGGTGGAGAGGATCATTCTGGATAGAAAGTCCACAGACTCTCGAGGTGGAGCACGCAGGCTCAAGTCTAGAGATATCTGGCAGATAGTAGAAGAACATTGTGGACCATTGGTGGGACTTTGGGCCTATCTTTTTCATTGTGTCCATAGTTTTGGACGGCAATATATTGTTTTGGTAGCTTCTCTATCTGACTGGATCATTGTCTATTGATGAGTCTGCACATCTCTGTGATGCAGATTAAGTTAAGAAGTTTGTGATTCCACACCACTGTGTGAGCTCCTGGGCTATACTATCAGTCTTCCGCTATGTGTACCCTCTGTTGGTCAATTTCTAACATGGTATCAGAG
This sequence comes from Dipteris shenzhenensis, assembly GCF_047967505.1. Classification (NCBI taxonomy): domain Eukaryota; kingdom Viridiplantae; phylum Streptophyta; class Polypodiopsida; order Gleicheniales; family Dipteridaceae; genus Dipteris; species Dipteris shenzhenensis. The sequence continues at coordinate 29,265,826 of NC_141627.1, forward strand.
CCCAAGTAGGAGGCTCACAGGTGTGGGAGCCTAAAAGCAGGGACCTTGCTGAAGGACGACCCTAATTCAGAAGCTCTTGGGAATTGACTTCCACGACTGAAGGAGAGTGCCCTTACAAGGAGGAGGGTGACTCCGGTTCAGTCACATGCATAAGGAGTTTTGGTCTATGGAAGGTTGAGTTTTTTCGACTTTGGTGTGTGGTTTAGCAGTAGAGATGTCGATCTCTTCATCCTAGATTTATACCCTGGACCTTGAGTGAGCTTTGACCCTCATATAGAAACTCAAAGGATTAGATCATACAAGTCCATCACCCAGCCCTACTCTTTGATGGAGGATCTCATGTACTTCCGAGCGAACATCACCTTGAGGCGACTATGTTAGTTGTCTCTGGAAATCAAGCACCAGACCGTTGCATTCTTCAAGCACATGCTAGTAGAGTAGCAGAAGGATGCAATTCCAACTCCGCCCTAAGAAACTAGCAGGAGTCCAAAAGCAAAATGCATGAGCCATGAGGGGTCGATAGGTAATCAACCCTCACATGTGAACAAAGTCCTAGACTCATGGTGGAGATAAATGGACTACAGCTTCAAGATGCCTTCTTGGATGGTGGGGCAGCCCAATGAACATTATGCCCAAAGGTACAATGCTAGAACTTGGCTTGGAACTAATAAGTGACATCCAAGTATGCAGGGCTAATCGCAACACGTAGAGTAAGGCTATTGGGAGCAATCAAAGGTGTCCATTAGAAGATTGGTGTAGTCGCATTCCTATCCAACTTTGTGGTTCTGGATATATCGAAGATGAAAAAAGCTACCCTCTTTTTCTAGGCTGACCATCTTTGAGGTCTACCAATGCCATTCAAGATTGGTCCACTGATCAAGTGCGCTTGCCCTTAGGGTCGACATCATTGGAGATTGACATGATCACAGGGACAGCAAAAAATTGCCCAATTGAATTGGGGGAGGAAGATTTTGAAGAAGAAGCAAGCATCAGGAGGAGCATTGGGCTCTTGGTGATTCAACCGTAGGAGCCTAAGACTTGGCCTATGTTGAGGAATCCCCCTTGGAGGAGGAATGCTGTGAGACCAAAACACTGGAGGACAAGGAGAGCTTGACATACTTGCTAGAATCGGTTGACCCTAATGAGGAAGAAGCTATTATTTTGGATTGAATGGGTGCCTTGGGCTCCTTGTCAGCCAACATGGTGGACTTATGTCCCTCCAATGACTCTTATGACTCTGATGCTGATGATCCTATCAATAGTACCATGGTCCAAGAAGGGCTCCCATCTTGATCCTGTGGTCCAAACTGATCACTGCACAAGTTGAGATGGGTTTTTTATAAGTGCAGAGAAGCCCTCTTGTGCTTAAACTCGAACAAGTGTTTCTTTCTAGCACTACAAGGAGTGCTTCTTGGACACATTGAAGTTTGCTAAAGGAATGACTACAAGTCTTGCTAAGGTAGAAGTGATTCTCTCCTTGCCTATTCCTCGCACACCTAGAGAAGTGAAGTCCTTTTTAGACCATGTGGGTTATTCATCTGATTTTATGCCAACATTGTTGTTGCGTTGACCGAGCTACTTCACCAAGAATGATTCTGTATTTTAACAATTGGCATTTGAACCCTTGTGAAAGCATCTATTCTATGCCAGTCGAACTAGGAAGTCATTTTTCATGTGCATGTGGATGCTAGTGGATTGGCCATTGGTGCAATCTTGGCCGAGCATAACAAGGACCACAAGGTGGATGTCCAATGTACTTTGCAAGCCAACAACTGAGTGGAGCAGAATGTAATTTCAGTACCATCACAAGAGAAGGTCTCGGCATGGTGTATGCCATGACCAAGTATCGCCATTACCTATTGGGAAGTAGGTTCATCATCTCACTAATCATCAAGCTCTTAAGTATGCCATGACCAAGTATTGCCATTACCTAGTGGGAAGTAGGTTCATCATCATTGATCATCAAGCTCTTAAGTACTTATTGAATAAGCCCTCTTGGTATGGAAGATTGAGCAAGTAGATACTGCTTTTTCAAGAATTTGGCTTTAACGTAGTAGTGAGGGCCAGAAGGCTACATCAACCTGGCGACCACTTGTCAAGGATTACCTTTGGGAAAGTAGCCATAGGTGTGGAGGAGAGCTACCAGATGCTAGCCTTGGAATTCAATCATTAAAAGATGAGTGCTTGTTTATAATTGCTTCCGACCTTGCTGTGCCGATACCATTCAATTATTATCCACTAGCAAATTTCCACCAGGGATGACTCCTATAGAGAAAAGAAAATGGCTCATTCAAGCCGCACCTTCCTAATTGATTGCAAGACAACTCTATGAGTTGGGAAGATACCACTATCTTGCGACGGTGTGTCATTCCCCACAAAACTCAATCCATTCTTGAGGAGTCTCATGCTGCTATAGGGGGCAATCATATGGCTCCTGAAGCTACCGCCAGGAAGATTATGTGCACAGGGTTTTGGCGGCCCGAATTGTTCCAAGCTTTACATGCATGTGCGTTGTTGTGACTCGTGTCAATGAGAAGACATATCTCCCCCTCAATCCCTTCAACCCAGTGCCACCTTCTATTGATGGTTTTGGATATTTTGCTAGACCCATCTCTCTTGCCACAAGACGAGGAAATCAATATACTCTAGTTGTAGATACGATGGTACCAAGCGGGTCGAGGCTAAGGTGGTGAAGACATGTAGTGCTCAAGTGGTGGCCACCCTTTTGTATGATCGAATCATATCAAGATTTGGGTGTCTAGTGGAATTGATGAGCGACCGTGGTTGCCATTTCTTAAATGAAGTTATCTCCGAGTTCGTCAACCAGATGCAAATTGTTCATAAAACATCTACTTCCTATTACCTTGAAGTAACGACCAAGCAGAAAGCAGCAACAAAACATTTGGTGGTATCATGACAAAACTTTGCCTGAGTTGCTTACAAGATTGGGATGTGTTACTTCCTATAGCTTTGTTGCATACCACAACGCCTACAAGGCTAGCACAGGGTATTCCCCTTTTAAGTTGGTGTATGGCCTAGAGGAAGTCATGCCCTATGAGTTCCATATACATGCCCACCCGTGGAATGGCAAAGATGGATCGTGACTTGAGGCCTGCACAGTGGAAGGCTTATGGGATCTTAATCTCAACACAGTGTTTGGTGGATTTGACTCCTTATTGGGAATTGATCCAACAAGGGTATGGCTAGGTGACCCTCACTGCTTCAAACTGCAAAGTCAGTCTCATTCTTAGGACACAACATGACTTAATCACTATAGTGCTTCAAGAACACAAAGAATGACTCAGTAACACTCGGTGCCCAAGACCCAAAATAACTCGATCAACCCTGGTGCTTCAAGACACATATCATGACTCAATCACTCCATGTTAGAAATCATGCTACAGCAGAATTTGGAAGCAAAAGAGATTAATACTTGCTAGAAAACACTCAACAAAAGTGCAACAACATAAGTAACAAAGGAGATGGCAAAGTTGAACAAGTTCTTCCTTCTATAATGAAGGGCAAAAGCTCCAAGAGGAGCAGCTACAAAGGGCAACAGTTGCTGGAATCTTCTTCCACCAACAGTGGCCTAGACAAGTCGCCTTCTCCCTACTAAATACGCAAAGTACGCACTGCTGGATCAGCTTCAATGCTGAGAGGCTGAAGGCATAAGTGCCGTATGATAGTGAGGGGGAAGGGGGCTTTATATAATAGTGGAGAGGCCACGAAGGGGAGGTGGACCATTGACCTTGACCATCGACCTTAGCCACCGACCATTGACTTTGGCCGATCGACGACCCCCTCTCAATCACTCCCCCTTCTAACCGCCTAAGCCCCTTCCCTCTCATGAATGGGAGGACAAAACATGTGGGGCATTAACCACGAGTTCTAACACTCTAGTGAACCAAGACATGACATAACATAGTCCCCCATTCAAGATTACGGACATGGAACACCTTGGGCACCTTCAAGCTTGGTAGATAGCACTCCCGTTCCCCATGGTCATTTGATGTATAGGAATTTCTGAGGTGTTACATGGACATGTTAGCTTGGTGTTCCCTTAGGTTCAATGGAGATGGAAACGGAGGTTTGGTGTCATGTAGGTTTGATGGTGGGTTCAATAGGAAGCTTCATGTTAGCAAGTCCGATGGTGGGTGCGCAAGGAGGTTCAGTGTCCCCTAGGTTTGGTGGCGGGTGCATAAGGTGGCTTGCAGTCTCCTAGATTCGGTGGTAGGTGCACAAGGTAGACTTAATCGTGGTGATTCCTTACCTCTCCCTTACATGCACTCTCTCCCTCTCTTTCTCTCTCTCACACATTCCACCCTCTCTCTCCACCCACCTCCACTTTCTATAAATCGTCCCTCTTTCCACCCCTCCACTCTCTCTCTCTCTCACTCACTTACCATTGCCATCCACACCCCCTCGATTCTGCCATCTGTAGCCCCCCCTCCTTCGCCATCCACACCCCTTCGATTGCACCATCTGCAGTCACCCCCTCCTATGCCATCTACTCCCTCCTCCATCACCAGCTCCTTACCCTTCTCCTACCTTCCTCTTCACCATCCACACCCCCCCTCCTGCTGCCCCTGTTGCGCCATCTGCTGAGCACCCATACGTTATCTAGTGCCCCTTAGCCTGTGTTTTGCCCCCTGTTTATTGGCGCCATCCTATTATGCCCTCTTCACCTTCGACAACATCCCTTGGCTTCCTGCAGTGGTAGCCCCTTTACCTCCTACTTCCCCTCTTCTCCTGGTGCTTGCAGCTCTTTTTACTGTCTCACACCTTGTTGTGCCTCACCTCTTCCCCTTGCTAATGCCAGAGAAACTAATCAAATTCAAGCCACGCTTGCCCAAAGACTTTCTCATTGATTCTTTTTTATGCAACTATGACTTCACAAGGATCCCCTTCGCATCCTGCCCTGGTTACCCAGGCTAGCAACTCTATGACATCTCCACCAAGGCAATGCCCCAAACACCAAGGGGTAGCTTTGAGTTTTCCATCTATCTACTCCACCAGTTCCCAGTGTTACAAGTATTTCAGACGCCAAGACCACTAGGCACAAGCTTCACATAGTTCATCTAGCCATTCCAATTCTGATCATGGTGGATCATACTCTGCTATGTCTGCTCCATAGACAGTCACATCTCACGAGGCATCGAGTGGCCCAGTGTGCATCAAATTATCCCTCCAGGCTTTGGGTGGTATTCAAAGCATTCCTCGATCTAGCTCTCCATGTTTGCTGATGGAAAGATGTAATGCAATGAGAGTAAAAAGATGTAGGCTAAATCCAGGATTCAAAGTCACAGCGATGCCTGCAAGCTTGGCTTCTAGCAAAGCTCAACCTCCAATTCTACAACAACTCAAATAACTCCAGCTTGTTCCAGTGAAGAATCATCTCTAACCTTAATTTAAACAGCTTCTAGTCGCAAACACATGGAACTTTTACATAATCCACAGTGTCCCTTGGTTAAAAGTCATGGGCATCCTGATTCCTCAGCCTGTGGCATGCTGGAGCCACATCGGCAGGCCAAGCAGGCTGCCAGACAAGCAACCATGTCATCCATCAGCCATGCAGGCAGCCACGTCATCCGCCATGCAAGCAGTCTTGCAGAACAGCCACATCAACAAAGGCACCACATCAGCAAATTGTGCAATTCCATGCCATCAACCACATGCCACATAGCAGTCGGTGGTTGGCTCACCAACCTGTTCAGTCGGGGGTCTGGATCAGCCCCTGGTCAGAGGGCCCAAGGGGCCTACAGAAGGGCAGCCCCTTGGCCCTTCACTTCATCCACTCACAAGGCTGGTTTGGGACAGCAATTCTCACCAGCAGCAACAGGGATCAGCAGTAGAATAGGCCAGCTTCCAGGTGCAGCAGATCTGCCCCTTAGCATTTAGAGGTTCCTCTACAGTCCAGGTTCAGCTCCTGACAGCAGCATCAGAACTTAAGTCTTTGCAGAGAGGGTTTTGTCCCTCTATAGAGATGCTTCTCTAGTCCTTTTGCAGTGAGGGTCCATTCCCTCCATACAGTTGTATTTAGCCCTGTTGGGCAGACAGATATTCAGTTGTTTATTTCCCTCTATGGAGGCCCATTGTATTTCCTCCTCAGCCTCTCACACTCGCTCATTGTTCCACTTGTGTTTTAGGTGCATTATTCTATCAGTTCAGGTAGTAGTGAGCAGGAGAAAGAGTGAGTGAGGCTTTGTCCTTGTTATATTTTTATCAGAGCTTGATGAAACATGTAATGCAATAAGGGTAGAAAAATGTAGGCTATAATCAGAATTCAAAGTCATTGCAATGCCTGCAAGCTTGGCTCCTAGAAAAGCTCGACCTCCCATCCTACGACAAGTGCGGAATCATCCCTAACCTTACTCTAAACAGCTCCTAGATGCAAACACATGAAACTTGAACATAATCCAAAGTGTCCTTTGGTTAAATAATCAGCCCACGTGCCAAGGCAAATACCACGGGCACTCTGTTCTGGTTCACACAGGACCAAAATACAACAGCACTCTATGGAGTCTCAGAAATAAAAACCCACCTTGCTGCTAGTGTACAGTTTAGCGTCACATCAAGCAAAAAATGTAAAGAAGAAAGGTAAGAACCCTTACACTAGATTTTGGATGTCTTCAGCTGAGCAGGACACCATAGCCATTTACACAACCAATTGAGGCCCCCCATTCAGTGTCCAATCCAGCCCAATTAGCTCATAACATGACCAAAGACCTGGTGGGCTGATAAGAACGACAAGTGTCACAAGCTATTATCGTTACTTGGCTACACCAAAAGCTGGCAGAGAGCAGTTGTATGCCATTTTTCAAATATTTGCACCAAGATCTTGTGAGAAGTGCAATGAAATCAGGACAGAAATGTGAGAGAGAGAGAGAGAGAGAGAGAGAGAGAGCACTCCCACAAACTGCTCACACAGAGAGAGAGAGAGAGAGAGAGAGAGAGAGAGAGAGAGAAGGACAAGAGGATGCAAGTGATCTCAGGCCAAAACCCCAACTGCTGGGGGGAACCTCTGCATAGATGCTCAACACTGCTCCACAAGAGATGCAATGGAAGGCAGGGAGGGAGCCTATATATAGGCCCAGCCCCTCCCTCATTCGGCTGCAGCATCAGGGCCTACCCCCTGCTCTAGGAACCAACCGGGTGGGCCGACCCACCTACCAGACTCCAAGGGCTACTGTAGGGCCCTAAAAAGGGGCTGCTCCCCTGCTATCCCTGGCCCGACTAGGGGCTCCCCTGACGACCTGCATAGCCCTACAAAAGGGGCTCAAAGGAAGCCCTAGAGAAGCCTCTACCCCTGCCCAACCACCCCGACCAGGCTGCCACTGCCTGCAGCCCTACAAGAGGCTGCCATGCAGCCAATAAGGGCTGCCTCCTGCCCTATGCCTCCCAACCAGCAGGTCTAGGTGGCCGACTATCACATCAGCCAACCTCAGCCTGAAAAAAGGAACCACAGGAGCAGCAAGACATGCCTCTAGGCCTGAGAGGCACATGGCAACCATCCTCCCCTACACTACCCTCACAAGGGGAGGGCTCACCCACAACAAGGCCCTCTCTTTGTACCCTATCCTAACCTCACTGGGCGGGCACACCAACAAGAAAGGCCCTCTCTACAGTGGCATCAGAAGATGTTGACCTCCAACACCCCCTCTCCTCTCATGGACAAAACTCAGATGCTAGGGAGGGGAGCTGGGTGTGCCGCTGGAACAACTAGAGGAATCCGTCGTGTGATACTCCATCACTGAAAACAACCACAGCTACTGTCGAAGAAGCCCCCTCTTGTCATGAACCGCCTCAGCATGATCACTGGAAACCTGGTATTGTTGCTCCCAAGTCACAGATGCTAGATACACTCCTTTGGTCCGGTACTGGCACAATAAGTCATCTAGTACAACAATCCAACTATTGGTGCTGGTACATCTCAGCAACAGAAGGTACTCTAACAATAATACAACTGGTACCACCCCCAGGGCAAGGTCTACTGCCCTGCATGGGCACCTGTATCTCAGAGTTAGATAACCCCCTCTTAAGCCTCCTCTCAAGTCCAAACTCAGTTAGATAACCCCCTCTTAAGCCCCCTCTTAAGTCCAAACCAGTAAAGTGTCACCAGATTGATGTACTTCAGCGCTTCAATGACAATGGGCATGAAACCGCTCACAAGGATCAATCAATGGTGTCTAGATTCCCATGCTAGCAATCTCATCCGGATCTCTAGCACCTCATCTGACAATTGCAGCAGTAGAACACTACGAGACCCCTCTGGATCTGCGAGGTCATAACGTCCAAACAAAATACATACTCGTAACATACTGCCACCCGAGTCAACAGGAACAACAACTCCTGGCTCTGCTTGAAAGCCCGCCTCAATCAGAGACTCCACCACCATTGCACCTGTCTGGCAGGTACAGTTGCCACAAACAAGCAAGCAGTCCCCCGTCTGGATCCAAAAAAGCCTGCTGGCAAAGCATCCTGCCACTAAGGACACTGCCGCGAGTAATGACCTTCTTGGCCACATCCGTTCCAAGTATGTGACGCCTTGAGTGCTTCTCGTTCCTCAGCTGTCAACTGCTTCCGTTCCCAGCTGCCAAAGCCTCCGGCTGACTCCATAGGTATGATCTACAAATCTCCCCTCTTGGTCAAGCACCATCAGGACCAGTCCCTCCCAAGTTAACGCATTCATCCTTCCACTGGATATCAAGGATGAATAGAAAGCACCATAGTGAGAGAGAATAACTGGGACAGTAGAGTTGTGGCCATGTCCTCAGACGATATTTGCTTCCCCACCTGGAGGATCTCCTGTGGAAGTTCCTATACCTTGTTGATGTGCTCCCGCATCGATGAAGAATTCTTGGGATCCAACAATCTCATCTGGACTTCCAAGGAAACACTCTTTTGTTGGAGGCATCTCCTGATGTCACCATAGAGAGAGAGGGCCTTGCTTGTGGATGTGCCCGCCCGGTGAGTGAGGCTAGCATAGATAGAGAGAGGGCTTTTGTTGTGGGTGTGTGCCCGCCCCCGTGAGGGTAGATCTATTAGTGTTGGCAGGTGCCTTTGGGGCAGGAGACTCGGCCCCAACAGCCCCTCATATAGGGTGTTGGGTCATCCCTGTCACCTGGCCTGGTCGGCCATAATGCGAGGGGGCCAGCCCCCTTATAGAGCTGTGTAGCAGCCTCTATGTAGAGGAGGGGCAGGTCGGCCCTACAGGGCTGTTGCCTTGCCGTCGTATGCAGGTAGGGGTGAGCCCCTTATATGGGGGCAGAGGCAGCCTGGTCAGCCCCGTGTCAGGGAGCAGTAGGGCTGCTGCCAGCCCCTCTTGTAGGCTGGTGGGCAGCCCTAGAGGTGGGTCGGCCCACGTACAGCAGTGGGGTCGGCCCCCTTATGTGCCTCCCCCCTCCCCTCATTTCTCATCTTCTAGAGCTAGAGCAGTTCTTCCAGCTTAGCATCCAGTGGAGCCTGGCAGAGGAGTAGAGCCAGCGGGCCTAAAAGAGGAGCAGAGCCAGCCCTGTTGTGCACTTGTGGAGCAGGGTAGTGGAGCAGTTCAGCCAGTCCCTCTTGCTCCCCTTCCACTTGGTTGTTGAGCTGTGTGCTCCGAGCTCTCGAGCAGCCCGTTGTTTCCGTGGTTTTCCCCCAGTTGTGGCGGGGTTTTCTCCATGGATCACTTGCAGTTCTCCTGTGCCTCTCTCCTTTCTCTCCTTCTCAGTGTGTGTGTGTGTATGAGGCGTGCAGAACAAGACTAGAATTCCAATGTTGCCCACGTGCCCAGTTGACCGGCAGTTGTATCTCTTTAACCAATTAAACTTGTGCAGAAGGAGACTTCTTTGTAAGGGGCCAGACACTGCCGCATTAGTGGTAAGACCTTCCCAATATGCCTTCATCGTATTGTTCCTCTAACATTGATTATGTATCTCAGAGGAAAGCATTCCAAAAGAAGCCTACAATGAGAGTAAAACCCTATAACGGTGAATATTTCATCAAGGTGAACACCAAGAAAAACATATTGTCCTTCTGTGGAGTACCCAATCATACTATGGATTATTGCCACCTGAAAAGGTTTTCTCTATACAGCTGCTCTCCAAGAGACAAGCCCAAGAAGAGGAGAGGGATGACTCCCAAGAGAATGAAGCATTTCATGTGAAGAAGAGCTACATCAACAACAAAGAAAATCTTGCTAAAGGAAAGACTCCATCAACAAATGAAAAATCAAACTTTGTGGTAGAAAATAAAGACTTTGCCTTTTACATTCAACAACAACAGAATCAAGCACCAACAATACCTGCTAATCAAATAACAGTAGCAAGACCACCACAACAAAGATATCAAAATGCAACTCCAAGAAGGCCAAATTGACAACCATGGAGGAACCAACAGCAAAGGCAAATGCAAGATCAAGCTTGCACCTACTGTGGTATAAATGGCCATAGGCAAGGCCCACCCTGGCTTTGGTGCAAGCACAGGGAAGAGAGAGGTATACCCATCATTCAATATGACGGAAGAAATAATCAAAATCATCAGCAACAACCTCCTCCGGGAGTACATATGGTCTATCTCAGGCCCATCCACCAAGAGTACAACCTCAACAATCAACGCCATCAAATAAATGTTCAGGCTTTGGCAGTTACAAGATTAAAGAATACAAAGCCACTACCTCGGCTAGGAGATGCCCCAAGGGAAACAACCAAGATTTGGCATCCATGTATAACCGCACCTCTCCCATGAAGAGGGTCTCACTAGAGGTCCAAATGAGGTGGTTGAATCCCAAGAAGTCTTCATCAATGCGAGACCACATCAACAAGTTACAAGAACTTCAGCAGGAGATCCCCCAAGCAGGGAAGCAGATTTCTTTAACTCTCCTGTCCCAATTATCCTCTCAGTACGGGGCCTTCTATTCATCGTTGATCACCAATGGTAGGGTGCATGAGTTGACCTAGGAGTAATTGGTCCCCATGGTGCTTGACCAAGAAGAACACTTCGTCGATCATACCTATGACAGTCAGCCTGAGGCTTTGACAGCTCATCAGAGAGGAAGAAAGCAGTCGACAGCTGAGGACGAGAAGCTCTAAGGCATCTTGTACATGTAATGGATGTGGTAGAAAAGGTCATTATTGGCATCAGAGGGGTCCAGTAACTAGGTAGCCAATATTACTCCAACCTTCTAGTAGCACGAGGCAAGCGCTACCAACAAGCTTTCCAGATCCAAAAGAGGATTACTTGCTTGTCTATGGCAGCTAGACTTGCCGATCAGGTGCACCGAGCAGGGAGTCATTTATCGAGGCAAGCTATCAAGCACGAACTCGAGCCACGAGGAGTTGTTCCCGCTGACTCCAGTGATAGTATGTTACCAGATTCTATTTTGTTCCTGTGTTTGCGATCTCATTATGCAACTGCTTTACATTGACTCTCTCACATCATAGGGGTAAAGGCTTATTGAAAGGATATAACAATCCTGACATGCTAAAGGTTTGCTTCTACCTTCAGGAGAGGTGCTAATCTCAACTCACAGAACAGACAGCACTTCGATTTGGAAACAAGGCAAGATCAATGAGCAGGGTGGCATAAATAGGCTTGATCCTGCCCAGCGAGTCAGTCGTCTCAGCCAATCCTTCTGCCCAAAGAACGCCAATGCCTAAATTCTGTAGTTTTTGAGACAATTGAAACTAGAGAAAATGATAGAATAGGACCCATAATGCACCTGCAGAACGTATATTGCACAAGATAGCACCAATTCAGGAGCAATATGGGACATGGCCCATCAATCATAAGCCAAACTGAGCTTGGCAACCAGCAACTTCATGCCAAACGATTAAACCATGAGAACTTCAATGAGTGGATGACCTTTAAACTAATAGCCAAAATGAGCAGAAGCGGTTGCATCAATCCGAACCTGACCGGAAAAAACCGTTTCCAACCCGACCAGGAAAAAAGCACTTGTAACCATTGGATACATGGATGTGGAACATACTTTACATTCCACAAAGATTGAAAGCACAGATAGCTTCAGAGGTGTAATTCAACCTCTGACAAGCTGCTCAGATAATTTACAAGAAGGCAGAGCACCCAGTATCACATTTGATTGGCATGCTTTCACAAGGCGGCTGCTGTTTGGTCTATCTTGACCCAATACTGAGCCATTTCCAGGAACCCTGCAAACACCTCCACTGCGTTACGATAATGTGTGACGTGTGACCACAGTTAGAGACCACATCGCTCACTTGGGTTGGCAACTGTTTAGGTGGGGCAATGTGGTGCTGAGTGTTCGGCTCCAACGTGTAGACTTAGGAGGCGACATTTGCGCTAACTCAGAGGTAGTGTTCTGCAACACAGAGAACAAAATTAAACGATAATACGCGAAATTCACAGTAAAACCAACGAGAACGGGAGCGGATTAATCAGCTTGTCCAAGAAAGATGGCAAACTGGTCAGACCCAAAACCCGAGCCGCGTTCGCCCATTACCTGTGTTGCCGTGCTTGCTGTGCTTCATCTTGGCCAGCTCCACCTGCGTCTGCATGAACAGTTGCAATCGTTGTAACTCCAGGTCTTTCGTAAACTCCATCCTTTGTTTTTCCAGATCCATCATCTGTTGCTGTTTAGCCGTCTCTATCCTCTCGTAAACTTCTCCGAACTTGAGAATGGCCCTTGCCAAATCTTTAAATGGGCTGTCGTGCGATCTGTTCCTCTTAAATCTCTTCCCGTCCGGCGTGTTGTTAAAGCCATTCGGACAACTATCCGTCATATCCGGGCTCTCCTTGGATTTAGAGATGGTGTCAGCGGTGCTCACAACGTGATTGGTAGCGGCTACGGCAGTGAGGAGCGGCTTCTGCTCCACCTCCTCAACCGGGCGCTTGCCAGTCATAGTGAGGCTGGCGCGGGCTTTCACGGGCGTAGGCTTCTTGGGTTTCTTGGAGGGCCCAATGAGTTCGTCCAGGCGGTCGAAGAAAGCCCATTTGCTGGGTCCTCCTCCCGTGACAATCTTGCTCTTCTCCAGCTTATACTTCTTCTTGAGGGTGTCCAAGCGATTCTTGCACTGCACGTCGGTCTTGGGCACCTTGGATCCATTGGCGCGGTGGTTGACGCAATCGGCGACATCCTTCCAGTGCTTCTGCTTGAGGTTACCGCGGTTGAGCTCGAGGTAGCGGTCACCCCAGGAGTGGATGAGGGTGAGGGTGGCGCCCTCGCTCCAGCAGTCGTCACGGGAGTGGCGGTCGGGGGGGGGGTCGGGGTGGGGAGGGGGGGGGGGAGGGGGAGGGAGGGAGGCAAGGGGGGGGGGGGAGGAGAGGTGGAGGGAGAGGAGGCGTTGGGGGGGGAGGGGGGGAGGGGGGAGGAGGTGGAGGGGGTGATGGGGCTGCGGCTGAGGCGGCGGCTGTGGCTGTTGCTGCTGCTGCTGGTGGTGCTGCTGGAGCTGGTGCGGGTGAGGAGGGGGGAGGAGGGAGGAGGAAGGGGCTTGAGGGGGGGGGGGGAGGGGAGGGTGATGGGGGGAGGAGCTATGGCCGGTGGTGCTGTTGGTGGAGGAGGAAGAAGGGGACGAGGAGGAGCTATGTTCATCATCAGCGGCCATGGGTGGGAAGAAAAGAGAGCTCCCTGTCGCTCAAAAGCGAAAGGCAAGGCGGGGGCAATCAATAAACACACAAACAAGCTTCGTTCTTCGGAGCACGGCTTAAACTTCCGATCTCAACAGCAGAGAGCAAACAGGAGCAGCCGGCAGCGGCAGAAGAAGAGAGATAACAGTGAATTGAATGAACGACGGGGAAGACGAGAGCCTGAGAATCCATTCTCCCCTGATTTTCTAGGGCTCTTGGCCATTCCCTCCGACGGTTGCCGTCCCTCTGCCTTTTTTCCATTCCCTGTTTTCCCGTTTCCCCGCCGGCCTTTCCCCGTCCCTTTCTCCTTTCCCTTTCTCGCATATCCGTGATTCCTGTCTATCACAATTTTGCTCGATTCCGAAACTAATCATCATCGCCAGCTCACGCCTCGCCTTTCCCTAGCCGCTTTTTCCCCCCTTGCGTCACCCCTTCGTCACACTGGCCATGTGTAATGGCCACCCTGGCCCGTCACCTCATCCCACCCTACCGTCATTGGACTCCAACATGGATTCAAATAGGCCAACCTTGTAGCAATTTCGACTCTTTCGGCCTTGGAGTCGCAACTTTCATGTGCCAAACACAAACCCCTTGTGTCCGTGTTCATCCTATTGGGCCATGTAGGACACCCACCCTTCACACCACCTTTTGGAGGATGGCCGCCTAGTCGTATGAACCCCACCATAAACGTTGAATGGGAGTATAGAGGTCTGGAAGTTCAGGCACATGGACTCCTCACATAGATCGTCTTAAGGCACCCACCACATGAGGAAATGCACACACTCAAGGTTCCTATTGCAAACAAAGGTGCCAAAACTAGCCCTCCAAACATCCACTCTCCCTCCATACTCCCTTGAAGCCTGCTATAGGCTTCATTTATGAGCATGCAACTGGTTGTGAACCAATGGCCAATGCAACAACAGAATGGATTTCCTCCATAAGTGTTCTCTCAACTATTTTAATTACCAATGAAGTCTTCTAAGTGCCTAAAACTACAAGTGAAGTCTTCTCTTAACCATTCATTAGCAACGACACATGTGAACAAAACTACCATTAGAGGCTACTTCTCACAAACAATCTTTGGGATATCAGGACAAGTTTGGAGGGCATGCGGCCATGCTCATACTTTTTCCTCATTGAAAATGACTTCGAATGGCATTCCCTAAAATCTTCTAGTACAGACTCTCAATCCCCTTTTGCATATCCTGATTCCTCTCTCACTTGCTCGATTCCTCCTCTTTTCAAGACATGCACAATCATTCCAAGGTTGAGCAAAGCTATCACCAATGGCATAACCCTTTCCCATACGTCATGGTCATTAGCTACTTGTTTTCCTTATACCACCAGTCAAAAATGGCTTGTACACCAAAAACATTTCTCATATTAAGTCTCAAATCAGTCCCTCATTGCTTTGGTCGATATTTTCAATGCCATTCACCTTTTACTTGTTGAAATTGGCTCCCAAAACCGTTTTCCTTAATGTTCTAGTAACCCATGGTTGAGCCTTGTGACAAATTCATCAGGAGCCAAATTAGCCCTCATAATAATAAGCCCAAAGGCTTTGAAAGTGAGGGCAAGATCATGATATGGAGGCAAAGGAATTTGAACCAATTCCACATGTTTCCCGAGTACATGACATATGCCCAAAGGCTTTGAAGGTGAGGGGTAAGCAATGACAATGATAAGGGGGCAAATTATGCACCAATTCCACATTCTCAATGGGACTAAGTTCCTTTTACTTTTGTCACATGCCCATAAGTGCCAAGAGCCCTCTTTGCCCTCTTTATTATTTTGACCCATAGGATGCCAATACCTTACCATGCCATGAGCGGGTCGAAGGCAAATGCCCCCAACAACTAGCCCCATAGGCCAAAACATGTGACCACCCACACAAAGCGAGAATGCTAAGCACACAAGACTACACACACCTAGCCAAGTCACCAATTCTAGGACTACCCAGACACGGCTAGGTTGACAACTTTGAAATTAGTAAAATCATCATCATTACGTGTGTTCTCATGCGTAAGCATGTACATCTATCCACTCGTCCATGAGTCCCATACCCCATGAGGGTTCAGCCACAAATCACACTAGTTGTTACCAATCTAATTACCAAGTAAGCAACCGTCACATTTAGGAGTCCCATACCCCATGAGGGCTCAGCCACCACAAATCACACTAGTTGTCACCAATCTCATTACCAAGCAAGCAACCATCACTTCCCAAGCAAGCAACCGTCACTTCTAGGTGCGTATTACTAGGAGGGCATTGCCACCACTATTACAGTCTACCATGCCATAACATGAAGTCCACAAAGCACTTGTAACATGTCACCACATCAAGTACAAGTGTTATCGTATGCACAGTCCTACCATAGTCTTGCAGGTACCACCTTCTCTAATGCCAACTATTAGATCCACCAAATAATATCACATTGCACCATAATGATTCTCTAAGTTCCCAAAAAGTTGGAGGAAGGATGCTCAAAGGGAGTTCAAGTCTTCATTGTATCTATGGCCCTACAGAGCCACATTTGCATAAGGATTAAGTCCCTTTTATTTTTGCCACATGTCCATAAGCTCTTAGGGGCCTTGACTCATAAGATCCCAACCATACCATGCTATAAGGGGGTGAAGGCATATGCCCCCAACACTTCTTTCACTACATGTAATACTTTTGAAAGATCAAAGGCTTGATATGCAAACACCAGTTGGTAATGGCAAATCTCATGATGACTTTATTTTTTAGGAGCATAATATTACACTTGATTATAGTTGTCACAACAATTGAAATGAAATTAAGCTTGTGGACATCTTCCAAATAAAGAAATCATAATGTGCTAGCCATGTGGTAGTCTATGTGCTTCTGCACACATAACAACCTATCTCTTCATGCTCAATCCCACCATCCATATGACCCCCTTCCCCTATGGCTATGTTTCATGTGCGCCCTATCTCCTTTCCACCCCTCAATTGGTCCTCTTCATTGCCGATTGATAGTGTGCCCTCTCTCTCTTCTAACTCACCTCCCTCTCACTCACACCCCTCAACCACTTCGTCAACTTCCTCGTGATTAGTGCTACACCACCTGCTCACTCCATGATTCCCCTCCTTCCCCTAATCCATGTTTAACCGGGAACCCCTCCCTCCCTCATCATCACTCCTTTTGACAATGTGGCCCTCACCCCTCTTGTCTATCCCTCATAGTGCTGCCTAACTAAGTACAATTTGTTTACCTCCACTTTAGTCATCCCCCTCATTTTCTTTTACCTACTCCTTTGTAGCCTCCCCCATGGCTGAGACATCTCCCTCATGCTCCTCACATTTTTTAGATACAAAACAATTCTCATTTTTTCCTTCATATGATGATTTAGTGTTGTTCTAGACAGTATCAAGCATTTTAAAACAATGTTTATATCTAAGGAGTGCCAACATCATGTATCAAATCACCATGCATGTGACTATCTATTCTTGAGGGATCTCAACAATGGAAGCAGAATGGAAGAAGGTGAGAGAGAGGGAGAGCTAGAACATGGGTAGATTGCTTTTGCCCCATACTCCTCACTTTGGCACCTTCTCTCACTCTCACCTTCAGGTGGTCAGCTAGGCTTTCCTATCTATTCCATTTACTCCCCTCACCCCTCTTAGTTGTATCCCCCCCTTGATAGTGTTGTCCCCGTCTTCTCTGGAACCACCTCTTCCCATCTCTGCTTCTCAAGTAGTTCTCTTCCCTTCTAGTACCTTCTTCTTCTCTTGATAGTAGCAGGTATATTGGCAAAAACTCTAAGGGAAATAGGCCCATAAAAAGTTATGCAGGTCATCATGGAAAATGCAAAGAGTTGTAAAAAGGTTGGCAGGACAATTTGGGCATCTATATGTGTCATCATGATGCACACACGACTTAACTTGGTGTTGAAAGATTGGTACACATGTACCATGGTTTAACGTGACTAAATGTATCATCATGATGCACACACAACTTGAACTTGGTGTTGAAAGATTGGTACATATGTACCATGGTTTAACATGATTGTGCACGTTATGATGTTATCCCCAAGGGAATCCCTTCCTCCCATCATTGGAACTATCAAAACAGTCCCAACATAGGAGGAGGAACAAGAGGTAAAGGTGATACCACAAATGAGGACACCTTATAGCACTAATGAGGACAATGAGGAAAAGGCAAAGGAAGAAGACGTCATTGGGCTTCTAAACCATAATGATGATGGGCAAGGTGATGATGACTCTAATGATCAAGATCCTAATGGTTTTTGAAGGCTAAATAAATTTTCTACCTCTTTGGAAATGACTTGGATTTTGTCAAGGTGTGGATGTGTGTGGATGGTTAAGCTTTATCATGTTTATAAATTCATTTATTTATGTTGCTTAATTGGATTAGCATTTTAATGGTTTAGTACAAATGATCATGGATTCTAATGGTTTCATGTTTTAATCAATTCGATGGTTGATGTTGCTAAAATGTGTATTTTGATGGTTCCTTTGGTTTAATGTTGCTTACATGGATTATAATCTTGATGGGCTAGTATTTTTATTTCCTGATATTTCAACTAAATTTTGATGCCTCAAGATTTTAACTAATTATGGTTTATGCTGCTGAAATAGATTAATGGTGAAGCATTGCAATTTTTGGATTTACATTGATCAATTTATTTTGGTGGTTTCATGTTGCTTCAATGGAGTTATAACTTAGCATTGCAACATTGCTCAATGGTTTTTTTTTCTTTTTATTGTTTAGGGCTACTTGAATGGGTATAACAATTTCGATTTCTTCAATGTACAATTACATTTAATCAATACATATTCAATTGCTAGAAGATGATCCATTTACATGATATATTCATAGTGCATGAGCTACGTTACCACCAAATTTCCAAGTCCCAAAAGCAATATATGTTTTCATCATGCTTTGCATGCCCAAAAATTAGAATTTCTTGGTGACATTGGTAATATTTGGAGGGACTCCTATTCCTCTAGTCCAACTTGATCAAGGTGCATTATTCCTTGCACTGTGATGCATAGGCTTTTGAGCACCACCTCTTCTAGCATGTATGTCTATTGGAAAGGTATCTAGCCAATATTGAGTGTTGTTTTGTATACCCATAAGGTAGCTGCTAACTTTCCCTTCAACCTATGTTGCAAAAATGCTTTGAATCTCTCAAGCTTCTTTAATAAATGTTGCTTTTACTTTAGAGTGTATAAGACTAATTCATCAAAGGCGAAGAATTATATAATTCATTAAAGACTAATTCAACAAAGACAAAGAATACTATGAGAGTCGAGATGATCCTCTTTAATATAGTTTAGTCACAAGGTCGTGGACTGCCTAGGCTCACAACCAAGTACAATATATTTTCGCTTTTGTAGACATCTACTTAAGCAAGTGACAAAGATCAATCTCAAACTATAGGCAAATTCATGACATGGCATGCTAAGAATCATTGACTGATGACACACTTGAAGGATTCCTATAGATTGTGCTATATGGAAGCACATAGATAACATGCAACTAGATTTTGCAGAGAAGCACATAACTTACATCTTGGCCTGGTGGTGGATGGTGTGAACCCTTTTAGATTACACTCAACGTCATGGTCAACATGCCTTATAGTTGTGGTGAATTACAACATCCCCACATGGTTGACTATAAAGACAGGATTGCTTATGCTTGCCCTTCTTGTCCTAGGGAAATATAAGGCAAAGAATATGGGCATGTACATCGGGACCATTGATAGAGGAGATTTATATAGGGATTCATGTCTTCGATAGATTAGGGATAGATCTTGGAGGCATCATCATGATCTTTTTATTAGAGGAATCTTGATGATGTGGACCTTGCATGACTTCCCTAGATAATGAAGTGTGCTCAAGTAAAAGTAACTTGCCCATTACTAGTTATGTATCTAAAGATGTGTGGTACTAATCCTCGCTCTTATGCATGTAGGTTTGCGAACTGGTGGGTAACATGCTTGTTATTTGTGTTGAAGAATGGAGGAATCATACTCTTTACACTTGAAGAAGATGGTGGATGAGGTTCATGATCAACACCTCTTGCATGACCAATCCTACAAATGATGGGATTGTTGAGCTTGTGTGTAGTCCAAGTATTTTTATTGAACACGGAAGGTCATAAGTTGTAGAATATGAAGAGTTTAGGTTACCAAGATGATGCTCAAAAAGTCACTTCTCTCAAAGACGTATGTATGAACAATGTATGAGAGAGTGAGCATTCTTCAGCTTCTATTCTGCTACAAAAATTTTGAGACTATTAAACTATTAGACACAAGCTATTTTGAGTCTTGGAGGTTTCTCTAAGTTAAAATTTTTAATTCTTTGATAGTCTTCCACTGAAAGATTATGTTGTGCTTTATTGCCTATTATTAGCTTAGAATGTTGCTCAAAATTCACATGTTTTGAATACACTCTGTTATTTTCTTGAGCTATATCAACAATTGGCCATCCCACACATTGGTTTGAGATTCAAAAAGTTGGTGAAGTGCATCAACTAATCAGATCAACATTGCGGGAGCCAACATCTAGGTAACATGCAGATGCATTGAAAATCAATTCAAAGATGGCCAAGGATATTGGATAAGATTGCAAGTAGTCAGAGAGTGCTAGTAATCTAATGACATTTGGTCTTAAAAATGCTCCACCTACTTTTCTAAAATACATTTAGCAAGCCTTTGCACCTTTTCTTCTTGACTTTATAAGACTAGCTTTGGTGTATTTGGCAAGAAGAAAAATCATATTGAGCACTCAAGTCTCTATATTAATAAATGTTAATTGGCCATATTAAGGATCAAATTGACAAATCTACTTTTGGAGTCAAAAGATGAGTCTTATTGGGACACATTATCTCAGAGGAAGGTATGACTATTGATCCCCAAAAACTTGAGGCAACTTAAAAATGCCTACACCAAAAAATCTAAAATAATTGGAAAGATTTATAGGGTAAATCAAATGGCATAATAAATTTCTTAGATATCTCTCTCATATATGTGAGCATTTGACATGTTTGACCAAGAAAGATGTTCCTTTTATCTTGACTAACAAAGAATAGAAAGCATTCAATCTATTAAATAAAATGTTGATAGTTGCTCCTATTTTGCAGTTTCTTGGCTAGGGATTACCATTTCATGTTTTTGTGGATGCCCCACAAGTAGCCATTGAATTTTAAGCAGAGAAAAGCCAAGAATCCTTATAGAGCAATTTACTATGTAAATAAAATGATGAATAAAGAAGAACATAATTATTTTGTAGTATAAAGAGAAGCATTGGGCATTGTTTATTCCTTGAAGAAATTTAGACACTATCTAGTAGGTTATCTTCCATGTGGATCATCAGGCTTTCATTTATTTGGTTAAACAAATAATTTATGACGTGGATTAGCCAGACAAATACTCTTATTGTAAAGTTTTGATTACATAATCATTCATACTCGTGGTCAACATGCTATTGCTAATCATCTAAGTAGACCAATTACATGATACATCTTTCTTCTTATTCAACCACTTGATTTTAGTAGCTGGTATGATCAGATGTTGTTTTTTCTAACTGTAGCTTTGTTTCTTGAAACTCTATCCAAAGGTAAGAGGTTATACAAAAGATGAATTGATCAAGTTATAAGAAGTCGTGTTCATGATCTTGAGAAAGACGTA
The DNA here is from genome assembly GCF_047967505.1 of Dipteris shenzhenensis. NCBI lineage: Eukaryota > Viridiplantae > Streptophyta > Polypodiopsida > Gleicheniales > Dipteridaceae > Dipteris > Dipteris shenzhenensis. Next base: position 29,287,088 of record NC_141627.1, read on the forward strand.
ACTCGTTTTGAAGCCCTCAAGGGGTTGTTCCAGGATACTTTTTGGAGAAATAATTGGCATAAAGATAATGCAAGTAGGCTTGTGGTGGCCTACACTTCTAAAAGATTCTTTTGGTTGCATTGTTAGAAAGAGGGAAGACCAACCCAATTAGATAGAATGGCACATCAATCTATACTCGCTTTGGAACCATTTAAAAAATGGGGGTTAGGCTTTGTTGGTTTAATTGAACCTTTTACTAAGTATACTCAGAATCAACATATTTTAGTGGCAACGGATTACAACACAAAATGGATAGAAGCAGTGCACTCAAAGATAACAGTCAAGCTTTGGCACAAAATTTCTTTATCAAAATATATTTGTTTGTCCTATTAAACAAGTTTTTTATCAAGGTGTTGATTTCTTGAATGTGATAAAGAAATTATAAACTCTACATATGGTTGTTCCCAAAAAGTTTCATTACTTAGTTTTCCACTAGCCAATTCTTGAAGCTATAGTGCCTATGGAGCTTTTAGTACCAAGGGTCAAGGGATTTATCTATTGAAGAGTCACTCCACCATATAGAATTCAAAGTTTTCTGATTTTGGATATAATTCAAAGAAGGAGGCATGCGTGGATCAATAGTAATATCAAATTCAAATTATTCAACAAGGTAATTATGTTATGATGTATAATTTAAAATTGGGACTCTGCCTAGGTCAAATGAAACTCAAAGATGATGGTCCTTTTTAGATTTTATATGCCTTGGGAGAAGGCACATTCATAATTATAGACTTGCATGGGAATAAACTTGATAATCCTAACAAAATTTTTGAATTCAAGATTGGCTCCATTTTGTTGCTTCTATACCTATTACACCAATAAAAGCCATAGCATTATTAGACACATATGATGATGAGCCCTTTGCACATTTAGATCCATTTGTAGTTTTAGAAATTTATTGAATGGACGTTCCACTGTGGGTGAGGAAAAAGAGGCAAACCAAAGTTTTCCCAAACTATCACTTATGACCAAGTTGTGGTAGATGCCTATTATTGTGTCTAATGAAGCAACACAAACCTATCTCCCAAGCATAAGGTAATCTTCAATCTACCTCTCTTTTATAAGTATTGGGTCAGTTGATTGTTATCAATAAAAGGCCATTTTCTACTTTAGAGAACAGCAATGTGGATCAAGTATTGAATGACCTTGTTATTTTGAATTATTTTATGGAGCAACAATGCACTAAGCACATAACAAAGGATAAATATGCAAAAAGATGGAGCAATAGGCTCAATAAACACAATGCAATATGCTCAAAGATAGGTTGACAAAGCTAGAAAAGGCTTTGCAAATGCAAAATTAGTAGCATCTCAAGGAGATACAAGAGCTCATATAGAAGTTACACATAAATTTAACAACTTTAATGTGTTTTAAGCATGTTATAGGATTAGCAAATATAATTATTCTCATAGATGGATATGTTGATAGAAAAGAATCTTTCCTTGCAATCACATGCAACTTTTTATTGCAACAGTTATCAACTCTAGAAGGAGTAGAGAAGTAGATACGAGAATTAATGGATGCCCAAGAAGTTGATGTTGAAAGTGGTTTCATGACCAATGTTGAATTGCAATATCTGAAATCCAAATTGATGCAGATTGGTCAAGAAATTTGGGACAATATTAAAATAAAGATTAACCCATAATGGACAACATACTTATGTTGTAGCACAAGAGCCTAATGTAGAAAAATGTGGGCTACAATAAAATATTGAGGAATTATAGTCCAAAATAAAACAACTTCAACATACATTTTCTTTTTTTCTTTTTTCAAAGAAAGGAACCTTCTATTAATGCTTGAAAGCTTTCATACAAGACAGCAATCCCGAAGGTGTTATGGAAAAAAAACCAAAAAAGGCTGAAAGAAAGGACCGGCCTATTCCAAAGAAACCCAACTCATTGCCTAGGGGATCACTGGTACTGGGGCTAACATCCATGTGGGGGGACTATACAACCAGTGAATCCCTCGTGGGGTGAAGATGTAGAAAACTCCTACAAGCCAAGCCTTGTAGAAATGAGCATGCTTCTTGATAGTCGCCCTAGAGCCTAGAGTCCCACGCTCCCAGGTGGATCATCGTGTGTATATGATGTCCTACCAGATGGCGACTAGGGTAGCCGAGGGTGGAACCGGGTGCTCACCCAAAGACTACAACAAGCCACCCAAATATTCCATGCTGTGATGCTGGCTACCACCTCCCAAATGATGTCCTCCCTAGGAGGAGGAGCTAGGTTATCAGGAGGGACGGCCTCGTGGAGTGCTATCCTTTGGATGCTCTAACCCTGTATCCGATAGGCTGGAGAGATCTCATCAATCTGAAACACCTGACCTTCCTCTGTCAACTAGGCCACCATCCCCCAGGTGTAGTCTCTCTGGAGACTTTGCATACATGTCATGATCCTGAGGGCTCCCATCCAAATCCTCGCTATGCTACGATAGCTCCAGAGACAGAGCGGGATAGTCTCCAAGACACCATCAGAGCAACAATGGCACTACCCCTCCACTCGTATTTGCTCCAACCACAGTTCAATGGGCAGCCAGCCAGAAGAAGCATGATATCTTCCTTAGCTGCAAACTAGACCACAACCATGCCCAAAACCTGGAGCGAACATCCTGGGGCACTCTCTGGGTCACCCAATGCCTCTCCCTTGAGAGGGTCCACCTCGACGAGTCCATCTGAAGCCTCCTGCCAACCCATGTGGTGAAGGAAAAGGACACCTCATCCACCTGCTCGACTAGGATGGCCCTAGAAGGCCAAAACCACTCTCTCGAATCCCACTAAACCTCCCTCAGGGGCCTACCCTCCCACAGCCAAAGGCGCCACCTAGAAGCATCCTGCTCTAAGATACCGAGGGGGTCAATGTGCCACTCCTTCCCCAACTATCCCACCACTCTGATCATCTGCCAGTGAATCCCATCTAGACTCCCATCCATCTCGGAGTCTCTCTCAGTGAGTGGCTGAAGCAGGCCTCCAGGTCCTACACGGAAGAGGCTTGGGTGTGTGCCGCCTCGCTACATCAACATCCTCAAGGGAACACCAGGTGCTTGCCCAGTACGAAGACCGATAGGTGCAAGCATTCATACGTAGGTAGCACCAAATGGAGCACTCCATTTGTGACTCAGAGGAGTTATAGTTGAGGCTATGGACAGAATTATGTGAAAGGTAACTAATTGTTTTGTTTGTACTCAATATGGAAGGAGGGCTCCCACCATATAGGATGCACACTATAGTGGGAGTAGTATCTCATGATGGTATGGCATTTCTTGTAATGCTTTGTTGTTTTCCTAAGATTTTGCCTATGGCACATAATTTGGGTTTTCATTTCTAAGCATTTTCTTTTATGCTTGGATCTAACTACATGGCAGATACTTGTGTGCTTGGATGTTATATCACTTACCAAGATATATAAAGGAAGGAATTCAAAGGGAGTCGATGAAATTCACTAAATTCTCTCTTCATCTTGCATTTTTAACAAGGTTGAATTCAATTACAAAAAAAGTTGAGAAACTCCAAAGAATATATTTGGAGATTGTCAAAATCCAATACCAATCAAGCATGCTTTTTATATCAATTGTCACCCAAGATCCTTGATCAATGCCCATATTGTGATGTAAAGTGTTCTGTTTGTTGCATTGCATGAGCTCAAAGAATGTTGAATCTCACTAGACATTCTCCCATCATTTCTCTCTAATTGAATTGATTAAAAATGAAATTGGTCATGGCAAAAATGAGCTATTTACTGTAGCTATTGAAAAGGGAAGCCTAGTAGATTTAAGCATGATTTGTTGAGCATTATTCACTTAACTAGACCTTTATTTCCACAACCCCTAATTCAAAAGGATGTTCCAAGATAAAAGAACATCCTCATCAAAGGTTTTCCAAGGAAAACAAAAAAGACAAATGCAACAAATAGAAACAAATGACAAGAGTATGTGACGCGAAGACTACATCATGGTAGAAGTAAGAAGATCAGAAAATAGATCCTTTTGCATGCTATTCCCACATTTGCGATGTAAAAAATCACTAACAATGTATCTAAACCAAGTAGTAAATTCACAAACAAGCTATTTAAGCACTAGAATGAAACATCTCACCTCCCAACGTGGTAAAAAGGTAGTGACAATTCCACTAATTAGAGATTCAGATTGTGATTGAACTAAGAAGAGAAGAAACTAAGTCCTTTCCCAAGATAGAAGTATTATATTAGAACTAAGAAGATAAGAAGCATTCTAATAGAAGCAAGAAGACAATAAAATAGTTCCTTTACAAGATCTAAGCACTAGAATGAAAGGACTCACCTCCCAATGGTAAAAATGATGGTGGTAGTTCCACTACTTAGAGATTTAGAGTGAATGATTAGTTGCAAGCAACAAAAGTAACCCGACAAAGAATGAAGGTTTTTAGCAAACTGTGCTAAAGCAATCTAAGTTAGTAGACCAAGTCCTTAATATCAATTGCTAAGATCATTCTATAAGGTAGGGCCAATAACATAGTCACTCCATTCCCCTCATGACTATCTCATACGATGCTAGTGGTGACAATGCAACTAGGGTTCTAGTTGAGGATCTCGAATATTATGTGGTTGGTAATCATTTAAGAATAAATGTCAAGCTCGTCTAGTTGCTACTATGAAACTAGAATGCTAAAGCTCATACAAGGAAGGATTGAGGAGGTGGCAAGAGAGGATCTATTCAGCAAGGTGATCCTATTTCATTGAATCTCCTATGTATCTAACTAGCGTCCCCCCATTTTTTGGCTCTAGAGGATCTCTACAATGGCCCAAGATATCATCCTATGTCTATGCTAGAGTTCATGGTGACCAGTAACTTATATGTTTTTTGCACACTAGATTGAAGTTTTGTTGGGTCTTATAAGACCAAATGCTAAGTGGTCACGTCAACACCTATTCTTTCTACAAAGTTAAGTCACCAAGATAAAAAAGAAGAAGAAACAAGGTGAAACACACACAAACACACACACACGTAGTGACATAATGGGTATCATTTCTTCTAAACTTTGTAACTTGCAATCTAGAACTCTTATGACCATACTACCAAAGCCCTCAATCTTTTTGTTTTGCATATAAAAATACCATGCCACAAAAACAATTGAATCTAGACCTTCAAAATCACATTAATGTACATTAATCAATTTATGTTAAGCTAAGTGGAATCGGCACTTAATTTAATAAAATTTGTAACTTGCAATCTAGAACTCTGATGACCAATCTAGAAGTTCAATGACCATACTACCAAAGCCCACAATTTTTTAATTTTCCATATAAAAATACTATGCCACAAAAACAATTGACTCTAGACGTTCAAAATTCACATTAATGTACATTAATTAATTTATGTTAAGCTAAGTGGATTTGGCACTTAATTTAATAAATTAAATTAAGGAACTAAAGTAAAGACTAGGCTAATCAAATTCACTAACGTATACTAACGTACATAAACTAATGTGCAAGCGAAAGGCAATGGCACCATCACCAAATAGGTAGCAGAGTATGAATCTTGGAACCACCAGCATCTCCCATGTACAAGAGACCCTCCAACTTTGAGACAAGCTCGGTCGCAAGCTAGCGAACCATTGAACGATGCACAAAAGCATTTGATGTGAGGAGGAGAGAGGTGAGGGGAGGGAGAGAGTTAAGCAACATGCACCAACATTACACATGGTGGAAGAAAATCCTACAACACTAACCAAAAATGACCTTGTGCTAGTTGATTTTGCGATCAAATTTGGACGAAACTAAGGAAGTACAACATGAAGAAACACTTTGTTAAGCATAGCGTATGCTACCATGGGGTGAAAGAGCAAAGAGATAACAAGTATATACATTGCAACAGGGCTAGTATGTCTGCCAAAGATTTGTAGATCAAAAGCAAGGAAGGGGGCAACCACGGCATGGAAAACAAAATATCGAAAAATAGAAGAGCAAAGGCCGTTGATAATGCTTAAGGAAGAAACCAAAGTAACAACTAAGAAAACCTAATCCTATCCATAAGCCTATGTATGACAGACTAGTGTCCCTGTTCAATCATGTACTTACATGAGTGAGACAAGGAGCCACATGAGCCACTAACAAAATCCAAAAGAAAGATCAATGTTGGTTGTAAGCATGGTTTGATTCATGCCAACCATGTCCTCATGTATCAGAAGAGGAAGATAGTAGCATCATTGCCACAAAGGAAACTAGGTCCTAGACATCCAAGGAAGCTAAGCCGCATCAGCTCTCAAGCTCTAGTGAGGCAAAAACTTTTGGGTAGCCACTAAAAATGTTTTTTTATGCAAAATATCATGGATCTAGCCCAATGACTATAGTTAAAGACATGGAGGCTTCATGTATAAGGGAGCGAAGGAAGGCAAGAGGGGAGGCAAAGGTAGGGAAGACAAGGAGAGTTGAGAAAGGGTTTAACGAGGCAAAGGGGAAGGGGACGGCTTCGGTGGAAGGGCGACAGGTGGGAAAGGGAATGAAAAATGGACAGGGGAGAGGTCGATAGGAGAGGGAGGAGGGGTTGGTGGGCTAGGAGGGGCAAAGCTAAGAGGCGATGGTCTGTAAGAGAAGAGCCTAGAGGTGAAAGAGGGAGGTTGAGTAATTTTTTCCAATGGGGGGGGTTCACAGCTTATGTGAATTGGACCATCGACTTGCAAGCACTTGATGCTAAATAATGGAATTTTGATTTTAAGTTTGCTAGGGGGACATATGGCCATACTTTAATGAAAGGAAGAGTAGTTGAGGTAGTACTAAAGAAAGGTGACCTTTAATGCCCATTAATAACTACTTCCTTTAATGAAAGGAAGAGTGATTGAGGTAGTACTAAAGAAACACAACTATTAACAACTTTATAATAGATGAGGTTAGGGACAAACACACTACATCACACTAGCCTTAATTTCAACGACAAAAGTAAAGTAAGGGTGACCTAGATTAATTAAAAAAACCCCATCTTTCCATAGACCCTTAGTACTACCATAGACCCTTAGAGGTCATTCCCATGCATGGCAAAAGAGGCAAATCTGCCATGAAGTGCCTCTGTCTGATTTATTCCCACGAGGCATCTCGCGATGCTAGAGTTTAGCATTTGCATGCCCCGATGGAGATGGGAAATCCCTCTCCACCTGGGCATTGTGAGGCTTCAGCCTATGACTCACATTTCCAACATCCATTGAGCCTAACGAGGGAGCTTGCATGTAGAAAAAGGGGAGAGTAGCGGGTCCCACTCCGTGATGTTGCAAGTAGCAGGATGTAACAAGCACCAGGTCATGGAGACGGATGCCAATCAATGCTCCATAGGTCCCATCTATACGATTGATCGTCATCTCATCTCTTGACACCTGAAACGTCGCTTGCCTGCTGCCTATCAGGAGGAGTTGGAGTTTCAAAAAGGCATGGAAAAAGCTTCTTATCCTACCCCTTGATTTTCAACGGTTGCCTCTCGTAAATCATAGACTCTGCCTCCTTGAAACATCTATTTGAAATGTAGTAGCAGGTTCTCCTTCATCAAAAGTAAAAAGTACCACTGCTGCTCTTCCTATACAATTTGAGCTCCAAATACTCTAGGAGTACTTCTTATGTCTACAGTCACTGTCTCTGCTGCTACATGGGGTTATAGCATGAATGATCACACATGGATGCCCACTCTAGGAATTCCCACAATAGTAAGCTCTCACCTCTAGCTTCAATGTGGCATCTGCTCTCGGTCAAATCACTAGCGAGGTGTCTTGTGCAATCTGTTTCCACAAAGAAAAGACATGAACCACATGTAGCTTCTCTTGAGGAAGATGTAAATTGCACCATGCCTCTAGGGCATTAGGGGCGAACCCTAACACTAACCCTAACCCTGATAGGTTCACATGTTTATATTCATGTTTATGTTCAATACAATAGAGTGTACATGTAGCTATATCGTGTGCACTCCTCTCTCTCTCTCTCCTCTATCACTTCCACTATCAGTCAAGAATCTCAAAGATTCTAGAGCATCATAGTCAAAATCTTTGAAATTCCTGAAGCTCTATGCACACAACACGTGGCACCCTATCTCCTATCCACCACATCACCTCATCCATACTCAGCAATCCCAACACATCACCCTATCTCCTATCCACCACATCACCTTGCCATACTCAGCAATCCCGACACCACATCAGCGATATCTGCCATGTCAACAATAACTTGTTCCTTCCACATCATCGGCCTTATTTACCACATCACGTAGATGTGACATATCATCATTGCCATGGTGGCAATCTGTCCATGTCAGTTGACCCGGGGATTGCCACATCATCAATTTTGTGCAACCACATCATCACTCCTGGACTCTGTCACATCAGTCGACATGTCTAGATGCCACATCATTGACACATCATTGACACACATCAGCATAGTGGGCTTGTTCCATGTCATCACCATGTTGGCATGTGCCATGCCATAAGTGGTCCCCACAACTGCCACCTCAGCAATCCATGTCACCATGCCACCTCACTATTGCCATGTGACTACAATCCAATCAGCTTGCACAATCATCATGTGCCACATAAGCAACATGTCACATCATCTTGCACAGTCAATAGTGCCACATCATCAACCTAGCCACCTCATTAGTGCCATGTGGTAGAGCCCCCTACTAGGCACAATTGCCTCTACACAGGCACACCTTGTATATGAGATGTGACCTCCACTGCCACATCGTCCTTGGACACCTCATCAGGCCATGTGGCCTCTACCAAGCATTGTTGTCTCCTCACAAGCACAATTGCATTTGATATGTGACCTCCAATGCCACATCATCATTTTGATCACCCTCTTGGGATCAAAATTTGGCCATCCTTCTAGGAGCCATAACTTTTGATCTAGGGGGAATTTCACAGTGATCCAAAAAGCAAAAATGATCACTAGATCCTGCTCTACGTGAAGAGCACCTTAGATCTTCCATCTGACTTTTTCACAATCCACCATCATTGAATCCTCTTCATCAAAACCACCTCTTGATCCATTGCAACGTATCCAGCACTTAAAATGAATTAAGATAAAATTCGTTTAATGCATTTGATGCTTTGACGTGTAGTTTAGCTATATACTAGCACCACCATAGAGGAGATCCAACTCCACCAAGCCAAGTAAGCCATTGCCATATCACCCGATTAGTTCCCATTGACGTCATTCCCATCAAATCTATCACCGGTGTACACATTTGCACATCTGACACCAGTTCAGTTCTCTTGACATTCGGTAGTTCATTACTCACTAACACTTGGAAGATTCTTGCATGCACATATGCTACCCATGTACAATCATATTCATTGACTATTTTTTGGCATTGGTTCCTGCACGTATACACATCAGCCTTGTACAGCCTCTTGGCTATCTCGACACATAGTTGTCACCATCATTTTATAGGCTTGATCTTTGGCATACACAACTCTCACATGACTTGGTTTTGACCATTTAGCATAAGCCCCATAGTGGTAGCAGTGTTCTCATGGGTAGACACTCTTGTTAGTACACAAGTAAGCCTCCTGCACAGAGCACCAGACTGCCTCATCCATATCACACAGTTGATGATACACAAGTCATGACTCCGGATGAGATCTGTGCAATCACATCTTCTATTGCATGCAGAGATATATGCCCTAGCACATCCAACTCTTCAAGTGATTCCATTCCATCATCCATCACTAATGCTTTCACCTTTGACACGAATCATACCATGGACACAGTTTCCACAAGCAGTTAAAATCAACACATCAGCCTTCGAGACATTCCAGCATTGTCTCAGTCATGCCGCATTGCATTGCCCTTGGATTTAGGTATCACCACCTTCAATCAATAGATAATTCCTTAGCATGAGGACATTTATGCATCAGTCAGTCCTACCCTAGTGCAATAGACATCATTAGGTTCAGCCATAGTGCAACTTGGGGAGGGGAGACTCAATGTTTCAGCATGCACTTATGGCTGTTGTATATAGTCCATACTTGATGCAGATTAGTGGTTGGATCCAGGACTACAAATCGATCCCTACATCAACATTCGGCATTGCATATGCCTTAGGGACATCATATGTTTTTTTAGTTGTATTTCAAGCTTCTAGGCCTTTACACTATCAGCTCCACCTTGAGCCTTGACAGATGCTACATCCCATGCCAAATGTTTAGCCATGCACACATTAGATGACCTTCATCTCACGACAGTTGAGCATATAGGTTTGACAAGTTGCTGTACCTTGTCAATTTTACGGGCCTCTTCATCAGCAAAACATTGTATCACACCTACACCTTCAGCCCTAGATTTTCAACCCCTAAATCACTCTATCCACACAGACTATGCAGGCTTATTTAACCCCACATCATTTGACAAAGATTATACTTCTACTACAGCATACCTCTGCCATTGTTGTCAGTTCTTTTGGGTTGGTAACACCCTCATATGCCACAACCCACCGGATTGTTTTTCCATAGCTACATCGACTAGCTTCACATCTAGATGCCTCTTCCATAGAGCAGCTGCACAGTCCACGATGACTCATGACATGATAAGCATGCAACCATACACATAGGTCTCCACATAGTCATCTTTTGTCTGATCAGTCTTTGATCTAGGTGGACTTCACTTTTTGCATATTTTCTTCCTCTCCCTTTCGGCCTATCTTCTTGGTTTTATTACCAAAGGCAAAGGATCACCCATAACTTAAGAGGGGGAAATGCACGTGTGTACAAGATCATAAGTTTTACTCATCAAGTATATGCTTTCGCTACATAGAAACTGTGCTCATACACGCACATACTAATTTGATTATTTTTAGTTTTCTTTTGAGTTTTGAATGCTATCATATGCACTAAATGAAATCCATAAAAAGGTCTTACACATGCACCCTCTACTTACCCAATGCAATTTAAGAGGGGGTGTTTAGGATGGTGTAAATTGCACCATAACTCTAGGGATGTAGGGGCAAACCCTAACCCTAAGGGGTTCACATGTATATATTCATGTTTATGTTCAACACAACATAGTGTATAGGTAGCTATATCATGTGCATTCTTCTCTCTCTCTCTCCCTCTCTCACTTTCGCATCAGCTCCACCAATCCATACATGACAGTTTTAAAAAGCTGAACAAAAGTCAAGTGGCTTGCCTTGGAGATCCATAATTAAAAAGAAGACAAATGGGATGCGTAGCAAGGAAAAGAGGGCGGAAGAGAGAGAGAGAGAGAGAGAGAGAGAGAGAGAGAGAGAGAGAGGGATGAATGAATCAATAGAATGAAAAAGGAATGATGCTAACAAAAAGTAGACAATAAATTATCCAAAATTCAAAACAAGGTAAATTTTCTTCAATGGGCCTACCCGAGTTTGTTTTGGAGTGTGCGGGTTGTCACGATGATTGTAACAATGTAAAAAGCAATGAGTGATCTGACCAATATACGAAGTTATTGCCTTTCCTCGTGTTTTTGTTTTTGTTGTTGGTCCAATGTGGTCGATTGTGGATCCTTAGATTGTTGTTGGTTCAGTGATGATCGATTGCATGTTGTGGTGCAACATGAAGTCTTTTAGTTGTGCAATCGTTGCCAAATTGCCATTGTAGTCTATGTTGAAATCCCCAACTCGGCATTGTGGGTGGAGCATGCTGGAGCAAATTTTCAAGGTTTTGAAGCACCGCCAGTTTTTGGTTTTTGACAATTTGTATAAGTTTATGATCACAATATGTGTCTTCTTTGTGTCTTTGAGTATGGTAAGTTGACATTAGGAACGAGCGTCGCAAGCTGATTATGGTGGAGGAGGTGGATACCGTTCTTGTAGTATGTGGCTATTCCAATGCTATCATGCATGTGAATGGCTTGGAATCTTGGTAGAAGAACGATGCATGAGGGGTTCATGCAAGTCTCTTGGAGGCATAATACTCTCGCATTGAGGATGCTCTCACAATAAATGATGTCCTTAGCATGTGAAAGCAGGGAGCTAGTGTTGAGAGATTGTGAGGTTCTTGTTGTGGATGAATCTGTTGCAAGGTTCGGTTGGTCAAATGTCTATTTACACATTGATTTCAAATGAGAGAGTTCTTGCTAGACAAGCAGGTCCATCTTGATATGCTTGTGTTCTAGTTTTGACAAAGGGATAAGGTTTGCCGGCTCACATACACACGACAAAGTAGTATAAATCATGCCTTGTGCTTTGATATTTGAAGGCAAACGCAAGCGATTCCATTGTTAGCCCTTGGGAGCAGTGTGCAATCCTTGCAGTGACACGCTTAATAAGGAATTGTTTGCAGAGATGGTGGCGAAGTGGTTCTTCCCAATTTGGAACTCTCATGTGACCCAAAGAATGGGCGTCTAGATATGTGGTGTGTATGGTGTGTATAGGTTTCTTTTTTTTACACATGTTTGGATGCCTATGTGGTGGCCACATGAACGGCTTTGTTTCCATGTTGTTGTCTCTGAAGATATCTTCTGCATTGTGCACTATCCCATCACACATGTTGAGGTTTCCTGAGCAAATTTCTATGATCAATTATGGCTTAGTTCCTGGGGCATCCTAGCAGTTTTCCTTGGGTCTGGCAGGATCCTTATGGTTTTGCTAAAGTTTTTGTGCTTGGTGTCTTTTGCTTTTATTGTATGGGGCTGTGATTGTAGCATCTTGAAGACGGAATCATCGTTCTTGTATTTTGAATTCTTTTTATAGAAAAGGTATAGCACAATATGTTTATGCAGGCTCCTTCAGGTGTTTTGTGTTTGGGTATTCTATGTCTGCATTAGACTATGATGCAACTCTGATTTTATTGAGCAAGCTGAGGAAATCTGTGTCTTTTTCACACATTGAGCTGTCAAGCTCGTAGTACAAAAGTTAGGATCTCCAATATGATCCAAGCATAGTAGAAGTAGTAAATCTTTTGAGAAATATCCAAGAGCCTTTGGTGGAACTCGCTTAGCACAGGTCCCCATAAAGCAATACATCAACTCCACTGAATGACTTGTTGTGGTTGTGCTTTCTCTCAGGTATTCGTGAATCTACCGAGATGAACGTGTTTAGTCCAATGGGAGATTTTGTCTCAATGACCAACAATTGGATGTCTTTATACATTTCAGACAGTGTTTGTAGTTTCTCCATTGAAAGGGCAGTGTAGAGGTTGAGAGAAGCAGTAGGTGGAGGGCCAAGTGTAATGTAGTTCCATCGATCTACCCAACTAGTGTATGCCAGTAGCAGCACTCTCTACAGTTTAATATTTGAACTTTGATAGTGTGAGTAGTGCCATACCAATGCTTGGACCGGGAGTAGGAGCATGAAAGATTTCCCAATCCCTACCTGCCAGAAAGGAGCAGGCGGCGGAACTCCTCCTGATGGTTCAAACTTTTCTTGAGCATGATGTCTTATGAAATGTTTCGTTATTGGGAGTTAAGTTGCTGAAGCATGGCATAGTACTTGTTGTTGGCCATGATAGTTTGTTCGCATTGTTGTGGTTCGTCTGTTGTTTTGTTTTTGTGTTTCTGTGCATAGGTCAAATTTGTAGTTTGATGCGATAGACTTACTTTCACTATAGCTTGTGGCTATAGAAGACATGTAGCTCATGGGCAAGGTTGCAAATAAATAAATTTTATTGAATAGCACATAATTGCTTTTAATTATGTCCATGTGGAATTCGTACATGTCATGCCATGTGGGGAAGTTATCACTCAATGTGTGCATGGTTTTTTAAATGGCAAGTACAACAAGCATAGTTCCTTGTAATGGCTCTCAAGATCTTTAACCTTGTTGTAATTGTTGTATTGTATGACCTTGGTGCGTTTCCTTGGACATTGTTGGCTGCTTCGAACTCTCAAAAGTTGCTAGGCATAGATCCTCATAAGCACTACCTCTGCACATGTATTTTGTTACAATATCGTCTAGGAGAATGTTGGTGCTACTTAGGCCCAGCTTCTCTAATTGGGATTGCCTTTTTAGTAGGAGTGCTCATTCATGCACCGGGCTCATGTTGACATAATAGAAATCCCTACTTGCACTTGTCAAAGGGAGTGATAAGTATAGGTATGATGCTTGTTGTGCATCAATGTGTTGAGTATTTAGTATTACGTTGCCAACCTTGCATATGCGCTCATTTGCTAGGGAGTCAGATTGTATGCTTATCATGATAGCATTCCGCACAACATCGCTAGTCTTTGTCAATTTTGTCATGTAGGATGTGTAGTATGATGCTGCACCATGCAGGTTTAAGACAAATTGGATGTCCATGTTATCCTGCCAAAGTTTTGATATAGTTGGGTTGAAGTCGTTAATGTATAAATCCTTTGGCTTTCTCCTTAAAAAAATTGTTGGCTACTATGAGATCGTGCTCCACAGTGCGTCCCTATACTCATCATGTGACATTCCCAGTTGCGCAAAAAATGCATCAAAAATGTAGTTTCTTCAGCTAAGGTTTTAGTAATCTCCTTGAACTTCTTTTGTGTTCACTCAATTCTGTGCCATCGAGTAGTGGTGGGAGCAAGACTTACATTTTTATCATAAGGGGGCATGGGAAGCCAAATTTGCATGTGCCACCCCTTTTGTGGCACGTTTTCCTATGGTTATGAGTTTGTATCTCCCTCTCTGGAGGGTCAAACAGGGACAGGTCAATTGTGATGTACTTGTCAATATATGTTAGTATGGTCTCGTTTTGTCAGTAGAACTGAATAGAGCAGGCACTCCCTCGCACCATAGCAAGCCATGGTCATGGTGGCTTCCTTTGTTTTGTAACTCTATCAAAAATTAGTAATCAAGAATAGGTCCTAACAAAGTGTCGTCCTATTTTAATAATGCCTTCAGAGCCTAGAATTAATGAATGTAGTAACATTTGTTGTTATGGGATCATAGTGAATCATGATGCTCAATTCGTTCTGCGTGAGTGCATGGAGCCCCTGCCCTTGCTGTTGTTGCAATGAATTCAAGCATTTGATGAGGGGTTGCCATAGTCTCACAACTGTGCTGACAATGTAAGAAAGAATGTTGGTGGTATAATTTGCCTCACCATTGCAAAAAGGTTCTTCTTTAGAGGTTGTTTATAGTCTGGCAATGTATGTAAAGATGTGAAGTCGTGGTTGGCAATCTTAGATTGCAAGACTTTTTCAATGTTCGTGTCTACAACTGCATCCTTTGCTTGCAATGTTTTTCCTTTGAGCTAACCCTTCCGCATTCACACCCATGTTGATGATAGGACTTGTTAAACTAGGACCTTCATTGTCTTGAAGAAGAGCTTCTCTATGCAAGTAGTGAACCGTCTGTCCGTGTTCATCAATTCCCATTTCGTGATCTCCTAGTAAGCTATTCGTTCCAAAATGTTGTATGCATGTGGGTGCCCAAAGAATAATGTTGGGAATGGCATTTCTTTGTAGTGTTTATCTCTAAATATGCTTAATGGGGGAAATCCCTTAGATGGAGCAACAACAATTGGGTGGTCTTTGAAGTTGACAACTTGTTGGCTTGTGTATATATGCCATGCAAAAGAGTGTCCGTCTCAATGTCATCATTTGGACCTGGTTGGTTATCCGAGCTTAAGATTTCCCTCTCAGATGTTGCATTCATTTGCACTTCTAATATGTGGTCCATCCAAAGTGAATTAATTTGCACTTTGCTTTGTTCATAAAGCGGCGTGTGGACTAGCTCATGCATTGCAAGCATTGTCGTAGTAGGACAAACCTGCCACTGATGTAGTTAAGGTTGTATTGGAGCTGTCACTTGATCGCCACCAGAATTGTGGCATTCTTAGATAAAAGATGTGGCAAGGTACGTTGCACTCTATTAGTGTCTGCAAAAATATTCATGACACTTCCATGTAAGCCAAATAGGCCTTCATAAGTCAATTCCTTGCTTTATGCAAAGGGTATCCTTAGTGCCACCAATCATTCTTCTACTCTATTCAAAGTGGAGATGTATTTTGTTTTGACTAATAGGGACATGTTCTCCGTGCAAAATTATGGTAGTTTTTGTCTCCTTAGGTGGTGCCTATAGTTTGATGTCCATGATTGGCAAATCATGATGTTGCAACAATGCCTTAGCAGCAAGGGGTAGCCTGATCAATTTTGAGTAGAACGTCAAAGTTTGACAAGATGAGCATGGGAATGTTGGAATGTCTTCCAGGTTTTCCTCATATGAGGCTCAAGGGGACTTTGTGGCTTTCTTTCGTTTCCTAGGGCTTGTTGGCTATTGCTCACCACCAAATTGTTGACCCTCCGTTTGTGCATTTGTGATAGTGGCATTTCCATCGTTACTATCAGTATCTTGCACACCAAAGAAGTGATGGGTCATGCTAGATGCTTTTGCCTAGCTCGTGTAAATCTTGTTGCAAATGATTGGGATGGAATAGCACCCGTGACTATGTTGTTTGTTGTAAAGTGAGGCTAGTTTGTTAGCAGGTAGATCAAGGCATCTTTGTAGTAGCTGGTGAAGCTTTAGTTCATCCCCTTTGGACTAGCTTGTGTAAACTCTCTTCGTTGGAAGTGGTTGCGATGGAGCGATTGTTGTCGGTGAAGACCGATCATTCAGGAGTAAATTATGGTTACCATGTTCTTGGTGCACACCAACTTTACTTGTCTGTACAATGTTGATACTGTCATGGAATAGGAGAGTAAATGTTGTATAGAATGTGTGAGAGAACTATGCCAAACAATCATGGACCAAAGCTTTGGACCAAAGCTCTTGAACTGGCCGAGTTTTGAAGGAGCTGTGCAACATCATCCTTTGTCAACTTCTGAAATGGGCACATGCCACAAGTTGCATGGAGCATGTGCCATGGAGTGCTTCTTCTAGAGGGTGCCCTTGAGATGCTTTGGTACAGCATGTTCAACAATGACTCATATGTATGACTCTGGAAGAAGGTCTCAATAAAATTTAGCAAGTTGTTGGTTACGCGGGGTGTTCTCTATGAATTCATTGTGCCGCTTAAGCCTTTGCATAGTAAGGGTTGTTTTTCTTGTACTCGTTCACATGGTTTTGCGCATGTACCTTTGATGGATTGATTGAAGCATTACTCGGTCACTTGGTGGAGTAAATAATGAGTAAATAATGTAGCACTCTAATTTGATGATGTTATGGGAACTTATTCTATGGATAACTATGCAACAAAAATTGATTGGACCATGAGAATGTGAGACTCTTTATTGCATACCAGGATGCATACAGCTTTTTTTTCTATATTTTTTCATATGCATAGACTTGGGGTCGACTGAAAGGCAATGAAACTCAAATTGTGAGACTCTTTATTGCAATGCCAAGATATGTACAATTTTTTATAACTTCAGCAAGGGGGTTGAGCTTCTTTATTCCAAACCCATAGTATATACAAACTCGCATCAACAAAGTAATAAAACCATAAAAGTAATGTCCTGTACGCGATAACCCAAGCTGAAGGACATAGCTTCGCTAAGCATATGGTTCAAACATGGTGATGAAATTGGAGCTATTGATGTTAAAATTGCTAGATGGCTGGCGATCCATTAACAAGTTTTGTGTAGCAACAACACTTCGGGTGTAATACTCCATGAAAGGGCAATGTAAGTGCAACACCTCATTTGCATGAGAGCCACCAAGTTTGATGTCGACGTGTAAGCCATCACAAAGGACCACATGGCCATTTGAAGAGGGGACGTACATAATCTTATGTGGCATGCCACATATGTAGCACAAGGGCCATGAGGGGTCATGACTGACATGAGAACCTCTGCATGTGCCACACTGGAACTCTACCAGAGGGCCATTTAGGTCGATGATATGCAAGAATCCATTTACCTGCATGCAAACAACAAATAATTACGTTTGAAATATATGGCCACAACTTGTTAGCATTGATTAAAATTGAAGTTCACTATTGCAGGAACTTTTGGTCATAGCCGAGGTCAAAGAATTGGCTTGCAAATGCATCCTAAAGAGTGGTCAAAGCCTCCCGACAGGAACTTACTATTGCATGGTCTTCCAGGTTTTGCCCATGGGCTATGATGATCTGATTAGACAATGGGCCACCGCGGTCTATCTTCACTAACTAATGAATGCAATAGTTACTATAACAATAGTGAATGACTCTCTCTCGATTCGCATTAGCTAAGAAACCCATGGCACATATGCATTGATGAATTTTTCAAGAACACATGAAAGGGTACCATGGAAAGGTTCACCACTGGTGGTTGCATCTACTCGCAAGGATGTCCCACCTTCCCTGGGTTTTTTTTTTGCAATTGTTGGCCCCTCTAATATATAAAATCCATCAACCTTGAGGAGGTTACACACAAATGTAAAGATAGAAATGGAATTGTTTCCTTGCACTGGTTTTTGGCCCTCACGGAAAAATTGGGATTTCCTCTCTGTCAATGGCTCTTCTTTTTTTCTTTTTTTGCAAGAAAGAACAATTTGAATGAAATTAACTAGAAAAAGGGAAGAAAATACAATTCAGCTATGATGCTAATGCAAGCAGACGTGTTGCCAAGCCCAGAGACTCACTATGATTCCCAAAGTAAAGAACCACATCTATACATCTATACAATCCTGTTTTAACCGCTATAGAAAATATGTTGGAAGAGGAACCTTCTTAAACACCACCAGTTCCTGAACTTACACAACTGTAGAATGGTAAGACGAACTAAGTGCCATAGAATGAGCTGTGCCTCAGTCATGTCAGCTGTTTCCCCTAAGAGAACCGACTTCCACTACACCCGAATGCAAATGTAGACCCTGTCCAGCCACCACTGACAAACCATTCGCCAAACATCCTTGGCTAGAGAACAAGCCCAAAAGATATGAAAGTGACTCTCAAACTGAACTTTACAAAATGGACATAACGGAGAAATATTACCTTTCCACTTAGCTAATTTGTCTCGAGTTGGCAGCTTACACACTAGAATTCTCTAGGCAAAAAAATGTACTATGCTTTGATTTCATTGGCATTTATACCATTGAAGACAATTGTTTTGATTTATAAGGTGATACGATGAGGTAATTGTTGGCCCTACAAAGGGCTTATGGAAAGTGGTGTGTTTTGTGTAGATGTGCAGTATTCTTTATTAAAAGTCATGTTGACTTAGTTAGTGTAGAGCTTAACTGTAATCTTATTAGTTAGTACTAACTGTGAGGATTCTAGTAGTTAGTGTCTAGGGTTGTGTCAGTATGCCTATTTAAGAGTTAGGGTAATCCACGTAACCCTAATTTTCATTCCCTTTCATTATGATGCGCGTTTTCTTACCTCCTTCCTTTCACGATTTCTTACCTTCTTCGTTTCGGCATGATTGCTCCTTCCGCCTCCCTTCTCTCGCTTTCGTCTTCCTCCTGTCCTTCCTAGTTTATTCTCCACTCTTACTCTCTTGCCTTTTACCTACCGCTCTGGTGTCAACTCTATTGTCATCTATAGCTTTCTATCCGCCTTTGCTGCTCTGTGCCTATGGTGACACTCTCTGATGGCAGGTTGCATCTGCCTCTTTCTCCTCTGGCAGCTCTATGAGTGGAAGAATGTTGCAGCTTTCCTTCTACCTTCTGTTAGATTTAATGATTGTGAATATGTGGCTATCCATATTTTTCGACAGGCGTGGGATTGGAAACCATAGTCAGAAGTTACTCATGCAATCCTCGAACGGATCTTCTACTAGTTTATTTGAGGTTTTGCACCGCCATGCATGGTTTATTACACTGTTTTTTTCCTTTTTTCTCTTCCAACCTCTAACAAATGGTTGTTAATCGATTTTCTTTTGTTATTGCTTTTGATTTTTAACATCTTTACTAGTTCTGCCTTTAAATGTAATATCGCCTTCATACTTACACATTTTATGTTTTTGTAGGGTAGATGTGCATGTGTGCATTTCCAACTATGGATTTGTATAGAATACCTGTTCATATAATGCATGCAATTCATTTTTTGAGATCTTTCTGCCAACTAATGGCATGTAATTCCCTACCTGCCATCATTGATGATTGTGTGATGCCATCCTCATTGGACTACTATATTTATTCCCGTTTCAACTTCTAAACGTATTCCATGCTTCCCTCATGCATTTCCAAGTTTTGAGCGAGAGTTGTTAATGAAATGGCTATATAAAGGCGGTAGGAGTGCATTTTCTTCACATGCAGTCTATGTTTTCCTTCAATTCACTATTTTTTGAAGATATTGACGTTGATATGGCCGATTCTGAAGGTATTCTTTTAGATGCAGTCTTTTCATTTTGTTCTTCTTTATTCCCCATTTACATGCTTTCCTCTAGGATATTAATAGTTGTGCGTGCTCTTTAGATACGTGTTCATAGAGGTATTCTCAGTTCATGTGTTAACGAGACAGTCGCTCCAAACAAGTGTATTTGATACACGTTTTAGGTTCACAGTCTCGCTTGTTTGCTGTAACGAGATTAGAGTCTTTGTGCTTGGAGTGTTGTTATGAGATTGTGAGTCTCGGTGCTTGGAGTTCATACGATATACTACAGTAAGTGTATTTGATACATTTACTAGGTTCACAGTCTTGCTTGTTTGCTGTTACGAGCTTAGAGTCTTTATGCTTGGAGTGTTGTTACAAGATTATGAGTCACTGTGCTTGGAGTTCATACGATGTACTACAGTGTACACTTTTTTATTTTTGGTTAATAGGAGAAGCTTAACATTTGTTGTACACAACATTAAGGTTTTCATTTGATTATCTCTTTGTAGTTGTAAGTCCTTAAGATAGGAATTTAGTGTGGATTGAGTGTTATATTTGCTGTTATATAGTTCGTCAACAATGCTTTTCAGCACTTTAAAACAGATTTCTTCAACTTCAATGTCTGGTTAAAACAGACATTTCAATTTTTTTTTACTAGTAGATCTTTCCTTTACTTTAACTGAAATAGATACAGATTGAATGACATTTGTCTAAGAACTTTGTGTTTCACTAACATTGTGGAAGTTCTGTTATGTGAAATTTTGCTAGTTAAATTAATTATTCTGACTTGTAGTTAATAGTCAGTGGACAGTATTTACTGGCATAACTGGCATTTTTATGTAATAAGTCACTAGAGACAATGTAAACTAGCATAACTGGCATTTAATTTTATTTGTTTAAAGTCAGTTTAAAGATCTCTCTGGCGTTACTGACACTTTCAAAAATTGTAAATAGATTTATTAGTTGTTCTAATATGTAAAATCATATTCTAAAAATACTTTCATGATATGGTGTTATATAATTTTTGTTTATGGGAATGGAGATAATTGTAAATGAAACTTGTAATTTATCTCGTAAGCAAATTCTTTTATGTGGTTAGTTCGAAGGATAGATTTAATATTAAAATGGTAAAATTTGAATAAGAAATTATTTGACTGTTTTCCTAGCAGATCAGATTTCCTTTGAGGAGAAACCAATTCTTTATTTGATGAATGAGTCCTCACTTGTTGCAAATCATAATACTAGTTCGTTTGTTGTCCATGGTGTTGCATCTCTTTTAGTTGCCTCTCCTCCTTCTCCTGTTAGAGATTCCTCAAACTTAAGGTAGTCTGTGAAGAGGTCCTCCTGTGAAAAGTCATGTAGTAAAGATAAGAAGTCAAAGACCCTTAATTTTGTGGATGAATCATCCAAGCCAGTTTTCCTTGTAGACCCCTTGCCACCTATAGGATCTCCTCTAGAATGGATTGAAGAAGAGAAAGCAGTCCCATTATTGCCTTGTAATAATAGGCCATTATTTGTTCAAGAGATAGATTTGTGTATTAAGAATGGAGTATTTGAGGGCAAGGTATTGAATAAGTAAGGAACTTATATGTTGCAAAATGTCAGTTACCCAAAAGCTCTCAAAGTTGACTTAGTAGATAGGAAGGGCATTGGATGCATAACTTTGCATATAGATGAGGTCTACTTTGTTCACTTTATCAAGACTTTGAATGTCAGGGATTGTGTTC
The DNA here is from genome assembly GCF_047967505.1 of Dipteris shenzhenensis. NCBI lineage: Eukaryota > Viridiplantae > Streptophyta > Polypodiopsida > Gleicheniales > Dipteridaceae > Dipteris > Dipteris shenzhenensis. The sequence goes on from NC_141627.1 coordinate 29,308,982, forward strand.
GTGTGGTCAATTTTTCTGTCTGTGTGAATAATGTGAGAAATGATGGAGGAACCTCAGATTATACCTTGACTTTTGATCCCTCTACTCACCTTCAAAGAATCTCAAATTTTGTGTTCTAAAAGAAAAAGAAACATAATTGTTGATGAAAATATAGACAAGGATGAATATAGTGCTTTGTTTGGTAATCCTTCAAAATTCATTGTTAATTATCTAAAATCAATAAAGGATAGTCCTTGTTTCCAATGTTACTCTTGTGAACGTATGCTTTTTAAGAAACAAACTATCTTTTTGAAAAAGGATATCTTCAATTGGATACAACACAATCGTCAAGAAAATTTGTGTCATAAAGCAATTTCAAACAAAGTTTTATCAAATTTGTGTCATAAAGCAATTTCAATCAACAAACTTTCACACCTAACCACATTAAAGTTAACGAAGAAATAGTAGAGGTGTCTATTTTGAATGATATTAAGGAAAGGCTTGTGTCCCCATGTATAGCATTCACACAAATAAGGGAACTATCTTTTGATGGTCAATTAGGAGTAAAAGGCAATATAGTGAATGTTATGGCAGACACTACAAAAATACAAAATATTTTACCATGCTTCATTGATGAGGAGGCAAACATGCTAATTGGAATTAAAAAGAAAATGGAATACAAATCTTCATATATGATTGGACATGCACGACCTAATATTTTAATGGGTGTAATGTACAAATTAATTGACACTTCCTTATATAAAACCAACAACGTTGTCTTAAATAGGGAATGGTACAACCACATGAACATGTTAAAACAACCAAAAGAGTATGAAAATGAAAGTGAAAACCAAGGAGGAGAAAATTTAGAAGAAAATGACATAGAAATAGATTCATTAATTCACAATGTTATCTCCTGTGAGCAAGTAATAGATTACCAAGACACAATTCACTTTGTTGCACCATGTGAGAATCAGAAACCACTAGGTCTATTCCATTATAAGCATAGTGAGGAACTCAACTTCCCAACACTATTCTTCGGAGCTCCAAGGGAAATTGGTAAAAAAAAATCGACATACATGGACATTATAAAATGGGAACTTACACACAAGTCTTTAAAGTTTAGCCAAAACATCCCCAATCTCTTTTTTAAGTCAATCAAAGTACTTATCAAACAAGTGATGCAATCCATTTGGGTTCGACTATGCAAAGGAACTTTTCAAACCAAACATCTCACTACAAGGGATGTTAGAGGAAACACTAACATTGAAAGGAATTCTTAAATATAACATTGGATATTGGGATTTTGAGTCCTTAAGAACATCTCTAGATTACAAAGAGAAACTCCGAAAGGAAGCATACACAATGATGTGTCAATTGGGACCACCTGCATTTATTATTACATTCTCTTGTGCTGAACGCCTATGGGACCCTCTTGTGAGTTGCCTAAAATAAAACTACAACACAAACTTCCAACATTCCAATAATGAAACAGAAGCACCCAACGTGCGATGTCTAATTAGAGAGAACCCAACAGTTTGTGCAAGGTATTACAATCACAAGCTTGATTAAATGATCAACACAATGAAAAAAGATAATGGAATGTTAGGAAATATTAAAGAGTATTTCTTTGTATCCCATAGTTTGTTGCCTGTAGGAAACTAAACCCAAAACAAAAACAATGATGAATGTGTTTGTACCTTCATTGACAAGTACATATGTTATGATAGATACCTTCTCACAACAACATGAGAGATATTCAAACACATAAACACACATCCACATGCTCTAAAAAAAACAACTCAAAATGCCATTTCAACTACCCAAAACCACCCTTGCATAAAAGTATGCTGCTATTACCTTGGAAAGCCATAATACAATAATACACAAAGAAAATTATCACAAGGTGCAAGGTAGTTTAAACAACATTTCCTCAAACATCACAGCATTAACCGAGGAATGAATACAAGAACAAGGCATGGATATAAATTGGAAAATGCTTTCTTACATGCTCAACAAATGAGTGCACAACTAGCTGCTTTCATATGCTTGTCCTTACCATTATACAAATCTTCACGTGGATTCCAATTTATCAATACAAATGAGCCCAACAAAAGAGCTTTAATATTGAAAAGAAAGCATCAACTTGAAAAGTTGGATGATAACTCTAAAAGCATAGCTTGTTTGTCCATCATAGAAAAATACACCAACTATGATGGCATAGAAAATATTTGCCTAGCTTCCTATGCTTCAGAATACAACCACTCGACAACTATTTCTAAACTGAGAAAAAACCCTAAAATCATAAGGTATGTCAAATTCAACAAAGTAAAAGATCCAATTAACTATTATAGAGAGCATGTACTACTTTATTGTCCTTTTAAGAAAGATGAGCTCAACCCCCTCAAAACATTCGGTTCATGGCAAGATGCATATAAAGCAAATGAAGTCATTATACAAAAAAATTGCAACATCTTTAACTTTAACTACAATAATATACTAGAAGATGGACTTACTATTGAGGATCCAAGACAAGTTGACAGCTTAGAAATAACACCAAGCAATGTGGTAGTGCATGAAATATACAACAATTATGATATTGTCTTAGATATGCCACGACAAAGGAAAAAACAACGCATAGATAATTTCATAATACCCACAAAACAAATCATACTTCTACCAAATGAGGAATACCACATGCATATTAGAAGCCTTAACAAAGACCAACATGAAATATTTGATGACATCCTTCTATGAAAAAGAATCAAACCTCAAGAAAAAATAAATTTGTTTCTAACAAGTGGTGCAGGTACAGGGAATACATATCTTCTACTTTTGATTGTTCAAGGATTGCTTAGGCACTACAATCAAATCATTATATCAAATGACATACACCAGCAAGGCGGCACAACACATCTACGGTATAACATTACACTCCGCATTGAACCTTCCAGTCCATATCAAAGATTTAACATCTCTCTTTAGGGGAAAACTAGACATATTATCAAACCTTTACAAGCAAGTTCAACTCCTTGTATTTGATGAAATTTCTCTCGTGGGAAGACGTACAATGAATTTTGCAGATCTAAGAATGAAAGCCTTAAAGCACAATTACGAGGACTATTTTGGGGGTGTAGACATCATTACATGTGGAGATTTTTACCAAGCCAAACCTGTGAAAAATGCTTGGGTCTCAAGGACAACAAGGATACCCTTGAAGGCTTAGCTAACATATACTGGACAACAAAAATAAAATGCTTTGAATTGAAAAAAACAATGAGGCAAAATGACAACAATTTGATAAATACTTTGAATTCATTTCGTAACTTCACACACAATTAAAATCAAATAGACTATATAAATGAAAAATGTTTTCGACAACCACCACAAGACCACACATTCCCACACTTGTTCTACACAAACCTACAAATGGATGCACATAATGACTCAAATTCATTTCGTAAGTGCACACACAATCAAAATCAAATAGACTATATAAATGAAAATTTTTTTCGACAACTACCACAAGACCACACATTCCCACACTTGTTCTACACAAACCTACAAATGAATGCACATAATAACTCAATACTCCACATAGCACAAGGAACATTATACAACCTAACATCAATCGATCATTTTAGCGAATCAGCTTGCAAAAGTAAAAAAATTCTAGAGGATCCTAGGGCAATTGACGGCCTTAGAAGAAACATACAAATTAAAAAAGGAATGCTTATAGAGCTATGTTCAAGAAACCTAGATCAACATGATGGCCTTATTAATGGAGCAGAGGGAGTCTTCCAAGGAATGACAACATTCAATAAAAAAGACATCGTTTGGATTTCAACACATTCAAAGCATTACACATATTGTCATCGTGTGGATCATGCATACTATTAAACAAAACTATTTCATTTGAAAGAACAACTAATACAACAAAACAATGGAATAGAAATCATAGAAGCTCTTATTAACAAATCAAATCAAGAATACTTAATTGTAGCAATTTACAGACCACCAAACTCAACATTTTTGGGCATGTTGGAAGATATACTAAATCGTTACAAATACAATACAATAGATAAAATAATACTAGGTGACTTTAACATCGATATGAAGATTGCAACCTCACACTCCACAAAACTACATAACATAATGCAACAATACAATTTCACAATGCGGATACAAGACCCAACAACAATCTACGGAAGTACATTGGATCACATATGGACAAATAGTCCGATTGAAAATACAAACTGAAATATATTTCAGCATAAAAATAGCAAGTAAATACAACTTCAATTTCCCAAAACTTGAATAGGGAGGGCCTATGTGTCAATGACACCTTGTCTTTACATTTGTGAAGGTGAAGGAAGACGGACTTATTAAAGTTTCTGTTTTGTCTACAGAAACAGAGAAGATCTGCAAGCTTGTGAGCGATCGAGGCAAGGAAGACGCAAACAATGGCTCAGCCTCTTGTTTCCAAAGTCGCCATTTATGCAGAATGGGTTGCGGTTCCTTTGGCCATCGTGGTCGCTTATCTCACCACTCCCAAACCTCCTCCAAAGCACAAATAGATGTGCATCCACAGTAGGCCATTCCCTTGCTCCTCAGGTACCTTGGGAAGACCTTCAATTATATTTGTTACTCATGCACTGTCACAAGTCACCATCTCTCCTTTCTAGCAGTGTTCTTTAACAAGACAATGCCTTCATAAATTTGTTTATATCCTCCCTATCGTCCAAGCGTTTCACTATCCTCCGTTGTCGTCTGTGTGTAGATTTAATCTGTGCTTTTAATTTAGGTAACAGATACATTGTGTAATATGTATCGTTGTGTATGGCGCGTTGATCTTGGAACCGGGAATGTAAACACGTGTAATTTGAGCAACGTTGTAGCGTACCTCTCACTGTCCCTAGTTCTCCTATTTTCATTTTATGTCGTATCATCTGGTAAGGGTGAGGATTATGATGCCCTCAGTTAGCTCCTCTATGTGTTTCAAACGTCCTTGTTAGGTTGCACGTAGCTTTGCCGGTGTGCAAGAAAAAGACCGGGTCCAAACATGTTCACGATATGCCTGGAGTCTGCCTTTGAATTTTGGAAAAGCGCATGAATTTATTGTGCAATACGCCACAACTTGTTGTTTTTCAATTTGGAAGATCAATCGTGTTGGTTTAATTTGATGCAATAGTAGTGTATGGATGTGAACCATAGACTGAATGGAAGTCCAGTTTGCATGACCATTCTCTTTATTGACAGTCTTCAATCTGCTTTTGCACCTCAATGTCATAAGAGTGCTTTGTCTATTAGATGGAAAGAGATGACCTCAGCGTCTACCTACTCATACTTATCAGACAGAATGCCTCATGAGTGTCACGTCAGAGTGTACACCATTAAATATGCATAAGTCAAAGGCTAGGAAAGGTTTAAAGTCATAAATTGCGACGTCCTCCCCCACTAAAAAAAAAGAACGTCGTGGAAAACGAAGGACGATCAAAATAGTGTTGTAGAGGATCAGGGCATTATTCTGCGTTGGCAGAGTATTTCAAATCTCCCCAATGTATGAGGAAAATATGTGATGTAGTCTTGATTTACCAATGGATCAAGAATGCTGTCATTAAGAAGTACGGCATAATCATATTTGATCTCTGAAACATAAGCATCTGATGTTTGAAGCAATGCCATCGTTTGAAACAAATGTTTGTGACTAAGAAATGTGAGATGTAGAATGGATTATGCAAGAAGGTGATGAATCTAACTTGTAACTTAAATATGGAATTTTGAAGGATCTAGAGGGTACAGTATCCTGGCCACAGTTTGGGAACACAAACTTGACTGTTTAGTAGTAGTGAGGTAGCACCTTACAAGTACATTTGATTACCTTTGACTTGTAGCTCTCTCACAGGATTTCTGAGTTTTAGTGGCGACGTAGCACCTTACAAGTACATTTGATTACCTTTGACTTGTAGCTATAGCATTTGCATTGATATTTTACCAATACTTTTGACTTGATGAAGTGACGAGTGTCTGACCTCAACATGATCACCATCAATGTTGCTCTTCCCAATGTGGGAGAAGTGGAGTGAAGTGTCTAGAAGCTCCTGAGTCAATGATCCATGACTCTTCAATCAAGCTAGACTTGCTTGGTTTTAACCTTCTTCAGTTAGAAGTCTAATATTATTTAGCCATTGTACGAGGAAATCTGTATGAGTTGATGATGTAGTCTTGATTTAGCAATGGATCAAGAATGCTGTCAGGAGTAAGTACGACATAACCATCTTTGTACAGCATAATCATCTTTGATCTCTGAAACATAAGCATCTGATGTTTGAAGCAATGTCATCGTTTGAAACAAATGTTGTGACTAAGAAATGTGAGATGTAGGATGGATTATGCATGAAGTTGATTAATCTAACTTGTAACTTAAATATGAAAATTTGAAGGATCTAGAGGGTCAACCATATCCTGGCCACATTTTGGGTACACTAACTTGACTTTTTAATAGTGGTGAGGTAGCACCTTACAAGTACATTTGATTACCTTTGACTTGTAGCTATATCTCACAGGATTTCTGAGTTTTAGTGTTCTCCAGGCTTCTCTTGGCTGTAGACTTTCCCAGCACTTGAGTGGGATGTTTGGAGCACACAGTCGTACTATTGTGATTACACTTGTGGAGCATCTTTTTCTGTCCTTGCGGTTTTGTACCAGATCTGAGTCTACCGCTTTGTGCTCTCTTGAGTGAGAGATTGGAGAGAATTGTCAAGGTCCTTCCATCGTGAGGATAAGCTGTCCAATTTTTTGACATTGTGTCAGAGCCAAATGTTTCACTTTCGTGATGTACATCACCCACTAAATGAAAGAGCCCCTTGACAGGACACTCTGTTTTCATACTTCGTCGATTTGATGCAGTGTATTTTAACTTTCAAGTTTTCTCTTTAACTTGCTATGGCTTCTTGTATGCGTATTCCCAACTTTCATTATGGGGGGAAGTTGGATGGGATTAGTTATCCACTGATCTGGAAGGTCAATATTTGCATGGAGATTAATTGAAAGGACATATGACCATTGTGAAGGACATTATATCTAACAAAGTTGAGGAGTGGGAAGATGACGTGAAACACTGTCCATGATTCTTGAAGGTGGTAGATGCTGTGATTCCTCATATCTAGCTAGCTATAAATGCAACTTGTGAGGCTATAAGGTTAAAAGGAATCCTGAATAATATTGGTCTTACTCAAAAAGGTCCAACCCCTTTATTAATTCATAACCGAAGCCCTATTAAGTTGACTGAAGATCTTGTATTTCATGTGAAAATGAAAGCCTTATGACTTCTCCATGTAGACTTCCTCTAAACTCGCATTTAAAACTGTCGACTACACACTTATCTGTCTAATAGATGAGTCACTGATGATGCACAGACAAAGCTATGACCATCTAAATCTCCTCGAAGGTGAGTGCAGTGCTACACCTTGCTGTCGTAATTGTCACAAATCCTATGTTAAGAAGGAGAATGGCCGATGCACTTGTGTACATCTTCTGACAAAGGGCCACCAACCTCTTGGACACAATCTTAACCATTTGCGAGGAGGGTCATGCACTGACTCCCCTTACTCCTTCCTCATGGTGTGTCACTGATTTAGAATTCTTGTCACATTGCTTGTCTCATAGACGTCCTTCAATATTATCTAGATTTCGGAAGCTGTCTCTGCTGTTCTATACCAGCCCAATAACTATCACTGAGCTTTGACAATTTTAAATAATTACTTCTCTTATATTTTATGCCATAAATGCGTGTTTCCTTGGCATATTTAGGAATCCTCTTAGCTACCGTCCAACAGCTAGTTGGGGTTATTCCAGGCTTTATGCATACTCTTTCACACCTAACGTATGGTAAATGTGTTCAACAACACTATTTTGCCAGAGAATGTGGGAAGTAGTGTGTTGTCTTGCAATTGCCTTTTGTTTACAGAACTTAATGAATTCTGTTGGCTTATATTCTCCTCCTTTATTTGATCAGAGAGCCTTTACATGTTTGCCAGTTTGGTTTTCAACCATTATCATCCTCTCTTGTCGAAGATGAGGAATACCACTTACAAAGCCTTTCCTGTTTTTTTAATAAGAACAAGCTTTGCATGTTTAAATGACAAGACCTTTTTCGTGCCACATGACTTCTTTCCTATTCACTGGAGAGATGTAGGCTTTAAAATCTAGTATGGAAGATGTTAGTTTGTACAAATCTTCTTCCTTAACACCTTTAGCTATGATTTAAAATAATCAATTTTGTCCCTAAGGAGCTAAACACTTTCATTAAATTCAACCTTTCTGTTTTGTTTATGATGACATTAATGACAAGATTCTTCTTAACGTCCAGAGTGTGCATGACATTATGTATATCCCATTTGTCTTCGTCTAGCATTTGCAGTGATATTTTACCGATACTTTTGACTTGATGAAATGACGATTCTCCTACATCAACATGATCACCTTCAATGTTGCTCTTCCCAAGGTGGGAGAAATGCTCTTTATGAGGAGTGATCAAGCAAGCTAGACTTGCTTGGTTTTGATCTTCTTCAGTACTAAAAGTCTAACATGTTGCAGTATTTGCAAAGCTTTATTGTTTGTTTAGACTCTCTTTTAGCCATGTTTACCTTTTTCTTGCGATGTTCGAGGCAAAATGACTAGGTTTCCCACGGTAAGGATGTGGATTCTTTTTCTTTGGTCTCTTGTCATCATGATTATATCAAAATTGTTGCATGAGTCAGGTAGACTGTTAAGAAGAAGATCAACCACTTGTTGATTTGATATCTTCTCATCATGCAAGATAATTGGTCTAGCAGGTCCTTATGTTAATTTAAATGGTCATTAGCATTCTGACCCTCAGGCATTTTGAGCCTGCTAAGTTGTCTTTTTATCCTTTTTATCACTAAAGCGTATGTGTGCGCTTTTACAAGGGCAGATCAATCAAATAAAACTATTACACCAATGCCAGTGATTAATGCCTTTCCAATTGAAAGCATGACTAAATCAGAAAGCATATAGAATAAGGTGGGTGTTCCTTAGAAGCCCCTGTTGGAGCAAGAGCTTCCAAGGCTCTGTGCTTGGAGCGAGTCCCCTAACTATGAGCGTGTCCAGGAGGGCCTTTATTTGCATCTCCTGATCAAGAATCCCTATGCTTGGGGGAGGATCATTGTCTGCCAAGCAACCCTTACTTTGGTATTCCCTGTGCCATCTGAAGCTGCCCATAGAACGTTCCGAACCAACATCTTGAGCGGCCCATACACCCTTTGTGGAAGCAACAGCATGATGCGATGTACCAAGGCTGTGGCCAAAAGAATCTCCCTCACCACAATTACTCTGCTTTGAAATGGATAGCTTGGCAGAACTCAGTAAAGGAGCTTCCTGTGCACACTCTCTAGCACCAAGGTTATTTGTTGATTTATCGAGGTATCAAAACCCAATTGGCAGCTTGTTTGGCCTCGGGTAATTGTTACTGCAAGCCGAACATGTGGTAGAAATGGTGTCTGCAGTCGTCCAATGATGATGGCAAGGGCCTCTGCAGTTGGAAAATAGCTGAACATGTATTACTAGCTAGGTCTTAGCTTCTGGTACCATGTCTGACATGTTATCGGAAATGACACACCTGAGAACTCTAGATCGTACTTCATAATATGGCAACAGATAACTGTATAAGAACATCCAAAGAGAAAACTGAAACTGTATTACAAAAGGTGCACTCACAAACATCACCACATGGACAGCGGGGTGCTGCCTGCTAGTGCTGGAACTGAGACCAACAAACTGTTGCCTAATCTGCTGCTCAGTCCTGCTGCATGCCTCTTAAGAGGTCTTCAGCAGCTATGGGAGGAGACAAAACTCTCCATATGTCAGCACCCTGTCTGCCTTATGCAGTGGTTCTGCTCATACCTTGGTTACACCTGCTTTTGCACATCTGAGGTCTGGTCCAATGGATGGATTCTCTGCACCTTGCTGCTGCCCTTCACTGCTCTCTCTAATGCCCTTGTATGCTCTCCTGAGGGCTGTTTTGGCAGCCTGCAGAGGGCTAGACTGACTGCAGGCTAGACTGAATGATGTATGCCGCCCCAATGGGCGCCTTTTATAGCAGCTGAAGTCTCCCCCAGTAATAAAGCTCGAGCATCTACCCTTTGATATGGCGTAGGCCATGTCATCGGGAATCCGCTCTGCATCATCCATACTGCACCTGATTCGTAGTGGGTAACTTGCCCATGATGTCACCCTCAAAGTGGTAGTGACCATCTGACAGATCTCTTCGTGGAAATGTCAGTTCAAAAACTGTCTGTTTCCAGATCAATGCTCCTGATGAGCATGTAGCAGGGAGAAAGCTTGACTCTTTCTCTCTCTACTCACAAACAACTGAACTGAGAGAAATATGCACTAACTGTAGAGCTGGAACTGAGGGCTGCCATGAGGCAGTCCCTGGCTGCTGGAACCTGTAGAGTGGCATGGAGAGGCTGCTGATCTGCTGCGGCTTGTCCTGTTCTGACCCTGGTCTGAAGAGCTGCTGCTGGCTAAGCACTAGAAGTGTTGAAAGTTGGATGAAATGAACAGCCAAGGAGCTGCCCTTATATAGGCCCCCTTGGTCTCTAAATTGACCGACCAGGGCTTGATCCCTGTCTCAATCTATCCTGACTGTCAGGTCGGGTCCTCCAACCAACCATCAACTGCCATGTGGCAACTGATAAGGCATTGTACAGTGCCGTGCTGATGTGCCACTTGTGCTGCTGTTGACGTGGCCCTGTGTTGTTGCTGATGTGCGTGCGCTGGAGGGCTTGCTGATGTGGCTGCTTGCATGGCCTACTGACATGCAATCCACATGGCAGTCTTGCATTCCATGTGAGGATGCCCGTGAAACCCCTTCTGCTGAAACTCAAACTGGGGTATGGAAAAGGCCTCCTTGTATGCTGAAAGGAGGTCGGGATAATCTGTGAAAAAATCGTCTTCAACCCATGGTGCCTTGTAGGGTCCCCTGTGCTTGAAACTTAACTGCATACAAGCGCTGACGATTGCCTGTCCCTTTCTTGAACTGAAGAAGCAAGATCTGCTTGGGCTCAACCACCTCTGCCTCCTCAACAATCTCAGGCTGCTCCACATCTGGAGCTGTTGTTAGTGTCAGATCCGCATCTGGAGCCGTTGTTAGCCTGTTGAGCCATGACACATCGAAAACTGGATGCATGGTCCATGTCAAAGGCAACTGCAACTTCATGGCTACATCATTGATAACTTAATGATTGGAAAAGGCCAAAGCTTTGGTGTGATAGCTTTTGAGGATTATGATGCCCTCAGTTAGCTCCTCTATGTGTTTTAAACGTCCTTGTTAGGTTGCACTTAGCTCTGCCAGTGTGCAAGAAAAAGACCGGGTCCAAACATGTTCCCGATATGCCTCGAGTCTGCCTTTGAATTTTGGAAAAGCACATGAATTTATTGTGCAATATGCCACAACTTGTTGTTTTTCAATTTGGAAGATCAATCGTGTTGGTTTAATTTGATGCAATAGTGCAATCTATTTCTTCAAACACTCTCTCAATTTGTGATTTTAATTTTTTAAAATAGCTTAAGGAGGCGGTTCTAATACTTCTTTTGTATGTGCCGCTTTTTCCAATTGCGTTAATGATCTATGATTTTTATTTTGTTCATATCTTACTGACTTGGAACTGGTAATTGAAAGATCTTAGTGTATGGATGTGAACCATAGACTGAATGGAAGTCCAGTTTGCATGACTATCCTCTTTATTGACAGTCTTCAATCTGCTTTTGCACCTCAGTGTCATAAGAGTGCTTTGTCTATTAGATGGAAAGAGATGGCTGAGAGTGCTCTCAACGGAAGCAAGAATGGAAGACGGAGAGAGAGAGACAGAGAGCCACACAAGTTTTGGTGGGTGCAGAACCACCCTTATCTTCTTTTTTCATTCATTTATATATGTGTTTGAGTATTGTACATAACTGGGGTTAAGGCACAGTGACCTTTAACCCCCACAACCTCCCACTTAAAGGACAATGTGCCTTTAAGGGAGAACAACCAGTGAGCATACTATCCAATGCCCATCAATACACGACAATACTCAAACCGCTGACTAGATAGACTCTTCGTCAGCATATCAGCAGGGTTATCATCTGTATGAACCTTGACAAGCTCTATGCGCTTATCCTCAAGTACCTCCCTGATGAAATGGTACCTGACCTCAATGTGTTTGGTCTTTGCATGAAAGACCGGATTCTGTGTTAGCTGAATAGCACTCATGGAATCACTATGCAATGTCGGTACACCTGTATGAATCCCCAAATCTCCCACTAGCCGATCAAGCCATATAGCCTCCTTGCAACCCTCTGTGGCTGCAACATACTCAGCCTCTGTGGTAGACAAAGCCACGCACTTCTGTGCACGAGACATCCATGACACTGCACCACCTGCAAAGGTGAACACATAACCAGAAGTGGATCTCCTACTATCCACATGCCCTGCATAGTCTGAATCTGTGTACCCAAGTACACGCATGTCTCCTTTACCAAAGCAAATGCACATCTCCTTGGTACCCTTCATGTACCTCATGATGCACTTAACTGCCTCCCAATGCCTCTTTCCTGGATTAGCCATATACCGGCTAACAACTCCCACTGCAAATGCAATGTCTGGTCTAGTAGCTATCATAGCATACATAAGACTCCCAATTGTTGATGCATAAGGAACCTTGGCCATCATGGCCCTCTCCTCATCTGATTTGGGACTATCTGTATGACTCAGTTTCACATATGGAGGCAATGGAGTACTCACTGCCTTCCCCCCCTCCATATTGAAACGCTGTAATACTTTTGTAACATACTCTTTTTGTGAAAGCCAAAGGAGTTTCCTACTCCGATCACGCGTGATGCGCATACCAAGAATATGACCTGCAAATCCCAAATCCTTCATATCAAAGGCCTCATGCAACTTGGCCTTTAATGCATCTAGCTCATAAGTATTCTTGCTAGCCAATAGCATATCATCCACATATAGTGCCAGGATTATCAGGCTACTATCCTTAGCCCTTTTAGTGTAGAGGCAGTGATCAATTTCACTCCTTCTAAAACCCTGGGACCGAATGAAAGCATCAAACTTCTGATACCATTCTCTAGGTGCTTGCTTAAGACCATAGAGACTCTTTTTCAGCTTGCAAACTAAATGCTCTTTGTCCTTTTCTTCAAAGCCTTCCGGTTGCACCATGTAAATGTCCTCATGCAAATCCCCATGCAAGAAAGCTGTCTTGACATCCATTTGCATAAGCTCCATATCCTCTACTGCCACTAGTCCAAGCATGCATCTAAGTGTGGTCATCTTCACAACCGGAGAGAATATCTCATCAAAGTCCACACCCTTCTCTTGCTTGAACCCTTTAGCAACCAAACGGGCCTTGTACCTAGGCACATCATCACCTGTGACCTTCATTTTGTAGACCCATTTACATGGCAATGCTTTCTTTCCATGTGGCAAAGAAACCAAGTCCCAAGTCTTATTCTTCATAAGTGAACTCATCTCTGATTGCATAGCATACTCCCACTTGCGTTGTTCCTCACGCATCATAGCCTCTCTGTAGCAAGAAGGCTCCCCGCAATCAGTAAGCATCACATAGTCTACCCCTGGAACAAACCTATCAGGCGGTCTAGACACTCTAGATGATCTTCTCAAGGGCATTTCAGCTTGCTGTCCCACTTGCATATCAGCCACATTTGGCTCATCATTTCCACCATCTACCCTTGATTGTATACCTGTGGGAGTACTTGGTTGTACCATTTCTTGCACATTTGGTGCATGGACAGCTTGCTGTCTATCAATATATGTAGGTGGATTCACATCCTGGAAAGTTATTTTTCTCATTTCCACATCCCTCACGGGTGCCTTATGCATCTTTTTCTCATTGAAGACCACATCATGGCTGCATATGATCTTCTTTGCTTCTGGATCCCAGAGACGATAGCCCATCTCTCCACTTTCACCATAACCTAGAAAGATGCATTTCCTAGACTTAGGATCTAGCTTCTTTCGAAGCTCTTTTGGCACATGTGCATATGCCTCACACCCAAATATACGCAAATGAGAGTAAGAGGGCTTCTTGCCACTCCATGCCTCTTCAGGAATACCACCATCCAAACTCTTACTAGGTGATCTATTGATCACATGCACTGCAGTCTTCATTGCCTCAGCCCAAAAACCACCAGAAAGACTTGCATTGGAAAGCATGCATTGCAACCTTTCTTGAATGGTACGGTTCATCTTTTCTGCAACTGGATTTTGCTCTGGAGTACGAGGGGATGTGAGCTCCCTCTTAATCCCACGTGTATCGCAGAAACGCTGAAAGTCATGAGAGAGATACTCTCCACCATTATCAGTCCGTAGGCATTTAAGCGTTCTACCTGACTGATTCTCAACCAAGGCCAGCCATTTCTGAAATACCTGGAACACATCACTCTTCCGAGCTATAGCATAAGCCCACACTTTCCTAGTTGCATCGTCAATGAATGTCACATAGTATTCAGCCCCGCCTAATGACCGTGTAGGCATGGGACCGCATACATCTGAATGCACCAAATCAAGCATGTCAAACTCTTTCTTTCCCCTTCTTTTATGGGCTGATTTAGTCTGCTTCCCATAGAGACAGTGCTCACAAAATTCAAAATCAGAGAAACTCAAATGCGCATAGTCATTTCCAAGATGCACACAACCTGTCTTTCCACTATCATAAGTGGAGAACCATTCCCTATGGGGAGTAAAATGGAATGAAGCACCAGAATCCAAAATCCAATCCTGGGAATATGCATCATCTGAAGTGGTAAGCAACTCTGCAGATAAAGTAGACATGAAGAGAACATCATTGTCACTATCATGTGTGACTGCATTGATCTCCTCGATCTTCACTTTTCCTTTGTCCTCCCTTGGACTCTCTTCCTTTTGATTTGCACCCCAATTTGCATTCTTTTTCTTATCCTTTTGCTCTCTTTTCAGCTTGTAGCAATCCTTTTTCATATGGCCCTTCTTGCCACAATGGTAACACTCAATGTTCCGTGCCCTGGATTTGCTACGAGACTTCCCTCTTTCTTGGGACTTCCCCCTGAACTGTGATCTGCCCCTTTGCACATTTAAGGCTGCATCCTGCTTGTTGCCATCCATAGACTTCCGTCTAATCTCCTCGGCCAACAAGCTACCCACAACATCATCAAATTTCAGTACTCCACCAGGTGCAGAGTTACTGACAGCTGTACGGAAGGTATCCCATGAGGATGGCAATGAACATAAGAGAAATATTGCCTTAGTCTCCACATCAAAATTCATTTTCTGAGCCTGAAGCTGGCTGAAAATAATATTGAATTCATTCAAGTGAGAAGCAATGGAGACCCCTTCCTTCATCTGCAGCTCAAACAACCTCTTCATGAGGTAAACTTTATTAGAGGCAGTTTCCTTTTCATAAGTGGCACACAGTTTCTTCCACAAATCTTCCGTAGTCTGCTCATTTACTACTGTGAAATAAACTGGCTCTGCAAGATGAAGTCTAATAGTAGACTTTGCTAATGCATCCAACTCATTCCAATCATCCTCAGACATATTTGCAGGCTTAGCTTAAATCCCTGCCAAGGGTTTAATCTGCTTCTTTTGAATAAGCACATCCCTCATCTGTTCTTTCCACAAAGAAAAGTTTGTTCCATCAAACTTTTTAATGCTGAAAAACTCCTTTTCAGGCATGGAAGAGGATGCCATGATGCAAATAAAGCAAAATCCCAAATGCTAGTGCCTGCAAGAGAGAATCACACCAAATACCAGGTGCACCCAAATGTGTATGCCACAATAGAGTGAAATATCACCAAAACTCAAAACTCAAAGCATCTGACTCATGTGCATATACTATGCATCCATATGAGCAAATCTGGCCCAAAAAAAATGCCAATAAGTGCCAAATGACTCAAGCATAAACACTGTCCACTGGCATATGCATCAATAATGTCTCATCCAAGAGAGCATAGCACTATCAGTGCATCACCTGCAATGTGTCAAAGCTGTCCCTCAGCTTAAAATAGCATCCATGTGCAAAGCGTCCATAAAAAATAGCATCCCACAAGGCAATTTGGGCCTATCAGCGCATCCAACAAGGACCGCAATGCATCCAAATGGCCTATAAATCATCCACTGCAACCCAATGCATACCACGAATGAGCGCACACTGCTCAAACTGCAACCAGAGTGATCTGCATAAGGTATGCTCAAGAAATCATAGTCCCATGGTAATGAGCGCTACTGAAAATAGAACCTGAGATGCTTCAAAACATGGGCGCCATTGCATAATCGGAATCAGCAAGAAAATCTGCAAATATCTCTCTTCTGCCAGAACTCCAAAATCCCAACCGATGAGTGAGAAATGGGAGTCAACACTTATCCACTGCCATGTGGCATAAATCTAAGGTTTCAAAACCTTAGAATGAAAAATGCATAACAGAGAGACGAAATCGAATACACAGAGATCTATAACTCTGAAAATCCTCCACCGAATCACGCAAGAACTGATAGGTAGGGGTTTTTGGGCATCCGGAACGCAATGGGACAGACGGTTTTGGAAACCGTGGCCTCAATCACTGGGTCCAACACACGGACTGAAAAACGTTTTTGGAAACAGAGCTATCTGTAAACTCTACCGGAGTGCGAATGATGAGCAACATAGAAGTTTTAGGACCTCCTGAGTCCACCGGAACTGACAGATCTGCAAATGGTTGCTCCAAACTTGAGTTCCAACACCCGGGCAAAAAACGCAGGAATTGACACAGTGAGTCAGAAATCCAATGAAATGATCCCAGATTCAAGAATGAAGGTGTTTCCAAGCTCCTGAAGTGATGTGGACACCAAAAGCAAGCAATAGTTGCCTCTACAAGTCAATACGGAGTCTCTGTCATCGAACGGAACAGGGAAAAGCTCAAAAAACGACTTTTTCTTTGAAAGCTCTTAACAGGCTCTCAAAACCACTTCGCAAAGCCAAAGTGACTTTTCCAAAGGTTCCTCCAAGGTCTCTGCACACTCGGATGCAAGTAAAGTCACCCACAAAGCTTCCCACAGAGCTTCTCCTTCCTCCCACAGAGCTGCTGAGCTTCAAGCATTCACGCACGCTCAGCTAGATCACCCGGGCTCTGATACCAGTTGAGAGTGCTCTCAACGGAAGCAAGAATGGAAGAAGGAGAGAGAGAGACAGAGAGCCACACAAGTTTTGGTGGGTGCAGAACCACCCTTATCTTCTTTTTCATTCATTTATATATGTGTTTGAGTATTGTACATAACTGGGGTTAAGGCACAGTGACCTTTAACCCCCACAATGGCCTCAGCGTCTACCTACTTATACTTGTCAGACAGCATGCCTCATGAGTGTCACGTCAGAGTGTCCATCCATCAATTATGCATAAGTCAAAGGCTAGGAAAGTTTTAAGTCATAAATTGCGATGTCCTCCCCCACTTAAAAAAAAGAACGTGGTGGAAAACGATGGCCGATCAAAATCATGTTGTAGAGGATAGGGCATTATTCTGCGTTGGCAGAGTATTCCAAATCTCCCCAATGTATGAGGGAATTTGTAATGAGTTGATGATGTAGTCTTGATTTACCAATGGATCAAGAATGCTGTCATTAAGAAGTACGACAATCATATTTGATATCTGAAACATAAGCATTTGATGTTTGAAGCAATGTCATCGTTTGAAACAAATGTTTGTGACTAAGAAATGTGAGATGTAGGATGGATGAAGGTGATGAATCTAACTTGTAACTTAAATATGAAAATTTGAAGGATCTAGAGGGTCAACAGTATCCTGGCCACTTGGGAACACAAACTTCACTGTTTAATAGTGGCGGGGTAGCTCCTTACAAGTACATGTGATTACCTTTGACTTGTAGCTCTCTCTCGCAGGATTTCTGAGTTTTATTGGCGAGGTAGCACCTTACAAGTACATTTGATTACCTTGGACTTGTAGCTATAATTATTTAGCCATTCTGATGTATCTTCTTAACATCGGGAGTGTGCATGGCATTTTGTATATCTCATGTCTTTGTCTAGCATTTGCATTGATATTTTACTGATACTTTTGACTTGACGAACATGATCACCATCAATGTTGCTCTTCCCAAGGTGTGAGAACTGCTCTTTATGAGGAGTGAAGTGTCTAGAAGCTCCTGAGGCAATGATCCATGACTCTTCAACCAAGCTAGACTTGCTTGTAGAATCTAACATTATTTAGCCATTGTATGAGGAAATTTGTATGAGTTGATGATGTAGTCTTGATTTAGCAAATGATCAAGAATGCTGTCAGGAGTAAGTATGACATAATCATCTTTGATCTCTGAAACATAAGCATCTGATGTTTGAAGCAATGTCATCGTTTGAAACAAATGTTTGTGACTAAGAAATGTGAGATGTAGGATGGATTATGTAAGAAGGTGATGAATCTAACTTGTAATGAAAATTTGAAGGATCTAGAGGGTCAACCGTATCCTGGCCACAGTTTTGGAACACAAACTTGACTGTTTAATAGTGGCGAGGTAGCACCTTACAAGTACATTTGATTACCTTTGACTTGTAGCTATATCTCACAGGATTTCTGAGTTTTAGTATTCTCCAGGCTTCTCTTGGCTGTAGACTTTCCCAGCACTTGAGTGGGATGTTTGGAGCACACAGTTGTACTATTGTGACTACACTTGTGGAGCATCTTTTTCTGTCCTTGCGGTCTTGTACCAGATATGAGTCTGCTGCTTTGTGCACTCTTGAGTGAGAGATTGGAGAGAATTGTCAAGGTCCTTCCATTGTGAGGATAAGCTGCCCAATTTTTGACATTGCGTCAGAGCCAAATGTTTCACTTTCGTGATCTACATCACCCACTAAATGAAAGAGCTCCTTGACAGGCCACTTTGTTTTCAGGTGAATCCATACTTGTCTATTTGACGCAGTGTATTTTAAATTTCAGGTTTTCTCTTTAACTTGCTATGGCTTCTTGTATGCGTATTCCCATCTTTCATGATGGAGGGAAGTTGGATGGGATTAGTTATCCACTGATCTGGAAGGTCAATATTGTCATGGAGATTACAAATGACCATTGTGAAGGACATTGTATCTAACAAAGTTGAGGAGTGGGAAGATGACGTTGAAATACTGTCCATTATCCTTGAAGGTGGTAGATGCTGTGATTCCTCATATCTAGCTAGCAGAGACAACTTCCAAAATCTGGATGATATTGAAGGACGTCTATGAGACAAGCAATGCGGCAAGAATTCTCAATCTCCGAAATCAGTGACACACCATGAGGATGGAGTAAGGGGAGTCAGTGCATGACCCGTGTAAATGGTCAAGATTGTCCATGAGGGTAGTGGCTGTTTGTCGGAAGATGTACGCAATTGCATTGGCCATTCTCCATCTTAAGATGCTTCCATGAAGCTTTATAGGGTTTTGACAATTACGACAGCAAAGTGTAGCACTACACTCACTTTCAAGGAGATTTAGATGGTCGTAGCTTTGTTTGTGCATCATCAGTGGCTCATCTATTAGATAGATAAATGTAGTCGACAATTTTAAATGGGAGTTTAGAGGAAGTCTACATGGAGAAGTCATAAGGCTGTCATTTCCGCTTGAAAGACAAGATAGTCAACTTAATAGGGCTTTGATTATCAATTAATGAAGGAGTTGGACCTTGTTGAGTAAGACTAATATTATTAATCAGGTAGCCTCACAAGTTGCTTATAGCTGCTCTATACTAGACCAATCACTATCATTGAGGTTTGACAATTTTAAATTATCACTTCTCTTATATTTTATTCCATAAATCCGTGCTTCCTTGGCATATTTTAGAATCCTCTTAGCTACCCTCCAATAGCTAGTTGCGGTGAGGAAGTTTGATATATTCCAGGCTTTATGCATGCATACCGTAACAACACTAGAGAGACATAATGAGAGACACGATAAGAAAGGTTGATACCCTCATTGATTCCATTGCCTTAAGAGGTTGAGCTTACAATGGTTGCCTACATGCAAGAGACGTTATGCCGAAGCCTTCTTGGCATCCTTCTTTGCTTATTGCTCTCCCTAGTGCTGCCAACATGGCAGTCTACGTGTCCTGCCCCTGTACCTAGGTTGAGTGATCTTCTTCTCGGTCATAAACTTCATAAATAGCCACAATGCAAGCTTTAGTCACTTAAACCACTTAGCACAATTTAGATACAAACGTCAACAACAACAAAGGTGAGGCTAGAATGTGACCTACTAGCCCCAAAATATCTTGGCACCCCTTACGGTATTTTTTAAATGCTTCTGAATGGAAATGCTTTACAATAGGGGTTCAACCTTGCATTCCCTCTCTGCAAATCCTCTACCTGTCTTTAAGGCATTTAATCCAATTGTACCACTAGAATTCCCATTGGCAAGGCATACTTAGGCATCCACTTTTGATCTGACCCAACTGAGAGGCATTCAGGCATCCAAACCATTGTCAAACTGAACTCAACGTAGCCTCAAGGCTATCACATGCATACACACTGTCCTCTAACCTTTCCCCAGTTACACCCTTGCCTTTGAGTGCTTGCTAGAGCCTGTGGGAACCTAAGAGGACTCCAAACACACAAATGCACTGCAAAAATGCTCAAAGCAGGAAATCACAATCAAATGGAAGGCAAATACCAAATACTTATGATTTGTAGTAGCAAAGGGGCGAGCTCTGTCTCGCACCTATTCCTTGTCCAGGTTCCTAATGAGGTACATGTACCTTCTAGCTTCCAGGAAGAAGATAAGATAGTAGACTGAAGGCAAGAGGGAGATGAGGAAAGGGTTGAAGAGGATGAATGGTCAGCAGATCTATCCCTGGGTACCACCGTAGTGTCCAACCTCGAGATCTGGATCAAAGAATTGTCTCGGATTGGGTGCCTGTCTCGGAATGCATGCAGGTACCTTTGAATCAGTCGAATCTTGCCTCCAATTGAACGCCAAGTTGTCTGTACAACTTCAGATCCTTCGAGTGTGCGCCCGGTGATAGCATAGGTCCGTGGAGTTGTACGAAATGTTCGTACAGCTTATACGGCTGCTGTACAGCTTCGTACAGCCCGATTGGTTGCCTAGGAAAATGCGCCTGTAGTCCATACACTTACGAACTACCTTGGGAAGTGTGCTGCTCCAAATGCAGCTCCCAAGTCACTAGTCTAGGTGAAGGAAGGTGCAAGCATGCAAATAGGAATGCAAGCAGGAATTCCAACGTGGTAAAACAGTCAGGTGAAGCTTTTGCAAGCTTGCAATGCTCCTGGGGGAGCTTGGGAGAGATGGTAGGTTGAGGGAAGGGACATGCACACACATGCATGCCACCTGGCCCTTCTAACCCCCATACCAAGGACAATGTCAGTTATCCTTGGGCCCAACCTTTAGACTAGCCTTGCCCATTCTGGCCGACTAGATTGGCCCATTTTGGTCGACCACACTGTGGTTGGTCCAACCCTTTAAGGGCTCTACAAACCGGGGCCCTTTGGTCCACTCTTTTAGAGCCTTGGCCCTCCAATCAAGGCAAGGGACCAGCCCTATATAAGGCATGTCCCTGCCTACCTTTGTTGCTCCACCAGGCCTCCATGTGGTCGACCTGATCTGCTGGTCTGCCCTGCCCTTCTATATGACACCTTGCCACGCAGGTGCCTCTAGCTTGCCCATGCTGTCGCGTGTGCGCCATTTTGCAGGCTCGTGGTTCCTACTTTGAAAGCTGCGCCTTTTGGCCTGCCATGCTATTCCTCTATTAGCCTTCTGTGTGTTGCCCATGTGGTAGCCCCTTTGGCTGTCTTGACCTTGTGAGGTGTTGCCCATGTGGCAGGCCCCTCTCTCCTTTTCTCTTGGGCACATGCCCTAGGTCTCCCTCCCCCACGCTCTCCTCATATGGGGGCTTACAGATGGGGAGGTAACCTCTCCAACACCCCCTCTCATCGACACATCTTGACCCAATGCCAACACGTCGATGACGATGTTGCAGTAACTCCCTAATCGTAGTCCTCTGAAACATTTTGATGTCGAAATATTTTCTTGGCTTTTCATATAGTGGCTCCTACTCCATCAGCTCTGGACGTGCCTCCCATTATGGGGGGGGAACCGGTGCTCTCGTTCTCGGTCAGCGAACACTGAGAATTGCACCTACACCCCAAGAGAAATGGGGGACAAAGCCAAGAAAGACGACAATAACAACCAAAAAAAGCAAATGACACAATTGAAATTGGAGGATGTGAACACACGTTACAACTGAAGTGGACTCGGGGTAGACAGCAAGGCAAAGGTAGGACCCGTCTCAGCTTCTTCAGCCTCTATCTCTACCTCAACCTCAACTCCCGCTACAGTTTCAGTTTGAAACTCCAGTCTCTACATCTACGATCAGTGACATACTCATGCCCATGGCGCCGATTGTTGTTCCCTTCCCCTCCTCTCCTGTTACAACCCTCGCACAACTTATGACTCCTACTTCAGAGGTGTCATACACTGTTCCGCATTACGCTTCACTCTCCCCTCTCCCTCTCAGTCAGCCGACGCTTCCACACCCCGTTGGGACTGCACTGCCTCATCCATTCCATTGTCATCTCTGTTCCTCACTCAGTCACCGTCAAGTTTTCGGACTCAGTCCCACACTTTCATGCCACAGTCACCACAGTTTCAACATGGACATGGGTGGGCTAATACACCAGAGGCCCGTGAGACCTTGCTCATGGAGATACATAGTTTTCGTGAGCGTGAGATGGAGTTGACTCGCTTCACACGGGAGCAGGTCCGCTTCAACCAGGAACATAGCCGCATCATACAGGAGCAGGCTAGGGCCATTCGAGAGTAGGCGGGACTTATTCAAGGACTCAGACATGATATCATGCAGCTCCGACAGGAGGTCATAGCCACACACTGTCCCAAGGAGTACCCTGGTGGTCGAGGCACAGATTGCGAGCATGCAATCTGCTATTGAGGAGACTTCTAGATGGGTTGACGTGGCCAAACGGGAACCCGCAAGGGTAACCGTTCGGCTACCCTCATGGAGTAGCAGCAGAGAGCCAGTAAGGCTCTCAACATCAGAGAACGCAGGATCCCACACACTGAGGCTACACTGATGGTAGATGCGACTGCGTTTGTGGCCGCTACCTTGGATGTGGTTGAGCACAAGATAGAGAGGGCATGGCAGGTGGGGAGAGATTCGAAACCCCTGATCATACGGTTCCATGACACTCAAGCACGACTTTCAGCTCTACGACGCAGGTTAGTCCTTCGAGATCAGCCAACGATCTCTATGGATGAGGACTTCACACCTCTACAGGTTGAGGAGAGGCGCTCTTTGCTACAACAGCGGGATCAGGCCTGCAAGGAGGAGAAGTGGGCAGTGGTACGAGAGGGATGACTTCTTACAGGCCCCCGTACGGCACCTGTCCCCTCCCCTACATAGGGAAGCGGGGTCTATGAGACTCAGATATCCAAGACCCTGTCCTGCACCATTTGGAACTGTAATGGTACCTTATGGTCAGAACCAGGGAACTTCTCAGAATCCTATACAGGCCATGACATAGTCTTTTATACGGAGACACATCAGAGTCCAGAGTGCCCTCTTCCAATAGTCAATGGATATACATGGGAGTCTGCTTATAGAGATGAGATGAGGGGTACAGGAGGAGTTCGAGGTTCAGGTGGAGTTGTAGTCCTTTTTAGATCCACACTTCGGGGGATCATTTCAGTAGAGCAGAGAGATACACATTCCAGATTTCTTTAGATCTGGATTCGACACATCGACAATCGGGATTTGTTTGTCGCAATTTGCTACTTCCCCCCGGAGACCTCCCACTTTGCCACAGATATCCGAGGTGATGATGAGACATCCCCATTTGCTGCCCTTTATGAGTTCCCTTTATGAGTTCATTGTTGACTTTTCTAGCGGTGGAGAAGTCCTTCTAGTGGGGGACGAGGATAAGGGCCCGTCAGGTACCACTTTTTGACTTTAGAGATGATTCCACCCTATTGCCAGATATTGACCTTGAGGAGGCGGGTATGCTACGGGTTTGGTTGACAGGTGAGGTCCATTCTCATCTTATGGGCAGGCCCTATTAGACCTTGGAAGGATACATGATCTAATTATCTATAATGGTCTTGACAGATGGCTCGCTTTAGGTAGTTTCACATGCTTACCACATGGGGGAGGCTCCAGTGTTGTTGATTACATCATGGGATCACCTGTCTTCACATCTCGTATTACTGACTTCACTGTAGCACCTCTCCCTCAGGGGCTGATTATACATATCTTTTCTTTAGCATCTCCATCTCCCTTCACACAGCACCTTCCACCCCACTCAGTGCTTACTCCACCTACCACGATATATGCTTTGATCGGGATCACTCACCTTCTTACTCTGGCCGTCTGTACATACTTCTCGCTTATATTGACTTCATACCCCTTTTAGAGGATCGTGCTGCCCTTGTCACCCACTCACTATATGAGGCTACCATTCACGCTTTCCCCCACACCACCCGCTCCACCTACCCACCACCCCCTGGAACCGTACCCTGTAATAGTTGGTACGATGATGAGTGTAAGGCTTTACGTCATCAACGCATATTCGAAACCAAAAACAGTCTTCCGAGCGCACTAGATACGCTACGTGAATACCGTAGACTGGTACGGAGGAAGTAACTAGGCTTCATTCGTCAGAACGAGGAGGAGCTACTGAACATTTTGTTTAGTAACAACTCTAAGGACTTCTGGCGAAGATTTCTAGAAAGACGGTCCCCTCCGCCACTCATTGACACTCAGATCTGGTTTGATTATGCATGCATACTTTATGACATCCCAAATCAGCCAGTCCCCAATCTCTTACACATGCTCGTCCCACATCCTGCACCCTCTTCACTAGAGGAGGGGTAAAGGATGTCGTAATGAAACTGCACCAATCACTCTCGGTCCTTGAAAGTTGAGTGTAATGATTGGCACTAGAAGAACACGATTGCTCTTCTCCCCTCAAGTCTCTCAGTCTACGAGTATCCATCGAAGAGGCTTTTAAGAAGAGAAAAGATTATGTTCCCTTGAAATCAAGAGGGTCATGGGCAATGGGGAAGATGCGGGAGAGGGTAATGACACACGGACTAGAAAGCAAGCTGGATCCAGAGCTGTGTTTGGAGCTGTGGTTGGATGACTATTGGAGACAATACTTGAACAGTTGCAGTTACTTGTTGCACCGCTAACTTTTGTCCCACTAAGCAATGGCCTAGAAATCTACAAATGAAATACCAAGTACCTACTTTTGAGCGTGATAGCTATGTTGCTGTCATCAAAACTTTCCTGTGGAGTAGCAGTAGTGATGGAGCTATCATAATTCCCCTATGTGATTTGCACCACTCCTAGGAACACAACAATTGCTGCAAGTGCAATCAACACTGGGAGTCATCCTTGCGGACAAAGGTAGTTAACGGTGGACTCATGAACGTCACCCGAGCTATGAGCATTCTTGCTGCATAGAAAAGGATCATGATACGTTTTGTGCCTATCACAATTCCACAAAATCAAGTCGAGCTTTGGTATAAAAGCAGCAAGCTTATGGTGGACTTCAATTATAGTAATAATCTTCCACGGTTTATTCAACTATTATAAATTTTCCTTGGGGACGCCTCAAAGATATGAGAGGCTACAAGTGGAGGATCCCTCCAATAATATTATGAAGATCTCCTTCTTGGTACTATGCGTCACAATTCTTCAGTTTATATATTTTTTAAACTCTTAATTTGCTATCTTGCTTAGGGTACTTGATAGTATTTCCAATAGGTTTGTATTTACTCTCCTTGTATGTATAATCTTATGCCTCGGATCTTTTTGTATGGTCTTATAGTTCTTCTACATGGTTATAGCAAAGCTAGCAAATGCTTTACACACTACTTGATCGACATGGTATGGATGGAATAATGTGGGTGGCATGTTTAATTTTGGTTTAGGTGATGATAAGATTCGGTTTTAATGAGTTGGGTGGTGATCTACCTATATTGGGGGCGACTTGGGTACTTACTTGTCTTCCCTACATTGAAGCACCGCCTTATTGTGTGGCATGCTTTCCCTACCCTCGAACTATTCTCTCTTTGCAAGCCTCACTGTCCTAAGTCTACTTATGACTGAACGTTTAAGGTTCAGTTGCGCGACATACATCCCTCCTCCACCGGATTCCTAGTGCTTTGATCGTCACACTTTCTTGGTTCAAGCTATACAATAGCGACTTCTCAAGTACGAGCTTCATCATTGCTATGGCTTCATCTTATGTACTATCGTTTTCTTTGCACTGTAGTACTCAAACTTGCTAGCTGCATCATTGTTACAAACTATCGTAAGGCACGTGAAAAAGGTGCGAGGATTCAAATTTCGTAGCCTACAAGATGCAATACTTCAACGACTTGAATCAAATCAAATCGTTGCAAGACACAGCATTTTGACAAGACGATGCGATTGCAATGCAAAAGCTAACATGCAGAGAATGGATTTTTATCTAACAGCCAGCTGTATTGCAATGAAAAAGTGAAGATGAGATTGTAATCTAGCTGAAAGCCAGTAGCATATAACAAAGGATGAGAGAGTGCAAGCAGCTAAAAGCTAGCGCCGTGGAGCAAGCGATGACACTGCTTGACAATTCTGTCTGTCGAGATTGAAAAACTCAGCTAGGATCTAAAAGCTAGCAGACAACCAAAGTCTCACACACGACTGATGAAGGGAAGCTAAGAGGCTTGTCGGGTCTGCGTTTCGAGAATCGAGAGGTGGTCTGACACTGGGAGGCATTCTGCGGATGCCTTATATGAAAGGTTGTAGGATGTCATTTATGGGAATGAGGTGAAGCCAGAGAGGACAGGGTGGCGGGTTTCACAACGAATTGGGTTGTTGATGGAGGGGTTTGAGGCTCGGATATGCAGAGAATCTATGCACAAAAGCCACACTTTTCCTCAGGCAGAAGTGCTCCATCGACAAGCTATGCAAACCTAGGCATTGCATCGGATAATACCCATTTATGCCCTCCACCCCCTCTCTATTTTTCCCTAGTTTTCTCCTTTATTCCCCCTAATTCTACTTAAATTTCCCTTAAATTTTCTACTATATATATTTAATTTTTCTAACATCCCTCTAATTTTTTCCTAGTTTTCTCCTTTTTTCCTAAATTTCTCCCTTATTTTTCCTAAATTTGCTTAATTTTCCTAATTTCTCCCCTAATTTTCCTTTAAAATCCCCTGATTACTTTCTTTTTCTCACTATTTTCCTATTTTTAATTTTCTTTCTTAAATTGTTCCCCTTTTCTTCCTTAAATTATCCTAATTTTATCCAATTTCCCCCTTTATTTTTGCCCCTTTCTTTCCCGCATTTTCCTTTATTAATGTTCCTTTTTCCCTTTGTTTTTTGTTTTCCTAATTAACTCTTTGGTTCCTTGATTTTTTACTAAATCTCTACCTTCTTAGTATCTTATTTATCTCTCTATTTTTTAATTTCCTTTTTTAAATTAAACTCCTAATTATCCCCTCCTAATTATTTGCTAAACTACTCCCTAAACCAAAACCCAAAAAATCGACTTTGTTACTTGACCCCCCTCCTCGGCTGAGACTCCTCTCACCTAGATAACCTACCTCACTCATGCCTATCCTTCTAACTACACGCTCGTGCATGCCACACCCCCTCTACTCACAAACTTCTGTCCACTGGCGCGTTGCCCTGTGCATTTCATGCTGCCTCTCTCACAGCTCCGTAGACTCCTGAGTAGTAGATGAGAGCAGTGTAGTTGAGGCTGTCCTTCCCACCCGTATGCGCACTTACTCCTTCTAGGCTCTAATAAGCCTTGCTAGTACTTGTTACTTATTAGCACTGATCAGTATTTACCACAGTGTCGGCCCCCGTGCGTGCTACCTTTATTTGATCCATGAACGGTTGTGCCTCGTACTTATCCCCTTGACTCACAGGTTTTGTTACCTTTCCACATTATTTTTTATTAACACAGGTTTTGTTATTCTTTTCACGTTATTTTTCATTAACCCCCCCTTCTTTTCTTTTTACTAATTTTTCCCCCTTCTATTTTAATAATCTCCCCTTCTATATAAATACATCTCCCTCCCCTTTCTTTTATACATTAATTCCCCCCACCCCCCCTTTTTTTTACATTAACCTCTCTCTTTATAACTAAAGACTCCTCACCTTGTGCCTCTCTTCCTCTTTTCTTTCCATGGCACCTTAATATTTATTAATCTCTTTAGGTTTTTCTATACTCCCTCATAAGACCCCTTGCTTTAAACCCTCTCTCTCTCCCCCCCCCTCTCTCTTACAACAACCCCTTCTTTTTTCTCCTCCCAAATCTTCCCTCTTGCTTACACTTCTTTCTTTTCCTCACCCCTTTAAGCCATCCCCATCTTATCAAATTCCCTTTAATTAAACCCTTTCTCTCTCTCTCTCTCTCTCTCTCACTTTTTTCAATTCGCACTAACTTCTTTAATATAAATGTGCATTATTTGTTCTTCATAAACCTTTGCCTGATAGTGCTAAGTATTCCTCCTTTTTGTAACCAAAACTTTTTACAAAAAGTCATTATCTTCTCTACTTATGCTTAATAAGTATGTAGGCAAAAGCTTCGATTTTTATTGTGACTCCAATAACAAGGGAGGGGTGTTGATAACACCTATCTTCCCAACCAAAGTTAAAACTAGTTCTCATTATTTTGCTTGTTGGATGGTGGCAGGTATGCAGACTCCCCTCTTCAATAAAAGTGATGCTTGCCACGACTTATCAAAGCACAAACTTTTGAACAATTGTTCATTCTACAATTTTTTATAAAAAATGCCCCCACCTCATTGATCTCTTGATAAAACATTAGCGTTCAATATTTTTCATTAATATCAATTGCTCTCTCTTTTGAGCTACATTGTTTTCATTTCACTATGGAAAATGGTCTTGTCGAGTCTAACACACACACACACAAAAGTTAGAATAAAACTAGAAAAGCCATACCAAAATGCTATAATAATTTCAAAATGGTATGCCAAAAAAACTAGAGACCGCAATGCAACTACAAAAGCCACGATCGAGTGTGTGTCATGGGTGTTAAGGATCAAAATCAACCCTATGGATTTTGCAATGTTCAATAAACTTTCATGCTTATTACATAATTGACAAATAATTTTCTGATGACATTCATGGTGAACGATTTCCCTTTTTCTTAAACCACAAAACAATTTATGTGGATCACAAATTGATTACAATTTTGATGAACATACATCTACAAAACATATTCCTTATCTATACTACTAAACCATATTATGCCGTTCGAATATGGGCTTGATTTCATTATTTTGCTATTTTGTGGAGTTTTATTTCCTCTAAAATTTTAAAAAAAATCTTTCTACATGTATGTGCAGTTCTTAAAGATCTTCAATTTGTGGTAATATGTGCTAGAGGCTATATCTATCTAAATTCTAGCTTTTCCATATATTTTTGATTTTATGATTTCTTGAAGATGCTTCAAGGTTGATGATTTATGTTCCTCCCATTGGGTGCAAGGAATTGAGTTCCCTCCTTGTGCTTTATGTGTAGAAAGAGCTATATTAAAAAGTTAATAGAGTACATTTAAAGTTTATAAAAATTTAATTAAAGAGGCATGTAAAATGTACTTAATTAAGTTCACCAATGTATGGAACTGGTTTGCATATGCCTTGTAAACTCTCTCTCTCTCTCTCTCTCTCTATATATATATATATATTTATATTTACATATTTATATTCTTACTCCCCCTTCTCTTTATTACCTAATTTCCCTCTCTACTCCACACCTTACTCCTACTCTCATTTTTCACTCCCCCTCGCCCATTATTCCTTTGCACTAAATCTACTCCTTAGTTTCCTCCATCCCTCTATCCCTAACTACCTCCCTACTAAACTCTCTCTCTCTCTCTCTCTCTCTCTCTCTCTCTCTACACACACACACATGTGCGCTCGCGTGCTCGTGCACTTGTACACATGCACACACGCGTGCGCGTGCGCACACACACATTCGCACTTTCTCTCACACATACAAATCCCTTCTTCCTCTTTAACCTTGTGTAGCGGGACCCTCTTTGTCTTTTCCCCACCTATAGTCAAAATTGCCTAATAAAGATTTGAGCTCATTCATTCATCCTTCATGAAGATTATTGCAAGGGTTGGCCCTTCCACCTCCTTTAACTAGGAAAGTCATTTTATCTCAGAAGATGAGCTTAAGGTACTTCAATATCACATCATAGCATAGCATGAACACACGTTAATTGGCAAAGTTCAAAGATGTCATGCCTATAGAAGCCAAGTTCATGATGGGTATCTCACAACAATGTCCCCTCCAATTAGGTGCCTCACATAAGAGACATCCGATTTCTTAGAAGGGGCTTTTAGTTATTGAATTTTGATTCTTCAAAAGTTGCAAATTTGATTCTTGTTCGTAGCCCTCTTTCCATTGGGAGTGGGAAGGTGTCTTCACTTTAATATGCTAATTTTTAAGGACCCAAAGTATTCCATTCTCACCATTTGATTCCTTGGCCTTCAGATAGTGCACTTCAAGCTCTACATACTATTGGAGAGGCATTTAGATAGACCCTTAAGACTCCCTAGCTATTGACTTCCCTTCTTTAGTAGCAACAATAAACATCACTTTAGAGGGAGATGGGGTACCAAGAGTTTAGGTCTTTACCTAAATCTTGGACACCTATGTCACCCTTACAAATAGAGGATGGAGGCCAATGGTTACATGAACTAGTTCCACTTGGATTGCTCCAAGAGGACCAAGCATATTAGGAGATGACAACTGCCTAATAGGGCACCATGATATTGAAAAATTACACTTAGCATTAGTCTGTGGGCAGGCGAGGGAAAATTAACCTAAGTCATAGTGTTAATTGTGCGGATATTGCAATTAACCTAAGTGGTACTGGTGAATTGGAGGACTAGAGAAGCCCACATCGAGTAGCTTCTTTCTCTCAATCCTTCTATTGCCAACAGATTCTAGAGGAAGCTTCTCTGCACCAGCATATATAGAGCAACCCCCCTGGTAGGAGCACAAAGAGGGAGAGGATAGGAGTGAGCGAGGAGGAGAGGGGCAATGTGCACTTGATCGCTTGATTGCTACCTCAAGTGGCTCCAAGTTGTCTTGCTCTCACCCTCTGTCTGTGTGTGTGTGCGTGCGCGCGTGCTTCATCTGCTTGCTCCAATCTCTTGCTCTCTCTTCATCCACTACTTCTTGCTCAAATGATGAATTAATTTGATTATATAGAATTACTGCAATTGACGAATGCTTGCGATTAAGCTTAATCAAGCATGCAAAGAACTAAATCAATCAAGCTCTCGCAATGCTATCGATTAAGATGCTACAGGTAATGGGATGGCTCATGGGAATTTTCTCCAATAAATTATGAGTGATTCCCAATTGATTGGAGTTGAAATGGATTGGTGGTTTGGTAGCTTTGAATTTTTGAAATTGGGCAACACACTAGTAGGCCCCACTCCGTGCTCTCCTTTGTTGTACCATCCTATATGCCATCTCCTAAGGTCATTGCTCTAAACCTGACGATGGTATGTTCATGAAAGCACTCAGTGTGACTAGTGGTACCCACACTATAGGGAAATAGACAATGCCACATGGCATCCTATGGTGAAGCCCTGGACTCGTAATTATGCGATCTAAGGATCTAGGAGACCTAATATAAGTAAGATCTCTGCT